>NC_057849.1:42630933-43255933 GCF_015237465.2 Chelonia mydas
ATCCAATATTTTGATGTTGAGGTCCACTGCTCTTTTACGCTGTAATTAGGAAAAATAAAACAAAAGATACATTTTCACTTAAAATACAGTACAAGTAGCTCTCAGTTTTCCACAGTATTAAGATATGTTTGCACAACTAAATCAAATCATGATCTATTCCCAGCAAATACATACTTACTTAGAATCAGGCCTATGATGTTAAAGAAATCCTAATTTAGGGCTGATCCTGTGCAACTGAAGTCAATGGGAGCCATACTACTGTCTTCAGTCAGAATGAAACCACGCAGCGTACATATATGCATTATACATGCTTATCTTTCAGAAGAAAAAAAATTCTCTCTCACATTTCTGCCGCGGTAACAATGCATGAAAAATCAAAACAAGTTTATAAAAAACAGAACTTGGGAATGTTTTAAACTACTTTTGCTAAACAATTGGTAAATACTTCTAAAATGCTGGTATAGTCCGATTATTTTGTAAATGACTGAAGGGAAAGAGGGATTTTCAGTAATGGAGGAAATCAAGGAGACATCAGCTAGAGAAGCAGGTCCCACGGGTAGCTTGTGTGAAGCTAACTAATCACCACACAGTTCTGACTCTCCTATTATTATGTAGATTGTGGCACTGCCCAAAGACCACAATGTGCTAGGTGCTGTACAGACATATAGGAAGACAGACCCTGCCCTGTTACGATCTAAGGCCTTGATCCTTCAAACACTTATATATGCACTTAATTTTACTACTGAGAATAGTTCCATTGATGTCAATGGGACTGCTCACTTAGACACATGCTTAACTTTACTAATGTGTCTGTAGGATCTGGCCCTAAATAGACAAAACAGACAAAGCCTGGGGGAAGGAATATAGCATAATGGTAAAGTGATAAGGATGACCACAGAAACATGTCTTGGAACTCCCATATCCTCATCTTCACAAGCATATTTGTTTTATTTATGTTCCAAACGTTTACAGTTTCTTGAGGGGGCAAATAAGTTGATGTGGGGAGAGGAAGGGATTATTGGGAGTCTGACAGAGGGAAGAAAATCGAGGTGGGAAATAAGTAGAAGGGGGAAAGGACAGTTAGCAGGAGGAATGAAAAGGAGAAATAAGCACAATGTGCAGAAATGTGAAAGAGACTGGACCGTTGAAGAGTTGTAGTGATACAAAGGGGCAAAATGAAGTGTGGCTAACAACCAGTGGCAACACAACAAATGAGAAATAAAAGTCAGAGTCCAAGTTTCAGAGCTGTGTGAATGATGATGGCAGGAGGTTCTGAAAGATCATTCCAGTTGCTGCTGTATCCATGTGAATGGAGGAAAAGACTGCTGAGCCCATTGTCCTGGGTGTCTTTCTAGGTCTGGGAGCAGAGAGGCTGGAAGGCCCTGAATTCCCCTTGCATTCCTGCATGTAGCTGGTTCTGACTACTTTAGGGAAGGAGCCCTGATAGTCCTGGCATTTTCATAGCTTGCCACATGCAAGCTGCTCCTAGCTGCTAACATTGTTCCCATGTGGAGGATGAAGGGCAAGTTGCTGGGCCAGGTGGCCCCAGACAGATACCTCTGAGTTCACTGAAGGACCCAGAGAACTCAGCGTTACTGACTTTATCCCCTCGCTTTCTGCTGTTACAGCACATTATAGATACCTAGGCAACATTAAATATTTCCCCCTAGTATTACTTTTCCATTAGGTAAGTTCTGTAGCTGCCAAAGGGATGCTACATGATGTGAATAAGAGGGAAGATGTCCACAAGATGGTCTCTCTATCAAGATATGGGCCACACTGGGAAAATATTTGAAAACCCATAGCCTGAAATTTATAATACAACCTAATCCAAAAGGGATCACAATAGTCATTACAACCTCTTATCTGCCCAGACCATAAGAAAAATATATAAATAATATGGTCTGGCCTGACTTATTCTAAATCCTGATGTGAGCAACAGGGGACTTTTGGAAGTATTATCCTTGGTTAAAGTAATGAAAAAGTCAAGTGATGATAAAAATTCAATATTATCTGTAATTCTTGTTCTCAGAAGGCATGCAGATAATAGATCCATGGTGGGGCCTATGAATATGACTTCCTCCAACAGTCCGTTACTTTGTCAAGTAAAAAAGCAAATATATCCCAACTCTGTGGGGATCTATTATAAGTTACATCCTGTAACTCGTGTTCTCAGAAGGCACTTTTCTTATCTCCAAAAGAAATGGATTATAAAAGATCCCTGCTCCTGGAGAATAAAAAAAACCCAGGGATGTCTATGAAAAGCTCAACTACATAAGACGCCATAAGATATTATAAAAGACAACCTGCCATATACATGTTTCAAAAGGAGTGAAAAAATGCCACTGCCACAACAGCAATAAATGTTTACAGCTCATTCTGAACAGATAAATACAGTGGTGAGCTAGAGCCGGTTCGCACGAACCGGTTGTTAAATTCTGAAGCAGTTTTAGAACCGGTTGTTAACCTGCTTCCCTGCAGGGGGCACTGAGGCTTTGATGGGCTCTGGCTGAGAAGTGATGTAAATCCTCCTCCGGCCGCTGGGGGCGCTGCGCTGCGGGAGCCATGTGGGCTGCCACCTGGCCCTGGACACGAGCCTTGTTGCTGCTGCTGCTCCCCCGACACCTGACCCTGGGGCTCCTGCTGCTGCCTGGTAGGTCCCCAGCTGCTCTGAGCCGCTCTCCCCATGAGTACCCACCACCCTACCTGCAGCCAGCCCCTGTCTCCAGCCACCCCCGCACCCCCTGCCCGCAGCCAGTCCCTGCCGCACGCACACCCTGCCCTGCCCGCAGCCAGTCCCTGCCGCACGCACACCCTGCCCTGCCCGCAGCCAGCCCCTGCCACACCCCCCCGCACCCCCTTGCCCTGCCTTCAGCCAAGCCCGCCCCTTTGCCTCCAGCCAAGCCCGCACCCCTTGCCCTGCCCGCAGCCAGCCCCGCACCCCCTGCCTCCAGCTAGCCCTGGCCCACGCCCCTGTCTGCAGCTGGCCCCACGTCCACTGGTGCCCTGTAGTTCCCAGGGCAGTAACCGTGCACACCTGCTTCAATGAGGGGGGCAGGGAGCAGCTGGGACCTACACATGTGCACACTCTAGGGTGACCAGACAGCAAGCGTGAAAAATCAGGACAGGGGGTGGGGGGTAATAGGAGCCTATATAAGAAAAAGACCCCAAAATCGGGACTGTCCCTATAAAATCGGGACATCTGGTCACCCTAGCACACCCCCAGGGAGTGGCAGGGACCCACACATGTGAAACGGAGCTCATTTCTAGTTCAGGCCCCTTCTTTTTAAAAAAGAACTTTACGTAGGGTTAACATACATCTGTATTTTCCCCAGACATGTCATATTTTTTGGTTCTTAAATCGCCGTCCGGGAGCAATTTTTAAAATTTAAAAATTCCTCCTGCGAAAATACGGACGTATGGTAACCCTACTGGTACAAAAAATACATACTGTGGCACATCCCTTAAACCAGAACTTTTTATAGGGAACCAGTTGTTAAGATTTTGGCAGCTCATCACTGGATAAATATACTATATATGAAAAAATCCAAAGAGAAACCAACCTCTAGAGACATTCTGAAGAAAACATTCATGATACCTAGGAGGACAGACGAGCTGAGGTATTCTCAACCTTAAGTTCTTTAACACCAAGAGATTCAAACCTAAATTTGTGCCAGGAAGTTGAATCCAAGCAATAATGCTCTGTAGACAGAGAGAGCAGTATGTGGCATTCCAGCAAATCTTAGGAAGAGATCAGAAATTCACTATGGATGGCAACATACCTCTAACCAAGTGCACCTTAATATGAACTCAAAATTGCAGGACTTGCAAGGAACAGTAACTATGGTCAAACAATCACATACAAAATATCTAAGGGCCTGTCACAAGGGGGGGATTAAATTTTTTTAAAATGCCAATTTTGTTTTTCTACATGTCAATTAATATTTCTGTATCACAGTAGCCATACTTTAGATGTTTGCATGCCTTCCTGTCATACTTTTCCACCTCACCGCTGATTTAAGAGGTGTTAATCTTAGTACACAGTAATTGTAAGAAAATTATTCTGGAAAGGCTTTCCAGTTTGCAAGCTGCTACCAAAACAACGTGTTTCGGTGTTTTCACTGCAAGTCGGCCACCTGAATTTCGTAAAAAAGAGTCTTTGTTTGAAAATCGACTGCTAGAAACTCAAAAAAATATAGGAGATTTCCTCATGCAGGAATATGTCATGAGTACCAGGAACATTTATGGACATCATACCGAACATCTCCAACATATTACTAGCATATTACTAACATGCTGCTAGCTCTGGCAAATCCATCTTGGACTCCTGCCGGGGAGAGAGAGACACTGACACAGGCCACTAAGGGCAACTTAGAGGCTCTAGAGCAGGGGTCTCAAACATGCGACCCATGGAGTTATTTGCTGTGGCCCGCCAAGCTCCCCGTGGCCCCTCCCCCACCCGAGTTATTTCCTGAGGCTGCCAAGCTCCCCTCACCCACCGCCTCCCCCACCCCCAGTGTGCCGCACGTTCCCGCTCCTCTGCCTACCTCCAGGCGCTTCCTGCCGCCAAACAGCTGTTTGGCAGCGCTTAGGGCTTTCCAGGAGGGAGGGGGGAGGAGCAGGGAGCGGCACATTCAGGGGAGGAGGCGGAGAAGAGGAGGGGCAGGGATTGGGGGAAGGGGTTGGAATAGGGGCGGGGAGGGGGCAGGGGAGGGGTGGATCCTCATGGAAGGGGTGGAGTGGGGGCAGGGCCGGAGGGAGCGGGGTGCGGGGGTGTCAGTGATGCGGCCCTCGGGCCAATGTACTAGTCCTCATGTGGCCCTCCTGGTGATTTGAGTTTGAGATCCCTGCTCTAGAGTCACTAAAAGTATTAGGTTGTGGCACAGACATGTGGCTTGATTCCTTCTGAAGTGCTGTATTTGAGTAGCCTGTTATCCAGATTACGGGAAGCATGTTTTCCCCACCCTATATAGGTACATTGTTGAAACAACTAGCCATTTTCACAAAAATTATACTGTGCAGATACGAACCCAAATGGCAGATCTAAGAGTCCAGAGTCCCCACTTGTAACTCCCTGGGGTACAGGACTGAGTAACAAGGCAGTCTGGAGAGTGAAGGCTGAACTAGACTCTGGGAAGTTGTACAGGATACTACAAATCCAGCCATTTGATAGTTAATGACAAATAGGTTTTTGTGAAGGCTGAGCTCCACTGACTTCCAGAGCATTCAAAGGGGGCAACTCAGCACAGAATCCATTACATATGCCTTGCATTTTGCTATCTGTTTTTAAGAGTCAGACAAACATCTATTCACATATCATAGACAAAAATAATTACCTTTTCTTCATCCAAATGAATACCACTGATCTCGAAATCAAACATAAAAAGTTCTGCCACTTGCCTAAAAATACAGTAAAACCCTGTTAAAGACCCCCTCATTTCACAGCAGTTGGATCTTAGTGTGTTACATTTTACTGACTATATTTTGATTTAAGATAGAAAATAATTAATTATATCATCTTTTATAACTATTTTTTTCTGTGCACATACACTTCCAGTAGGTTTATTCCTTTGTTTATTCAGTGAAACTGGATGTTTTTCCTTGTAGATATTTTGGTGATTTGCATTGAAAAATGTCTTTTAACAAGCATATAACATTAATTTGTGTAGACTATAAAACATCAATTTAATTTAACTTATTTCATTTATTTTGAGTGATGAAGGAAAAAGCCCTTAAGCCTAGAACATCTGATTGTTTGGGGAGAAAAAAGTAGGATAGTTATCGTTACTGTGTGAGAGAAAGAATAATATGTCAGGCAGAAATGGATAAGCAATACTAAAAATGGTGCTTTATAACAACAATAAAGTGAAAGTAAACAATGCTGACATGTCAATTTGACCCTACAGACTGAAAGCATGTTACCATGCACAACTGCCATTAATAAAAATGCTTGATTTTATCTGAAATTCCAATAATAAGAAAACAAACAGAAAGCTAACCACACATAGGCATATTTTTAGAGTGTGCTCCAGATATGATTTACATTTAAAAATTTAAGCTGTCAGAGGCTTCTAGATGAATGGACATGCACTCATTTTAATTTGTAAGAACCTAAATATATTCCACTCCCTATTTTCCTTCTTAAATTTATACCTTATTACTGTTTACGTTGTTAGATGTATATCATAGCAGAATAGAATAATGCAATTTGGTTGAGTTGATTTTGTTATGGGAAACTTAACTTTTGCATTTCCTCATTTTCTAAAGATTTAAACTGGGCAAACTAAACATAGCTTTTAGCTATACACACACACACACAAAATGTGTACTCCAGCACATCCTATTCATAACCATAACTGAACTTCCTGACTACTGCACAGTTAAATTCTCAGTGGCTAATAAAGTTGCATAAAAATGGAGTCTCAGATTTTCTGGCCCATTGTGTTTTGCAGTTCTTTTACAAAAGGGTGCTGAACTGTCCATCAATTTAACAATACAGAAATATTTCCAAGCATTTTGGGGACTAATTTATAGTGTATTAACTTCTAAAATGTTAAACATTAACAAGTACCTGGTTTCTGGATCTAGGGAATCCATAACCCCTTTATTAGCCAGCAACTGTTTCAAACTTTGGCACAGCTCGATATTTGTATTTAACCTGAAGAGATAAAGATGAAAGCAACGAAGTATCAGAAATAGTTACTGACATTTCAGTCTCTTGGCATTACTCGTTCAAAGGCAGAGCTTAATCTTTTCTGACATACACTATTAGAAATCAAGGGCAAAGTTTTCAAAATGCTTTCAAGTTGTAACTGTACTCAGAAACTACTGTACAGTACAAGGATACAAGTTATACATTCTAGCATTTATGACTATGCAGGTGGGTACTTATTTTCAACAGGCAAGTATTTTTGCATGACATATTGTCGCAAGTAGGACAAAGTCTAAGGATAGTGGCTTATTTAAAGCATTCAACAGAAAAATGTAGTTTCTGACAGAGCATAATATATGCAGCGGTTCTCAAACTGTGGATTGGGACCCCAAAGTGGATTGTAACCCCATTTTAATGGGGTCGCCCGGGCTGGCTTATACTTGCTGGGATCCAGGGCAGAAGCCCAAGCCCCACCGCCCAGCGCCAAAGCCCAAGCCTCAGGGCTTTAGCCCTGGGCAGCGGGGATTAGGTTATAGGCCTCCTGCCTGGGCCTGAAACCCTTGGTCTTTGGCTTTGGCACCCCCAGGGTGGCAGAGCTTGAGTGGGCTTAGGCTTTAGTCGTCCCCGTCCCCCCCCCCGCCCCCCCGCAACCCTTCCCAGGGTCGTGTAGTAATTTTTGTTGTCAGAAGGGGGTCGCAGTGCAATGAAGTTTGAGAACCCCTGATCTAATGGTTAGAATACAGGACTGGGAGTCAGAAGCCCTATGTCACTATGTGCAACTCATTAAACCAGTCTGTGCCTCAGTTTCTCCATCAATAAAATGGACATAATACTTATCATACCTACCTCACAGAAGTGCTGCAAGGATTAATAACTTAATGTCAGTGAAGCCAAGTCGAGACCTTGTGTGATGCTGGCAGACCAGGCACCAGCTCATGCGAAGGCCCTTAGGCCTCACTGAACACTGATAAATGTACAGCTGGAAACCAGACTGGCTTACCTGCTGTGTGTTAGCATTATTAAAATAGTTATTAGAATTATAAGAATGTGTTTAGACTTTATGGAATGTTTGTAGGATGCTGCATGTATTAATCCTGCTTATATCTGTATCCCATGTTATAATATTTAAATGTGTGCTCTGTGACTATAAAAATGTTTGCTAAGACTGTAACCCCCGCCCCCCAAGTCAGGGGAGAAGCATTACCAAGTTAGAAATACTAGTTTACCACAAGGGGTGTAATCTTCTTCCCAACAAAAGACTGTCTTTAGGCATCAGACAAGCCATTGTGGACAAAAGGACTTTGTTGATAGCTTCCCCCACACCCCTAAAAAGGATACGTGCACAATCCCATGTCCCATCACAGCTTGAATGCTGGAGAAAGGGAATAAAAATTCCTGCTAAGGAGCAATTGGTATATTTATGCTGTCTGGACTCTGAGGGGCAAAGATTCCTAAACATAAGCAAGAGATTCCCAAGCTGTTTGGCTCTGGCTAGCCCTAAAAGACATAAAAGCTTGCTTATAGAACCTTTATTACCTTTTGAATTTAAGATTGTACCTCATTTGCATGTGTATGTTACCTGCTTTAACCTTGTAAATAACTATTTATTTTTCCTAGTTAACAAACCTTTAGTTAGTTTGTTACACAATTGGTTAAAAGCGTTCTCTTTGGTTTGAGATCTGAGTACAACTGACATTGGGTAAGTGACAGGTCCTTTGGCACTGGGAGTATTCTGCATATTGTTGTGATTTTTGGTATAAGGGACCATCTGTCACAGAGGCAGGTTTGCCTGGGTGGCAAGGGAGATCAGAGTACTCAAGAGGACTATCTCTGGCTCCCTATTAAGACTATTATAGTGCCTGTGCAGTTCACACTTGTTACTTGGTTGATGAAATCTAAGTATAAAACACACAACCAGTCTGAGGTTCATGCCCTGTTTCCTGATAGTCTGCCCTGAGGTTGGCACTCACAATTGTAAGCCACTTCAGACAGCACAACACCTTGTGTGAAAGGAACTATATAAATGCAAAGACTTACTACTGATACTAAACAGAAGCTAGTAATCCAGGGATGCTATTTGCTATAGAAAGAAGCATACAACGTAAATACAAAAAGAAAAGAAGCACTTGTGGCACCTTAGAGACTAACCAATTTATCTGAGCATAAGCTTTCGTGAGTTACAGCTCACTTCATCGGATGCTCACGAAAGCTTATGCTCAAATAAATTGGTTAGTCTCTAAGGTGCCACAAGTACTCCTTTTCTTTTTGTGGATACAGACTAACACGGCTGCTACTCTGAAACGTAAATACAGTAGCTGCCTCCAAACTTTCATAGTAGTTAAGAAGTTTCTGAGATTCAGGTTAATTTGTGCTTTCCTCGTCTCTAAAAGTTTACTTCAATCCAAACCGACATTTAAAAACAGACAGTCCGCAGCAAGGTAAGCCTTACTGAGCAACCCCCCCGCTTTAGGTCTTGAAAAATCCACTTGCAGGTAGGAAGATCTCCCAGACAAGTGCACAGGCTCAAGCCGTCAGTTTCTACTGAATTTACTCTTACAATTATTGTTTCTAGCCTTGACGGCGTGAAGCCTATCAAGTATACGCGCTGATGCGGCGCTGTCCTTCTGAGACGGCAGAAAGCCCTGCTGCCTCGGCTGGCCACGGCTTTGTTAGACGCTCGCAGAGAAAACTGACGACGACTCCGGCCACTTTTTCTGCGGCTATTTGGAACCCTGTAAGCAGCAGTGGAGCTCTTAAGAATCACGTCAATTTCATGCTGCCACTTAATAAGCAGTCACATAAGAGGACCACCCGAAAAAAGGGAGGCTGGGCTTGAAAAAGGGAGCCCCCAAATAGGAACGCATCCCAGAGGTACCTCTGGCAGAAATCTCAACACCCCACCCCTTTCCTAGCGTCCAGGGACAGCCGCGGACTGGACGTAATTCACCCCAAAAACCCCACCAAGTGCTAGTTTATTCACTGAAAAATGCAATTTGGGGTCAACCAAACTATTCGCAAATTCACGGTGAGTTTGCCAAATGGTTTTAAGCTAACAAAAAAATCTAAACATTTTAGTAATGTCGACATAGAAAACTTTTCATTTCAACCTCAACATTTTTGTTTCAATTTTCAGGCAGGCATTTTTGACAAAAGGAAAGAAGGGAAAATGGCTTTAGGAGGTGGTGGAGCTGATACCTGCCATATACACTTTAGCCCGGTGGCTAGGACACTCACCTGGAATGTGGGAGGCCCAAATACAATATCTGCTTTGATGACTATTTATGAAAAGTGGAACAGCTTCAACAGCTCGTAGCTCGGTGGGATAGGGCACACTGATGCAATGGGGGAAACCTAAGTTCAAAGTCCTTCTCTCCACATCAGGCAGAGGGAGGAATTGAACCTGAGTCTCCCACTAGGCTAAAGTTTATGAGAGAGAGGTACCGCCATCTCTTCCTCCCCTCACTGTTGTTTTGTGAATCTAGCCCTCCTTTCCTTTGCTTTAGTCAAAATGCCTGAAGACCTAAACTAAATTTTTCAGGTCATACTGAAATGTTTCATTGTGACTTGAAATTTTCTCAATTTTTTGATTCACCAGAAATTTTCAAAAAATGTTTTCTATTCAACCCAAAACAAAATTATTTTACTTAACTGCAAGTGATCTGAAACATCAATTATTCACTCAGCTTGACTGGACTTCTTACCAAGATATTGCCTGTACAAGTTGCTGGTGGAAATGACTCTCCTTCATCTTTTGTAACTACCTCTGGCAAGTAGAGTGTAACATGGCTAGTTTGGAAGGTCTCTGGTAAAAAATGTTAAGCCCTGTCAACCTTGTCTACATTTTAAACTCTGATATCAAATTATATATACCCATCCTCCTTCATCATAACGCAAGCAACTCTTTAAAACTGATTCCCACTATACTCAAAATCTGATTCAAATACTAATCTAAGAACATATATTTTATCAAATTAGATTTTTTTTTTTTAAGAAGTGATGTTTCAGCCAGAATGGTCTTTCTCAAGGCTAGTAAATTAGACAGCACAGCACTCCAGTGTTGTTATCTAACTGGACACACCTTCAAATTGTAAGTCTATATTCTCAACCTCAATGGAAGATTTTCCTCCCTTTTTTCACATTCCCTCTTACACGATCAGAATCCAAGTGGTCAGTATGCCAGAAGAAGAGGTGTTGTGTGCCTTTAGATTTGCCATCCCTAAATTATACAGACTTCAGAGCCAAAAAATTAACTGCCAGAAACTTAAGAAAATTTAGTT
This sequence comes from Chelonia mydas, assembly GCF_015237465.2. Taxonomy (NCBI): domain Eukaryota; kingdom Metazoa; phylum Chordata; order Testudines; family Cheloniidae; genus Chelonia; species Chelonia mydas. The sequence continues at coordinate 42,641,863 of NC_057849.1, forward strand.
CCAAGGTTTTGATGAGTTCCAGTGGCACAGACCTTCACAGTAAATTAGGCAATGCAATAGTGTTCCAGATGCAACCTGAAACTAAAACAGAATGACCTTACACCAGTCACTGTAAGGATGAATCTTTAAATAACTCATTTAAAAACAAAGTTGCTCTCTGTTCCACACATAAAAACCTCACATACATGTTAACAATAAGCAAAAAAGTTATCTGTTGGATAGTGCAGAATTTTTCAGACATGAAAGCTAATTTTACAGCAACATAAATGAACAAAACATACTTTTCTACCATGGTACCAATGTTTCTGCAGGCTTCTTCAGCAGCCTCTCTGAATGCAAAGTCAGGGTGGGCAATTTTCACGAAGTCAGCCTGACATAGTAGAAAAAGAAGAGAAGTGGTGCTGATGGGAAAGATTGTCCATAATTTGAAACTTACATGCAAGTTAGTTTTTAGAGAAGAGCTGGAATTTATATGGCACAGATTTGTAAACATTTAAACTTCCTAAATAAATAAATAGTTTTAAAAAAGGTTGGCAATTCCACTCAGCTTAACATGTTTCCACTGTTACACGCAATCTCTTTTCACTGAGCACTTTCACATAAATTTGTCTTCTCAGAACCAGCATCTGTTAAGAACGTGTCAACAGTTATTAATTGCTATAGTATAAATTTCACTCCAAAGAAAATATTTTCACTTAGGTTTTTATTATTATTTTCAGTTAGGCATGTATCTTAGAAAAAGGTTCTTTCCCTTGCAAGAAACACTCATAAAAAAACAGTGCCTTTGAATCTTACTGCTTTAAAACTTTCTATTTTTTACTAAACTCAATTCCAGAAAAATAAACATGCTTTTTTGTATTGTTTTTCAAAATTTAGTACAGACCATCTACTCCTAAGACACGTTTTAAGAAATATCTTAAATATTGCTGCTATAAATATTACACACTTGCTTGAAAAAGGGTTTTATAAACTAAGTACAGAACTTTATCTTAAAGCTTTAATCTTTCATCAAAATTGGATAAAAACCCATGAGAGATTACATCTTTCAAAAGGTCTCGCCACCATTTGTAGAGAAACAGCCAAATGCCAGCATATTACTGGAAAAAGTGTCACACAAGATTAAAGGATCAACAGAGACTTTCAGTAAAATAGCGAATCCTGCCTTGAGCAATGTGATAGGTTTCCTCCATGCTCACTAAAGCCTCAATCCTGCAAACATCCAAATGTTTAACTTCACTCCCATGAAAAGTTCCACTGAAATCAATGGCATAGCTCATGAAAGTACATTTAAGCATGTGTCTCTTTACAGAACCAGGGCTTAAAGGCCCAATGTTGCAAATTGTTATCCACACAAATAGTACTTCTACAGCCAACAGGACTACCATATGAATAAGAACTACACACTGGGAGTTTACAGGATTTGACTTAAACTTGTGAATTCCCTGCTGGCCCATGCCCAGCTCAATTGTGACATGAGGACACAAACCTAACAGTGATACATGTTTTACTTCTCTTACTACGTATGATCTTGTGGCCTACTTTTTCTCTGAATTATTTTTAAAATGGAAAAAATAACCCTAAGAAGTTTCAATCTTTCAAATGCACTAAAGTTTTCAGATACTGCAAGAGACACCTATCTTGGTATTAGACTAAGCTGTTTTCACATGATTATGCTAAATATTTACCAGATTTCATTGCTTTTCATGGTAAATGTCATCACACAGATTTTTAAATATTTTTATATACACAAGAACAGACTATTTTGCACAAGGAAATAAACTGCAGATTGCTATACTTACAACTGTTGAATATTTCATTCTGTTAAAGGTTATTTGGATTTATTTGAAATATATGAAACTCCTTTCAAAAGAAAAACTGAAACTGAATGTGGTTTACTATGTAATATAGCATACATTTATAATCATTCTGAAAACATATAATTTTTACTTTAAGTGTTTGGAGTCATTTTATGGGTCGAATTTTCCAAAGGCACTCCAACTTCATCTCCTAATTTGCTTACATAAAATATACATCTATATTTTGTGCACTTTTTTATAGGGCTATCAAGTGATTAAAAAATTAATCGGGATTAATCACACTCAAACAATAATAGAATACCATTTATATAAATATTTTGGATGTTTTTCACATTTTTAAATATATTGATTTCAATTACAACACCCAATATAAAGTGTACAGTGCTCACTTTATATTTGTTTTTTATTATAAATATTTGCACTGTAAAAATAAAAGAAATTGTATTTTTCAATTCACTTAATAAAAGTACTGTAGGGCAATCTCTTTATCATGAAAGTTGAACCTACAAATGTAGAATTATGAATGCAGTTATTTTTGTACAAAAATAAAACAATGTAAAACTTTAGAGCCTGCAAGTCCAGTCAGTCCTACTTTTTGTTCAGCCAATCGCTCAGACAAACAAGTTTGATTATATTTGCAGGAGAAAATGCTGCCTGGTTTTTGTTTACAATGTCACCTGAAACTGAGAACAGGCCTTCTCATGCCACTGTTGCAGCCAGTGTTGCAAGATATTTATGTGCCAGATGCATTCAAAAAAGAACTAGATACATTCATGGAGGATAGGTCCATCAATGGCTATTAGCCAGGATGAGCAGGGATGGTGGTGTCCCTAGCCTCTGTTTGCCAGAAACTGGGAATGGGCAACAGGGGATGGATCATTTGTTCATTCCCTATGGGGCACCTGGCACTGACCACTGTCGAAAGACAGGATACTGGGCTAGATGGACCTTTGTCTGACCCAGTATGAACATTCATACATTCTTATGTTAAAGATTCATATGTCCCTTCATGCTTCAACCACCATTCCAGACGACATGCGTCCATGCTGATGACAGGTTCTGCTCGATAATGATCCAACGCAGTGCAGACCAATGCACGTTCATTTTCATCTTCTAAGTCAGATGCCACCAGCAGAAGGTTGATTTTCTTTTTTGGTGGTTCGGGTTCTGTAGTTTCCGCATCAGAGTGTTGCTTTTTTAAGACTTCTGAAAGCATGCTCCACACCCCGTCCCTCTCTGGAAGGCACTTCAGATTCTTAAATCTTCGGTCAAGAGCTGTAGCTATCTTTAGAAATCTCACATTGGGGCCTTCTTTGCATTTTGTCAAATCTGCAGTGAAAATGTTCTTAAAACAAACAACATGTGCTGGGTCATCATCCAAGACTGCTATAACATGGAATATATGGCAGAATGCAGTTAAAACAGAGCAGAAAACATACAATTCTCCCCCCCATGGAGTTCAATCACAAATTTAGTTAAGGCATTATTTTTCTAATGAGCATCATCAGCACGGAAGCATGTCCCCTGGAAAGGTGGGCAAAGCACGAAGGGGCATATGAATGTTTAGCATATCTGACACAAATACCTTGCAAGGCCAACTACAAAAGTGCCATGCCAACATCTGTTCTCACTGTCAGGTGACATTGTAAATAAGAAGTGGGCAGCATTATCTCCTGTAAATGTAAACAAACTTGTTTCTCTTAGCGATTGGCTGAACAAGAAGTAGGACTGAATGGACTTGTAGGCTCTCAAGTCTTACATTGTTTTGTTTTTGAGTGCAGTTATGTAACAACAACAAAATCTACATTTGTAAGTTACACTTTCACAATAGAGATTGCACTACAGTATTTCCATAAGGTGAATTGAAAAATACTATTTTTGTTTATCATTTTTACAGTGCAAATATTTGTAATAAAAATAATATAGTGAGCACTGTACACTTTGTATCCTGTGTTGTAACTGAAATCAATATATTTGAAAATGCAGAAAAACTTCCAAAATATTTAATAAATTTCAAATGGTATTAACAGTGCGATTAAAACTGCGATTAATCATGATTAATTTTTTTGAGTTACTCACGTGAGTTAACTGTGATTAATTGACAGCCCTACTTTTTTACCTATGTACAAATTCCCCTATTTTGGTGATAACAGTATTGTGTGCACCAGTCAAGCAGCTAAGCAACTAACTATTCAACTTCCACATGCAGCAGAGCTTTGGTGAACACAAGAGTGTAGACAGGGTAAAGCATGCAAAAATTAAGACACATCTGCTGACGTACAAGTTTGGAGGCATCTTCTGAACATGTGGATCTACTTCCAGGCTGGCTTGGGAAAGTATAAGAACATAATGACAGGTTTCAGAGTAGCAGCCGTGTTAGTCTGTATTCGCAAAAAGAAAAGGAGTACTTGTTAGTCTCTAAGGTGCCACAAGTACTCCTTTTCTTTTTATCAGAACATAGGTAATTTAATACATGCTCGTTTTATTCAGTATAATTACCTCTTGTCACTAATATTCATAATCTAGAGATACTACTGAGGCCTCAGCTGTGTCTGGATGTACAAATAGCAGCAAAGGCCACGAGTGGTTTTCTCCCCATCTGTACTTGACAAGAAGTTTCCTCTCAAACTCAGACCTCACCATAATTATACATGCCTTTTTCACCTCCAGATTGGGTTACTACATTGCGCTCTGCTTGGAGAAACACTTCATACCCACTTGGAAATTTCATGTAGTGCAGAATATAGCTATCTACTTAGTAAACTGTACATCACACTTATAATGTATTACACCTGTGCACATAGACTGCACTGAATTCCAGTTTATTTTGAGGTGTAATTCAAACTACTAATTTTGCTATATCAAGCCCTTTACGGCTTGTATGCCATTTATTTGAGACAGTACCCTTCTACTTGTTAACATCTGGGATAGGACAATGTATTCTCTTGCCGAGGGCCCTCAACTCTACAATTAGCTTCCCCCTTTCACCTGATAAGTTCGTTGACCTTTAGGGTTGTTTGTGTGTTTAAGCAGGCATTTCCTAATGGGGTGGGTGGACTGGAGAGGGCCTTAGAGACAGATTCTACTTCCATGGATGTCACTGTTAAAACACTCCTTGGTTTTAGGGTGAGCAAACTTTGGCCCCTAGATTCTGTAGGATCTCAGGAGGGATTAAAGGAGTCTCTTATTGGTATGGTTGATATAAATCTAAATTAACATAATCACTGGGATACAATACATATTTTTAGATTTTGTTTATGCCCCTAAGATCATACAGTATAACCTGAAAAAATACCACTAATGAAGCAATAAATCATGTGCTACCATAAAAGGCTCAAATACTAATGAAGAAAACATTTATTATATGTGTTAATAATATACCATATACAGTCAGTAAATTCAGCTCATAAGACCACTTTTTAAAAAAATTACTACCATAAGAAAAGTAAAATTAAACCTCATAAAACCAGTACATGCTTCAATTACAACGAATTGTCATGGTCACAACTTCATCGTGAACAACCCACTTTGAGAGTATGGTGATTTTTACACATCAGTAAGTTTACGTATTGAAGCACAACATGGTGAATTAAGAAGAGCTTCAGATCCTCAACTCTCCATGTTTTATTGGGTTTAAAACACACCATTAATATTATTTGAACTTGGATTTTGTGTTAAACAATATATTGCTTGTAGCCATAACAAGTGAGGATGCAATCTTATAAGATCTCATGAGGTAAGCAGTGTCAGGCTTAATAAATAATAGGCTGGCAGACCTCTAACAAAAACCCAGGCTGCTACAGGAAGCGGTGTTCACGTTACAGTATCTAGCAATCTTCCCTCTAAGCTAGAACTGAACCTTTCCAGCATCATGTTACTAGATAAATTCATGGAAGACAAGTCCATCAATGGCTATTAGTCAAGATAGGCAGGGATGGTGTCCCTAGCCTCTGTTTGCCAGAAGCTGGGAATGGGTGACAGGGGATGGATTACTTGATGATTACCTATTCCGTTAATTGCCTCTGGGGCACTTGGCATTGGCCATGGTTGGAAGACAGGATCCTGGGCTAGATGGACCTTTGGTCTGACCCAGTATGGCTGTTCTTATGGTCTTACTGCAGGTGCTGTTCTTTGTATGAAATATAAAACAGAGATCCTGACTGTTTCCGGAATTAATGATCCCATGAATCTTTTCACAAGAGTGACAGCTATCTACACATAATAAATGTGATTACATTGTTTTGTTAAATTCTCCTGTTGATTTAGTTGGCTAAAGTTAGGTCTACACTACACATTTAGGTTGGCTTAACTACACTGCTCAAGGCTGTGAAAAATTTCACCCCCTGTGCAATGTAGCTAAGCTGACCTAAGCTCTGATGTAGACACCATTAGGTTGACAGAAGAATTTGCCCGTTGACCTAGCTACCACCTCTTGGAAAGGGGGATTTATTACTTATTTATTGTGCCACTGTAGCGTAAAGGGATTCTTCCATCGCTCTAGTAGTATTTATACTACATTGGGACAGCTGTGGCGTTTCTTGTGTAGACATAAGAGATTCATCACTTCCTGGCTATAAACTGAGTGTTGTTGGCACAAATAAAAGGCCATCTATGCTACAGCCTAGAGTCGTCTTTACATTTCAGAGTGATCTGATTTCCAGATGTACACACTTCGTAACTGCAAGTCTTGAGAAGGCAAGAATGTTAATAAAATACTGATCTGATTTTACTATGTTTCTTGTCATTGATATATTATTTTTAAATCTCACTTAAAGTTCACTGTACAGTTACAAATCACATCAGATATAACTTCTGAAACTACTGGTAATTTAATGAAAGACTTTGTAACTGATTAAAAAGACCCTCCTTAGTGAGAAATCGCAATTTTCTATCCTGATACAGGAAATCGCAATGTTGATACAATGATGATATCTTTTATAACAGAAGAGTTTACAAAACAAAAGTCTGAGCTAAGCTAGAAATATCCAAATAAAAAGTAAATTTACAAGAGACTATCAAACTTAACAATAAATCTTACCAAGTCTGCTACTCTGCACAATGCATCTGAAAGCTGATCAAAAATCATTACTGTCTGTGGCCCAGGAGGTGTAGTACATGCTTTCTGGACTAGCTGTTCAGTTTCTTGTAATGCTTTTTCTTGTGCCTCTTGAAATCCTTCTGGAGAACTCAATTCTGGAACACCAAATAGACCCTAAAATACCAAGTGTAGATTCAACATACAGTGCAAATACACTAGAACAAAATAACTAGAGTATCTCATTTCCATTAATCACCAAACAAATTATTTTTGCAATAACTGTCAAGAAAGTTACTTTGTTCTGTAATGTTCAGAAATGGGTGTTTGCTATAAAAAATTTTCAAATTACTTATATTTAGGCATTTGGGTGTCACAAATTTTGGAAGAGCTACTTTTATGCATTAAAGCAAACTGGTAGTGTCCTGGAAATATAGCACTCATATCATGAGATTTATGTTACAGACCTGAGGTAAAATTTTCAAAACGAAGTGACTTAGGAGTCCAGAAGTCCTATTTTCAAAAGTTATTTAGGCACTTAGGCCCAAATCCTCCGAGCTTCTAAATACCCTTGCGGCTCTGGGCATCAGAAGCCTAAGCTTCCCTGAAAGCACCTAACCATTCTGAAAATGGGATTTAAGCTCTTAAATCACTGATGCATATTTGAAAATTTTACGCCTGGTCTCAGCAGCTTCAACTGCCCTACTTGGCACTTCAGAGCAGGAACCCTTCTTTAGTATTGGTACAGTGGGTAGCATATTGTGGGCATTACTGGAAACAGATAAGTATCGGTAATACAAAAATAATGAAGAACAACGTTACTGGTATCTGCTCTGCCAGTTTCTTAATTCCAGGTAATTCAGCATTATAGCTCACTCCTGGAAATCTACCACAGGACTCTCACTAACATAAATGAATGACTCATCAAAAAGAAGAAAATCAACAGGCCTGGTGGCAACACTCCACAGATAAACATTTGCTTGTGTTAGCCAGTATATCAATTTAAAAAAAAACATGAACACAAAAGGGTGAAACAGCAGACAAAACTAAGTTGTTTCATCTCCAAAATATCCCAGTCATTTCAAAATAATCTTCACAAACCTTCAGTTTGAAATGTTCCTATTTGAATTATGGTATGATCACAGAACAGTTTTAATTCAGAAAAACTGATTGCTTTTTCTTGCCTTTAACTGCAATATAAATTAGGAAAAATAATTCTTACTGTGTAGTTCAGTGGTGGGCAACCTGCGGCCTACGCCACTTCTCACAGCTCCCATTGGCCGGGAACGGCGAACCGCGGCCACTGGGAGCTGTGGGCGGCCGTGCAAATGTAAACAAACTGTCTAGCGGCCCGCCAGGGGATTACCCTGACAGGCCACACGTTGCCCATCACTGGTGTAGATCCTAAAGACTGTTCCAGTATACAAGACCAAAATTTTCATAACTGGATTCATAAAAGTTAAGTTCCTGAATCCATATTTGAGCATGTAAGTAGAAACAGCTTGATTTTCAAAGGGTTGAGCACCTAATGTGGATTTAGGACCCTCACTTTAGACATTCAGATATGAACGTTTTGGCCAGATCCCCTCCTACCCCCATTTCTTCATCTCTTTGGAGGAGAGGATGTTTCAGACACACAGCTTAAAAAGAAATTAAATGACACTCGGGACAAATTTTAAAACTGGCTGATGAAACTGCACATGTAATCAGAGCTTTTGCACTTCAGTTAGCCACAAATTCTCTGTGTAGGAAGCAACTGAACAGGGTGGAAAGTAATTTAATAGGAAGAGCCCCAGAACAAAAGGTTTACCTAAGAGATACAACAAGAGAGTATTTCTTGCCTTGCTTCAATACAGAAATTATTGGTGACAAGGCACAGAATCATCTCAATAATTTTGCCATCTGGGTCATAAAACAATTTGTTTTACGTTGTTTTAAATTGTTTCAGTGATTTCCAATGAATTTTTTTTTTATTAATTTATTGGTGAAACTCACTCCCCTGCAGAACATCAGATCAAAATCTACACACCACTCACATCCCACCTCCTAAATCCTCAAAACAGAGATTACGTGGATCTCCACTACACAGGGATATTTCCTCAAAGCAAGCAGCTATCTAAATTCTGATCTACACTACAGACCTATATTGGTATAACTACATTGCTCAGGAGTGTGAAAAATCCACACCCCCTGAGCAACACAGTTATACCAACCTAACCCCGGCTGTACACAGCACTATGTCGATGGGAGGCCTTCTCCCGCAGACGCAGCTACCACCTCTCGGGGAGGCGGATTAACTAAGGGCTTGTCTACACTACCACTTAAATTGATGTAATTTACATTGCTCAGGGGTGTGAAAAAGCCACCCCCAAGTAATGCAAGTTACATCAACCTAAGCACTATCCACACTGGTGCTATCTTGGTGGGAGACGCTTTCTCGCCAACATAGCTTCCGCCTCTTGTTGAGATGGAGTAATATGCCGACGGGAGAGTGCTCTCCCATCAGCATAGCTCATCTTCACCGGAAGCGGTGCAGCTGCACAGATGTACTAGCACAATAGTGTAGACTAGCCCTAAGGGACAGCAGAGCTCTCTCCCGTGGCTGTCGTAGACTGTCTTCATTAAAGCACTCCAGCGGTGCAGCTGCATCAGGACAACATTTTACGTGCAGACTTGCCATTAAAAAAGAGAGAGCGAGTGTGAAGTGGTAAGTAACTGGTAAATTTAGGGCTAGATTAAACCTTTAAAATACAGTCTAGGACAAAGGTGTAGTACTTTAATGGCACGATCGCCCTTCAAGCTTTCCAGGGTGCAGGCTGTACTACCAGCTGCCTGTCTGGGGAAGATCACAGGAGCAATCTGGGACCCTTGCTGGGCGAGGTTCTACGAGCCCTACCTACTGCAAAAAGGCAGACCCGGTTATCACCATGGTCCCTTCTGGCCTTAAAAATCTATTAATCAAAACCCCGCCCCCAGGCTCCTGCACGAGGCACTGAGCGTACCCCATGGACCCCCCCCCCGGGTCTGGCATAACAGTGGGTGACCCCAAGGGTTGCTTGCAGCTCCCTGCCCTGAGCTGAGACGTGGGGTCCACGGGAGGCCCCGGCCCTCAGTGCACCGCTGCGCTGCGGGGAGCCTCCCCCAAGCAGAACAGAGCCAGACCCTGGCGCCAACATGCCGCGGGCGCCCGGCAGCAGATCTCGGCATGCGGGGCGCCCCCGGGTCCCAGCAGGAGCTCGGGGAGAGGGGCGACCCCAGGGAGCCGGGGGGCCGCTGAGAGGCGACCGATCGCAGCGCGCCTCACAGCCTCCGCCGGGCTCAGGACCCCTGGCCACCTCCAAGAGGGGGCGGGCCTTAGCCCGCCCCGCCAAGCCCGGGGCCCCGCCCGCTCACCGTGCTCTGGCCCGTCAGCCGGCTGCGCTGCTGCTGCTTGGCATCGAAGGCGGCGCCCACCGGGGACCAGCTGGTGCTGACCCGCCTGCTGCCGCCGCCCCCTGTCCAGCCCCGCACCGCGAGGCGCAGGGCGGCCGGCAGCGCCCGCCTGCACCCGGACAGCATGGCGGGAGGAGCAGGAGCCCCGGCCCCAGCTCGCGCCGGGAGTCACCTCCCACTTCCGGCTACTGCTGAGGGCCGCGACCCCGGCACGTCCCTCCCAGCTTGAGGAGGAGCCGGCGGGGCGGGGCGTGAGCCGCGGCAAGGCCCGCACTGAGGGTCCGGCGCTTTAGCCGGGGCCTTGGCGGGGCCCGCTCCTGGGGAGGCAGCGTGTCGCTGCGTGTTTCATTCCTTTGGCCTCCCCGCGTTGGGCCTGGATGAGGAATAACCCAGCCTCTGCTCGGGGGCTGACCCAGGAATTCTCCGGCAGCCTTTGCCTGAGGCGCTGACTGCCCGGCTGAGCTCTGGTCTACACCTGAAACTTAGATCGACCTTGCTCAGGAGGTTTTAAAATGTTACCCCTTGGGGTTTGTCTGCTCTACCGCGCGGGGTCAAGCTAAGGTACGCTACGTGAATAGCTGTAGCTGAAGTCGACGTACTTACTTACCGCGGTGTCTTCAGCGCCCTAAGTCGACAGCTGAGGCTCTCCCGTGGACTCTGCGTGCGCTTCTCGTTCTGGTGGAGTACCGGAGTCGACGGGAGAGCGCTCAGCGGTCAATTTATCGTCTGCTGGATTGATCTCTGCCTGCCGATCCAGCGGGTAGTGTAAACAAGCCCTTGGCATCATAGGTCGACATCAGTGTAGATGCAGAAGGATTCTTCTGTCAGCCTAGCTACCGTCTCTCAGAGAAGTGAAGTGCATCAACAGAAAGCCCCCTTCTGTTGATGTAGGAAGCATCTACACCACAGCGCTACAATGGCATAGCTGAAGGGCCATAAGTGCACTCCTGTAGTGTAGACATGGGGTTTAATCTAACTGAGCAGATTTCTTCCTCAGGCCGGTTAGCTGAGCCACACAGGGAAGAGTTGGGTTAAAATGTGCTTTGCAAACTGTCTTTGGCCAGCTGCCACTTTCCAGTGACGAGAGCAGATTTCGAAGAAGAGTTTCAAACTTGCATCACTCAGCCCATGCTGGCAGCAACCAAGAGACATTGGCTAGGACGGTCATTTAAATCTATTTTTAAGAAGCATTTCCTAGCCTGTTCTTTTCTGTGGCATAGACTTGACTTCCCATCAAACTCGGATACTGCTCAGTTGCCCTTTACTTTAAATCCAAATCAGTCTTTGCTCCACATCAATTTTGTGGTATATTTTTCATTACAGTACAATATTGATATAAGAAATGTAGATGGAGGAAACTGCGTTTATAGACATTTCTCGTAAAGGAAAGAATTTCACTTTATCTAAAGTTTCTTGTGCTATTTTTCACCTCTATTATTTTAGATTTATGTTCCACATTTGGGCCTTAACAATTTAAGAGAGCTGCTCTCTCATCATTTTTAATCTCCTTGATTCTGTAGCAATATTAGATGTTGGCCTAAAATTGGACCTCATTGTTTTTCATTGCATTCGTGCAAGAGTGCAAATGTATCATAATGCATGATGTATCCCCACCACCACAGACCTGTTTTGTTTTCTTTTAGAGGTAGTATAATAAAGTTTACCAGAATCATAGAAATTAAAGATGGGCACTTTAGAAAATAATACACTGATCAATCATTTGTCCAGTGTCTCTGTCTCAGAGCTGGTGAAGAAGATTATGTTTCATTTTACTGGAGGATTTGTTCTGCACCTGTTAATTTTTAAGTACAGTAACTCTGTACTTTGTTGTTGTACCTGTTATTTAACATTTACCAGTGTGAATTAAACCTTTAACCCCTTGTGTTATATGTGTTCATGTCAGACTCTGACTTCCCTCCAGTTAATCATGGGCCAAAGACCCATGTTTAAAAGCCATATTTAAACATTCAAACTCATTTGCAGCAAAACTGGTTTATAATAAATACCTAAAAGAGAAGTGCAAGGCTATAGCATTAGTTCCTAGAAATTCCTGAGAATGACTGCAGCACTGAGATTCTGCCATGACACTGCCCTCCTGACACATTTTTTAGGTTCAGGCTAGAATAGTTAGATATCATGAGTCAGCTTCAAATTAGAAGGGGCATAGAGAAAGGGGGGAGGGCTAGCTCAGTGGTTTGAGCATTGGCCTTCTAAACCCAGGGTTGTGAGTTCAATCCTTGAGGGAGCCATTTAGGGATCAGGGCAGAAATTGGGGATTGGTCCTGTTTTGAGCAGGGGGTTGGACTAGATGACCTCCTGAGGTCCCTTCCAACCCTGATATTCTATGATACAGGTTGTGCATCAATGTTAATATAAAACATCTCAAAATATGAAAAAAGAAACACTGAACAAGGAGCACTATCTTCATGTTGCCAACTCTTGCAATGTTATTGCTAGTCTTGTGATATTTGGTGTTTTTCTAAAGCCCCCCTTTGGAATCAAGAGATTGCATGAGAAACTCTGCTTTCATTATTTTTGAAAATTAATTTTCTAGCCCTTTTGGTGGCAGAGAAGAGTTTGAAAATGTAAAGCAAGTTGCACCATGAAAGGCTCAGAAACCAGAAGGAAAAGGAAAAGAACCCCACATTTATTCTTTTTTTAAAATCTCTTTTTAAAAACCAATTTCATGATTGTTGGGGTCTCGTTTATGATCCTTGCTTGAACACTTCAGTTTGGCAATACAGATGAAGCAGTAAAAATTAAAAACATGAAATGCCAATGGGCAGCCAGAGGAACAAAAATTGTGTGATGTCGGGATTCGGGGAAGAGAAAGTGATACCATAGTGAGAGGTGCTATATAAAAGCTTAAAAAGAAGGCAGTTAGAGAAACAGCCTTAAGGGAACCTACATGTGCAATTTCAAGTTTGGCTAATACAATATTTTAAATATTTACTGTAAGATTTTCACCTAGGCTTTGAGTGAATCATGTGAAGAAGTTATTTTTGTTCTGCCTTCCTTTAAGGCGCATTTTTCCCTCTTGGCTTGTGCACCTTTCTGTATATCAGCAGCAAGTTAACTGTTCACCAGACATATAAGTAGGGCCCTACCAAATTCACGATCCATTTTGGTCAATTTCACGGCCATAGGATTTTAAAAATTGCAAATTTCATGATTTCAGATATGTTCATCTGAAATTTCCCGGTGTTCTAACTGTAGGGGTCCTGACCCAAAAAGGAGTTGTGCGGGGTTGCGGTACTGCTACACTTACTTCTGCATTGCTGCTGATGGTGGCAATGCCTTCAGAGCTGGGCGGCCAGAGAGCAATGGGTGCTGGCCAGGAGCCCAGCTCTGAAGGCAGAGCCACTGCCAGCAGCAGCACAGACATAAGGATGGCATGGTAGGGTATTGCCACCCTTCCTTCTGCGCTACTCCTTCAGAGCTGGGCCCTCGGTCAGCAGCTGCCACTCTCCAGCTGCCCGGCTCTGAAGGTATCAGTGCAGAAGTAAGGGTGGCATGGTATGGTTTTGCCACCCTTACTTCTGCCCTGGTTCTAGCAGGGTGCCATCTTCATAGCTGGGCACCTGGCCAAAAGCCACCACTCTCCGGTCGCTCAGCTCTGAAGGCAGCGCAGAAGTAAGGGTGGCAATACAACAACCCCTAAAATAACCTTGTGACCCCTCTGCAACTCCCTTTTGGGTCAGGATCCCCAATTTGAGAAATGAATTTCATGGTCTGTGATGCATTTTTTCATGGCTGTGAATTTGTTAGGGCCCTATGTATAAGCAGAGAAGCACTGGGCCCAATCCTGCAGACATTTCCTTATGTGGATAGCCATTACCTATGCAAGGAGTCTCATTGAAATCAATGGCAGTTGGGACTATTTGCGTAAAGATAACTTACATAAATTAGGATTGATAGATCGCGATCATGGTCTAATTTTTTTAATTTATGTATTTAAAAAACAAAACCCAACAGTAATAGGTTAGAACAGTCTAATATATAAATTAAGTGTCTGGGACAGAGGAGTTTAAGATAAACTCTTCAGAGCGTGGCTGTGTCTCTAGAGATGAGCTAGGATTAACATTTAATAATGAAAATAAAAAACAAAACCAATTATGAATAGCTACTGTAACTAAAAGAGTGTATAACTACTATTAAGATTGATCTATGCAGGATTACAGAGGAATTCTAAACTAACAAGCAATGAAGCTTGATGCGGTATTATTTGCCCAATAGAGTATTGATTCAGGACAAAACAGCAGGAGGATTTGTTGTCCCTGCTTCTCACTGAGTAGCTGCACTCAAGGTTCCAGAGGACTTGGTGATTCCTAAATGGGAGCAAGAGGTCACAGAAGTGGCAGTCAGGTACCCAAAAGCTTTCGCAAAGAACAAGCTACAGTGCAGTAAGATCACTGCAGAGGTGGTGGTGCTGGGTTCTGATCCAGAGCCCCAGAAGCAATACAGATATGCCAAGAATGCTAAGGAAGGGATCAAAGAGACCATTGATGCCCTTGTGGAACAAGAAGTATGGGTGTAAACAGTTAGTCCGTGTAATTCACCAATATGGCTTGTGCTAAAAGCTGACAAGAAGACCTGGAGGCTCACAGTGAACTATCAAGAGCTTAACAAGGTAGCTCCCCGGATGGTGCTGGTGGTGGCGAAGTTTCAGGAGGTTATGGTAGCAATTTCAGCATGTGCCAAGTGGTTCACTGTATTGGATTTATATATAGAACTGTACTATCTTTAGAACGAAAGGACCTTGTTATGGCTGTCAGGAAGTGAGACACTGTGGGGGCTCCAGTATTAGTGATACCTGTGTGTTTAAGAAAAACTTGTTGCTTTGGCTCATGGCCAGGAACATTTTGATATAGAGAAGACAGTCAATAGAATCTTGACTGTGGGGTGGTGGCCTGGTTATGTGACGGATGTAGAGCATCACATCCACAAGTGTCTATCCTGTGTAGAGAACAACCCTGTGATAGCAATGTAGTGAAGGGACCCTTGCTGCACCAGCCCATAGTAGGTCCAGGGTCTAGGTTGCAAATCTATTTTATAGGCCCGTTACCTCAGGCCGGGTGAGGTAACAAGTACTGTCTGGTGGTGATAGATGCTTTCTCAAAGTGGGTGGAGGCATACCCAATGAGGAACAATACAGCCAGTACTACGGCCAGCGTGCTGCTGGAGCAGACCTTTTCCAGGTTTGGGCTACCTGATGTAATCGATTCAGACTAGGGCTGAGGTTACAAATTGCAGGTCACCCTCAAAGTTCGGGTTTAGTAGAACAAACCAATAGAACCCTAAAGACTGCATTGAGGAAGATAATGAAAGAATCAGGTAAAGATTGGGATTGAAAGCTCCCACAGATTCTCATGGCACAAAAATCAATGGTAACTTCACATGGCTTTACACCTCACAAGGTCCTGACAGGTAGACTCATGAAGATCCCAGAGCAGTGGTAGCTAGGTGGAATGCCACCAGAGGATTATCAGCCATGGTTCTGACGGATCAGTTCATGAGTGAGTTGTTTGATTCCATCAGTAAGACCCAGAGGCAGGTTGTGATTAACCTGAAGGTAAACAGAAAGTTAATGGACAAACGGCTGGGGGAAACTTTGAAGGTAGCTGAGTGGAACATTGGGGACAGAGTGCTGCATAGGTTTTACTCAGAGAAAAAACATGTATTGAGCCCCAGGTGGCTGGCCCCCGTTGTTATTGTTAATAAAGCAAGTCCCACCATTTACCAGGTTGAAATTAAAGGGAAAAAGAAGCGGGTCTTAAAGTAGTTTCACTCTTCCCAACTGAAGAGCTGGAAGGGCCAATAAACATGTGGGGAAAGAAGAAGTGAGCTCTGTCAGTACTACTTGCACAGAGGGAAAGCAGAGGCTTCTACGGTGTGAGTCCCAGTAAGCTCTATCAGCGCTAAATATAGTAACCTGTCCCCTTTTCTTTCTTTGCTTTCTAGGCGCCACAGAAAAATGCTCTGCTGTATTTGTTTATGTCTGTGGTCCTGCATGTTGAAAATGCAGTGATTGTTAACACCAGTGACCATTTTAGTTGTGAGGCTAATAACAGTTATGTAATCCAAGGAATGCCTCTTCAAATTAAGGGCACCATAGCAATATACGCATATGAACTACTGAGCAATTGCTACATGGTCTGGGAAGACAAGTGCAGGGGAAGGACTATGACTGCCTTCATGGTAGAGAAAGGTGAGTCAAATGTAACCCTAGAAGATGTTAATGGGGACACACTTGCATCTGTGTATAGACCAGATGTTGGATGTAAGTGGATAATTAGTGATACCTTTCTCACCGGCTGCACTATGCAAGTGGCAGCAGACAATGCTTCCCTTTGTTCATAAGTGCAAACAAATGTGAATAGTTGGATGAAAGTTGGGGTACACACTATTGATATTGTAATCAATGTCCAATATCAAATAAGAGATGCAGAGATTAAGTTGTATACCCCTGTTCAAATGTTTACTAGACACATGCAATATATCAACTTCACAAATGTTAGATACTTTGGTTTGCAGAATAAGAACAAGTTTTGTGACTATGGAAATGTTACATTCAGTGTTAGGTGAACTGGTAGCATTGATGTAGATGTAAATGTAAACGATACAGGTAAATGGGTTTTCATGGGCCTGTATGGTGTCAGGAAGGTCAAAAAAGTTGTTTTTCGTAGACCATATAAAAGTTATATCGGGTCTATGGTGGTTAAGAGGGACGTAAAAAGACTACTGCTGATCAACCCTCATTACTCTCTGAAAAAAATTATAATACCACTTCAGTTAGATATCTCTGTGGTACAGTATAGGAGTGTACCCGTATGTAATGCCACTCCGGGTGGGATGGTGCTCCTGGCTGGAAAGCATCACGATGAGGAACTCTAGCCTGAGCAAAAGAGACACTGTAGCTGTGATCCTAGGAGGGGTGGGCACTGCCTTAGGTGTTTTTCTGTATGTCAATTAATATTTCTATATATATTAATCCCCACTTGTGACAGGCCCTTAGATATTTTGTATGTGATTGTAGGTAGAGCTCCTATCTTGCTAGCCAAGATTTCTTTATCTATAGTGTTAAGGACACCTAAGGTTCAAAGAGTCTTTGTTTGCTACCATTTCTGCTTTTCATTAGCACAAACACAGGCTAGGGAACTTCATTCAGAGAAAGCAGAACATGTTTCCTGAAGCACACCACGTCATATCAAAGGTAGAACAAGGCCTTAGATACTGCAGCACATTGCCAGTAATATTTGATGTTGCCACAAGATGGTGACACAGTCCTTTCTGAAAATATTCAACTGTTCTGAACTGAGCTTTCAATTGGTTTACTGAAAAGACTCGGTCTACATGGAACTTTTGCGTAGGAATTTTACTCTGATTTCGTGAGTGATGCTGAGTTTTGTTATCCCGATCCAGGACCTACCAGTGCAGAATAGACCATGAGGAGAGAGGAGCTGGCTGCCAGACAATACTCCATATATAGTCTCCAGGCCAGGTTCAGGCCAGTTCTTACTTTGCCTAAACTGTTTCACCCAGTGTCCAAATTCACCTTATCTTAATTTCTGGATCTCCTTCCTCATGTCCTAAAGCCCAGACACAGGCATACTGCACTCCAGCCTCTCTCTATCCTGGCCTCAGAGGGGCTTGGTGCTAGTGCTCCTCCTTTCCCCAGCACCAGTTCCAATCTTTTGAAAATCACAAGGAAGGAGGAATCCTATATAAGTTCTTCATAATGCTCTTTTCTTCCTTGTAAAATGCAGGTGAATACAGTTCTAGCAGTAATGTGTTTCGGTGTTTTGCTGTAAAAAAGAGTCTTAGTCTGGGAGCCCATTAAGGTTGTGGTTATTACAGAAGCAGCCAGGGGTCCCAACCAAGGACCTTCTATTAATGATTGGCCTGAAATAGTTAAATAATAACCAAAAAATCCACCATGTGCACTCAAATGACATAGTCTGGAAAGGGCAGGAGCATTTTGTGGCCTAACAAGGGCAGCTATGCCCCTCTCTTTGCTAACCTCTTTTCTTCTCTCACACACTCCTCTGAACTTTGCTGTCACAACACTCCTGTAATGTACAAGTCAGTAACCCTTTACTGGCCTGCAAAGTACCTAGCATGCTATTGGCACTGTCTGAATAACACAATACGTTAAAAAGAGCCATCAAGTAAAAAATATCCCAGGTTGCAAATTACACTCCAAAAGTAAAATTTAACATAAAGACTAAAGAGAAGGAAACAGATAGCAAGTAGATGGAAGATACAAGCTATCATGGAGGGATAGCTCAGTGGTTTGAGCATTGGCCTGCTAAAACCAGGGTTGTCAGTTCAATCCTTGAGGGGGCCATTTAGGGATCTGGGGTAAAAATTGGGGATTGGCCCTGCTTTGAGCAGGGGGTTGGACTAGATGACCTCCTGAAGTCCCTTCCAACCCTGATATTCTATTATCAGTTTGCATGGGCGCTGTGTTGATATGCTGAGGGCTTGCTGTGTAAATGGTAGATTCTGCCTCATACCCATTTCTTTTGTACTGAAACCTTGTGATGGGGTGTACCTGGCCCTTTGCTGGAGGCCTCATGGTCCCCAGGAAAGGCGCCGTGAAGGTGGGTCCTCCACGCCTGTCTAGAAAGGCTGCAGAGAAGCAGCCAATCAGATTACAGCAGGCTCAGCTAAAAGGAGCTGCAGGGGCTCAGTTGCTGGTTGGGACAAGAAGGTTGAGGAAGGGATGGTAGATAGTGAAACTCTCCAGTCAAGGCAGCCTGTGAGAGACCCTGCTCAAGCAGGGATAAAATGGAGAGAACCCAAGTACTGTAACCTTAAGGTAACGGGTGAAGGCGACAGGAGTGAGTGGGAAGCAGCCCAGGGAATGAAGCAGCAGCAACTATTAAGGGAAGCATATGTGGCTGCTGTTTACAGGGTCCCTGGGTTGGGACCTGGCATACTAGGCAGGCCTGGGTCCCTGTGGGGAAGTTGCTTAAGTCCTGCAAAGGGGACAAGACTTTTACCTAAAGGCCCAAGAAAGGGGCTGGAATGCATCCAGGCCCACAGATGGGGCTGAAGACCCTGGTGAGGGCTGACCCACAGTTCTGGTTGGACTCTTTAGTAAAAGCCTGAGAAAGGGGATGGATTCAAAGAGCCCACAGACAGAGCTCAAGAACCTAATAAGGGCAGATAGTTTGTTGGACTTTCCTTGCCCTAGAAAGGGTTCATCCATTTCAGATTGTGAGACTTGCCTGAAGGACTGAGCCGCTAAAGATCCACCTAATGAGGCCAACAATCTACAGGGAGTGCCAGGAGCAGAAAGGTTGGCGCACCATGCCCAGCTGACAGGAGGCACTGATGAGAGGTGAGTGCCCCATCACAAACCGAAATATTTATTAGTGGCAGCATATGAATTTCCAGCCGATGGTGCTCAGCTTTCCAAATAGGAAACATCCCTGACTCTCTCTATAGCGAAGCTTTCTTTGTGGTCTGGCCCGTCAAAAAGCCAGTTTTTATGATGGCAGTTTGTGTGATCAGGACACGCTGAATTTCTAATTTTAATATTTTAAAAAATATGCAGGGGACAAAAATCCAATATTTCAAACCACCTTTATGCATCACAAACAATTTTTAAAAAAGGAAAAATCGAATTATTTTTCTTTGCAGGTTACATTGAACACATAGCAAATGTATATTTTCCTGGAGCTGTTTATTTCAGTCTAAATATTTAATATTTTGCTTCCTTCTTTGAGGCTATATGCAAAGGTCCAAATCCTTGTCTTAAATTACCCAGTGATGTGTGACCACGTGCCCTTTGAAATCAACTGGCAGTATAATATGCATATACATATGCTATGAACTTAAAGCCCCTTTCTCGTTGGTGCTGATCCTCAGCGAAGACAAACAGGAGTTAAGGGTCCTGAACACTTCACAGGATTGTGTCCTAATTTCAAGATACTTGAGAACTTAAGAGCAGGAATATGCCCACTGCACCCAGTTGAATTTCAAACTTCTTAGAAGACTGACTGCAATGTGTAGCTCCTATATTTCCTCAAGCTTCATGCCATTAGCTCTCTATCTATTCATATTGTGCACCTCACTGTGGTATCTGAACATCTAAGATGGCGAGGAGAGGAGAGAAGAGACACATTACAATCATACATTTCCTGTGTACAGCAATAGCCCATCGGGACTGCCACCTGAGCGTGCTATCTGAGAAGAGAGTCCTTGTAGGCTATTTATGCAGTTGGTAACAATGCAAGAAACCACACAGTTTAGGGCCTTGATACAATCTGTTTGTTTCAATGCCACACAGGAGATCCAGGCTTTGAAAGGCCCATTTAATTCTCATTTTCTGGGGCAGCCAAATGGTGGAAGTCAAACGTTCAAGTTTTGAGAGGAAGGGAAAGGAATTTGCAAGCCCTATCATTCTGCCAACACAAGAGCAGGTCAGAATATTTTTGACATGAAATTTCTGTAACATATGCTCTTTCAAAGACAGAACATTTTGTGGTGATTTAGTCAAAAAGGGGGTTTTCTGTTCTGAGGGCGAGAGAGAGACTCTCCCTCCGCTCTGTAGCCTGGTAGCTAGGGATGTGGGACTTAAGCCCTGACAGGGACCAGAGGTCTTGCACCCTGGCCCACAGGGCTCTATAAGAGCTAGGTAGTCCCAACCTTCCATCCTGGGACCTGCTAAGAGCTGCTAGAATAACAGAGCTGAATTCTAGTAGAGGACCGTAGTCCTAGGCTCTGATTGGTGGAACCATGGGGGTCTGGATTGGTCCCCAGCCTCAATTTAACCCAAGCACAGGAACAGAAAGTTGTCCATGCAACTGTGTTCGGCCTGCTCAGGGCTGCTTCCCTTGCAATACCTGTTCCTGCTGCTTATGTCCTGGTAACCTGACCCTGCCAGGCTCCTGACACTCAGTTTGCCCTCTGACCTAGTATATATCTCGGCCTGACTCCCAAATCCTGCTCCAACCACTAAGTCAGACTGCCCACATCCCAGTTGTGATAAGTCCCTTCTGCGCCTGAAGCAGAGAAATCTGGGATAAAAAACTGCTCTGAATTAGGCAGAGCAGGGATTTGGACTTGGGTCTCCTACAACTCTATCCACTGTCCAGCCCATAGCTTGCATGTGCATGCACACACGCACACCTCCCCTGACATAAATCCATTTTTGAAAAAATGTTCAAAATATTGTTTTTATTCCCATGTGGAAGGGAAAATTTTGAAACCCCAAAAGTTGCTGCAGAATGGAATTATCCTCTGTTCAGCACCAATTTCATTAGTGCCAGAAAATGCTACACTTTTATTTACTTCCAAGGGGGACTGATGGGTACTGTCTGTCTGACGAAAGGTGGCGAGGAGCAATGATGGTAGAGACATGTAGTTGGGGCAAAACCAGGTTTAAAATATTTTCTTAATGATGAAGAGTTAAAATCTGGAGTCAAACTTAAGTGGTTTTGTTTAAAATTAATCCAGGCTATACAGTGTAAGTGGGTACAATCATAAAACCAATAGAGGAGGACATTACATTTTTGGCTCTAAAGAAATGTGATATTAGAAGTATTTAAAACCCCAGTGAAAAGATGTATGAGACAACAAAACCAGCCACCATTTTTAAAAACTGCACAATATAATTTTATAAGACAAACTGCTGAGGAATTTCAGCTTTGTACATTATTTAATTAAAACATATAGTGAGAACAAAATAATACAAATGTAGGTTTGTACTCATTTCCAGAAAATAGATTCATTTTGACAAACCACGTACTGAGCGGAAATAAATCTTGCAACACACTGATTACTTCAGAAGAAGTCACCGCAGTCCTATACATTGTACTTTAGCTGTCAACAGCCAATTCATCTGTTCTGTAGCCATGACACTTGATTTACAATGTGTAACAGCACGCAGATGGTAAAATGCACAAAGCATGTACATAAGATAAAATGTTACAGAAACATTTGTCAAGTAAAATACATATGCAAGTCATCTCTAATATTTACAACAGAAAGTCTTAAATTACAGGATCATTCAGAAGGTATCTCGTAAATACAAATGCCACAGACATAGAAAAAGAAAGGCCATCAATGAAAGGTACTCTATTCTTTATGGCTAAGAACCTTTGGCTCCCAAACTCCAAGTTATGATAATATAAAAAATAACTAAATGCGGAATATTCACGTAGTCTATCTTCAAACTCCTTCGCTGCTTTTTACTGTTAAAAATCAATGTGCAATTCAGCATGGCAAAAGCCACTTGTAAAACAAACTTATTTTGTAGTAAGATCAAATCTTTTAGATGCAGTTACATTTTGGCATTATCCTAACCCAAAGGGAACACATTCAAGGAAGATTGTTTTAATGCTTTTCAAGCTAAAAGTCTGAGTTTATCTGCTCAATAGGTAATAAGGAAGGCTCTCCCCGGCTGTGCTATGTCTACATGAGGCACAGCTGTGCTTAATTGTTGCACTAGAACATGAAATAACTTAAAGCAAAGAAAAGTGGGATGAAATTAACAGCTATTGAATTCTGATTTTTCTATTGATATGCACATGAAAAGCCATTTCATCAGGAGTAAGACGATAACAAAGTTCTTTTCAAGGTAAATTTTGATAAACTACTAGCCATCATATTTAATTTGCAACTGTTCTTCCATGAAGACTCTACAATCATGCTGAACTTCTTGGTTAATAGGTGCTTTGATTGTTGGATAATGTAACAGTGTTTAACTATGATATCTTCAAAACCCTGTGATGGAGTCTCCCTTTGGCCCATTTTGTGTCATCCTGCCATCAAGTGAGCACATTCTTAGACCATGGATGAATAAATTAGCCAATAAAATGTACATAAACATGCCATATTGCTCTCTCTTTTTCCCACCTGGTGCAAGATTAGGCTGCATGGAAAGACACACAGAAGATGATAAACCAATAAACCAGATAAAATGCAATATACTGTACATAAAACCTATCCTGAATAATCTGCATCATGAAATGCTTTGCCTTGCATCTCGTTGAAATGAATGAGGTTCTCCTGAAGAAAGGAACTCGTGCATCCAAAAAACACATTCAAACCTTTGCCTTCATTCCCAAGGCTAAGCACTGCTATGCAAAGAAGAGCCTTTGTAGATATTCACATGTGAGTAAGTACATTCAGAAATCTAATTTTCTTTCCACTATTGCCACAGGAACTAGCTTTTCGGAGTGGAATAAGTTTTATCTAAGACAAGTGTGTAACCATGGATGCGCCTCTCAAACGCTTTAGGCTCATGCCAGTATGACATAGAAAGCTGACGGGGTGGAGGAACAGCTGGGTGTACAGTGCAGCCCAAGAGTCTTTTCCTGTGTCTAGGGCAAAACTTTCCAAATGTGTGTGGAGAAGCTAGGTCTTCAAAAACGTCTGCATGCCAGCTGCATGCGCATAACTTGCACTCCTACAGCAGAACTGGGCAACTGTTAAGACAAATGGCTACTGAGAAATACAACATGGCTACCCCATTTTAGTGGGAGCACAAGTTTAGGTGGCTTGATCTGGAAATATAGTCCTTATACTTACACTGAACATTCAGAATTATCTTTAAAAAATCTGAAAGGAGGTGGCTTATTTTACACAGACATTAAAAAAATACCCTCAAAGCACCCAGCAAGTTATTTCGCTGACTTTCCCGCACACTTTTTTTTTCCAAATTGGATCAATCCAAATTGCTTAGAAAAAAAAATGCCTGTGAATAATTTGATCTGCCATGAAGCAGTTCGTAAACATTTCAGGTTTTCACTCCACCAATAAATATGAAAAAAACACGAGCACTAAGGTTCACCACACACTGGACAACTGAGTTCAGCATCAGCAGATCTTCCCAGTTATTGATAAGCTATGTACAGAAGGCATTTCAAATGTACTGTTCCCAAAATGCATCACTTAAAGTTAAAACCACTTGTTAGTAAAAGGTCATGTCTGTGTCCATCAAAAATTGAAGTATTTTTTTAACACATCTATTGACAAACATTTATTAGTGTGCATCCTTAGTGAGCTTGTTCATGCTTTGTAGAAGCTACCATGGTTATTAAATTATTTTACACTCCAACTTTTGGACTCTACAAGACTGGCTACAAGTAAAAACAGAGAGAGTAACAACAGCAAAGTTTAAAATAAGGCTTTTTACATTGTCGATAAGATGCCTGCCCGTTAACCTCTTATTTGTTCTTCACATATTTTTACACATTCATGGCAAAGAAGATTATGTTCATTTGTCAAAGAACACTCCTGGAACTGCCTTTATTATTAGATAATGCCCCTTATCAGCAGCATAGGAATCTTGTAATGGGAAAATATTTGAAATAAATCCTTTACAAACCAGTGCTGAAACCTATGGAGTCTCTCCTCCATACTTGTTAATAACTCTCATTAGCATTACACATGACCACTGAGAAAAATGATCAGTGCTGCCAGTTCCAAGATACTGTTTTCTCATACTGGATTTTTTTTAAGGGTATTCTTTCAAATCAACTTCATGTCACAAGCAAAGCAAAATAGAGCAGTGCAAACCATATACTACAGATCCTGGCCAGAGCTGACCTTAGCACAAAAAAAGGTCATCCTTCTCCAAGAGAAACTGATGGTTCTCAGTCAAAGCCCATTTCTGATTCCACCAATGTCCTTTGTCAATACTGATGGCATCTTCTCTTTAATATTTTGAAGTAATAAAACCCCACTGTCACTTGACTGATGTGTAAGAGGCTCAGAATCAAAGACAGCTTCAGGAACTTGATGGAAACTTTTGTTACAGTTCATAGACTTTATCTGGAAAGTTGTATGCAGACAGAATTTACGGTGTGAATTATATAACCAAAACTATCTAGTAGTCTCTCATGGTTCCTTAACCTGGCATTTTTGTATGTTCACATTATCTTCATTTGATTAAAAAAACAAAACACTTTAGTTTTTATACTGAAACACAGCCATATTGGAATTACAGAGACGAGTCTCACAGGATAGGAGGTGTGGGCAAGAAATGAAATGTATATGGCAGCGCATACAAGAATGCAGTATGGTACCTTGGTTGGAAAGAATCATTCGGTGGGTCCTTCCTCTTTCCGGTCCTTATTGCAGTAAATACATAAATCCTTGCAGTCTTTTTTTGTTCATTTTTCCGTAATATGGAGTCAAAAAATTTCTCTATTCTAACGTAGAAGATAAGGCCTTGCGGGACTTCCTATTGCCATTTGGCAAATGTACAGGAACATTGAAAAAGACAGGAAGTGTTGAGGTCCACTAGTTTCTGCATCACATCAAGTGAAATCAGGTGGGATTCACTAACCTGATCCTGATGGATGACCCCTGCTCAGTGATCCAAAGGACGGAGAAAATTCTCCTAAAATCCCTTGCCAATATGTCCTGAGGGAAGAATTCCTTCCTAATTCTAAATTTGGCCATCAATTCACTATTAAGAAAAATGAAATGTTCAAATGACCCTACCATTAATGAAGTGTGACTAAAAAAAGAGATTAGATGCTGCTACTATAGAATAACAGCAATTTGCCTTCGTCACCAAGTGATGTGCTCCTCATTAGCAATGCTTATTGATGCATGTCAACATTTACTTCAGAACCATCTGGATTCTTCGTCATAGAACCTCATGAACTTCATTTTCCTTCTAGACAAAGGTGATGTTTTGGCTCAGGCAGAGCCTAAGTCTTTCCCTCCAAAAGAGAGGATTCACAGTTTTCCAGCTCAAACATATTCAACTGCGTCCCAAAGGTTCTTCTCAAGAAGACATCTCTCCTTCAACCAGTGTCCTTCCAATGACTTTAGCCCTCTCACTTCTTGAATGGGGTAAGTTTGTTGAAAGTGTGCCAGAAAAGGGATGGCTTTCGTTTGGGTTCTGCCAGGGCAAAGACCTGCTGCTGTGGAATGCTGGTGGGCACAGTGATGTGGCGTTGATGAATAGGATGTAAACTCTGGTGTGGAGGAGGCATGGGACATCCATTATAACTTATACCTGCAGAAGGAAAAAATTAAGAATGTGTGAGACAAATGACAAAGTAACCAACCCAGAGAAAATGCACAGAGCATATGGGCCAAATGCAGCTCTCAGTGAAGTCTGAATCTTGCCATCATATTCAATAGGAGTAGATCAGAACTTACCATATCTGACTTTCCACTTTTCTATTTTGGTCTTAATTTTGATCGGGTAAAAAACAAATAATTGTATGACCTAAAATAACTTTACAGTATTGTCCAGAAAATCAGCAGTAGTTTCACAAAACCAGGCAACATGTGCAGGAGCATTGTGCTTTTAAGAGGAAAGATGGCTAATGTAGCAGACACTTTGACTTTTTAAGCAATAGCTGGGTAAGATTATGTAAAATGTTCTTACTGGTAAAGAAAAGGTACCTTGGAGGGGAAAACAGTTTTCCAAGGTAATGCTCTCAGACTTTAACATTTGAGTATTGTGATCACAATCTCCTGATCAATATTTTACAGCCATTGCCCTGAAAATCTGGCCCAATTTGTAACATGCCATTCATTCATATCTATTGAGTGATAGATATGTTTACATATTAATATGCACATAAGAATGTCTCAGCTGCAGATGAAAATTTTGACACTGATGCATTTGAACAAAGACAAAAGTCATTCCTCTTCCAACCTTCCAGGAAAGCACCCACAACAAACTGCCCACTCAGACCCAGTTGACTCCCAGCTGCTCAACTCATCCACTCAACCCAACAAAAAGTGATACAAATCTCTCTCTCTCACACACACAAAACAATTTAGAGTTTTATTTTGAACATAACAAAATCTGGGTCCAAGGAATATTTTAAATCAATAGTGTTGAATTCTAGAAAAATTAAATAAAATATTTAAAACTTACAATAGTACTTAAATACTCACCTTTAATTTTTCCATGCCTTGATCTTCTGGCATTTTGCATGGCTTGTTTCTTTTGATTTTCTGAGATTTCCATTCCTGGATTTTAAAGTACATGAGGGTCTCAGTATTAAGATATTGTATCTGCTATTTGATAACAGTAAATTAAAAAACATTTCAGCAAACACTTTTAAAATTATACTTTAGTGATTTTTAAATAATTCTTATTAGTAATGTACCATACGTTTTTGAGAAATACTGGTCCAGATTTTACTGTTTCACCAGTTTAACTCTGGCATTGCACTGGCATAACTGAGATACTAATTTGGCCCTTTGAGCACAAATTGATGCCAACCTGTGCTGAAATAATTATCTCTAGCTGGTGGTCTTTGGGGAACTGACTAGCTACCTCATTTTACAACTCTGACAGCTAAATTAGTGATGACAAAGCAAACTAACACCTAGGGAGATTATGTGGATTTATGACACTTTGGGGGCCAGTGGATCCACAAACCAGTTTTGGATTGCTAGGAGAGATAAATACAAGGCTTGATTCTCTTCTCACTCACACTGGGATAAACCTGGGATAACTAAATGAAGTCATTAGAGTTATACTGGTGTAAAGCTGGTAAGAGAAAAGTAAGGTCACAGTATGTATAGACATAATTCTGCTTGTATTCTGTAAAAGAAAACTGAACCCATTTTCCTCAGACCAACACTCCAATATTTGCTGTTCCTGTGTTTACTGTATTTGTATTATGCATTTTATCTATGTTGATCCAAATTTAATAAAAATGAATATTTTAAAAGCTGAAAAGCTCCTCTAAGAATATGAATGAATTTCAAACTACGTCACTGTTAAACTGGCATTTTACAAAATTTAATGTCTTCAGTTTGAACAAACCAGATGGTGGTTTCTTTTAACTAATGTACAGTACTGCAAGATGAGCTTGTAGCCTTCTTTGGCGTGTGTTATGCATGTCAGTGTAGTGAGGGATATTAAATACACTTGTTCACACATTTACATGGTCAGTGTCATGTTACATGATACCCTGGTCTAACCTAACAATTTACTGTAATAGATTCATAGATATTAAGGTCAGAAGGGACCATTATGATCATCTAGTCTGACCTCCTGCACAACGCAGGCCACAGAATCTCACCCACCCACTCCTGCAAAAAACCTCTCACCTATGTCTGAGCTATTGAAGTCCTCAAATCATGGTTTAAAGACCTCAAGGAGCAGAGAATCCTACAGCAAGTGACCCGTGCCCCGTGCTACAGAGGAAGGCGAAAAACCTCCAGGGCCTCTTCCCATCTGCCCTGGAGGAAAATTCCTTCCCGACCCCAAATATGGTGATCAGCTAAACCCTGAGCGTATGGGCAAGATTCATCAGCAAGATACCCAGGAAAGAATTTTCTGTAGTAACTCAGATCCCACCCCATCTAACATCCCATCGCAGGCCATTGGGCCTATTTACCATGAATATTTAAAGATAAATTAATTGCCAAAATCATGTTATCCCATCATATTGTAGTAGTGTTAAGTGTATGAGGGATTTCAATGTGGCTGAGAGAGGCTGGCTCC
The DNA here is from genome assembly GCF_015237465.2 of Chelonia mydas. Lineage (NCBI taxonomy): Eukaryota > Metazoa > Chordata > Testudines > Cheloniidae > Chelonia > Chelonia mydas. The sequence goes on from NC_057849.1 coordinate 42,670,592, forward strand.
CAGAGAGGACAGGCAACTGCTATTAGTGTAGCTAAAGCAATTGTTCCTTACATCTAATGGACTATGTTTTTGGAGTTCAAGTACTGAAGTTCTAGTCCCCTCTCCCTATCATAGAATATCAGGGTCGGAAGGGACCTCAGGAGGTCATCTAGTCCAACCCCCTGCTCAAAGCAGGACCAATCCCCAACTATGTGTGAGATTCATCTAGTAACTGTGCATATTGTTTGCAGCACATGAATGTGTTATATTAGCACAACTAAAAAGGTGTGTGAGTGTTGCTTCTCATTCCATTCTCATATATACAATGGACTGAAAAGTGCTGCAACCCAAAGCCAGGTGGCCCAACAAAGCAGCCACTTGGATTCCATTCTGCTCTTCATTCACACTTTTGAATTATTTTGAATTCCCTGCACTTTCTGGCCTGTGTTCATGGAGGAGTTACATCCCTCGAGTGACTGTTTTTAATATAATCTGGCCATACTCTTTCAGTTACTGGTTACTCCTTTTATTTCATTTGTAATTATTCAATTCTTTTTTCTCTTCCTGGAGACAAAAAAGCAGCCAAAGAAATCAAAAAGTTGCAGCAGCAGGAAGCAGACTGTTTTCTTAGATCTACCATTAGTGGTTTTGGAGAAAGAGCTGCTGGTTGTGGCCCGTTCCCAGCATGCACTCAGAATAGCTCAGAAGAGTTGGATATGGTTTGGGAGGCTCTGACCTCTACTGAAATGTCTTTGAAAACAGAACTAGTCATTCAAGCTTTAGAATTTGAAGAATGATTTATTTGTTCCTTGAATACTTAAATTAGAGTCTTCATCTGAATTCCAGCATGATAAATTACAAAATCCAACAAGATGTTCAAGGTTGAGAATACCAGAGGTCTTCCACTGGCTTTGGCTAAAGGATAGTGTTCAACTATGCCAAAAAAGCGAAATTTTAGAAAACAAACTCTCCTGGGTAATGAAGAAGAGATCCAAGCCCTAGAGACTTACGAGGGCATAGCAACATAAATGATGTGGATTTGGACATTAAATCTGAACCATCCCTTCTATAGCATAAGATATCTATATAACATGGGGTACTACTAGATCTGAACCATGGGTGCTGGAATGGGGTGGCCAGGTGGCATGGCCCCATCACTTTTAAAAGTGGAAGGGCTATGGCCTCCTACTTTTTACCTGCCTTAAGGACAAGCGATGGGGGGTGGGACCTTGGGGGTAAGAGGCGAAGCGGAGGCAGGGCCATGTTTTGGACGCTGATACCTCCTCCAACTTCTAGGGAGCTTCTGGTGCTCCTGGTCTGAACAAGCATTTGAAATGTTTGATAAAAGATATTTTACAGCAGCTTACATTTCACACACATACCCAGTGATATAAAAAGCTGGATTTATGAATCTAACATTATAGAAAATATATTTTCTTACTGTTCTGGTTTTATTTGCTACACACATCACTAATTAATGTTTGTACAATGTTTTGTAGATATAAAGCCCTAACTTGCACTCCTTGCATTGAATACAATGGAAATGTTGGGACTATAAGATATGCATGATCAGGCCCTCTATAAATGCTAAGTTATTATCTTAATTATTATAGTGCCCACTGCCAGTTAAATCATGAGATTATACATTAAAGTATAAAATGTAAAATAAACAATTCAGGGATTTGGCTGCTGCAACTTTCCTTAGAATAGTATTCCTCAGTCTTATTAATCTCAGGACTTTTTATGTGGCTATTTTTGTTGCAATATTACTTTTTGGGGAAGCACCCAATCACCCATGTGTTTTCTTGTAGGAAGGTTCCAAACCTTCTCTCCCACCATCAGAGTTTTGATGAAATGTACATAGCTCTGCCAGCAGCAGAAGGCGCCAGCAACAGCAGATAGCAGTACTGTCTGGGTCCACTAGTATGTGCTTCAAAATCTCCAAAATGTGTAGTATTTGGGCTGACAAGGTGGGTGAAATAATAACTCTTATTGGACTAACTTCTGCTTGGTGAGAGACAAGCTCTCAAAAGCTTTTTTTATTTTTTACCCAACAGAATTTGGTCCAATAAAAGATTATTTCACCCGCCTTGTCTCTCTAATATCCTGGGACTAACACAGCTACTTCTTAGAAATTTGGGCTGTCCTGCATACTCTCTTGGTTCCATTTTTGTGGAACCCCCGGAAAGGAACTGCTATAACTGTAAAGAGCTCAGATCCTGGCTCACAAAGCTAAAGTGGAGGAGTTAACTGAACCTTGGAAAGGTCCAAAGATGGACAAAGATTAGCTGTTGATCTCCTTTTGCCCAGTCCAATTCACAAATCCCCAACTGCAATGTGGCCAGTCATCAGGTTTAATGGAGATAAGGCCCATCAAGAATTTGGAAATTAAGCGGGGGCTGGGGTAGGGTGGGGATGTTGTATTTTGTTTTGGAAACAGGGGAGCCCTCCTCCTTGACGTGACAATCTATTCACTATTATTCCCTCTCATTTTTTGGACAGCTTGGGCTAGTTTGAGTCGTTTCGTTGTGATAAATGGGATAGATTGTATATTAGTCCCCAAATGCACTACACTGTTTTTCTATTTCCCAGTCAGCCATCCTGCCCCAATGCACATGTTGTCTTAGAGCTCTGCTGGGCTAATATTCAGTAGTCTGGAGATGGGCTCAATAGTGATAAATGTGTGCATGGGCAGTGTGTGCACTCCATGTAGAAGCTGCTTCTGAAAACAATGGCTGGGGTGCCCAAAAGGCGTATAGGCTCCCAGTGCACTGCAGAGCAAGGGAGAATAGGGAAACTAATTTGCAAGGTGGTTTGTTTAGTTGTCTCAGCTCCATCATTTATTTTGGGTACCAGCTGCCTTTGGCTACTTGTAACGTATGGTCCATGGGGGAAAGTTAAGGCTGATGTTGGAGTATTAGCTGGTAATTTCTTGACTTTTTCTTTCATTACGTGGTTGTGTGTGTGTGTAGTGTTTTTGTTGTTGAGGGACAACTGATTGCTCATGACATTTATTTTCATGAATAAGGAGAAGGATAACTTTAGAGCCATAAACTATTGAGTCTTTCATCAGGAGAGAAAATAATGGCCTAACAGAGAACAATCACTACCTATAATATATACACAAGAGGCCTGATTCTTGTTTCAATTACACTGGTGTAAATCAGGAGGAAGTCCATTAAAGTCAATGGGGTTGCACTGGTGTGAGATCAGAATCGGCCTCAGCGTACATAGGGATTGCTCCAACTTTATTGATGGGTTGGGAATATGAGGCTATGAATCATGTTAAAGTTTTAATAACTCGTGAGTTATGTCATCCAGGAAATCACATTCAGAGCACTTTGGATTTTAATTTGCTGTCATTTAGAGCCATTTCAGTCCTGAAGAATGTTACTTATGAGTTATCCCATCTCTCCCCCTCAAAGATAAATGTCATAACAGAGAGCAGCCATCATACATTATACACACAAACACACACACACACAGAGGGATTTTTTCCCTCCCACTGTTGCCTTAGGAATGTAAAAATCAGTTTTATGTTTCCTATCACTACTGTCCTCTTATGTCTCTATTTTCTCAGTGCAATTCTGCTGAATCTTTTACCATTAATTTTATTAAACTGAAGCTGTTATGCCCAATGTTAAACTGTGAAACAAGCATAATTTTAAATTAAAATCCCAAATGCACACTCTCACAGGATACATTTTGGCCCAAAGCTGGCCCTAGAATTTGCAAGGCCCTATCCAATGTCAGACATGCAGGGTCCTACCCATTCCCCTCCTCACTTATGATTAGGCCTTTCCTCCTCTGTAACTTGGCTAAGTGCTGCTATATTACATTGGTTGCACAGACCTAAGGATACTACTGCTTGGCTTTATAATAAAATGCTCTTTAGAAAAGTGGCTGCCAACCACTAGTTCACATATAAGGTGTAGTCCATGCTAAAATGTTAGATCAACCCTGCTACATAGCGCAGGGGTGTGAAAAATCCACACCCCTGAGCGACGCAGTTAAGCAGCCTAATCCCGGGTGCAGACAGTGTTAGGTCGATGGAAGAATTCTTGCATCGACCTAGCTACCACTTCTCGGGAAGGTGGACTACCTATGCCAATGGGAGAACCCCTCCTGTCAGCATAGGCAGCGTCTCCACGGAAGTCCAGCTGCAGTGCTGTTGCTGTAGTGCAGGGGTCAGCAACCTTTCAGAAGTGGTGTGCCGAGTCTTCATTTATTCACTTTAATTTAAGGTTTCATGTGCCAATAATACATTTTAATGTTTTTGAGAAGGTCTAGCTCTGTAAGTCTATATATTATATAACTAAACTATTCTCGTATGTAAACAAGGTTTTCAAAATGTTTAAGAAGCTTCATTTAAAATTAAATTAAAATGCTGATCTTACCCTGCTGGCCCGCTCAGCCCGCTGCCGGCCTGGGGTTCCATTCACCTAGGCCGGCAGCAGGCTGAGCGGGGCCTGCGGTCGGGACCCCAGCTGGCAAGGGGCCGGCAGCCAGAACCCCAGACTGGCAGTGGGCTGAGCAGGGCCGGCGGCCGGGACCCCAGACCAACAGTGGGCTGAGCGGCTCAGCCCGCTGCTGCTCAGTCCGCTGCCGGTCTGGGGTTCTGGCCGCCAGCTCCTACCAGCCAGGGTCCCGGCTGCCAGCGCCGCTCAACCCGCTGCCGGTCTGGGATCCCGGCCCTGTCCACATAGAGTAGGTACCTACCTTCTCCCTGGTTCTAGCCATTCTCTTCCTCTCTCTGCACTGAGATGAGGGTAGGAGTGTGCTGAGACCAGGGCTGGGGGTGAAGGAGCACGTTGGGGTGCAGGGTCTGGCCAGGAGCTAGAATGAGGGAGGGGGTTCAGGGTTGGGGCAGGAGGTTTGGGTGTGGAGTGCTTACCTGGGCAGCTCCCATTTGGTGTGAGGGGTGCAGGTGGGAATGCAGGGTGTGTGTGCAGGAGCTCCCGTTTAGTGCTCAGGGCAGGGGTGTGTGTGAGGAGGGTTCAGGGGTCAGGGCAGAGGATCTGGGGGTGTGTGAGGGGGGTGCAGGGGTCTGGCAGAGGGCTGGGGTGTGTGTGAGGGGATGCAGGAGTCAGGGCAGAGGGCTGGGGGTGTGCCTGGGGTCGTGGGGGTGCTCCAGCCCCCTGCCCAGAGCGGCTCACGGCAGGGGGCTGGAGGTGATATGCCCTGATTCCACCCCCCTCCCCAAGGTCCCCAGAGCAGAGAGTGTGCTGCAGTTCCACTTTTCCCTCTCCCCCTCCATAGCAAGGGCTGTCAGCTGATCAGCCGCAGGGAGGGAGAGAAGAAGGGGCAGGAACCCAGCACACTGGGGGAAGAGGCGGGGGAGGGGGAAGCTTGCCTGCCCTGCAAGGAGAGAGCGGTGGGCGGGGGGTGGAAAAGAGTGGGCCGGGCCAGGCAGGAATTTTAATGGCATTAAAAATTGGCTCCCGTGCCGTCTTTGGCATGCGTGCCATAGGTTGCCGACCCTAGCTGTAGTGTTTCACCTGTGAACAAGCCCTTGGTACTGGTTTGTCAGGTTATTGTTACTGGCACTCTAAGCTCCCGCTCATGAGGCAAATTCTCTCACATCTCTGAAGCTGTGGAAGGCCCCCAATAACCCAGTAGAACTACATAAACTACATATGCAGTCAGAGGGAGCTTGAGGGATTCCACCCCACCCCATACGCTAGAGGTCGGCTACACAGGGCCTCTTGCTGCATACCTGCTCTGAGAGGACTAGCGGGAGAGCAGGGGGAGGCCACAGAATGGGGATTAAGGAGCTACTGTTGATCTAGGGCTGCAAAAGTGGCTGTGGGGCAGTTTTACTGATGCTCCATGACCAAAGAGTGAGCATTCCTTTCCCCATCCCTGTAGAATCTCCCTCCAAAAAGCTTTTCAGCAGGGGACAGATTTTTGCTCTCGATGAGTAGTCTGTGCTGCAGTTAGTGCACTAATCCTGCCTTCTGCTCCTTGTGTTGTGCAAGATGTAACCCACCACAGAGCCATGGCTGCTCCAATCCCCAGTTTCAGGATCACAGAGCTGACACAATGGAATAGGAAACAACAGACACTTGCTTGTATAGCTGAAGTTTGTGTCTGGTAAACAGGCCATTCGCATAGAGCCAAAAAGGAGAGAAATCCAAACTTTGCCTTTTGATTTAAACTCCCCCACACTGTAAATCTTTGCACTCACCCATTTCTTTGTCTTCCTGCACTCTTCGCCTTTCATTTTCACATGCCTCCAACCATCTTTTCTTATCTTCCTGTTTTTTTGCACAAAACAAATGAACCTCTTCTGTTGCTCTATTCACAGTTTTGAAAGCGTTCTTGATATTAATGTTAAAGTCCTTATCTTTGCCATCCTCAGTATCCACAAGTTCCATCTCATCCAGATCAATCCGACCTTTGTAATATAACATGTCCCTTCGCAGCAGGTCCTTCTTACAAAACACAAGCTGATGGTCAAAAAGGAAAAAAATCCTCTGCTGGCTTTTGCCTTGCTTTGAGATTTTGGTCAATTCGCCCGAGTGGATCAGTTCTGAGCTTCTGGCTAAAACATCCTGCCCCTAAAATATATAGAAGTGTATGTGTAATAAATAAATACACAGGTTTAAGAGATTATCATATTACTAATTATTATTTTTGTAGCATTTAGTCATATGACAGACAGAACTGTACTTCTGTTTCAATAAACCTTTTAAAAAATCTATAAATATAAAAGGTAGATCAAGTTATATTCACAAAAATATGGGTTTGATTCTGCTCTCAGTTTCACCAGTGCAAACCAGGTGTCACTTCATTGAAGTCAATGGAGTTACCCGCGTGTAGAACTATCAAGAAATCAGAATGGGATATAATGGTCCCAACCTAAAAGAAAATACATTTTGTTCTCTTTCAACATGTCTTTGTAATCTCACAGATACAAACGCGTGTTATAACCGTTGCTCTTTCTGAGTAAGAGATAAGATAATCAATAATGGTCATTGCAAATGAAGCAACTCAACTTTTAACTGAACAAGGACCACATGAAATGTATGCACCATAAACTACTACCATAGAAAGAAAGATTCCCCCAGAAGTCATTTAAGTACATTTTAATTTTAAATATTTCATGAAAATGGAAGAATGACACCTACCTCCCAATCAACAATAGACACTTGCCAGCATGCAATCTTGTCTATGCTTTCCAGCCTTCGTTTGCGCTCATTGATGAGGCATGCTACATTCTTCATGGCCTCGTACGCTGCCTGTATATTGTTATAATCACTGTAAAATGGAAGCAGATTTCAAACACATTATATGCACTGGATATAACACATCAACACAGTTTAACTGACTGAGTGAAGCGTGATTCTCTACAGTATCTATTTACCCCCTAACCAGAGTTCTTAAACCTGAAGGGCCTGATTCCCCACTACCTTGCATCTTATATAGTCATTTACACAATTCTATGCTACCCTATCACCCACTTTGCACAGGTGTAAATTACTACACACAGGGGAAGGAGGTGGAGAATCAAACCTAAGCTGTGATATCCAGGCTCCATTGAAATCAATGGCACCACTCCCATCGACTTCAATGGGGACATGGTTTCACCCAAAGAGTTAATTTATAACAGGAATCCAGTTGTGTAAAATGATGTTCTCTTTAATAATTTATTTCTAGATATATTTTCCTCTCCCTCTTCCCGAGTAGCTGGAAGTGAGGCTTGGGACTGAGGTGACTTGATAAGGGGAGCACAGCTTTGTGTCCCAGCTGCTTAGCTGCAATGTTATAGGCGGTGAGAGGAATGTCCTCTTCTGTCTCATACAAGGATTCTTCTTAGAAAGACCAATGAAAGGATCCAGAGGATGAGGAGTGGCTGAAATCTACCTAGCTCTTGTGAGTTATGGGGGTCGTGAGCACAATGAAGGAGAAATGAAAGGAGAAGGGATTGATTCTTATTCTTCCTCCATATGGCTTGGGTAGATAGATATAAATACGTAGTTGTTGCTAAGTTTGATAGCCAGCACATTGCCACAGCAGTGAGCTGGTGAATGTCCTTCAGGCCCTCGGCAAAAGAATGAAGGGGACATTCAGATATGATGTGCTCTATTGTTTGTGCCTGGTGACCATATTCGCATACAGGTGTATGCCTCATTTTCCACTTAAAGAGGGTTTGTCCACATCTCCCATGAGATGTCCTAATGCGATTCAATCTGCACCAGTCTTTCTGACATAAATCAAAACCCGGTGGTTTCTCAAGAGCATCAGTGATGAGCTGTTTTGAGTGGTCAAGTGCTCCATGTGACTCTCCATTAAGCCTCAGCATCAAAGTTGGGTGTAAGGATCTTCATACGGTTCCATAGAGGGTTGCGTGATTTTAATCTCATCTTCGGTGGATTCTGCAGGTCATGGTGCAGTGGGATCCTCGTTTTTGCATTGACATGATTAAGAAAGCAAGATGTCTGAGCAGCTCTTCTAATCTGTGGAGGCTGGATGTGCAATAGGATTGGGAACCAGTCAACTGGAGTGGATTTGAGCAACCCTGACATAATGACCATAGCATTATCGAGTTGAGTGTCAAGGAGTTTAGTGTGACTACTATGAGACAGTACTGGTGCACAATATTCAGCTGCAGAATATACCAAGGCAATTGTTGCAGTTCATAAGGTCCATGGACTGGAGTCCCATGATGTTCCAGCCAATTTTCTGATAAGCGTGACATGAGACCTGACCTTATCACGGGTGTTCTCGAGGTGTTGTCAAAAGGTCAAACTCCAGTCCAGTGTAACGCCAAGATACTTTGGATTAGCTTCATGACTGACGCTCTCACCACAGAACTGTACATCTAGTTTGGTATTAGCCATTTTATTGTTCAGATGGAAAGCAGTTACCATGCTGTTTTTTGGATTAGGCTTAAATTTCCCGCATTGGAAATAATCAGCCATTGTGCTAAGGTCTCAGGTTAGGGTGCAGCTGATTGTATGGAGGCTTCTGTGCTGAACAACTAGGGCAATATCAACTGCATACATGAATTTCCTTGACTCTGTTGCTGGTATAGCCATGGTGTGTAAATTAAAAGGTATTGGGGCCAGGACAGAGCTCTGAGGGATGCCCAAGTTAAGAGTTCTTGGTCTACTGATCTGGCCATTAAGGTGTACCTTAAAGCGGCGATCCCCAGTCATCGCCGCCAAGAGGCAGACTGTTCACCGGCAGTGAATGATGCGGGAGACCTTGAGGAGGAGGCCCTGTCTCCAGACAGTGTCATATGCCAAGGACAATCAACAAGGGTGATTCTTGTCTTCAACTTACGTTGGAATCCTGCCTCAGTGTGGCTGGTAAGTGAAGCTACTTGGTCACAGAAGTTTGGGAGGAAGACGAGAACCTTCACGTGGTACTTCTGTTAAGTGCTAGTGTTTTTTGTACTCCGTGTTTTGTGCAAATCGACCAACATACCAATGTCATCAATTGGCCACTGGACATCATTTTACCGACCTCCCAGCAAACACAGAGGAATTGATTAATGGCTGCTGACAGGCTGGGCCATTACATGTAAACAGGTATTTGAGGGGCAAGACTGAGAGCCCTGGCTGTCCCCTCCACTTCCGCAGGTTTCCTCAGATGCTTCTGCCTTACCAGTGGCACTGCATGTGTGTGTTCACAATCCACCTTCCTCTCCTTATTCAGATCCCCACTAGAAACTCACTTCTGCAACAACACACATAAGAAGTGAGAGTAACGCTAACAAAATCGCACAGATGTAAGGGTGGACATGCCTTATTGAGTAACCGCATAATCTCATCAGTTTCCCTTGCCCTTCCTATCTTAGTCCCCCTCTTTTTGATCTGTCTATGACTATCACTTGTTGTGTAACAGGTGCCCTTACTGGCAGACTATAAGCTTTGTGTCTTTAACTGTTCTGTGGTGCCTCTCACACATTTTTGGGCATTTGAAAAATAATAATTAGTTTTGAAACAAAATACTAAAGTTTAAATGAAGAAGAAAGCAGCTCCACCAATCTAAAACAATCTTCTTTTGCCTGGGTTGTGTGGGTGAGTATGGTGGAAGAGAGGGAAACAGAAAATGTGGGGGAGGCTGATGGTACCCTGCCCTAGGTCTACCTACAGCCCAATATTACTGGATGATCCTGCTCAAAAGTTACCAGCAGTGAAACAGCTACACATACTGGTATTCAAGTTGATATCATGGGGTTCCAAGTTAACCATGGAGCTGAATAATGGCAGTAACCATGGAACTGAATGGCAATAATCCATCTCTCTTATTGAGCTAAATCCTGCACTACCTCCACCAGCAAAAATTTCATTGTATTCAATGGGAATTTTTCCAAGGTAAATGCTGCAAACCATGGACCCAGAGAGATTGTTTCAGGCTAGGTCTCTGCAGACTGGTTCATAGATAGAACCTTTTCCTTGCAACCATAAGGGCTAGAAACACAAACTTTTAAAGATAAAAGCTTAATTTATTCAGAAAGTAAATCAGCACAGGGAAGTACTTAGAATGGCTATTTATTAATGATTTATGACTTCAGTGGAGCTACATTGATTTATACCAACACATTATCTGGCCTCTGGATTTTACAATAAACAAAGATATTGGAGGAGCGGGAGAGGATAAAATCACCCTTTAACCTCTGACAGCCCAAGCTTATACACAGATCTTGCCCATAACAGTGCTTTTCATGAGTTCTTAGTAAAGCCAGTTAGTTGGGTCTCAGTTCAACTTTGTATGGTTTATAGAGTGCATGCCAGAAACTCGGATTCACTGCTTGCTTACTAAATGAATGGACTATAGTTTAAATTACAGTCAGGCAATCCACATACTAAGTGTGCACTAGCATGCACTACACATTAATTCATCACTTAAATTAGGAGGAAAACATACAGAACAAAATTAAATTCCTAATTTTAAGTTCCATGACGACAGTGCTCCAAGTAGATATTGAACAGTGTGGGCGAAAGAAGGCAGCCTTGCCAGAGTCCAACAGTGATGCAAAACCACACTCCTATTGTGCCATTGACGAGAACTGCACTGCTGGCCTTGGCATACAGTTGTTTAATGGTAAGAATAAGCTTGCAACCAACATTGTACTTCTTCATGGTTGCCCAGAGAGCTTTGTGCCATACTCTGTCAAATGCCTCCTTGAAGTCAATAAGGACATGGTAGATGTCCTGCTGGTGTTGTAAGTACTTCTCACATAGAACACAAAGGTTGAAAATCTATTCTGTGGTACTTCTTCCAGCACGAAAGCCAGCCTGCTCTTCAGCGGTGATATTCTCCGCTTGTGGCTTCAATCTGTTCAAAATGACTTTTAACATCACTTTGCTGGGATGGCTAATTAAGCTTATGGTCCGGTAATTTTGACACAATTGCAGGTTGCCTTTCTTTTGTACAGTGATGATTAGTGACTGTGTCCACGTGGAGGGCCACTCACCGGTCTGCCGATCTTGTTGCAGATCTTAGTGAGTACATCTATTACTATTTCTCCTCTGAATTTCATCAGTTCGGCTGGGATGTTGTCAATACCTATAGCTTTTCCATTCTTGAGTGATTTCACAGCTGTCTCCACTTCTTCATGTAGTATTGGAAAGTCATCCTCATCTGTTGAATCTGGGTTGTCTAAGACACTAGGATCTCCATTTGTCTGGTGGTTGTATAGATCAGAGCAGTAGTTTGCCCACCCATTGATGATGTCCCTTTCTTCTGTCCCTTTGTCTTGAATTGTGTTAGCTTTGGTCCATCTTTCCTTTGTCAGATATTTTACAGCCTGGAAGGCTCGTTTGCTATTTTTATTATTGACACACTCTTCAATTTTAGAGCATTGTTTTTCAATCCATGTCTCCTTGGACACCTTCATTCCTTTCTTGATCTTTCTGTCAATCACTCTGTATTTATCAGCTCCCTCAGTGCTGTTCTTATCTCTCTGAAGTTCTCTTCTGTCACACATTTGTAGTATTTTATTTGTGACCCATGGTTTTGTCTTCTTACGATGTTTCTCAAGGATGTCCATTGCTGCCTCATTCATTACAGCACTGAAATTCTTGATCACTGTTTCTACGTCTTCCTCTAGAGCAAGCAACGGGGCAAATTTTCTGCCGATCATTGCTTGGAATGACTGCAATGTTTCAGTCTCTGAGTCTTTCTAAGTCAAACTTGGTTCTGGTGAACCTTGGCCTCACGATTTACCTTTGCCGCAGCCAAAAATTTAGCATCACAAGGTCACATTGCCAACCTTGTGAAACGATTGGATGAAACCTCTGCAAAATATGGCATGGAAATCAGTGCAGAGAAAACCAAGTTGATGACAAACAAATGTGATGGGATCAGCTCACATATCATTGTCAGTGGACAAGAGCTGGAGACAGTGAAACAGTTCAAGTATTTGGGGGCAATCATCACTGATGAAGGATCCAAGGCAGAAATTCAGGCAAGAACTGCGCAAACAGCGGCAGTGGCAAAGGTAAGCCAATTTAGAGGAATAAGAACATCTCCCTGGAATCCAAACTGAAACTGCTGCACACATTGGTCATTTCCATTTTTCTGTATGCGTGCGAGACATGGAACCTTACGGCAGAACTTGAACGGAAAATACAGGTAGTGGGGATGAGATACTTCCGTAAACTCCTGGGCATCTCCTACTTCGATCACGTCACTAATGAAGAGGTCTGCATCATCATTACCCAATGAGCTGGGTCATATGAAGACCTCCTGACAACCGTGAAGAAGCACAAGCTGAAGTGGTATGGCCATGTAACAAGATCATCCTCCAAGGGACAGTACAGGGGAAGAGAAGAAGAGGTAGACAGAAGAAGAGATGGATTGACAACATAAAAGAGTGGACAGGAATGGACTTCGCGGAGACTCAAGCACCGACACACGATCGTCAGGGGTGGAGACAATTGGTTGATTGCTCATCAGTGATGGTGCGCCAATGACCAATGTGGTTATGGGAGTAATGATGATGATGACGACAACAATGCATGTAGCTGAATGGTTCTGCGTATATCTCAAGTAACAAGTCGGTTTTGCAGACTTGTGTTCTCATATCTATTATAGAAAAGTCCTATACAGTATAATGGGGATTAAACCAATATTAGATAGGGATTTATATAAATGACTACAATAATGTAATTTAACAGAGAATGATAATCTTTCAACCGTTTTTATACCAACCTACAGAATTTCTTGAGACATGTGCAGAACTAAAGCAGGTATTTAATCTCTATTAAGTTCTATAGTTTGGTTCAGTATTCTACAGAAAGGAGATCATTCTTTATTAAGCAGAACCAACTATGATCCTGTGAAGAAGGCAAAGTCTGTTTCTGGTTACCACATAGGCTCTCTTAGGTCTGATAAACTGGGATCCTCATGGTGAGTTGAGAAAATGACTCAGCCTCAGTTCCTTTGCACATTTAGTGAACAAAATTAAACAGCTCAGACCAAGGGAAGCCCATGGCCTCTTTCCACAGAGCACAGATAAGCATTTTCTAAGTGAATTTTGTGAGGGCTCTGAAGAAATTTTGAAGGGGAAAATGGTTAAAAAAAAAAAAAAAAAAAAAAAGACATCAAAACGACTGATAAAAACCCAAGACAGTTGAATCATGGGCATCATCTGGAAAAGTATATACTGCAGAAGAGATTACTGGGTTAAAAAAGAGTGCAGTAATAGCAAAGGAAATGGTCATTTCCTGAACTGGCTGCCAGTTAACAAAACACTGAATGAAGATCCATACACATGAGTGATTCTCAGATCACCAGCAAATATTCCTTTGGAGGGAGTTTTGCCTAAGTAAGTCCCTATGTCCAGGGTTGTTTCCTACACTGAAGATAGTAACAATGAATGTAGATAATCTGGGTAATATATTAATATATTTTTCCACCACAAAATTATTTAGTCTTTCTATACTGGTTGTTCCCTCTTTCCCCCATCCCCGCCTTTGATTCACTTGTTTCTGGCAGAATCTAACTACATCATTTCATAAGGATTTTTCAGTATCCTTTTTCCCCTTGAACATAATTTTTCAGTGTTTAATACTATTAAACATGTTCAGTTTATGTTGTTCTTCTAAGACTATCTTCACCTTTTCTATCTCTACGGGTGTGTCTACACAGCAAAGAAAAATCTGTGGCTGACTCTAGAACCGTGAGGGGTGAGAGGGAAGTCAACCTAGCAATCAAACAGCCCTCCAGTCCGAGCCTGGCAAGCCCGAGTCGGCTGGTACAGTCCAGCTGCAGGTTTTTCTCTGCTGTGTTGACATACCCTGAGACACTTCTCTTTTCTAATTCTTTCCTTTTATTCCCTACATGTATCCCTTGCTCATTTTTCCCTTGGTGTTTTTTCACTCTGGTTTACAAATCTCTTCTCCTTCCTTCCTTTCTTCCCTCCCTCTCTCTCACTCTTCCTGTGTGTGTGTGTGTCTCTCTCTCCAGATCAGTCCCCTTATAGTCAAGGGTGACTATTTAACCTGTATATTGTTTCTGAAATATTTTTTCACATAGACCCAGGATGATAAACATATTGGGTGAAATTCTGTCCCCACTGAAGTCAATCACAGCTTTGCCATTGATCAGAAGGAGGCAGGTTGTCATCCACTGCCTGACCAAATCTACCTTAGACTGCTTTAGCAATAAGGTAGCATTATGGTCTAAGAGAGCTCATTTTAATTCTCTCACCTGTGCACTTCGGTCGTATATTTGAGTAACTCTGCAAGCTGAAGAGGGTATTTACAGATCTTCTGAACAGGTGTAAGGAGAAAGCCATCAATAGCAATGTCAATCATCTGCTGAAGCAGGCGACAGGCCTCAAAGAAGTGACGGTATTTGCCCTGTTTCATTAGGTTGGAAAGCTCAAGGCAGGCACTGGGATGATTGTTACAATACTCTGAGTAGATGGCAAAACCTTCTTGCTATAAAGAAAAACCGAAGCTTTAGCTAAAACATTCATCTTAAAAAGACAAAACCAAAAATTGATATTAAAGTTATAAAATACTTCTGGTTACACTAATTAGACAGTTTGCTAAATTACACCCAAACTGAATAACAATCTATTTAGAAAACACAGGAGAATCTATACTACAATTGGTAATAGGTGAAACTCCTGTTAATGTGGATTGTGGGGGAGTGCATTGGCCAGCAGTGCTTGCTGCTTTCTGAAATGGAAAAAAACCCGAATATCTCTTTATGCTAACCAGATTTGTGAATCTCAGTCATATGGGGTTTTCTTTGAGGAGCCTTGGAAATTGGAAGCCTCCTATGGTTGTTGGTAGACTGAGCGAATAATAGATTTTTTTGGTTAACAGTAGTAATAATGATAATCTAGTTCAATTTGAACGAAACCAATTTTTTAAGAGATTTTTTCAAATTGAAAAACTTGAAAAAATGCCATTTTGAGTTGAGTGAAATGTTTGAATTGACTCTAAACAATTTTTAATTTTTTTTTCTATTTGATCATTTTTGGCTTTTATGCCCCCCCCAGCTTTTTTTTTTTAAACTGGCCAAATTTGAAAACAAAATGCTGTTCTCAAGCAAAATGACTTTGGAAAAAAAAAAAAAAGAGTATTTTTAAGCCTAAACTATTCAGCGAGTTCTACCCAAATACATTAATAGTTATTGAACCCCCAAAAATGCATTTTTCGGTGATATTTCTATTTGCCAAACTTTTTTTCTTAAGTCTACTTGGAGGTTATGTAGGCGATTAGCAGTGATATGCGACTCTTTTCCCACCTTTGTCAAACACCCTGGTTAATATTTTCTCTGGGAAGATACTGGATGTAGTTTCCAAAGAACAAAATCAACTCAGATGCCTGCAGTTAAATGTTAACCTGTGATCTGTGTTCCCTGTAAGCTGCGCGTGTAGGCTGCCAGGTAGGAGAGGTTTAAATGCCATTCTGCGCACAGGAGGCAGCATGTGTTCAGGTGTCCCTCCCACCATGTTGCTCCATCCTGCAGCTGCTCCTGGGACCCTCCTGCTGGCTGTGCAGAGCAGAAGGTGGGGGAGGGAGGAGGGTGCTGATGTCAGGATGTCCCCCTCCCCCTGCCCCTGTACCCCATCTCTGCAGAGCAGGACAGAGGGGACAGTCTGGCTCAGGAGGACTAGGAGCTGCTGCAGTCTGAATGGTGAGTGGCTGTCGGCTGACTGCCTTTCTTAAAGGCCACGTCTACACTACCCGCCGGATCGGTAATGATCGATCTATCGGGGATCGATTTATCGCATCTAGTGTTGACCCGATAAATCGATCCCCGATCGCTCTGCTGTCGACTCCAGAACTCCACCAGGGTGAGAGGCAGAAGCGGAGTCGACGATTCTCGTAGCTGAAGTAGCGTATCTTAGATCGATCCCTCCCCTGGTATAGACCAGGCCAATGAGACAGTGCACTGTTTCTGACATTTCCCCAAAAGCCAGCTCACACAGACTCTCTCTCTCTCTCACACACACACACACACACACACACACACACACACACACACACACACACACACACTCCCCTCCTCCCCCTGCCCATGTACCCCAATGCCGCAGAGTGGGGGAGGGGAAACAACAGGGCTCAGCACAGAGCAGGAAAGCTTTCACTGCTTAAAGAGACAGTGCACAACTTTCCCCAGCAGCCAACACACACACACACACGGAGTCTCTGTCTCTCTTTCTCTCTCACACCCACACCCAGAGTCTCTGTCTCTTTCTCACTCACCTCCCAACACATACTTGTATTATAGTTGTTGTTACTTCTTGGTACTTCCTGCAATGCACATATATTCTCTGTAATTTTATGCTTTCAAAGTGTTATTTTAGTGTTTTGACTGGTCTATGCATTTCATAATTTTTATTTCTCTTACACTTAAATTTAATTCTTTGAGTAGTGAGTTCTAAAATGCCTAACCTGTCCTGGCTGGAGTAATTATGCCTATGGTATAATGCCTATGCCTATAGTAACTTTTAAAAAATATATATTATATATTATATCCAGATTTATTCCACACATGGATGGAAAAAATTAGAGGGAACATTGCCTGTGATTGTTGGAAACAGTTCTATTCATCTGGGACCTTGGGATCACCATAGCTATGAAAATGGAAAGACTGTTCACTTACAAGGAAAATAGGCCTACTCAAAGGGTGGAGGTGGAAAAAAGGGAGGGATTTTAAATGTTTTCATATAATCAGCACTATCTAAAGTGTCTTCCTCACGGTAGTTTAACATTTACTGATCATATTTTGTTTATTTCATAAGCAAAATGGAGTTAAATTACATACATGTTGAAGAAAGCAGGATCCAATTTCACTTAAATGAGGTTCCTCTTTGTTGTACTGTTTCTCAAGATCTTTCAGAAACTTTCTTTGGAATTTGTAAATATCTTCAATGTTTCCAAAAATGGTGTTTAACTGGGCCATGGTGAACATTCCTGTATGTTTACGACACTGCCGAATATATCCCTGGACATAAGACAAGAAAACCTCTTTGTATCAAATCTGAAAGAGATCAAGAGCTTGAAAATGGAGTTTGTACTGAACAAGGCAACTCAATTTGATATTCTGCTTTCCAAGGTTAGATTTTTGTGGTGTCTGATTTCAATGCCATATTCACTACAAAACTGTCTGAACAGTTAGGTTACTGATTCTCCCAATCCTAATTCTGTTTCACACTAGAGTGGATTAGTCAGGAAGCCCGATGTCAGCACTTGTATAATATCTAATTATGTGGGGGGAGGGATAGCTCAGTGGTTTGAGTATTGGCCTGCTAAACCCAGGGTTGTGAGTTCAATCCTTGAAGGGGCCATTTAGGGATCTGGGCCAAAAACTGGGGATTGGCCCTGCTTTGAGCAGGGGGTTGGACTAGATGACCTCCTGAGGTCCCTTCCAACCCTAATATTCTATGATCTTGTTGTTATAACTACCAATCCAGGAGGAGGAGAGCCTGCACTACCAGTTTTGCCTCAGTGCTTAGTAGTTACTGCCCCAACTGTGCTATGACAGAGTTTGATCTTGCCTGTACAGACGAAACCAAATTCTGTAGAAACACAGCCTAAAGATAATCTTTGCTAGGGCTAGTGTAACCCACACACCTCCGGGGTGTGGTGTTCTGTTCTATCTAGTGGCATAGAGACCACTTAGAGCAGTGGTGGGCAACCTGCAGCCCGCAGGCCACACACAGCCTGTCAGGGTAATTTGCTGGCGGGCCACCAGACAGTTTGTTTACATTTGCACATTGTTTACATTTACATTGGTTTAGCCAGTCTGGTATTCTTCTAGCAATTGCCAATACCTGATGCTTCAATGGAAGATGAAATTCACCCACCATGAACCAAGCCAAATGTGTCAGAGATACACGTGTTGGTAAAAATTCCTCCCTGATCTTTTATAGCTTATGTCCTGTAGTATACGATTTAATTACACTTACTCTGGCATAGATAAAAAGTGTATCTTAATGATGATCTTGCTCAAGGAACTGACATTTAGCAACATTTTTTAAAGATGATCTGAAAAAATGGGTTTGTGCCTTTGTTTTGTTTCTTTAGAATGTATGAAGAAGGCCTGATAAAAAAATAATCTGTTTGTTTTCCACACTAGAAGGGCAGCTCTTATAATTTTTGTTTTTCCTGGAAGATTCTATATATGAGTGGAGAACTAATAGGACTATGACATCACAAGCAGAAAGGAAGTGAAATCTAACGAACTGAAAGGAGAAGTGATTTTTTTGGTCAGGCTGTTTACCATCCTTCATTGGTTCTTTTTTACCACTCTAGCTCAAACACCCAGCCCAAATGTGGGAGAAAAATGTTCATAGTTAAAGGCTCAAACTTCAATTAAGGTGTGAGAACGTTCCTACTACAGATCTCTGGTCCTCCAAGGAAACTCCAGCCAAAAAAAAAAAAACAGAGAAGGTAAGTCTTGATACTACTGACCGTTCTGCAGTTTAAACAAGCAGAATATTTTAAAAAATTAGAATTACATAATAAATGACCAGAAAAAAAAAAAAGCACAAATCCAATTTTTCATTTTTTCCTCTGCAGACCACCTTCAAAATGATCAGTCGCTAAACTGTAACTAGATACTACCATATTACATGGATTTATAATTATCTACTGAGGCAAAGTGGTAGCAAATACTAACTAAGCTGGACTCTCTCCCCAACATGGAAACTGCAGTCAGGAAAGCAAAGCATTGTTAACAGGTACAAAATGAAGTGTTCTTTCAAAAAGATGTATTATGATGTTCAATAAAGAAGGGAGTTAGAACTGCGCAAGAGAGCATTCTCATTGACAGCCTTAGAATTGCAATGATGAATCTTCTGACAACAGAAAATGCTCAAGTTTTCACTCACAAGGGACGTTTGTTCAAATTAGGTCTGTGGAATGCTCTAAGTCTATGGCTTGACACTACCTCACAGATGTCCTTGAGATGTTTGATATAGACTCTCTCCGTGTTCATTATTTCCTGTATAACATTGGTTCTCATCTGATCCTTGTTTTCAGCAATTTTTTGGCGATGTTTACTAGCATCTGCATGTTGCTCTTCATCTTGGATGCTACCACAATTTTCTGGTAGTTCTTCCTGATTAACTCGTAGCTGCATTCATAACAGAAAAGACAGCTAGAGTAGTGCAGCAAGGTGTTACAAAAACAAATGTTAAAAACTATTACAAACTTTATTTAATTACCATAGAGGCAGCTCATAACCGATTATTAATTATTATTATTATATAACTGGTCCTCAGTCCTAGGTTATAGAAATAGGATTCCATAATAAGGTCTATCATGTAACTCTTATGCAAGTATTTCCACTGGCTACTAATGTAAAGGTTTCAGGAATGCGCCAACTCTTTCTTTTTGGGTACCCATATGGACCTTCATCACCATAGTATCTGAAGGCCATCATATAAGTGTTGCCTGTATTTTTTGTGAACAGAAGTGTAGATTTATTAGAGAGACCATGAGCAGTGAGCACTCACTGCCAATACTCAAATAAAAAAATTGTGGCATTATTTTCCATGTTAAATTAGGATGACACTGATCTGAAGTAACCAGTTACAGTCATTTCTCCCTTCCCCAATTGTCCTCCTTTCCCAAAGAATGGGGCACTCACACTGATATTTAAAGTTAAAAATACATTTTTCTGAAGTCAGATTGAACATTTTTGTACTAGAGTCCCATCAACTTCATTATTCACCTAATTCACAGAAATGGTAAAATTTATAGGAAAAATGACCATGTGGTTAAATCACTGGACTGTGATGGGGGAGATCTGGGTTTAATAGCCCCAGCTCTGCTATTAACTCTGTATGTGCTCTTGGACAAATCACTTAAGAATAATATTTTCAAGAGTGCCTGAAGTTCACGTTTTTAAAGGTATTTAGGCGTTGCTTTATTCAACATTGCAATGCCTAATACCTTTAAAAATCTGGGCCTAAGTGACTCAGGCATTTTTGAAAATTTTACCTTTAATCTCTCTGCCTCAGTTTATCTGTAAAATGGGAACAACAATGCTGCCTTTCACCTACTCTTTCTTCACCATGCCTGCTTAGATGGTAAACTCTTTATGGTGGGTCTGTCTCTTACAATTTGCTTGTACAGTGCCTAGCACTGTGGGGCCCCAATTTCAGTTGTGGCATCTAGAAGCTACTGTAATATAATTAATGATACAATACAGCAATAGCTATCCCTCAGCAGCTGTACTGTCATGAGACTCTTGGCTGAACTGCGAATAAGGTATTCACATTATGGACAGAACTGCCACAATTGATGAAGCTGACAGGCCTGGCATTATTTTACCACCAAAATCCCTGAAATATCAGAAGAGAATGCTGAGTAGAACAGATGTTCCCATCTCCATCCCCAAAACTGTTGTGCTCTTTCTGTACATACTGACCACTCTTGAGTGGTATTAGTGCTGGTTCTTTTACATCCATGGGACATAGTCCAAATAATAATGATGAGCTGGTTCTCTGTCCTCATTTCTATTTGGATTTTTACAGGGTTACCCAGGAGTAAGTGACGGTAAAATGTGGCCAAGTAAATTATGCTGAAGCAAGAATAGCAACTTTTAACAAAATAAAGCAAGCCATTGTTATACTGACATGTTACCCAGAACCTGATGTAAAGCTGCAATAATGCAGTGGTGAATCAGGCCCTCGTTGTAGAAAAGAAACAGACATAGGTTACTAACCCTGACAAAGCTAGCTGGAAACCAGGCTTCCTTGTCTTCATTTCTTCCCCACCACCAGTCTTTGTTGGAAGCTTCAAGGACTCGGATGACATCCCCAGCTTTAAAGCCTAGCTCTTGATCATCCATAGTCACATGGTCCCACAGTGCCTCTGCATAGACCATGCTGCCATCACTTATCAGCTGAAATGTGGGGGGGAAAGAGTTGGTGAAGGACAAAAGCTCAGCAAAGACCAATACGTAGACTGCTAGAAAACTAAACAAGCATAATTAAACAAAAAGGAGATAAATAAATCTGTTTCAGGATGAGCTGAGTATTTTGAGAAATCTGACCTTGTATAATTATCTGTCTGAGAAATTGAATAATGCAGCAAAAAGGTCTGGATCTCAGACTCCCAAGCTTGAGTACAGTTATATAAAACACATGCAACATCATCACGAAAAAGTTAGACATACTAGAATGTATCCTCCACTTACCTCATTAATTGCTAGCTGTTCCCCTCCAGGCTGCAGGTATCTAGGGCTGGGTTGGCAAAGCTCCTCATAACTGTAATCCTCCTCACTACCATTGTCATCAACTAAGGCAGAAGATTCAGTTCCACCATCTGTAACAACTAAAACAAAAGTGACGGGCTTGAAACAGAGTAATTTGGTTTAATCAAAGTCTTCTCAGAAAAGCAAACATACAAAAACAATTTAATAAAAAATGTGAACATAAAACTGCCAATAGGCTAAGGCAAAACCCCTTAGAAAGTGCCTTTGCTCTTGAAAATATAACAACGCGTTTACTTACGGAGTGATTTTCTCTCATTTACACAACCATACAAATCAGGAATAACTCCACTGAAGCAAACAGCTACACAAAAGTAAACCTGGATGTAAACCATTAAACTTTTTGGGCCTGTATCACAGGTAGGTAGTTTCCTGCAGGGGTCCCTGATTCAGGGGAAAGAAGTTAGGTCCAGATTTTAAAAGGTATGTAGGTGTTGTTGAGCTCAGGAGTCCAATGCCTAACTGATTTAGGAGCCTAAGTTAATTTTCAAAAGGGGTTTGGCACTTAGGAGCCTCAATCCCATTGACTGTCAAAAACAATTTAGGCTCATAAGTGCCTAAGTCTCTTCTGAAAATGATACTTAGGCATTGCAATTCTAAGCACAGCAATGCCCAAATACATTTAAAAATCTGGGCCCTAGTCTTTATATGACTCTTAGGCAGGTGGGCAGTGGGCACTGTAGGTCAGGTTAGTCTCCCCAACCCAGGCTGAGGCCCCACCCTTACTCCACCCTGAAGCACCACCCTTGCTCCCCCATTCAACTGAAGCTAGAAGGGGTTCAGCTTGGGCTGGCAGCCTGGAGCTCGATGGCCTGAGGAAGCCCGGCCAACCATCAGTCCAGGGGTCAGGCCAGTGCTAGTGTTACCAACTTCCTAATTGCAGAAAATCGAACACCCTTGCCCTGACCCCTACCCTGCCCTGAAGCAATGCCCCTGCACCACCCCTTCTCTGAGGCCCCGCCCCTGCTCACTCCTTCTTCCCTCCCTCCATTGCTCACTCTCCCCCACCCTTGCTCATTCGCTTATTTTCACCAGGCTGGGGCAGGGGGTTGGGGTACGGGAGGGGTGAGGGCTCTGGCTGGGGGTGTGGACTCTGGGGTGGGGCTGGGGCCAAGGGATTCAAAGTGTGGGAGGGGGCTCCGGGCTGGGGAGTGGGGTGCGGAGGGGATGTGAGGGCTCTGGTTGGGCGTGTGGACTCTAGGGTGGGGCCAGGGATGAGAGGTTTGGGGTGCAGGAGAGGGCTCAGGGCTGGGGCAGGGTGTTGGGGTGTGGGAAGGGATTGGGGCATGCGCTCCGGGTAGCGCTTACCTCAGCCGGATTCCGGAAGCAGCCAGGATGTCCCTCCGGCTCCTAGGTGAAGGAGCTGCCATGGGGTGCTGCGCGCTGCCCATGCCCGCAGGTGCTGCTCCCTGCAACTCCCATTGGCTGCAGTTCCCAGCCAATGGGAGCTGCAGAGCCGGTACTCGGGGCGGGAGCAGCGCGCAGAGCCCCATGGCTGCCCCTTCACCTAGGAGCCGGAGGGACATGCTTCCTGCTTCTGGGAGCCACGCGGAGCTGGGTAGGGAGCCTGCCAGTCCTGCAGCACTGGCAGCGCTGCCAACCACACTTTTAACGGTCCGGTCAGTGGTGCAGACCGGAGCCACAAGGATCCCTTTTTGACCCGGTGTGCCGGTCGAAAACTGGACACTTGGCAACACTACCCAGTGCTCGGACTGGCCTGGGGGTTGGGCCAGTAGTTGGGCCAATAGTTGGGCCGGCTGGTGTCCCGGGGGTCAGGCTGGTGCTTGGGCTGCCCAGTGGCCGCAGGGGCGGCTGGGGCGGGGCTTCTCTGGCTGTGGTGAGGGGAGGGGAGGGCTCAGGGCTCCAGGGATGGAAGGGGCAGGGCCTTGGGCAGAAGGGGAAGGGCCAGGATAGCCTCCCCGAAGTGGGGATTCACGCGCTGCCCTTGCAGATGGCCTGCAGTGTAATCCTGCACGGAGTAGGCTAGGAAGGAGAAAGAAGCAGAGAGTAGAACTAGGTGGGAAATGGTTTTCCTATCCCATTAAAATTTTAAAGATTCAAAAAAAATATCCCCATTCTGCAGTGGGATGAAATCAAGCGATTTTGAATTTTATTTTATTTTTTGGTGAAAAAAGGCAGAAGTGATGGGGAGATTAGGGCACTCATGTGGGACCTGGGAGAGTCAGGTTCTAGTCCCTGCTCTGCCAGATTTGGAAAAGCGATTTAAATCTGCGCCTCCCACATCCCAGGTGAGTGATCTAACCAGGAAGGTATCGGCTATTCTAGTTTGGATGTCTCCCTCTCTAACTCTTGTTTTGACCAGAAATTCCATCTTGGAGCTGAAAAACCTCCCCAGCAAAACTTTTGTCAAAAATTATACATTTCCACAAAAAGCAATGTTTTGACAAATCAGCATTTTTTGACAAAAAGCCAGTCAGCCAAAAAATTCCCAGCCACCTCTACCAGAGATGCTTGCCTTGCTTTCTGGATCCCACGCAGATGGGCCGTGGGCAGTGGTCATAATATGTGTAACCCATAGGTTTTCATGACAGTATAGATAGCCCTGTCTATATTAGTGCTTACACTTGCATCCTTGCAAGCATTTCCTGTTATATAGATACTAATTTTTCAAGGGTAATCAAGGCCATAGGATGCAAAGGTCAGTTAAAACATTTACCTTGTGGCTTTCTTTCTTTAGAAGGACACAATTTTGCCCTCAGTCTTGATGTAAAACAATAAATTATTCTACCCACCCCAGAACATTTTAAAATACACATTCATATTAATGTCTCATAGACCTAATCCAGGAGACTGCAAAATTCCTATTAAAAAGTTGAGATCTCCTAGCCATAGGGTTACAAATCTGAAAACGAATAGAAATATATATTTTAAAAGTTGTATCATTTAAAACTCACTGACATTGCTTTCCTGAAAATCTGTAAATAAATAATATACAAAAATCAGCTTTTAGCCTCAAATCTGAAGTGGTAAACTTCATCCTGGATCTCATTTTTACAGCCGCATTGTAATGTCAGTATTGACAACTGGTTTGTTGCAGCAAAGATAGTAGACATAAATACTCTAAAACATTTAACTAAAGATGAAAATGGAGAGTAATTTTTGGGCTGGTAACTGCTCGTTATTCCTTACCAGTCAAGAAGCTTCCATTGCCTTGGTAGCTAGATTAAAAACAAAACACAAAAAACAAACAACAACAAAACCAATCACTTACTCTCTGTATCCATTCCTCTAATGTTTACCGGCAGGAGTAAATATTTTACAGATAGGGATGGGTATCCCTGTAGCTCTAATGGATTGCAAAAACTAAAGACAATGTGGGCCTGATTCTGATCTCTATCCAGCTTTCCATTGGTGTAACTCTGTTGATTGCAGTGGAGTTTACATTATTTACAACAACAAGAGTGTGATCAGAATCAAGCCCAGTGACACTAACACTTGATAATTTTAAATCAGAAACAATACAGAGAATAAAAAGAGTGCACCTTCTACTCACACATACCCATCTGAAGGCTCTCCAGACTCCAAAATCGTGCCATTCCCCCCCTGGCTACCATGCTGTTGTCAAAAACAACAGACAGAGTAGGGGCTTGGCCTTTAATAGGTGAAGTTTAGTCCTAAAAGATTCACCGAGAACCAGAAAGGCTTAGAGCCTTTGAGCTACTGAAAATTCAGAAACAGCTTATTCATTGCTTTGAGCTTCTGTATGTGCATATCAGGCCGGAGCCTACTCAGAAACTGACAGCTCACTCACTGTTCCGTATAGCTGTGGGTTTAGTGGATCAGTGACATCATGGGGTACCCTTAGGGAGGAAATTACAGAAAAGAAACAAAACCTGTATATACAGTGTTCATTGATAATGTACTTACAGTCTACTGCACTGTAGCTAATGACACTGCAACAAAGAATGTTTTTCAGTCTTGTCAGTGCCAGAGAGTGTATTTGCTACTTTTCATTAAAGCAGCTAAATGTGAATTAGAGTTTCAATCTAAATTCAAAGATACATCTCTTTTACTCCATGTCACAGGAAAAGGCTATTGCGGGTTGCAATTTCTTCTAGCCATATGCAAAAATACGTCTTCCAATACTGCTTTGCATAACATTGTGTATTTATGATATTATTCCAAAATGTAGGTATAACTATACACCCAAAGGTATTTTTCACACAGTTTTTAAATGCTGCTGTTACTTCACAACTAAACTGTGGTATATTTGTTTGGTTACAAGCGACTATCACTACATTATAACCCAAATTCTAAACAGCAGCCAATTGCTCTGAGGGGTGATGGGGCAGGGGAGGCGTTCTCCCACTCAGGCCGCAGCCTCAGTGTAACTCAACCACAGGCGGTAGAGAGGGAAGGACACGAATAGCCACTTAGCCCTGCCTTCAGTCATTCCATAGCCCACTTCAGCAGTGACCCCACTAACCCTCTCATATCAGAGCACAGGGGATCCTATGGAGATTAGCATCTATCATCCCAGCATCATGCACCCCTTTGCATAGGGGAATTGCATTGGTTCTAGAGGCAAGGGCAGGATTTGCCCCTACAGTCAAATCATGTCTCTTCAACAACCTGCATTTGTACTAATTTTTTGAAAACTGGTATAAAAAGAAAATCCTGAAATAATTTTAAAAGAAGTCATGGTGCTATATGTCTGTGGACAGGACCCAGAATTACTGATTCTCTATACGGAAACAACATTGTTTAGCTATGCCAGTCCTTTTACTAGGGGCTAGTTTCTCTAGTAATATGCTCAGAAAACCACCAAGGGACTTTGCATACAACATATCACAACACCCACAGAAATCACATGGTTTCCTATTGTATCATTTCAGGGAGAGAATGAAATGCCAAACTTATAACACAATATTAATGACGTTTGTTTACTAAAATCAAGGACCTGCTGCATTTTGGAGGTGACCAGTGGACATGAAAAATGCAGCTCTCCCTTCTGAATCATTGAACTGCACCATAATTCCCTACTGAAAATAGACTTGCTGAATAATCACAGTTACAATAAGCTACAGTATATTATGAAAAGCACATATACAGCACAGTTGCAAGGTGTCTTGCAATACAAATCAGTAAAAACTAAAAAATGAGTCATCCATAGAAAATTCCTTTGCTTAAGTCATAAAAGGCCCCCAACCCTGGGATCTGCATCAACGACTGAAGAATTCACACTGAACAAGTGCTGTCCAGACAAAAACCTAAAACTATAACATAAAACAGATTCACCCCTTTCAATTATTCTATCACACCTCTGAGAATGTGACTAGGCAGGTGAAAAAGGAATAGCATAAAATATGGACAAGAAAATTAAGATGGTTAGATCTCACTACATTGAAAACTCCTTTCAGTGGCGATTCAAGGGACCAACAAATATCTATTTGTTAATTATGATAGCTGTCCAATATCACCTGGCCTTGGCCTGTGTGAAGTCAATAGCGAACTCTCATTGATTTCAATGGGACCAGCATTTGCCCCAAGAAGTTCTGTGTGTCCTTGTGATCCCAGCCCCACACTAAGCAAGACAAATATCACGTGAGTTATTGTGGGCCAGTTGCTTGTTGCACAAGAGGATTGGGGGAAGAGAGAAGGAAGGGAATGAGGAAGCACAAATAACTGAGGACACAATCAGATATGTAGAAATCTAAATGACATCAACTGCATCCATAAATAAATGCAGACACAGAAAGAGAGGCCCAAATAAGCCATTCCTCACAATAAGAACACAACTCTGCACCAGCACCTCAGCAGGGCTTGCAGGGTTCTAGGCCATGTATATGAACATGTTGAACATAGGTCCAGCCACATTCCACCTCTTTTCAAGTTGTAACAACTGTACAGTTTACACAGTTCCTTCTTTCCTAGGAAGAAAGAAGAAACATCAATACTGCTCAGGAAGTTGTTGCTTCAATATAAAAATGAAAGCCTAATCTCAGGCTTTGGGCCTTAGAATAAGGTTTTTCCAGGGTAGGATTTTTCATGTCCTCAGGTCTGCTTCAAAGTCTCACGACTGGTGGCCATATTGTGGCTGTGGGCACTGAAGGTGCCGCAGCCATAAGAGTGACGTTGAATAGAATAGAGAAGGAACTGATAGAGAGAGTCCTTTCCACTCACACCATGCAAGAGGACAATTTGAGAGTCCTCCTGTTATCTTGCCTCACTTAAAATATGGGACATATCCTTCTAGCCCATTCTTTTTTTTAATCCAATGACTTCTTTAAGGCCAGTTTTTCAATATCCTACTGTAGGCAGGCATGGATGGTCTACTTATGTTGATGCCCCATCTGCTGTTGCCTCCAGTTCTTTTGCTGGTGTCACTTTACATTCTAAGGTGAAGAAGTAGAAAGCACTCACTAAAATTTCTCATGTCGCTGTGAGGAAAATTCTTGTCAATGCCCATTAAAAAACACTACAAGTGCAGAAAGTCGATAATACCAGAGTGACAATCTGACCTAACAATGCACACGCTGGTAGGAGTCTGACAACTCTACCTGGGATCACATATAGTACAGGTGGCTGCCATGATAAAGCTACCTAACACAAGCTTGCCAATGAATCGAAATCCTGACTTGCAATCATTCCTGCTATTCCAGGCTTTTGACTGGACCCTGATGAACTGGACAAAATTTTGTGTTAGTTTAACAAATTAGGCAAGCAATCCACTGAGTCTCAGCTCAGACCACCAACTGCAATTCACTAATGACCATAGCCAAATCTGAAACCACAATTTCTGGGTGAAAAGCATTAACACTCTGTGACTTTTTATGGAACATATAGGAAATCCCCACACTGGAGGTCTATACAATCTAACATCTAGTCTCTGAAGCCATAAAATCACTCTTTGTGCACCAGAACAGCGCTGCAAAATTATTCTCAAGGGAAGCTTCCTTCCAACCAGGATGGATAAAAATCAATGATTTTTTTAAAAAAATTTTAAAAATCAGATTTTTTTATTTAAATCAGATTTTTTTGATAAAATGCTTTTTTTAAAAGATAGTTTTAATTAAGATACATTATAGCTCAAAGATATTTCATCATGGAATAGGGATTATAAATTCTAATTCTATAGTATGAGACAATATATTCATGTAACGTTTAAGAAAAGTTTTGTAAATGAGTTCCAATAGTTCATGGATTAGGGACCCAATCTTATGGGGTTCCAGGGGTTTCTGTATAGATTATTCAGGTTAATATTTCTATCTACTGTGACAGGGT
Source organism: Chelonia mydas (assembly GCF_015237465.2). Taxonomy (NCBI): domain Eukaryota; kingdom Metazoa; phylum Chordata; order Testudines; family Cheloniidae; genus Chelonia; species Chelonia mydas. The sequence goes on from NC_057849.1 coordinate 42,699,518, forward strand.
TGGGCCATATGGCTACAGGAGAGTAATAAAAGGCAGATATATTAGCCCCAGGTTAAGTAGGTCCCTTTTCCCTGGGTAAGGTAACAGGGAACGTTCCAGAACAATCAGGAACCTTCTGGAGATAATTAAGATAGACAGGCTGATTAGAACACCTGCAGCCAATCAAGAAGCTGCTAGAATCAATTAAGGCAGGCTAATCAGGGCACCTGGGTTTAAAAAGGAGCTCACTTCAGTTTGTGGTGCGCATGTAAGGAGCTGGGAGCAAGAGGCGCTAGGAGCTGAGAGTGAGAACGCATACTGTTGGAGGACTGAGGAGTACAAGCATTATCAGACACCAGGAGTAAGGTCCTATGGTGAGGATAAAGAAGGTGTTGAGAGGAGGCCATGGCGAAGTAGCCCAGGGAGTTGTAGCTGTCACACAGCTGTTCCAGGAGGCACTCTAGACAGCTGCATTCCACAGGGCCCTGGGCTGGAACCTGGAGTAGAGGGCGGGCCCGGGTTCCCCCAAAACTTCCCAACTCCTGGTCGGACACAGGAGTCGTCAACCTGGACTGTAGGTTCAGAAAAACGGCCAAGCTGAGGGCTGCCGTGAAGCTCCAAGGCAAGCAACTCCACCAATAAGCGCAAGACCCACCAAGGTAGAGGAGACTCAGTGCTCAGTCTAGACGATACCCAATGGGACTCAGTGCTCAGTCTAGACGATACCATCAGAGATGCTTAGTTTTGCAGTTCTCAAACTGTGGATTTGTCTCTCCAGAGAAAACATGCTTGTTAACAGCAAAAATGTTTTAAATAAATAAATAAATATATAGAGCTGAGAAATAACAGACCTCAACCCTATTGTCCCTCTGCAAATTTGTGTACACAGAGTCAATCCCTTACCTCTCTCTAAAAGTGCAAAATTTCAAAAAGTTCAATGAATATAAGATTGTTGGGTGCGGAATAGATCAGGACAAGGAGAAGAAGTCTGGAGATAAATGTGATAAGGGAGGGACAGGCAGTAGAAAAAAAGTGGAACTGTTTGAGCAGCATATTCCAGAAGTCTTGAGGTCTTTCTGAGTGTAGCCTTCATTGATTTGAGATCTACCATACCATTCTCTCACTAGAAAAGAAAACCTATAATGGCAGTAGGCTGTAAAAGAGACCCAGTTTGGGAATATTTTAATGAAGTTTCTCTACCTGTGGGTAAGACAGGCATGCACGCAAAATGCAAGCAGTGCAACAAAGAAATGCAAGGCCTGGCTGCCCCAATGAAACAACATCATGAGAAGTGTTCCTTCTCAGGAGGAAGCTGCGTTGATGTTGGGCTGGGGCCGAGGGGTTGGATAATGGGGCCATGGGGGAAAGGGGAACAGGGGTCGATTCAGACGTGCAGGGGCAGCACGGCGGGGCTCGGCCAGGCTGCAGCGATCCTGGGGCGGCTCATAGCTAGAAGTTCATGCCCCAGCCCGGGTGCCTGCAGCTGGAGGGAGCAGGTCCGTGCTGCAGCCCCGGCTCTGCGCCTCCCGCGCCCTGGCCAGGGGCTGCTGCGCACTCTGACGGGCTGGACAGTTTTGCTGCTGCCGCCACTTCACTCAGCTCCTGCCTCCCTCCCATGCCCCCGCCCGAAACTCTCTGCCCCTACTAACAAAAATGATTTAGTTCGCAAGTTTACAAACATTTTTATCCTAAAAGAATAAAAATATCTTTCCTAGTAAAATTTCAAAAAACATTATTTCTTTGTACACTCTAATCCCTCTACTACAATATAACGCGGTTTCATCTATAACGTGGTAAGATTTTTTGGCTCCTGAGGACCACGTTATATCGGGGTAGAGGTGTAGGTTTCATCTAATCAAATTCCACTCAGATGTTCAGTCTATGGCCTCAGCAATTTAAGAGAAGGGAAAATATCAGAATATGTAAAAAAATTTGCAAATTAAATATGTGACCTTCCATTATTCACTGGAACTACTTAAAAAACTCTCTGCAACCACTGCCTGACCATTTCCCAATATTTGTGGTATTGTCCTGACAGAACCTTATTTTCCTTTACTTTCCATCTTTTTCCTGCACAGTAGCCCACCCCACCATGAAACTCTGATTGGCTGAGGGTGAGGAAGAGTTGTCATTTAAATCCTCTTGTGTCCAGCTAGCATTAACTGTAACTCCAAATCGAACAAGAGTCAAGTCTGTTGGGAAATTCTGAATATTGAATCTAAATTCCCACCAAACATTCTCCTGCTACCCCTAACAAGAACATCAACTCTACTTGCATATCAGAGACCCAAAAAATAGCTTTAGTGGGTGTACACTATGCCCAGGGGTGAAAGTGAGCTGGTATGGGCCAGTACTTCTTATGTACCTGTAAGAAGTTGGTACTGGCCCGTACACAGCCCACATTAAAGCACTGCCACAGCAGTGCTTTAATGTTGCTGCCCCTTCTCCCCCCACCCCTTAGGGACCACCTACTAGCAGGGCCACCAAGGGGGGAGGCAAAAGGGGCAACGAGGTTAAAGCGCTGTGCTTTAACGTCAGTCCCCCCCCCCCCCCGCCACACGCTGCCCCTGGGGCTGGCGATTTAAAAGGGCCCGGGGCTCCTGGCTGCCACCGCTACTGCAGCAGCATCCAGAGCCCCAGGTCCTTTTCAATCACCACTGGAGCCCCAGGCGGTGCGGGCCAGGCAGCGCGGATGGGCTGGCTGAGGGAGACTGACCCTCCCCAGCCCCACCCTTTCTGGCCTAGGCCGGCCCCCGTACCAGTAAGAATTTATTATTACTTTCACCCCTGACTATGCCTATAATTTTACATTAGGTAACACAAGATAAAACTTTCCTGTAACTAAGGGTACGTCTACAGTACGAAATTATTTTGAAATTATTCAATTGAATTTTCGGAAGCGATTTTATACGTTCGGTCTTGTGTGTCCCCATTAAAGCGCGTGAATTTGGCAGAGTGTGTCCACAGTACCGAGGCTAGCATCGAATGTCGGAGTGGTGCACTGTGGGTAGCTATCCCACAGTTCCCTCATTCCCCGCCGCCCATTGGAATTCTGGGTTAAGCTCCCAGTGCATGATGGGGCAAAAACATTCTCGCGAGTGTTTCTGGGTGTGTGTTGTCAGTTGCTCCTCCCGCCATGAAAGCTATGGAAGACAATCGTTTCACGCCTTTTTGGCATGCAGACGCCATACTGCTTTCAGCAGATGGTGTAGTACGGTGCACTGCTTCTCTCCTTGTACTATGAATCCACATTTCCTCTCATCTTTCTATGTAATTTCCATAAGTATCTACTCTTTCTCTTCCTCATCGACCGCTTCCCCTGCCAACTCTGCTCAGCCATCGTGAACCGAGCAGCACAGCTTCCGCCGCCAGCTCTGCTCTCCCGCTCTTGCAACGCTACCGAGCTTCTCCACGTTGTCTGTCCTGGGCTCCTGCCTCCGTGAAAGCTACAGAAGACAACCATTTCCCGCCTTTTTTCGGCTATCGTGAACTGAACAGCACCTCTTCTGCTGCACTCTGCTCTCCTACGTTTCGCGCCCTTTTTCCAGGATTACCCGTGCAGGCACCATAGCGCAGCAAGCATGGAGCCCGCTCAGATCTCTGCTGCAGTTTTGACCATTGTAAATACCTCGCACATTATCCAGCAGTATGTGCAGTACCTGCAAAACCGGGCGAGGAAGCAACGACAATGCGATTACGATAGTGATGAGGACATGGACACAGACGATTGGGATGTGGCTATTGGGAGATCATGGTGGCATGGGGCCAGGTTCATGCCGTGGAACACTGATTCTGGGCCCGGGAAACAAGCACAGACTGGTGGGACCGCATAGTGTTGCAGGTATGGGATGATTCCCAGTGGCTGCGAAACTTTCATGTGCGTAGGGCCACTTTCATGGAACTTTGTGACTTGCTGTCCCCTGCCCTGACGTGCAAAGACACCAAGATGAGAGCAGCCCTCACAGTTGAGAAGCGAGTGGCAATAGCCCTGTGGAAGCTTGCAATGCCCAACAGCTACCGGTGAGTCGGGAATCAGTTTGGAGTGGGCAAATCTACTGTGGGGGCTGCTGTGCTGCAAGTAGCCAATGCAATCATTGACCAGCTGCTATCAAGGGTAGTGACTTTGGGAAACGTACAGACCATTGTGGATGGCTTTAATGCGCTGGGGTTCCTTAACTGCGGCAGGGCAATAGACGGAACGCATATCCCTATCTTGGCCCTGGAACACCAGGGCGGCCAGGACGTAAACCACAAGGGGTACTTTTCCATGGTGCTGCAAGCACTGGTAGATCACAAGGGACATTTCACCGACATCAACGTGTTCATCAAATGCTTTACGGGACTCCGCAATTGTTTGCCTCCACGCATTCAACTGGGCCCTGTGAGTGTGGGAGGACTGCATGAGCTCGGCGAACATGTCATCCCGAGTTCGTTTTTTCTGCCTTCTAATCTAGACCAGCCTCTGGGACGGAGTAGATAGGGGCCACGTTAAAACATTTGCACCTGCTGGAGGAGAAAAAGGGAGGGTAGTATTTTAAAAGATACATTTTAGAGAACAAAGGGGACACTTTCTCATTGAAACAGGCAATTCATAGTACACAGCACATGTTCTATCTGTAAAAGGTCGCATTTTGCCTGTTATACTGAAATGCCTGCCACTTTGGTGTGAGTAAGCCATCACATGCGGCCAGGCAACAGAATTCAGCTTGCAGGCAGCCATGGTAAGCCCTAGGGGCACACGGTGTTCTGCTTCTTCCGCATTCATTTCAATGCTTTCAAACTGCCAGGCCCCCTTTCCCATAGCAAGCAATGCCTGGTGGGTTTGCCATATAAAAGGAGGGCCTGCAGGCTCTCTGGGATTATCGCTTCACACAACACCCCCACCCATCCACGCACCCACCCACACACCCCATGTGGCTCCGATGAGGCTCTGAGCAGGGATGAGCCCTTTAAACTAAACACGAACAGCCCAGCGCGGCGGGGTTTCCCCCCACCCCACATCGTGTGGCTCCAATCAGGCTCTCACTCACCAGAAGTGCCTTCTCCAGGGTCATGGTCCGGGAGCCCGCATTGGGAGTGGAGGGATGCTATTGGCTCCAGCGTTAAGAATAGTTCCTGGCTAGGGGCGGAAACGGATTCCCCATTTGCCGCCTGTGCACTGTCCTCCTCCTCCTCTTTGTCCTCCAAAAACTCATCCTCCTCACTCCATGCAACTACCCCCTTGCAGGTGTCCACGGACAGTGGTGGGGTAGTGGTGGCATCTCCCCCCATAACTGCATGCAGCTCCCAGTAGAAGCAGCACGTATGGGGCTGTGACCCAGAGCGCCCATTCGCCTCCCGGGCTTTTTGGTACGTTTGCCTGAGCTCCTTGATTTTTGTACAACACTGCTCTGTGTCCCTGGAGTAGCCTCTTTCCGTCATGGCCCTGGAGACTTTGGCATACATATTTGCGTTTCTTTTTTTGGAACGTAGTTCTGCCATAACAGATTCGTCTCCCCAACATGCGATGAGATCCAGTACCTCCCGTTCGGCCCATGCTGGAGCTCGTCTGCTAATCCAGGACTGCGTGGTCTCTTGTGATGGCGGACTCTGCATGGTCGCCTGTAATGGTGGACTGTGCTGATGGTGACCAAACAGGAAATGAAATTCAAAAGTTCCCGGGGCTTTTACTGCCTACCTGGCTAGTGCATTGGAGTTGAGAGTGTTGTCCAGAGTGGTCACAAGGGAGCATTCTGGGATAGCTCCCGGAGGCCAATAACGTCGAATTGCGTCCACAGTACCTGTAACCCGGAACTGCAATCTCGATTTAAGCGATACTCCACTTGCCGAGGTGGAGTACAGAAATCAGATTAAAGAGCCCTTTAAATCGAAAAAACTGGTTTGGTCGTGTGGATGAAATCAGTTTTATTTCGAATTAACTCGGCTAATTCCGAAATAACCGCGTACAGTAGACCAAGCCTAAGAAAAAATAGATATATTTCTCTTGCTGTCTCCTAATATTCCACCCACTTGCCATGAGGGCTTTGATTTAGAAAGCTATTCACGTACGACTTTCGTAGTTATTATAACTAGTTTGCTAACGTAACATCTAGGTATGATCAGCATTGCTTTGATTTCACTCCTTTCCCAAATGACAGAAATCCTTACTTTAATAATCTGTTATCCTCAAACGTTGATATTTATGAAACCTTGGGTATACTAAAGCTAAAATAACAAGAAATTAATCTGAGGTAGCTGTATTTGTTAGCCAATGCTGTTTTTCCAAAGATGAAACAGAAAGTATAACGTTAAAAAAAAATCCCCACTTTGTGATATTTAAAGGCCTGATTTCTCCATCCTAGCTCACGATGGATTAGTTCCTTACTCAGTGAGAAGTCCTACTGGAATCAGTGGGACTACTCATGGAGAGAGGTACTACTTAATCATTTCAAGTTGGACTATAAATTCTTCTACGCTTAGAACTGTCTCCAATATTGTAATATTTATACACACAATCTCAATACCACATCCAGTAATTCCCAAATTGTGGTCCATGGAGCACCTGCTAGTGATCAGAGGAGAATTGGCTGGTCCCATTGTACACAGTCTCTCCATTTCTAGTTGTGAAATTACATTAGAAGAGGCTAAAGGTATCTTGAATACTTACCTAGTATTACTTTTCCATCTCAGTGATTGTCTTCTGTGGATTTTAACATGCAGTATGTAAATACCCTGATAGCTAAAATAATGTATTTGTGGATTAAGGGTCTTCCTTCCCTGGAATTTAGATGAAGTTGCATGATCTAGTTAACAATTTGACTTGGAACTGGTATGAATCTGCAACAAATACAGGCTCCTGAAAAGTTATTTGAATAATGCTCTTAATTTTTAATAAAGAAACACTGAAAGTGCTATTTGATAAGATCTTCCACTTCAGTCACAGTAGATCCTGATTTCAATGCTACTTACTCCATGTATGTATGGAGCAGTACAGTGCAGGTTGCAAGTGGCTTTATAGCAGCTATTCTTTAGAATACTGAAGTGAAGGGGCCTGAAGTGAAGAATGCACTTTGACTTTTTAGGCCCTTGATAATGAAAAATGAGTAAAATTGCTCAGAGGATGTTCTCTAGTATCTGAAAGAAGACAGATGATATTGACCAAGCTTCTTTTAACATCTCCTGCAAATTAATGATTTATGAGAAGATACTATTGTTCTTGCTATCAGCTTGAGATAATGTGGCAAATAAATGCTAATGATAAGTAGAACTGGAGAATAAATGTAAGGGGCAAATCAAAAGGACATTAAAAGACACTGCTGCAAAAAGGCATCTGATTTTACAGTCCTTTCTAAGGATTTGTACTTCACATAAAACTGGATAAATGTCATGGACTACATTCATCCTTTTGGTAGGCAGCTACAACTCCCATACCAATCTCTGGGACAAATCCTTTGGTGATTTAGGGCTTGGCTACATTGGAAATTAATCTGAATTAACTCAAGATGTGAATTTAAAGTGCTTAGTTAAAGTTCATTAAATCCCCCTCTCAACACTGTCTTTCAGCAGCTGCTCCTGACTTCTGAATGAGAGGCTCCACACAAAGGCTTAATGTGCTTTAGTGGACTTTAAATTCACATCTTATGGCACATCTTCACTAGCAACGTTAAAGTGCTGGCCACAGCAGCGCTTTAATGTGGCTGTGTAGTCGCGGCAAAAAAACACCTCCACGAGGGGTATAGCTCCCAGTGTTGGTGCACTGTCTACACTGGCACTTTACAGTGCGGAACCTTGCAGCGCTCAGGGGTGTGTTTTTTTCACACCCCTGAGCGAGAAAGTTGCAGTGCTGTAAAGTGCCAGTGTAGACAAGCCCTTAGTTAATGCAGCCTACCTTCCCACATAGACAAGCCTTCAGAGAGCAGCAGGGAATACATGGATTGAAAATATGAGGACAAGTGGTAAAGGGGAGCAACTTACAACAATTTAACATTCAGTGGGTGTACAACACAAGTGTAACTTAAGCATAGCAGGACAAGCACTAACAGGAAGGTATAAAATAAAACAGCTTCATCATAAGCTACTTTACCATTTGCATCGATTTACATCCTCTGTGAAGTTTATACCCACCATCCAAGGCACTGATGAATTGGCCCATTCTCTCCATTTTTGTAATATATTTCGTGTGTAACCCCTTAAAAAGACCTGTAAAACTTACCATTAGATGCTCTCATTTGCCGCCTCCGTCCCACTCGATCCAGGCCAATGGGGGTGCTTTGTGAAAAGGTGAAGGGCCGGAATCTGGCTGAAACAGCTTTATATGGGGGAACTTGGTGGGCTGGAACAGGCGGCCTTGTTATTGGCTACAGAGAGAAAAAAGAAAATCCATTATTATTAGAAGTAAAAGCTACCAGTAAGCCAAAGACAGCTACAGGTATGAAACAGGGTTTCTTTACATTCTCAAGCTGACTATACGGACACTAAGAACCCCTAGTTCAAGCAGTCATAAAATTGATTGACCACCACATTCCATACACAATATTATGGTAAATATCTTATAGCATTAAGGTTCTCTGTTATATTGAAAACTCCATAACGTTCTGTTACGTTTAGTGACACTGTATATTCTGCTTTATAGTCTTTGCTCCATAATATTCCAAGTCTAAATGCTCTGGTAGCTAACTTATCTCAGAATAGTTTACTGTAATGTCAGCCAACTGTAAATATGTAACAGAATGGAAACACTGAAAAGAAAGAATAGAAATTATACAACCAGGTGTATTAATTTCCCAGAATGTTGTTCGAGATAAACGTACTGCTGCGAAGGAACATATTTTATAGTTAAACCAAAAAAGAATCTTAAACCTGTTTTTTTTCTTAGAGCTTATCTGCATGGCCCCTGGACTAGAGGGGTGTGAACTGCAGTGTTGCATGAGCTAAAAGGTACCTAGTCCATATTAATGTAGTCCTGTTTGAAACAGGATTACATTAACGCAAATTTGGCACCTTTTAGCTTCTCCTGCCGACATAGCTACTGCTGTTCGTGATGGTGGTTTTATGATGTCGACGGGTGAGCTCTCTCCTGTCGGCATAGCAGCTACACGAGCGATCTTACAGCAGTGCAGATGCATTGGTACAGCTGTGCCGCTGTAAGCTCACTAGTGTAGACATGGCCTTAGTCTGTTACTTGTTTTTCCTCTTAAGTTTGTAAATTAAGCATATAGATACACCAGATCCTCTCTATGAACTATTTGTTGACCCACTGGTATGACACAAGTGATTTACTATTGCTTGAAAGCTTTTTCCCCCACATGAAGCTGTCAGACAAAACAAAACGAGTTAACAGCACTTTTTTCACATTCCACTGATGTTCAACACTTTCAAGAAAAAAAAATCTGCTACATGAAAATTAGGCTTTAAAAGCTCTTTATGAAATAGTTCTGATATATGTGTTCCTCAATCATAAGTCTTTTTCATACATTTAAACTAGCAATTTAACTACCAAACACCGGACTGAAAAATATCTTGATATATTTTAATATGATCTAATTATTATTTCATTCTTTACAAATTATTTGCTCTATGGTATATCAATATCTCGGAACTGCACTACTGAACTAAAGCAAGAAAAGCAACTCCAAATTCTTCCATAACAAACACCCAATATCCGCAATGCCAATTACTTTTAATGTATTTAATCCTGGGCAATTATAATTTAATCATTAAAGCCTTGATCCTGATCCCTTTGTAGGCAACAGTAGAACTGCCATTGAACTTCAGTGGGAGTAAAGGTAAGTCATAAGAAATAAGGGGCACCTTTCAAGGTAGGTTGGACTTAAAGCCCTAACAGTATTAAAGAGCACCTCTTGAAAACCAACTATTATTTATTTACAATTCATGAAGGCACAGATTTGATAATAATGTTAAGGGCTCACATGAACACAAAAATTTAACTATTTAATGAACTAATTAAACAATATAGATCTTTTATTAGGGACTGCAGCATTGGTTTGTACATAGACAAAACTTCCATTGATTTCAATCAGTTTTGCTGGAAAAGAGTACAGGAGGATCCAGCTATTTTTGATCAGGAAAATGTAAAGGACAACTGTATTATACTACACAGCAAAAGAATTACGGACTACATAAGAATATCCATGTTAAAAAATAGTTTTCACAGGAAACTCTGAAAAACCTGTCATTGTTTTAGCATTCCCATACAGTGAGTGGGATCATTGTTTCTTTTCAGTGGGGGCTTTGCTTTTAATGACACTGTATTGAATTTCCCAGCACGAGGTAGAGTCTCATGAGGACAATTAAGACTAAGAGCAATCAGGTCTCTTTAACAACTTCAAAATACTTTTAAAGGAAATGCTATATTTTTTCTCTGTGTTCAGTTAATTTACTTGAACGAGGGGTTCTCAAACTTTTTCATTGCGTGCAGAACATGTTAACAGAGAGAATGCATTGTGGATAGGACTTGAGACCAAAGTTCTCTTACTATCTGTAGAACATGTACAACTACGCAGGCTTCTTTTCACTGCCTCAACTCAGTGCTGTAGACTACGTCTAGGGGTGAAAGAAGTGCTTTCATTTCCCAAATTTATTCATTCCTTGACCTCTTAGCATAGCCAACAGAGGGGCCAGTTCAAGTACTTATTCCTGGGGGCATTCTGCACCAAAAAATTCTGTGCCAAAAAAATAAAAATTCTGCACACAGTATTTTAAAATTCTGAAAAATTCTACAAATTTTATTTGTCAAAATAACACCGCATAATCATGTCAGTTTCAATTATTTTGGTTTTTTTTTTTCAACATACCTGTCAACAAGTATGTTTGTAACAATACAGACAGAAAAAAATTCCCCCAGGAGTAGAGAGTTGAAGAAATCCCTATGACAACCCAATTCCTCTTTCTCTGCCCCCTTCCACGCCCCCAAAGCCCAGGGTTCCAGAGAGAGAAACAGCCTGATGATCAGTCCCAGGCTTGCATCGAATTTCCTGTGCACCGCCCTCTCCTTCCCTCAGGGCATGCTGGGAACTGCAGCTGTCAGGAACCCACTAGCTCCCTCCTTCTCCCCCTGCAGTGTCTTGATGTGCGAGCTGGTGGGTCCAGCGGCCCCTAGTGGTGGCCAACAGCACTGCAGCCCATTTTTGTGGGGGAAAGGAAATTCTGCCCACACAACGTTAATTTCTGAAAAATGCTGCATTGCACAGTAGTGCAGAATTCTCCAAGGAATAAAGTTGTGAATGTTTTTCCGATGTGAATATCTGTCAATTAGAAACTGGACTAAGTAATTTCTCACAAGCTACCCAAGTGCTATCATATTATATTAATTTTGGTTCGCTGCTGCTCATAGGCACATTTAAGCAAAAGAGATTGAACCTGAGCCACAGCCCATTAACGTCAATGGAAAGACTCTATTTCATATTACCAAATCCCTGAGACATCCAGTCTGAGATCCTGATCTGTTCTACAATGTTTTTGAATGGATTATCCATTTAACTATACATGTGCTAATCCCAAGCAGTTCATACCCAAAGCTTTTTAAGAGGCTCAGTTTCAAAGGATTATGAATACTTTATTGAATTTATAATATTATTTGTATGCACCCCTCACTTGAATCCTACATCCTGTGTGTTGTAGACTAATCAAAAATACATGTGACTTTATTATAGACAAATAAGCATTTTTAAACTGCTACGGGAAATAACGTCCCAAGAAAGAAAGAGGGTTAGTTTACAATGCAAGCAAGATTATCCAAAAGTCAAGATCTTATGTTATGGCTTTTTTACAAAAAAATTAGAGACAAGGAAAGTGAAACAAAGTATGAGAGGTCAACTTGGAAAAAGAGAAGAAAGGAAAGGAAATGTCCACTCTATTTTCTAGCTTGAAGATAAAGGCAAGGAAGTGGAAGAGTCTTTTGTAGTTTGCAGAGAGCACATCTTATATCTTACTTGTGTCAGCAGATCTTCTATTTCTTCTGTCTGGCTGTTCCCATAGAAACTGATCCCACCTATTAAAGAGATGGGTCTTCGTTTTCGCCCTCTTTGGTGACCTACTGTACTGATTTGAGCTGTAGACTCCACAGAAGCAAATCCAGGCTGACTTTCACCATCTACACAGTCTGTTTTCTGAGACTCCACTGCAACTGAATCTTCTGGTATTGAGAAACTCCTGATTGCCAGCTGACCATAGTCTGAGAGTGGCCTTGGCCGAGATCTTTTTCCAGAGCCCCATCTTCTGGGAGTGAACTTTTGTGCATCTGTCCTTTCTTCATCCTGGGATGGGGACATCCTCCACTGGTCATCAACAACAACCTTTTTAAAGGTGAACAAGTCCAATAAGCCACAGCATTTTCAGATACAGAAAAAATTAAAAGATGTTTTTCATATGGCATATGGTTTAAATTGCTATAAAAGTGTTACAGTATCCATAAACAACAACATATTATAATAAATGCAACTGACACTTCAGTAACAAATTAAATACATAACTTTGCCACAGAGACATTGCACTGTATGTGATGGCTAACGATGACCCACAATCATAAGCATGAATTAGGCAAATGAGCATTGCTAACAACATTACTATGATTGGATTATTATCTTCCCAGTGGCAACAGACCCCGACATAAATACCGAATTTGCTGAACAAACAGCCTGAAAATAATGTCTGCACAGAAAGTATGATACACGGTATTCTCTTTTTGTAGAGAGTTTTATGCAAACATTCAACAGAAATGTATTATTCTGCTCTATTTTCCTTTCTCAATGAAAAGAGGTAACACTGCAAGCAGCTAACAAGGGTAGCTGTGAACTCAGCAACTAAGCACAGAGTCTGGGAATCAGGGGAACTGAGCTCTATTCCTGTCTCTACAAGGAGCTTAGTGTGTGACAATGGCCAAGTCATAGGATCTACGGCTTCAGTCTCCCATCAATAAAATGAAGATAACCGTGCTTACCCCCTTTCTAAAAGTGTTGTAGATCTGCTGGTGCGATGCGTACAGATTGTTAATTACTTTCATGAATGGTGAATTTCGGACAGTTTCATTGTGAATTAATGTGGGCTTTGGTTCATCACTTCCACAAGGCCAAAGCATGGATGCTTGAAAGGGAAATCTGAACTCTTACTGTGTTGCCTGATTTATAATGTATTTATCTATTTAGAACAATTTACATCTATATAAAATGTAATTGCTAAGATCAACCCACTGAAAATGATGATGTTGCACACTATGGGCCCTCAGGGCAGTGTGTAGGGGAGCACACCCATGGAAATTGCACAGAAAAGGGATGTAGAGTTGAATGGAGGAGAAAAGGCTGCTTGGCTGCTTGCCTGTCTGCAGTATATAGCCACAGGCATCCTCTGTGCTGCAGCTTAGCACAGGGCAAAATCTGCATGCATTTGGGGTGGTGAACTGTGGAAGAATTTATAGGGCAGGTGGTCTGTGCGTTTTTCTCTCAGTAGAAGTGGTCTTAGCTTACATAGCAAAGTCATTTGTGGGTTAATGTAGCAGTTTTTTGATATTAAGTTCTGCTCTGTGACACCCCCAAAGACAAGCACAAGATACATACACAGGTAGTCAAAGATAGAAAACCAACTGAAGACCAGCACATCCACCTGCCATACCACCCATCCTGGGGGGAAGGAAGCTTGGTAGGTGCATAGAGGGATGTCAGTTCTAAAGAATGCAGTATTCAGTTCAGTGTCCTTAGCGTCTTTCCCTTGGCCTTTGTGTCTTAGTAAGGGAACCATGTGGCAGAACAGCAGCCCCTCCAATTCAACAAAATTTTGTAGGTATATTTTCCCATTCCACAGATTTTTACACCAAAGGGAATAACTTGGCCCTATATTTTGGTCCACCAAGGCTGCTTCAATGAAACCATCTTTGTTGCATGACCCATAGTAAATGCAGCACAGAAACTCTTTTAAGAGACTTTAATAGTACACGAGAACCAGAAAAGTGCTGAATCTGCTCCAAATGGCATAATTTCTGCTCTGTAGCAGAGAAACAACTTAACTTCTTGAACAATTTTGACTGAGAACCAAAAGAGAAAGAGAGAGAAGGAAAATAGTGTCTTTGGCTGACAACCAATTTGGATGGATGCCTGATGAGATTTCAGCTGAATTAGAAAGCTCTTAAAAAAAAGACAGGCTAAAATGGCAATAGTGAATCACTGCTGAGCTAGCGGAGTCTGTTGTAATAACTCACACATACCACAAGCTTGTGCTATTTACTTTTGCTTCCTTCCTTCCTTCCTCCCTCTCTTTCCTTCAGCCCATTTTTTTATTACAGCTTGCATTACAATTTAGACAACATGTACTATCTTCTCAGCACTTCTAATTAACAAATATTTCAGCCTGCCATATTACGTTTATGCTAACGTTAAAAGATTAGAAATGACACATATTCAGCAAACAAGGCAAGGACTTAAGATACAATATTTGTTGTCAATTAGAGCAAGGCACCATGACATTTCAGCCATTTTCTGTTGCTGGAATTTTATATATTCCCAGCACATGCATAATCTAGTATCAGCCTCCAGAAATATACAATGAAATCTGCAACAGCAAAATCCCTTATTTGTCAGTCTTTTGTTTGGATATGTCTGCTCCACCTTTTTGGAAGGCAACCATCATTAAGCAGCCAATTTTTGTTGGTCCTTTGAGTGCATCATTGTGTACAATAATTTTAGGTACTAGAAGGAATTGTTCCTTGTAGTCTAAATATTTAATCTGATTATTGTAATAAGAGGGGGGAATCAATACAGGTAGCATTCTGCACTAAATTATTCCCCTGACAATGCAAAATTTATTATAAATAGAGCAAATAGGTAAACTATGAATTCTATTGCAAATAAAATTGATCTCAAACAAATCTATAGATCCTAGCTAATGGTTAGTACTTTAACTGCTTCAAATCAGGTTAGCTCCACTGAAGTCAATGAAGCTATATCACTTTGCACCAGCTGCAGATCTGGCATTTAAAAACTACTCCTCTGATAGCAGCATCAGAACACAGATTTAAATAAGGTGCTAGAAAGACCTACCTTAGGATCTGACACAGGTAATAGAGCTCCGCATACACACTGAGAGAGCAGGGAGTTGACTCGAGTCATTCTATATTTTTGTTTTACATAGTTTCTTTCTTAGAGAAAAACACATCCGAACAGACTTGCAGTGCAACTAGTAAGGCAAAGCATTCATTCCATGACCTTGTACTTTTAGACTAAGGAAAGGACACGTCACATATCATCTCCTAATCTGCTGTTCATACTCCCATCTTGAGCAATAAACCTGTGCAAACAGACTGTTCACGATTTGCAGCACTCCACCCAAAGTACAATAGCAGATCCATATAGTAGTGCTTAATTTCTGTTTTCCAATACATGATGTTAAAGTACGGCTATTTTTAGGCCTAGATATGTAATCGGTAACATAAAGCACTTATACAACAAAAAACATAATCCTCCCAAAACCAAAATCATAATCTCACTCCCACTGGTGATCAGTTACTTGCTAAGTAGTCCCACTGATGTCAGTCAGAGGACTCATACAAGCAATTGCTCACCAGTGGGAATAAAGGATTCATTATCTAGCAGGCAGCCCAAATCCTGCAAGCATAAGTATGAGTGTGACTTTTGACATCAGTGGGATAACTCACGTGTGTGCAGTATGCACAGGACTCAGGCCACTGGGCCCCAGTCCTGGTCTCATTTACACAGGTGCAACTCCACTGACTTCAAAGGTGTTACTCCTGCTTTGTACTAGTATAAGTGAGATCAGATTCACACACATTACTATCATCAGCATTTGTAAAGAGCACGACAGGTGTGCATACTGCTTCATGTATGGTGAAAATCACCCCATGCAGTGCGTCCAGCACACACCTATA
The DNA here is from genome assembly GCF_015237465.2 of Chelonia mydas. Classification (NCBI taxonomy): domain Eukaryota; kingdom Metazoa; phylum Chordata; order Testudines; family Cheloniidae; genus Chelonia; species Chelonia mydas. The sequence goes on from NC_057849.1 coordinate 42,715,368, forward strand.
CACCATTTCAGTACAACTTAAACAACCACCACCTTTGGATGAATTTTAACATTTTAGGGGAATTAAAGGTCTCACTAAGGCTGTGTCACACAGGAGTCTCCAAAATTCTCCTAATGTTGGTCTAGTTCTAAAGCAGCTCCATTAGTGCTAGCAATGGTGGAATCAGTAGTGTTTTGTATTTCTAGTGTAGAGAAGGCTCAAGGCTTTTGTCCTTGCTCAGAGCAGGTCTAGATCACATAATGGTAAGAACACTGGCAGTCGCTCTACACTAGCGCTTGTGGCTAGCACCTGTGGAGAAGGCTAATGTTGGGAAATTTTCAGAAAATCCCTAAAGCAGGCACAGCTTGAGGGAGACCTTAACTCCTTGGGGTGCTGAGGTTTCACCTTCCCACAAAGTTTAAAAACAGAACGTCTTAAAAAGAAAATTAGAGAGTTAGGCTGAAAGATCTGTTCTTGTACAGCAAATACTGTATTCAAATCTGTCCACTCTTCCCTTCCCTCAGCACATCATGTACATCTAAAATTAAACTCTTTGGGGCCTTATATTTCTGTTTACACTGTCAAGTCGCCAGGATTTTCCAAGCACTGTAAAGGATAATAAAAATAAACAAACATAATCACTGTTCAAGCAGAGCTCTAGTTATTTGCACTAAAGTGGAAGAATAAAGGTTGTATGGGGAACTAAACAATGCTTGTAACACTCCATTTATATATATATTTTCACCAATACAGCATTCCTAAAAATGCACCATCCTACATGAACACTTGCTAAGTCAGAGCCAGGTTATTACTTTCTATGACTATGTAATATCTCACTGTTAACCTCTTGTCTGTGGGCTGGCTGATCGCACAGACAGGGGTCAACGTACAGCAGTTCCATAGTTAGGACCTCACTTGCCAATGTCAAACCAATGTATAACTCTACTAACTAAAGTGAAGTTATTACTGCTATAAGTATTATCAGCGTAAACAAGATCAGCATCAGACCTTTAGCAGCTTAAATCTTAGCTCAGCTTTTATAGCTAGATAAGGACCAGCTCTGCAGTCATTCTTTAGGCCTGGTCTACAGTTAAAAGTTAGGTCGACATAGCTACATCAGTCAGGGGTGTGAACCACCCTCTCCCCCACCAAGTACCGTTGCTATGCTGACCTAACCCCAATGTAGATGCAGTTATGTTGACAGAAGAATGTTTCCATCGATGTAGCTGCTATCACTCGCGGAGGCGATGGTCCTACACTGACAGAAAAAAACCCTTCAGTCAGTGTAGGCTGTATCTAGATTACGGGGTTATGCCAGTTTAGCTATGGCACTCTACCAATGCCAGTGTAGTCTCCGTAGTGCAGACATACCCTTAGACAAAACTAGTGACTTCACACATTCAGTCCCGTGCATTGTCTTCTCTGGGAGTTTTGCCCAAATGAGTCCTCTCCTGCTAGATCTGTTGGTGTGATAGAGAGTACTGGTCTACTCTTAAAAGATTTACCAGCATAACTGTCTTTTAGGGGTGTTGCCAGTAAAACACCTACTGTAGACACAGTTGTACTGGTATACAAGTGCCTTATAGCCACATAGCTTATTCTAGTTCCTGAACCAGACTAAGCTATACTAGCATAAGCACTTGTGTACCAGTATAACTGTGTCCATAAGCCCTGAGAACATCAGCAAAGGTCTTTATTGTTACCAGATATGATATTGTGGGGAAGCAGCTAGCTTCCTATTCTCTGAAAGATTAGCCTTTCTTCAATCTTGCTTCAGGTATCATCAGGGTATAAGTTGATTCTCTTTTAAAGTCACATTAGTGATTCCATCAGGATTCAATTTATTACTCAAACATCAAGGTGTATCTGTGAGTTCATTCCCCTTATACTCCATAGCTATTTCTCACTAGAGCATTGAATTAACGGTTCTCAGCCTTATCTGTCTGGCTCCACAAGGAAACTATTACAGCATTCCATTTCAGTATCTCCAGATTTTGACATTTGCTCCATGATGCACTGCTGAAGTTAGCACTGGCTAACACTCTCTTAGGTGATGTCTACAGTAGAGACCTTACAGTGGAATAGCTGTACTGATGCAGCTACGGCACTGTAAGATCTCTCGTGTAGCCGTTCTATGCCAACAGGAGAGCTCTCCCATCGACATAATTAAACCACCCCCAATGAGCAGCAGTAGCTATGTTGGCGGGAGAAGCTCTCGCACGGCCATAGCGCTGTGAACAATACCACTTATGCTGGCGAAACTTATGTCACTCAGGGGAGTGGTTTTTTCACATCCCTGAGCGACATAAGTTTTGCCAACATAAGTGATAGTGTAGACATGGCCTTAGCTGTTTCAAACTCTACCTCTTTCATTTCCAATTTCCTCTTACTTTGATTCCCATGCACATGTAGCTATTCTTTGTACCTTCTAAAATATTGCTGTTTGTGTTGATGAATGTGCGGAGGTTTACAAAGCTAATCAAATGGTACTGTAATGGGGTACACTCACCTCTCGTGAGCTCCCCCTTGGCCAAGTGCGTTTGCCTGCACTCTCTCTCAGATAGTCCCTGCTATGGGATAGAGCAGTGCCCTAGGGCTCCCGCCCTGGAGACAATGTAGTCGCCCTGTGGGGCTTCCTAGTTACAATTCTCCAGCTGGGCCACTATAGTTCAGTTCCCTCTGTGGGTTGCCTCAGTGTCCAGGCCACTTCCTCCAGAGGCTAATGGTGGGGTGGGGGGGACCCAGGCCTGCCCACTACTCCAGGTCCCAGCGCAGGGACCCTGTAGGTAGTAGTCACCTGCTGTGTCCCTTTAACTATGTCACACGGCTTCTCTAATTCCCTGGGCCACTTCCCCGCGGCCCTGTGCCATCTTCACCCTTACCTCAGGGCCATGTCCTAATGGAGTCTCAGCAACTAGCTCAAGGCTCCTTCTCGCTCTCCCTGGCTTCTGGCAGTGCTGCCCTGTCCAAGGTTCTGTAGCTCCATCAGCCAGCCATACCCCAGCCACACCCCAGCCACACTCCTACAGCTCCAGCAAAGAACTGAACTCCCTCTGGCGGCCATACAGCAATTCTTATACTAGGCTGCTGGGCCTTCATTGGCTGTATCCCACACAGCCCCATTAGGCAGCTTGGAGGACCTTCTTCACTGCCCTCTTTTGGGGTGGGGTGTGGCAGGGCCACGAGGCCTCCAGCAGGGAGCATCAGAGGGTCTGGTATACCCCATCACAGGTATTATTAATTGTCAAAGGAAAATTGACTCTGTCTTCGACGGTTTTTCTAGTTGTCAGTCATGATAGCATGAATGTAAATAAATACCTTTAATGTTACAACATAAGGACATAAGAATGGCCATACTGGGTCAGACCAATGGTCCGTCTAGCCCAGTATCCTGTCTTCCAACAGTGACCAATGCCAGATACTTCAAAGAGAATGAACAGAACAGGGAAATGATCAAGTGATCCATCCCCTAACATCCAGTCTCAGCTTCTGGCAATCAGAGCCTAGGGGACAGCCAGCACATAGGGTTGCATCCCTGACCATTTTGGCTATTGATGGACCTATCCTCCAGGAACTTACCTAATTCTTTTTTTAACCCAGTTACACATTTGGCCTTCACAACATCCCCTGGCAATGAGTATCACAGGTTGATGGCATTGTGTGAAGAAGTACTTCCCTTCGTTTTAAACCTGCTGCCTTTTAACAAGACAGCCATCTCCTGTATGCCACCTTATATGACCTAGAGTCATGCTACAGGCAGCCTGTCTCAGTTTTTCATCTTGGACTATGCAAATAAAACGTCACACAGGCTTTATGTGGTCCAAAATACCCCTCCTTGGGGACTGGGTTTATTCATATAAAATGAACTCCACACAGAACTTAAAATCCCAGAACAAAGTCCATCCAAAAGTCCACACAAAACAAAGGTTTCTCTTCCTCCGCCCAGGCATTCCTGCCTGGGGCCTTTCCTGCTTTGGCAGGCCACTCCCAGGCTTTATTCTCTGCTAGAATCCACTCACTTCTAGCACTCTCTGATCCTTGATCATTCCCCGCATTTTCCTGCTGCCCTTTACAGAGGAATTAGCTGTCCTTCATCAGGCCCCATCAGGTTCCTAACACAGTACAGGTGTGACTCCTTAGTAAACAGGGTTGACCAGCCCCAGGCCTTCCAGCCTTACAGGCATGCCACCCTGTTACAGTCCCTCAAGTTTTTAGGTAGAACAAGAATTTCAAGAAGTGTAAAGCATATCCTATATGACCTAACCAGTCACAAACTAATTTAAAAGTTATAATGGACTGGGCCTTTAGCCTTAGTATTTTCATTGAAAAGGTTATTTAAAAATAAAAATAATCAGCATCATTTTTCTAACTTTCAGGGAAGCTAGAGATAAAAATCTAATAATGCCTATGTAAAAAACCAAAGATTAATTTCTGACGGCAACTTATAAGCAGGTTTAGTAAACTAAACTGAAGATAAAACTGCTGACTGAGAGTGGGTAACAAACAGATGAGAGCAGTTTGAGAAGTTTCAAAACTGAATGTTTTCACTGAAAACTTGCAGTAGATAATCCTTCACATCCTCACGTACATGACAAAAGGCTTACAGCAGACACTCATGTACTGTACAAACCAACAGAAAAAAAACCCAAATGTTATTTTATGTAGTTACCTGATAGTTCTGATCACTAAAGACACACTAAAATTCGTATTTAAGTTATGTGTCAAAATGTATGAACCTTCTTATTCCCACAAACCCATTGTGATAACTGCTGACTATTTAAGTACTCAATGTTCCTGTGGAGTCTGAGAGCTGACAAATACTAAGAAGTCAATAGTAATGTCAGAATAGGTTTTAAAAGCCATATGCCCCGGCACAATGTACATGAACATGTGGAAACAATGTGGTCATAAATAATTTTATCATCTACACTTATCAGTGAAAAGGTCAGATAAAGTGTCTCCACCCAGTTAAATTACAGGAGCTAACCTTTGCTCTTTTTCTTGTTGCTAAACAATGGCAGGAAACTTTAGCTGAAGCTCACACACATTATCACTGCTCGTTAAGGTCACAACTGTCATTTTATATTTGATGGACATGATTAATAGTTTATTTACAAAGGAGTAAAGGGTCGCAGATATAATCAAACTGACTACTGTGCAGGTTTTCAATTTCAGAAAACACAAAGCTGCTGCATTCTTTCAAAATTTCAGGAGCAACAATCATTCCTACAATAAGCCTGAAATGATACCAGTGCCCAATAACTCACAGTTGACTAGGTCTGGAAGACAGGCAATTTTCACTAGATTTTAGTGTTGGCATAGTCAATATACCAATTGTTACCATAAAGGTGAGTATTTTTTACTTTAGACAGAAACTACAACAATCAAGATTTTGTTTGCATCTTTTACCATGATTTAATCATCCGCATTAAACATTCCCATTTCATACACAGGATAAAAGGGTTCAGGTTTCCCTTATGGTTAAATGCAACTCCCACAAGCATATCCTTTCTCTCCCCTCCCAACTCTCCACCACCAGTACTGTCATTTAAAACAAGGAAGGCTTTTAAAGCACGGGAATGAAATCGGTCTTTCCTAGGAAGTGCAATCAATATGTGATTTAATCTTTAGGATCCACCCACCATATGTGTGGAGAGGGGTTCTGGGGGGGGCGGGGAAAGAGTGTTTAGCTGAACACAGAGATCAAATTCTACTCTTAGGGTTTGGCTACATTAAAAATGTTTTGCACTGGTTTAATTGCTAGTCATGCTTATGAAAGCACAGTGAAGAAAATGGGGTTGCACGCAGTGCTTAATTTGTCATGAAAGAGGTGCTGGGGCTAGGGTGACCAGACGTCCAGATAAAATTGGGACTGACCCAATATTTAGTTGTTTGTCCCGCGTCTCGACCAGTCTATGGTTGGGATGCTGGAGTGGACTGGTCACCCTAGCTGGCAGGCTCCCTACCTAGCTCTGCACAGCTCCCGGGAAGTGGCCACCAGGACCCTGCAGCCCCCAGGCACAGGGGCAGCCATGTGCTGCACCCGCCATGAACGCCGGCTCTGTCGCGGGCGATGGGAGCTGTGGGGGCGGGGCGCAGACCTCCCTGGCCAACCCTGACCCTAGGAGCCAGAGGGACCTGCCGGCCGCTTTCCAGGAGCTGCCCCAGATAAGCGCTGGCGGGACCCAGCTCACGCCTGGTACCTCTGGCTCCTAGGATCAGGAGTGGCTGGGGGCATTGTGCGCTACCCACAAGTCCTGCCCCCGCAGCTCCCATTGGCATGGTTCCTGGCCAATGGGAGCTGCAGAGCCAGGACCTGTAGCAGACGCAGTACGTGGAGACCCCCCTGGGTGCTGCTGACCCCAGGAACCAGAAGGACCTGCCAGGTGCTTCCTGGGAGCTGCCCCAGGTAAGTGCCGCCGGGACACGGATCTTCCCCTCCCCCACTACCCAGTGCCCTTCCCCACAGCCCCACCACCACAACTACACAGTGCCCCACACAGGTCCCCACTACCCAGCACCCCAACACACAAATCTCCTCTACTGCCCAGCACCCCCAACAGGCCCCCCAGTGCCTAGCACACCAAAACACACAAACCTCCCGCACTGCGGCACTGCCCTCAATCCCCTCACAGCCCAGCACCACACCACAGACCTCTCGGACACTCACTCCCCCACGCCCTGCCCTGGCCGCACTCACCACCCCTGCTGGGAGGTGAGGTGACTGTCAGCTGGGCTGAGCCAGCAGCATGGCCAGGGCCTGTCCCGCAGGAAATCACTCTGGCCCCTTGGGAGCAGCGCAATCAGCCAGGCCAGGGCCTGCCCTCACCCCTGCCAGGCTCCCTCAGGACCCACTTGCCTAGAGGGGCCCAGCCAAGCCCCCCCACAGTGGCCGAGACTGACCCCACTTCTGCACTGGTCCCAGGTGGCTCGGCTCTGGGGAGTCAGGCAGGGCCCCACAGGGGGCGGGCATCAGAAACTGTCTGGAGCTGCAGCTACATTGGGGTCTGGTCAGGGCAGAGAGGAGCCAAACAAAACCACCACTCACTGCATGGCATGCAGAAGACAGGCTGTTCTGTATGGATCCGGATTCACCAGCTCTCTGGGGACACACACAGCAACCACCACACCTGATTGTGTGTGTGTGTGGCACACATGCACCCTGAGGTGCTGGGATGGATGGACAGCTCCAGGAAGGAGCCCCAGCCCACATAGTCACCAGTATACGTCCAAGGAAAGAAATAGGTTGGGGAGGAATAAAGCCTGTGGGTGTAGGGGGGAGAGAAAACTCCAAGAGGGGACAGTGTGAAAAGCACAGGGAGGCAGGGAATGGAGCCCAGGAAGCGGGGAGCCCTGAGAAGGGGGTCGCCTGCTGGAGCCCATGAATTTAGGAGGCTGGAGCCCATGAAAATGGGGGGCCCACCGGGGGTGCTGCAAAGGGGGGATGGAGCCAATTGGGGTGGGGGAAGCTGGAGCCCCCGAAGCAGGGGATGGAGCCTATGGGGGGCAGAGTCTGCGGGGTGCTGGCTGTGTGAGGCAGCTGGGGGAGAGGAGCAGTCCTCCCCACACATGGACTGCCGTGGGTTCTGAAGCTCTGAGGCTCATACCGCTGCTGCCTTTTGCCAGTGGAGTCTCATTCGCTCTGGGAGGGGGAAGGCTGCCTGCTGTGTGCACATTTGAACCTCGCCCCCTCCTCGGTGCATGCCCCCACGCTGCCGCCAAGGGCCTCGTGCCGGCACCTCGGAGTGCACACGCACCGGGAGTGTAGCAGAGCGTGCTCAGGCTACTAATGCTCCAAGGGCAGGAGTGAGCTCTGCACCGAGTGTCCTGGCCCCCTGTGCAACAAGCAGAGGGGGGGAGGGGTCAGGGGACAGAGAGGAAACAGCGGCTTTGGTGGGGCCTGGGACCGCTGCGCAAGCTGAGCAGGCCACACCAAGGCCCCTTCTGAGTGTGGGCCTGACGTCACTGAGTTGCCATTGTAAAGCTGGTACTGGAAAGAGCTGCCCTTTACTTGAGGCTGGAAACAAAAGTCACGCTTCAATTCAGCTGTCATCTGCCAGCTCTTTGCAACCAGGCTTAGTGCTGCACTGGATCCAAACGTGCTCTTGGCAAAGGAGCTTTGGGATCCGACTGATCCAAAGTGAACTGAAGTCGCCTATTTATTTTAAGGGGCGGGGCAGCACCCCCAGAAAACTCTGCCATCCAGGAGACTCACTCTGCAACGACAACAGAGAGGAAAACCCACCCCAGCTGCTGACCCTCAGCCCAGCCCCAGGGCTGAAGTGCTCCAATGGCTCTCAGCACCCAGGGCTCTGCACTCGGGGTGCTCTTAAGAAGGGCTGGGCAGGGTAGCTCGTAGGGAGCCACGGCTAGCAGAGCCGAGCAGGGAGTCCCCCGCAGCCGGCTCTGTGGATGAAGTGGAAGGGCTAGAACTGCTGGCTCTGAAATTAGACGCGGCTCTGAGTTCAATGGGGGAGGTGGCTAGAATTGGAGTTGCCATTTCCAAGCTCTTCTTTCCCCACCTCTTTTTGCCCAGGGGAGGCGGGAGTAGGTGCCCTGCAGAGGTAATAGCTGCATCCTCCCCTCAGCAGAGTGTGTGCAGACCAGCCCACCTAGCTCATGGCGGAGCCAGGGAAAGGAGGTGCCTAGCCATGCCGGGGGCAGGGCTGTGGCTAGAGCTCTGCAAATGCTGATTCCGTCCAGGGCAGGCTGGGGCTGAGCACAGTTATGCTGCTGCACAGGTCACTTTACCCACACTTGGGAGCAGGAGCTGCACCTGGGGGTGTGCCTCTGATTGATGTATGACCAGGACACCATTTGTCCCGATAAAATTTAGGTAAAATTAGGTAAAGTTTAGGTAAAATCAGGTAAAATTTAAAACTTGGTTGTGAAATAGACAATTAGTCGATTGGGGATGTCCTATTTGTTAAACCCAATTGCACTCTGTTATCTGCTGGAAGTTTTGGTTTTCAGGTTGTTTTCAGGTGTAACACAATTTAACGTAGGGATATGTAGTTTACAGTTCTGAACCACAGTGCGTACCATAGCACAAACTACAGTGGGCGCGTAACAACACAGAAGAAGCACAGAGACTACGCGGTTCTTTTCAGTTGCTAGCTATCTAGCTAACGGTCTTCCGCCAAAAACCCCGCCCAAAACGGCACTGGCAAGTGAGGAGCCAACTACCAAAAAACAAAAAAAAGACAGTGCAGATACAGGACAGAATGGGAAAACACTTACACCCAGATTCAGAAATCCTATGAGTGTGATTCAAAAGCCTTTCGTAAAGCCTGCAGGAAGGAATTTAGCATTCACCGTGGCGGTGAGTCTGATGTTAGGCATCATGCCAATTCAAAAAATCATGAACAAAACACCAAGACTCCCAAGAGCAATACTCTGGTCTCAAATTTTTTCAGCAGCCAAAGGTCATTGCTGCTGAGCTAACTCAAGTTTACCACACAGTACTCCATCAGCACTCCTATTGCCCGTGTGTCTGTGATCTGAAATCGGCGCCTATCTTGTATCCAGATTCAACGATTGCGAAGCAGATCAGCTGTCACCGAACTAAAGCAGAGGCACTGATCAAAAACGTGCTGTTGCCGCTCTCGACAGAATTTTCAAAAGCCCTCAGCAAGCCAGACGATCCCGATTTCTCAGTTGCCACAGACGCATCTAACCGTGTAGGCAGCACAGTGGCCTCAATAGGCCAGACAGGAAACTGCGTGCAGCAACTCCGGGAGTGCTTGTGTTTAGCTGTGAGGTCACAGGAGCCCCTTAAAAATTACCTGGAATTGCAACTCTTCAGAACTTCACAATCAGCTGAACCCAAACCTCTGACAGCCAGGAAATGAAGAGTTAAGGCACGCACCGACCCTGCAACGCAACCTTATCTGTCCCCCTTGGAGCTGGAAATAGCCACTGAGAATGGTTTGGTACTATCGATGCCATATGTAGATATGAAAGAGGATGATGAGAAGGTGCTATTGTTTGTGTTGTGTTCGAAAGGTAACTGCAGTATTTATCTGCACATGCTCTGGCTGCATTCACTGGGTTACGTGTAGCTGTACTGAATGGTGGAGGAATTAGTTGGAGCGGGTTGGAAGAGATGTTAGTGTGCTATGAGAACAGGCGTGCACACCTTGAGAGATCAAGTTTGCCTCATTTCAGCAGTGCGTTCTGTAGGCTGTATCAGTAGAGGTGCGCTGATTGTCAGCTGTCTAGTGGCATGCATGGCTGTGGTCTCTATGGTTAACAACAGGTAAATGAAGGCAGTGTCTCAGAAAGGACCTTTGGGCAAAAGTGAAGGGGTGGTAAAATTTTGCGAGTCTAAGGTGGTTTGTGTGAAGTAGACTCAGTGTTTGAGTGTAGGCTGCTCCTGTTTGCCATGCTTGACATAAACCCAAAGTTTGCCTTTGCACAGAGGAGTCAGACTTTCTCTTACAGAGCTCGTATGCTCTATTCCCCAGTGGCCTGTAGCATCTGTATGGGTAGTTCTAGTAGCTGTGTTATTGGTGTGTTGGGCATTGCTCAGAGAGGGAGGAGTTCAGATTGCATTGTGGGCGTGGTGTGCACCTTAATTATTCATTTCCTGGTAGTCAGATGTTCGTTCAGGGGAACTAGACATTGTGGAAGGGCATAAGACACCACCGCGCAACCTTAACTGCTTTAATGAAGATTTTTGTAAGTAAATTTCCTAGGTGGTGTTGCTGTGGTGATGATTTCTTTGTTTTACAGAAAAAGACCTTATATTGGTAGGGGATAGTGTTGAGATAGGGAAGTATAATTATTATGGGGGTTTCTTGGTGAAAATGAGGCTAGATAACAGATGCTATTTGGTTCATAAATGGTCCTACCACCGCCGGCACACTTTGTTATCATTTAATGGTGATAATGGTCATACTATGGAATTTTTTTTATTATTATTTTTAACATGGAGATGCTCACTGGGTCGGGAGAGGAAACACAGACATGGGTTATTTCAAAATATATTGAACATTTTATTGCATGTAGGTTACCCTAACTTTAAACAAGTGAAAGGAGAACAGTATCTTTCCTTCTCAACCAAGGCCTTTGCCCCATTGTCCCATGCAGCATATAGGCCCCCCGCCCCCCACTGGCATTTCTACATCCCTTCCATTCCCCATCCTTGCATCTGCAGCTACAGCTGACTCTTAGTAGAATAGGAGGCTAAGGGCTTGTCTACACTGGCACTTTACAGGACTGCAACTTTCTCGCTCAGGGGTGTGAAAACACCCCCCCCCTCCACCAACTGCTGCAATTTTCAGCGCTGTAAAGAGCCAGTGTAGCTGCACTCCCAGCACTGGTAGCTATTCCCCTTGTGGAGGTGGGTTTTTTAGAGCACTAGGAGAGCTCTCTCCCAATGCTAGGCCGCGACTACACAAGCCACTTTAAAGCGCTGCCACAGCACTGCTTTAACGTTGCCAGTGAAGACGTGCCATAAGAGAGGTATGAAGTGGCCCAGGAGAGGAATACAGCCTGAAACAGCAGCTCTGAGAGGTGCGAACTGTTTCATGCATCTCAGCTGATGTTTCCATCCTCCCTCCTTGGGGTAGATCTACAGTGGGCCACTGAACACATCAGTGTAGACATTACCTATGCTGATGGGAGGGATAATCCCTCCCATCAGCATAGGCATTCCACATCCATGAGAGATGGGTAGCTAGATTGACAGAAGAATTCTTCTGTCAATCTAGCACTGTCTACAGTGGGGGTTAGATCATCTTACCTACACCCCTGAGCGATGTAGATAAGCTGACAATTTTCTCCTGTAGATGAGGCCTTGGCTTCAGCAATGTGGTTGGCTGTTATGAGCTGCAAACTACAATCTCAGCGCTGTATGCTATACCACACACTGAACATGTGCATTCCACTCCTCACTCATCTATGCATTGTGTGTGTGCCTGTTCTATGCCATAAGCTTGCCTGTTCTCAGCTCCCTAACTCCTCTCTGCACTGTGTGCCTGTTCCATGCACTGAACATGCTCATTCCCAGCTAATTGCTTTGACAATACTTGTAAAGCAAAGTCAGAGTCTGCACACAGGATTTAGAGCACTTTAAAGTATTGCTCTTAAACCAGAAATGTTGGTTTCAGGGCAAGACTTCCAAAAGGAGCCACTGTTGAATGCAGGTGGAGAGCAACTGGTGTGCACAGCACATGCTCTCTCAAAGCTGCCAAGGGTAGGGCTCAAAGCCACAGTGCCTGGGTGCAGCTCAAGTTCAATAACCACAACATGTCACCTTGAGCCTCCCAGTCACTGTGACAACAGACTGCCTGCAAATCTTCTAGCTGTGAACGGAGTCTTGTCTTGCTACACATGTGCATTTCACTCTCTTAGGTAGATCTATGCTGCAGCAGCTAAAGTGACACAGCTGTGTGCTACCACTGTAGCATAGACGTTTCCTACATCAAGGGAAGAGGTGTTTCTGTTGATATACATAATCCACCTTTCTGAGACGTGGTCGGTAGGCAGGCAGAATAATTCTTCCATCTACAGTGAGGATTAGATTGACCTAACTACAGCGCACGGGGTGTGAAATTTTTCACAGCCCTTAGCAATGTAGCTAGGTCAATCTACATTTTAGGTGTAGACCATGCCTTAGGCATGACTCGTATGTGCCAACCTGGAGGATTAGAGCCATGGTTTGAACCCCAAATGTGTACAATAAAACATTAGAAGAACAAGGTGATTTTGTAAACAACTGATTTTGGAGGGGGCTATATCTCAGGAGCCAATTGCTCAGATGACTACAACTTTGGGTCACTAACCCTGTCCTGCACCCTCATGAGGCACAGCAAATTTCAGCACAGTCCAAGTCAGCACGTGGATTTTAGAGCACATAGAATAGTTAACCTGTAGACAAAAAGCATCACTCAACCTTAGTTACACAGAGCTGCAATTGCTATATTTTAGATTTATAATTCTTCATTGTCCTGCAGGTAGAGCACTGTGCTTGGATTATAATAAAGTTGATGTACAGTTTCCCTAAATTACCACTAAGGCTGCTTAAATGGAGTAGTTTGTGCTGTCATGCTTGTGGTAAACAGAGCCTATGCATCAGAGAGTTTGGTCTCCTCTGCTGTGACAAATTTAGAACAGCAACTAATTTCAGCAACTTCAGTGGTATGTGTGAGTCCACAATCAAGCCAGTAAAGTGCTGTATGTCTGTTACAATTTATAATAATGTGTGCATCTTAGAATAATAGAATTGTAGTACTGGAAGGGACCTCGAGAGGTCATCTAGTCCAGTTCCCTGCACTCGTGGCAGAACTAAGTATCTTCTAGATAGACCATCCCTCACAGGTGTTTGTCCGACCTGCTCAAAAAAATCTCAAGGGATGAAGATTCCATAGCCTCCCTAAGCAATTTATTCCAGTGCTTAACCACTCTGACAGGAAGTTTTTCCTAATGTCCAATCTAAACTTCCCTTGCTGCAATTTAAGCCCATTGCTTCTTGCCCTATCCTCAGAGGTTAAGGAGAACAATTCTGCTCCCTCCTCCTTGTAACCACCTTTTATGTACTTGACAACTGTTATGTCCCCTCTCAGTCTTCTCATCTTCAGACTGAACAAACCCAAGTTTTTCAATCTTCCCTCATAGGTCATTTTATCTAGACCTTTAATCACGTTTATTGATCTTCTCTGGACTTTCTCCAATTTGTCCACGTTTCCTGAAATTCAGACCCTAGAACTGAACACAATACTCATGCTGATTAGGCCTCAACTGGGAGTAGAGCAGCATTCCCTCTTGTGTCTTGCTAATACATCACAGAATGAGGTTTGCTTTTTTTGTAACAGTGTTACATGGTTGACTTATATTTAGCTTGTGATCCACTATGACCCCCAGATCCCTTTTAGCAGCACTCCTTCCTAGGCCGTCATTTTCCATTTTGTATGTGTTCAACTGACTCTTCCTTCCTAAGTGGAGTGCTTTGCATTTGTCCATATTGAATTCCATCCTGTTTTCTTCAGATCATTTTGAATTTTAATACTGTCCTCCAAAGCACTTGCAGTCCCTCCCAGGTTGGTATCATCTGCAAACTTTATAAGTGTACTATCTATGCCATTATCTAAATCATTGATGAAGATATTGAACAGAACTGGACCCAAAATTGATCCCTGTTTGACCGCACTCGATATGCCCTTCCACCTTGACTGTGAACCACTGTAACTACTCTCTGGGAACTGTTTTCCAACCAGTTATGCACCCACCTTATAGTAACTCCATCTAGGTTGCATTTTCCTAGTTTGTTTATGAGAAGGTCATGCAAGACAGTATTAAAAGCCTTACTAAAGTCAAGATCTACCATATCTACCGATTTTCCCTCCCTCCGCCCCCTCCAAGAAAACTATTACGTTGGTTTGACATGATTTGTTCTTCCATGGTGCTAGTTACTTATCACCATATTATCTTCTATTTGTTTGCAAATTGATTGCTTAATTATTTGCTCCATTATCTTTCCGGGTACTACAGTTAACCTCATTGATCTGTAATTCCCCACGTTGTCCTGATTTCCTTCTTATAGATGGACACTATATTTGCCCTTTTCCAGTCCTCTGGAATCTTTCCCATTTTCCATGACTTTTCAAAGATAATCGCTAATGGCTCAGATACCTCCTCAGTCAGCTCCTTGAGTATTCTAGAAAACAGGCGCAGACTTCCAATTGTCCTGCGGGGGACTCGACCCCCACTCCATCCCTTCCCCCAAGCTCCCACACCCGCCACTTCCCATCCTGCCACCAGCCCTGCCCCCATTCCACCACTTCCTGTAATGCCCCTCTCCTGCCCTGCCTCTTCCCGCCCCCTTCCCCAAGCACGCCCCATCCCCGCACCTCCCCCTCCCTCCCACATGCCACGGAACAGCTGGTAAAGTGGGTGGGAGGCACAGGGAGGGAGGGGGACAAGTTGACTGGCAGAGCCGCTGACAAACAGGAGGCACTGGTGGGGGAAGGGGAGAGATTGGCTGCCAGTGGGTGCTAAGAACCTGCTAATTTTTTTCCGTGGATGCTCCAGTGGGGACTTGAAGACATCGGACTTGTCGAAGTAATTTTTAACTTGTTCTTTCCTTATTTTAGCCTCTGATCCCACCTCATTTTCCACTGGCATTCACTATTGCTATAAACCTTTTTGGTGAAAACTAAAACAAGTCATTTAACACTTCTGTCATTTCCACATCTTCCATAGGGTTCATCTTTAGGGAGGCCAAGAGCATTGGAAATATTCCAAACACATCATCATACTTAATCATACACAGATGCCAGCCAAAAGAAAAAATGTCTGCTACAAGTGCTACAGAAAAGCATAATGCACAGGAAACTAGATCTCAGCAAGGGCAGCAAAATCCTGGTATCTGGGGGGAATTTAGGTCTTGTCTACGCACAAAAACGTCACCAATTTAACTAAATAGATTTAGTTACATTGATGCAATCCTCTTGTGTGGACACTATTAAGTCACTCTCAGTTATAGCTGAAAAAACTGACTTAAGCTGATTTAAGTGTCCCTACAGGGAAGCTGTGCCAATTAGTTAAATCAGGACAATCTGCAGGTGTAGACAAGGCCTTAATTTTCAGTTCTAGTCACAGATATAGATTAACAAAGTTTCATGGAGTTTATTTGCTAGTTCTCTGATAAGTACTTACTAATTGACTGAGTAGGGCAACTAAGGCCTAATCTACACCTAAAAATGAGATCAACCTAGCTGCACTTAGGGCTCTGAAAAATTTCACACCCTGTGAACATAGGTCAACAGAAACCCCGCTATAGATGAGCTAAATTGATGGAAGAATTCTTCTGTCAACCTAACTACCCTCTCTCAAAGAGATGGATTAACTACATTGACAGAAAAACCCCTCGGTCAATACAAGAAGCAGCTATACTATGGTGTTATTGTAGTGTAGAAATATCCCAACACTAGTCTATTTGACCTTTAAACAACTTTTGCCAGTCCTCTGAAAACGAGAAAGCTAAAAAGAACACAGGAGTCAGCTGAGTTTAAGAGAAACAAGGTGCTCAGATCGGACATGTAGAGACACCAAGGAAGTCTCTTCCATTAAGGGACAGATCCTGCAAACCCTTGCTCACATAACTACTCTGTTTTTAGTACTACAGTTGATCTACATTAGCCCAAACATGAGTTGCCCCTCAGTTTGGTTGGAAGTACTTGGGTAAGGACTGCCAGGAGTAGGCGTTTGCAGGATAGCCCTTACTGCCCACCGATCCACGAAACACAGTGGACATCTGTAGTGAAATCGACACAGATACATGCTCTAGGGAGTACCCAAAACAAGAAAAAGAGAGATTGCCTCATAACCTTCTGCTTCCTGAATTTAGTAGCTGAGTAGGGCCCCAATTCTTCATGCTGATCTGCACAGGCTGACATTTGAGTTCAAGGGGCTCCTCCCAGGTGCAAGAGTTCGCCTCTGCAGAACAGCTTGTAGTCTCATGGCTTAGATCACCCGTAACTCACTGCAAGCAAAAACACATTTGGGGAAAGTGCGCTATGTCCTTGTCACCCAACTTATGGGAGAAGGAAACAATCAGGTGCTGGAAAAGGAAGAGAAAGAACAACAGATCCAGAAAAGGCTGTAGCAAAGCTATGAGCAATAGTGCTAGTAAGTATGATGATGCAGATTTGTCTGTTAGAAGACAAATAGATTATCCAAGTAGGTATCTCATTCCCTCTGCCCCATATCAAGGCAATTCCTCAACGTAAAACTATCCATTGAGGTGTTTTGACCTCCCTAAAAGGTATACCCAAACCCTTTAGGTAACAAGCATTTAGGTAACTTTCAGGGGTTTATCTCAAACTAACTTACCTAAGAACAGCTTGGGGCCTGAGGCAAAGGAACAGGTCAATTATGCTTAAATAGTCTACCTAAGTTTCAGACTAGACTATATTAGATATAGGCCTGTACCACGAAGTTAGAATCTGGATATGAACTTTCCCCAAATTTGCTGGGGCTCTGTGGGTTTTGCCTGGGCGCATCTCTGTTCAGCATGATGTATATTGTATATTTAATTGTGATCACAGAATCCTAATGGATGCATTGCATAAGTGTACAGATAAGATACAGTGAAATTCTGAACCTTTGGAGGCTTGCCCATCAGCGTGTTGTATTTATCATTAGGACTCCATCCTAAGATTTGTCTGCTTGTGCTATCCAAAGTTACATCTTAAATGATAGCTTATTCTGAATGCTCTAAAACTGCCACACGGGCATTTTGTTGGGGGTGGGGGTGGGGGGGGGAGGAGAATGCAATGCTGTAATGGACAGGTAGAAAGCAAAGCCAAGAAGGAATCCTAGTCAAAAGTTCAAACCAGCGTGATGCCACGTGGCATTCAGGGTAGAGCCTATTGGCTGAATAAGCACAGATTTAAAGTATTTCTGACATCTGAGGAGACTGTAAACTTGGGCACAAAGCTAATGCCATAGCTCCACTCTGCTGGGAAACGTGGAGGACAGGAAAGAGGAACAAAGCCTTCCAAAGGAATAAGAGGAAGAAAGCAGAGCATGTTCTCTCTTCCATGGCAACTCAGGGATTATCTACACTGACTGGTTTCAGAGTAGCAGCCGTGTTAGTCTGTATTCGCAAAAAGAAAAGGAGTACTTGTGGCAGCTTAGAGACTAACAAATTTATCTGAGCATAAGCTTTTGTGAGCTACAGCTCACATCCGATGAAGTGAGCTGTAGCTCACGAAAGCTTATGCTCAAATAAATTTGTTAGTCTCTAAGGAGCCACAAGTACTCCCTTTTCTTTCTACACTGACTGTAGCACTTAGTGAAGACACATTATCTATGCTGATGAGAGAGCTTCTCCAGCCAGCGTAAGCAAACCTCGTCCCCGAGAGGCAGTAGCTATGTCGACAGCAGAAGCCCTCCCATTGACATAGCATTGTCTACACCAGAGGTTAGGCCTGTATAACTATTTCACTCAGGAGTGCAGAAAATCCACACCGTGAGCGATGTAGTTATACCAACATAAGTTGGTAGTGTAGACCAAACCTCGGAGTGGCTACGATTTTATGGCTCTGGATGCAGTGAGGAGTAGATAGGAATAGAAGGGAAGAGAAAGTTTCCACTCACCCTGGAGGGCACGTTCCACTCATTATTTGTATCCAGCTATCCACCAAGTTAACACTGCTCCTTGCATTATTAGCTCCCACTCCATGCCTGTATCCTTCTCACAGAGACAGGAACATTTCTTTTGTGCAGGCATGGGCATGGATGCCCTGAGGCTAAGAGGGCTATTAGTCAGAAACTCCATTAGATTTTCCTGGGTTCTTCATCTGCCTCTCGTGGCTATTACCATCTGATATGTCTCAAAATACACAACTACCACTAGTGCAGGGTGTGCATTTCAGTTTAGACAACTGAAGGAGGAGATAAACTGCAAAGAAAATTCACAGAAGTACTTTACAACCTCATGGGTAAAAGTCATAGTCAATATTAACACCAAGATTTGGTTATTTTTAGGTAAGTGTCAGAAAACAGGACATAATGCAATATTAAATATAATTTAGTAATAACCTGTATGACTGATGTACACACACATTGAAACCCACGTCTTTACAGCAGTGCAAAGTTATTTTGGGAGGGGAAGGCAGGAGTTTGGATTCAGTGCTTGATGATGTCATTGTTATAGTTCACCACTAGATGGCAGCTAGGTAGCATTAATTCTGTCATTTAACTGCTACATATTAGTTTCCAGGAACTGCAACTGACATACATAAACATACATTAGCATTCTCATGTCTTCAGGCTGTTAAAAGCATCTCTACACACACACGCTGGGTGTGAAAACTGCAGAATGAAGCGGACTGGTTTGGGCATCCCAAGAACTTCTAATGAGAAACTCTTCTACTGCCCTGATGCATATACATTATTACATGTCATTTCCCAATTTTACCATAGTTCTGAGTATCACAGTAATCTAAGCTATTTTTAATTGTATTACTTTGTCCAGAAGAATGATGATGCTTATAATGAATATTTACAGTCACTTTTTTGCAAAAAAGCATCAGGCCTCATTAACATAAGAAATCCTCACCCATCTCAAATCTATAATTTGACTAGCTGAGACTTTTGTGATTTATAATTAATGCAAAAAGAAAAGGAGGACTTGTGGCACCTTAGAGACTAACAAATTTATTTGAGCATAAGCTTTCGTGAGCTACAGCTCACTTCATTGGATGCATTCAGTGGAAAATACAGTGGGGAGATTTATATACACAGAGAACGTGAAACAATGGGTGTTACCATACACACTGTAAGGAGAGTGATCAGGTAAGGTGAGCTATTACCAGCAGGAGGGGTGTGGGGAGGGAGGACCTTCTGTAGTGATAATCAAGGTGGGCCATTTCCAGCAGTTGACAAGAACTAATGCAGGCACTCCACATTTTTGTAGACAGTATAAGGTTCATTCTGACAAATAGGAGGCAACAGAACATATCAGTCTTCTGATTTTATAAACTTTTCATCTGGGATACAAAAGCTAGAGATGTTATGTACAATGTTTTGTTTTGTTTTTGGGCGCACTGGTGCAGTTAAACCAATGTAGCTGTATACCCTTAGCACAGACGTGCTGTGTCAGCCTAAACCATGACTTGTGCCAGTTGTACTTTGAAAATGAGGCAAGTCACAGTTTAAACAGGTTGCAGGATGTCTTACACTAGAGTTCTGCACTGATGCAGCCATATCAATGTAGCTGCATAAGTGCAAAACCCCCACTGTACATAAGGCCTTAACTGTGTCCCATTTACTCAAAAATGCAGCAATATAACTGGCCACATCCATTGACAGTGGTAAGTTTTTAACTAGGCGCAATGAAATCCATTATAGTTAGTAGCAACATATTAAGTCTCCACCCATCATTTTAAAAACATTAATAGATAACTACAGGTAAAATAATTGACTACTTTTGAAATATGCCTCCAAATATTTCATTAAATTTACCAACAATCATTGCCAGTAATGCACAGTAAAAACAAACTGGAGGTTTGATTTACGTTGTGCCTTTCACCCCATTGTGCTCTACAAACATTAACATTTTTTGGTCCAAAGGAAGAGTGCGACCTACTGAATCAATGTGACTGCACGGAGCACCACTTAAGTGTTCTTCAGCAATCTCCCAGCCAAGAACTGACCCAGCCAGTCCTGACTTAGCTTGGAAAAATCCAACATGATCACATCACAAGGTGGTATAACTCCAGGCCATAATAAACTGTCCTTGAAAATGTACTTGAACAACTTTGCTGCCAACACTTTAATATTAATATACACAGGGAAAAATAATTTGATGTTAGCTTCCAAACCTTTAAACAAAAAAATCATTGCTTGCTGGCTGTCAGCATATTTTAGCAGTAACAAGCTGCAACAGCTCCTAGCATTCAGGTTGTCATTTTTGTATTAATAAAAACAAACCTTGCAACGTGAACATCTAACATATAGTGGGGTTTGCTTTCCTTCTTACCTCTTCCTTCTTTTCTTCGGTACCAGAAGCTAAATTGAGGCTCAGCTGAGAGTGGCTGCTTATGCCACTGTCTTCATTTCCATCATCATAGTACCCAGTTTGCACTGAGTCCTGGAAGCAAACAGGATTTCTCCCCAACTTCGGGGCAGGTAACTCAACTCTTTCCTCACTTTCCATTGAGCTTAGTGACAACGTGCTGTGACGATCTGGGCAATGGAAATTAATATTGCACTTGACCTTCTCAGCACTGGGGCTCTGAGGTTTAGGGGCAGTGGGCCTAAGAGGAATGCTAGGCTGCTCAGAGTCACACATAAACTGACTGGAACTTTTTGGTTCATCAGAGTCTACATAAAACACTTCATTAGGAAGTGCAGTAAGGTTGTCAAAAGCGTGTGATGAACTAACATCATCTAGGACGCATGATAATGTTCTAAGGGTGTCAGCTTCACCAGTAAATACATTTGTTTCAGTGTCTGTATCCTGAGAAACAGTTGGACTATGAAGATGCGGAGTTCCAGAAAAGATAGAATCTGGACTGCACACAGGGGAAATGCACCTCCGTCTGTCATTTTCATTGCTACTAGAAACCCTGCGGGAGTAGTCATCATGTAGTCTGCTGTTTGGCCTTGTTCTCTGGTTTTGTTCGTTCAGAGGAGGAGTCATGCTCTTAGGACCATCTTTTTTCCATGCAACATCCGTAACATTGCTTACAAGTTTCAAAACTCTGTCAAAATCCTTGGCTCTGATAGGGCTCTTCCAGCGTTTTGACCGTCTCTCTGGGTTTCCACTGGCTTTGTCCGAGTCAGCAGAGGAAGTGCTTACTGTCCTTTGTGGCACTTGCTTTTCACTTGCGATCTTGAGGTCAGTGAGATTTGAGGTGGACTTTCGTTTGAATGAGCTCTTTTTCAAAAAGTTTAAGTTATCTGTGCTTTTGCTTCTCCTGTAGATAATCCTGTTGTTTTCAGGATCTTTCACTAAAATTTCACAGATCTTTGGCTCCTGGGTGATGGGAGATGTTGGCCTGGTGCAGTTCTGCTGACTCTGAATTTTATCAGTGTCTAATAAATTGATGCGGCCAACACCATAGGCGCGTCTGATACTGCGTGATCGGTGAGTGTTCCTCAGGAAGGAATCATCACTTTCCTCTACATCAGAGCAATCAGAAGCCAAACCATCCACAGCATTATGGAAATCATGTAAAGGCCCCGAATAAGAATACCGGTTAGTCTGAACTCTCACCACTCCACCATTCGAGACATGTTTTCCCACAGTGTTCTCATTTAAGACATCTGAGCTTTCTCTGGCCTGAATGCCTTGAAGAACTGAAGATTTTAATTTCTTGAACGATCCCATTTTTCTAATGGACGACAAAGCATTCCACGTTGAAGAGCTGCCCATCACAATCAGAGAACGAGGCCTTTCGGAGTTGGCGGTAGTTCGTTTCCTAGGGGTAGAGAAAAAGCGCATGATTTTTGAAGGGCTGAAATTGTCATCTTGTATTTCCTCTTCAGCTTTGGTGTTGCTGTTGCATCCCCCATGGCTAGTTATACTTCTTGGTTCTTTATTATCCATTACTATACAGGTAACAGTGGTGCCATTTCCACAGCCATTCTGAAATGTTGTCATGTCCTCAATGCCATAAGTATGAGGGTAGAGGGTACTATAGCTCAGATCCACAATACCATCTTCCTCAGCTGTCCCAGCCCTTCATCTACTGCACCTCTTCTTGCCTTGTTTTCACATCTACGGTGTGAACTGAGCTCTCCAGACTGCACTGCCTGCGTCAAGAAAACAAAGCCAGCAGTTAGCCATTTTTCCTCCCACAAAATTCCCTACAAAATGAGACATGGTTCCCTATGAATAAAATCAAGGAATATTAATGAAACAAAGCTATATCATGGGGCTCGGGAAAAGCTGTTAATAGTTCACTTTAAACAACAAAAGGGATACTTATGTTCTGTTTAGTTATTTAAAAGACCAATTTAACTTACATATGTTTTTGTTTATTTGACTCAAATAATCAAACCTACCTTAGAAGAGCAGATCTACTGTAAGGCTATGCGAGTTATCCTACCCAGTTTAACAATACATTTAAAGCAACTATAACCCCACCTCTAAAGCACAACATTATACTAACTATTGCTAGAAACAAAATTCTAACTGAAACACAGAGACAGGTGCTTCAGCACTTGCCTTGCTCTTTCTTTTTTTACTTAACTTGAAGCAAAATAGAAACTTAAAAAAACAAACCAACCACTATTCGGGGGGAGGGAGAGAGATCCAGCCATTTTTCTTTTCGCAATACAAAGTTCCTGAATTACAAGACACGTGACCATATATGGAACCAAGGGGAAAGACTCACATCAAAAAGACTGAATGCCTTCAGACTTATACATTCCTTAACATGTGCCACCTACTCCTATAATATTACTGATATAATACAACATGTATATTTTTCTATAGTTTGCTACTATCCAAGGGCCAAACTTTGATCACCTTACTCATGCATGGAGTATCACTGAAGTAATAAATGCGAGGCACTCAAGTGTCTTTTAATTTCCTTAGCTGACAAACCTAAATCAGTCAAATCTACACCAACGTAATTTTCTCTAAAATTGTTGGAAGAGTGACCTAGGTCAGCCAATGGCGGGATGTGATGTTGATGAGCATGGAAGTAGCATGTGTTGTGCTTCATGTACTACAAAATAGACAAATTAGGGTTCACTGGGCTGTGCTTTCCTTACCTTTTGGTTCATATACTATCCACGGATGCTGGGAGGGATGGAAATTAAACAAAGGTGGTAAACAATTCATTAAAAAAGTTCAGGGACCCCCAACCTAAAACAGCTATTGCCCTTACCATGAGAGCAATGACAAGTTTCCTTGGTACTGTCAAATTTTGCTAGAGCCAGTGGGATCAGAGATAGCCCATTCCTGGATACCTGGGTCTTGGCCATAAAATAAAGTAGGAAATGTACAGATATGCTAAATGAAAGTAGTGCCCGTGAAATCTGCCCCTTAATCTCTGAAGCTTGATCTCCTTTTTTGTTGTAAGGTCTTGGTCTCAAGTAGTCATGTGAACTTTAAAGGCTAATTTGAATCAGGAAGTAAAAGCCCCCTAGCAACCAGAGAAGCTGGGAAGAAGCACTTAGGCACAGCGTGAAGACAGAAAGCTTCCCCGTTCACAGGATTTAAACAAGCCATTCCCATCCCCTCTCCACACTTGGCAGGTCCATGAATATTAAAGGAAGAAGCCCCAGTTGTAAATGTACCAACCCTCCCTCACCCCGTGCACATATAAACAGTTATCGCCACATGGAGCATGGTACATTCAAAAGCGAATTAAGATTTTTAACGGTTACATTTCCCCCTTAGAAAAACAAACTATAAATAGTAAACAGTGTACATGTCAAATTATAAGCAAACATAAGATACCCCAAATGTTAAGCTTTTAGGAGTATTTAAAAATATTGGATCCAGACTTTTAAAGTTGAGTCCCTCCTTTTCGATAAATTTTAAACAGAGGTTTTAAAATCTTGTTCCCTAGGGAGAAAAAGGGTTTGCCGTGTGTGTTTCAATGCGACGCTTAAAATCTCCCCCATATATGTTTTAATTCCCCTCATTCAAATTGTCTCAGCTTGAGTCTGCCTTGCCGCACTATGTTTGATTAGCTGCCCCCTACAAGAGTTTAGCTGGGAGAGGCTTATTCTAATGATTTAACAGAAGCTTTGTTAACTAGAAATGGGCGAGAGCTTTCTGACGAAATCCAAAGGGCTTGAAGTTCAAGCCTGCCCTCATTCTGTTGCCTATTGAAAACTGCTGCTACTTTTACTCTATTTGACTAACAAATGTATCTGGGCAGAAGCTTTGGTGGGTTAGAACCCACTTCATCTAACCCAGGAACGCCTATGCCCAAATACATTTGTTAGTCTCTAAGGGGCCACGAGGACGCCTCGCTACTTTTGCTGATGCAGACTAACAGGGCTACCACTCTGAAACCTTTCACTCCATTGTCATGCAAACACGAGAGGATTTTTGAGTTTTCACCCCCCCCCCCCCATCAGCTTTCCAAGTAACACGCATCTTTTCCTAACATTTCATCCACCATTGGCACCACTCTGGCGGGACAGCGGTGGGCGCAGACAGAAGCGCACCTCAAAATACTGCCACCGATTCCAGTACAGACCAGACGCTTATATTTCCTGTTCCCCAGTTCCTCGAGAACTAGCTACGGGCGGGGAGGGGGGTAGAGACACATGAAGGGCCGTGAGAAGACGAACTTGCAAAGCTTATTTACCCCCACGCAACGAGGGCGGAAAGCAGCATGCTGCACACCCCGGACTCCATGGGGCAGCCAAAGCCCATTGGTGCCTCAGCCACCCAGAGGGGCCTGGGGTTTCCCCAAGTCTGCGCTCGGGCTGGCTCAGGCAGAAGCACCTGCCCCGCTGCTCGCCAGAGACGGCCTCACCCATCCTCCCAGCAGGAAGCTCGCAGCTAGGAGGGCAGAGAAAGCGGTGTCCCCTCCCTGCCCCAGCGCGGGGCCGGAGAAGGAGCAGGAGCCCATTACCTGGGAGGAGCCCGGAGGCCCAGGACAGCAGGCAGGGCTCAGAACCCGAGGGGGCCGCCGCAGCTCCGAGGCGTCCTTCCCCCGCGCGGCTCCCCGGGAGACGGAGCGATCTGTTTCCACATCGCTATGGCAGCAGCCGGGAGGGAAACGCGAGACCCACTGAGGGAGGCGGCAGCTCTTCAGAGAGTGGCAGGGGAGGTGCGGGGTTCAAAGGCTGTGAGAGCAGCCCGAGGAGAGGAGCGGGGCAAGCTGGTCTCTCTCACCAGCAGAAGTTGGTCCAATCAAAAATATTCCCTCACCCACCCTTGTGTCTCTCCCAGCAGCTACTATGTCAGGCTGGGGAGCCTGCCCTGGCCTCTACAGGGAGGGGCTAGAAGAAGCTATTCTTCCCCCACTGCTCGTTTTTCAATGACAGAGTCCCCAGCCTTCCTCAGCAAGCCAACAGGGGAGGAGAGTCCCAGCTGCTGGCCCCCTCTGGCCTTTCCTCCCCTCCCACCTGGGAGGCAGAGTCCATGCTCCCCTCCATCTGCAACCAAAACAACGTTGGCCCAGGCTTGGGGCTGCCGAGAAATACTTAGCACCTAGTGAGTGATTTACGTTTTCAGAGTGCTGCGCACACAGTAATTGAGGGGTTGATTCCCCTTTCCCTCGCCCTCCGCCCTGCAAGAGACAAAGTGGGGCTGTTTGTTGTGCTGTGTTTGAATTTAATTATCATCCTATCAAAAACAGATCAAGACTAAACTAGGAGGGTGGTGGCATTTGCACACATTAATAATGAAGCGATTCCCCTTCTGTGTTGGGTGTCATTGCTGCTTACCTTTGTTCAAGTCGGCTGCCAATTAGGAACTGAATATAAAGGCGGTGAGGGGAGGCAGGAGCAGGAGAAATTGCAGCCCTCCAAATTATCTGTTCTCCTGATCTTAACTTTCAACAACCTCCCAGCCGTTGAATGTGTTTCTGGTTCCCACACCCTCTCCTCAGCTGTTGGTCCTCTACAAATTGCATTCTCATTTGCTGCATTGAGAAAATACTGACTTTAATCTTCAGCTTCAAAGCCCGTCTTCCCCACCTCTTGCAAGGACTTTCACTTATAATGCCTGGTTTTCCATGTGAGTCTTCCAAGCTGTGGTAGGTTTAAAATGCTTACCTTTTTATTTCAAATGTGTAAGGCCAAATCCATCTCTGGTGCAACTCCATTTATTTCTATAGTTACTCCACAGGTGGATTGGCCCCATAGGGATGATGCTGTCAATGCAAAACACACAGAATTTGTGATTGGAGAGAACCAGTACTCAGTGTCAAGCATGCCCTGCCTCATTTTGCTATTCACTATATATTTCTAGTTATTACATGTGCCTGAATTTAATGATCACTGCCTTTGGTCAAATTTTCATTATTTACACTGTCTTCAGCCACTATTCCACATTCCAATAGCAATCTGGTATAAAATGATCACCTTCATATCAAACCCAAGTATTTCTTTCTGCAGTTTCAGTGTGTGAATTATTTGAACCACTCCCCCACTTGCTTAAACGGTGTAACTCATCTTAAGTCCATTTTAAGTACCTGAAAAGCATACTGAGATCACCTTTCAGTCTCACGTTTGCCAAGCAGAATATAATTAGGAGGGAATCACATATTTACAAACAAACATGCATCTTCCTCACTTAAATATTTAAATTGCAGTAGTGTCTCAGCCATCCTGGGCCCCATTATGTAAGGTGTCATGCAAATATATTGTCATCCATCTGCCAATGAATAGCAGATGTTGGATCATGTACATCAGTTTCCCATTACAGAAAAAAATCAGTGATGCAGAGTAATCGGTGATGTGGGGTATTTCCTCAGGGTAGCTTGCTTGCTTTATTTACACTAATACACCAGTCCTTGAATGGAGGTAGTCACAAACAGCAAGAGGGCAAACCTCTTTCAGAAATTTCAGCCCAAACACCAGTGCCTGGTTCCCAGGATGTGACTCTGTCCCAACCATTGACTTGAATTAAAGAGATTAAGACAGAGAACAAATCGTAAAACTTACAATGCATCCAAGTCTGAACAGTGCTTGCAGGCTAAGGAAGAGAAGACCATCTGGTGACTCCTACCAAAACCATATAATAAATGACAGTCCCTGATCCAAAACACTGAGGCACAAATCCTCAAAGATATTTAGGCACCTAACTCCCATTGATTTCAATGGGAGTTAGGTGCCTAAATACCTTTGAGGATCTGGGCCTTAGAGTTGGTCTACACTGGGTATTTACATCGGCATAGCTACATCACTCAGGGGTGTGAAAAATCCCCAGTGTAGACAGTATTAGGTTGATAGAAGAATTCTTCCATAGCTACTGCCTCTCAGGAAGATGGGTTATCTATGATGACAGGAGAACCCCTCCTGTGAGTGTGGGTAGTGTCTCTGTTGAAGCAGCTGTAGCATTTCAAGGGTAGACAAGCCCTTACAATCTAAAAGGTGACATAGCAGGTGGATGAGACAAGTGGGCCAGGGGAAATGTGGTAACACATAAATATAACAGCATATGTGGAATTCTTAACCAGTCTGTAGTAATGACTGTAGCTTTCCACCTGCCTACCCATTACTAGGCTGTTCTTTATTGTATGCATTACAGACAAGGTGAGTTTTGAGGAAGGACTTGAAGGAGGACAAGATACTGGCTTTATGGATCTGGACTAAGGAAGCCCAAAAGTGCTTGTTAGAGAAATGGAGAATGAGTCTGGAATCATTAGTGGAGTGATGGCAGGAGGAAGTCTTGAATAAGGTAATAAGTCTGATATCTAGGGAGGGGCTAAATTGTTGAAGGCTTTGTAAATAAGGACAAGAAGTTTGTGTTTCATGCATTAGAAGAGAGGGAACTTATTAAGGGATTTAAAGTGGGGGTGACAGACTAGAAGATGATGTTAGGATCAGCATTTTGGATGGATTTGAGGGGGGTAAGTCCATCACGTATATGAAAACAGCAGAGATATCAGAAATGGACTGGAAATATAGTTTTACCATGTTATAATAGTGCAGTATATCAGTGACTGCTGTTCAGACTTTCACTCACACTCTCTATAGGCACTTAACCAATATTTCCATCAGAAAGTTCTGCAGGTTTGGCGTCTTATAATGGTCATTCTTAAAAACTTGCCTTGGATAATTAGATAGGTTTATGAGATACAAAATACAGCAGTCACTCTTAGAAACATGCAATCACCTCAGATAGACGTTTATGTAACTAATGTTACCTCAGTAATTGCAACATTCTAGGTATTCCCTAGAGTATGTAGAGACAAGAATAAAGGATATTGCAAACAACGATGTAATAAACTTGTTTGTGTTACATACTTGGACATCCGCTTATGCTAAAACCCATTTCTGACTTTTGTGGTTTCATTGGGTCAAAATACTGCCCTTGCATACGTGTATACAAGTTCTGAATTCAATGGGAGTTTTGTGAGTGTATCTGAGGACAGAATTTAGTTTGCTATTATCGAGAGTAATGAGTATCTGTACTTTCTCCTTAACTTGGATATCTCTTTTTTTAAAATAGGCTGATTCAGAACCATATATACAGTGTCCAGGTGCAGCTGTACCAAGGTCCACTATAAAGATACCAGCCAAACTTATGGGGATTGCCCTAGTGTAAGGAAGAAGAACAAGGCCCACTATTCTTCCTTTAGATTTGAAACATTATTCTATTTTTCTAGCCCAATATTTATAGGAAAGAAAGGTGCATAGACTCCCAACAGCTAAGACAAGCCCAAGTTTCAGTAAGTTAATTCTTCACAGAATATAAATGTCTGTTTCACTATTCCACAAATACAAAATGTCACCCATATTTATAACCAAGACAGGCTGCTTTAAAGCAGAAATAGTGGCTTGTTTTCCAGTTTTTCCTTTCTTGAGAAGATGAATGTTATTTGTTACTAGAGATTGTGCAAAAAGATGGAAATAAGAAAAATTGAATAGCACTTTTATAGGTACTTCTGAGAAGCTGCACTACACCCTATTATTTGCAGACTAATAATTTGACCCCAGCTGAGTAACAAAGGATGTAATTCAATCAGTGGTTGTGCTGGTATTATAAACTGTGGGAGACCAAGTCCAAGAATAAATTCCAGATTGGTATATGCACAATGGTATTATTAATTACTTGATAATGATCATCACAAATATCCATAGCAACAAAAAATTTAACTTGTTTTAGAAGTTTAAACCTCTTTTTAATCACAGATTTAAAGTGCATGTGACAAAGAATTAGAAGGATTATTTGAAGTGCAATACAGGTGGAAAAGGATTATAAAAAATGTGACACAGGAAAAGTGATATTAAAATCTTTCATGGTGAAGGAGCAAGATGAACTAGAAAGTGAAATGGAAGCTTTTAGTGGGTATTGATATTTTTTCAAATATCACAACACATCAATGACTGCATGTCAGCAGCTCTTATCTAATCAAGATTGTCATCTTCCATAGTCTCAGGGTGGGAAAGTCTGAAGTAGAATAGTTCCATTACCTTCTGTATGAAAGGATACTCCCAATGGAGGAGGAGGAACCCCGATGCTCATCCATTGATATTTTTGTGATTCTTTCCTTTAAATATACTTTTAAAATTCCAGTTTTAAAATAAGAATGAGAGAGAGAGACTGGGAGCTTATTAATACTCAAGGAAATCACCTTGAGTATTATTTGCTATACTGCACACAGCTGGGGCAGGATGGTGAGGGTGGGGTAAATGCAATATTCTGGGGGTTTTTTGTTGTTTTTTTTTAAATCATCCTACATTAATGGGCACCCCAATGCAATTTTGAATAGGTGGAAGTATTAGACTAACTGATTCTCTTTCATTAAACTATAGAGTGTTTTCTGAGGTTTACAGTATTTACCTAATGCTGCAATTTGCATCTGTCTTTTGCATTTCAGACAGACTAAGGCTCTGATCCTGCAAACAATTACCCTCATGAGAACCTTTACAAGTCCCACTGGGGATATTAGGTTGAGTCATGCTACCAGGGAAATTAACAGCAACTCCTCTAGTGAATTCAAGGGGAGCATTATCAAACCCTTAATTTGGACGGTTTAAAAGTGAGGAATAGTAGCACATTTGAATATGCAAGTTCAAACCCACATGCACTGCAAATTAATTTTGTCTGTTTTATGTATAAATTAGGTTTCAAATGTACTATGGTTGTTTCTATTTGTGTAAGTTTCTAACAGACATAATAATATACCAAAAGGAATTCTCCAAATTCAGGCTCTGTCATCTTGGCATTTAAATCTCCCTTTCCTGTACATGAATCATTCTTTTAAGGAAAGGGCTCAAAGGGCTGCATGGTTTAAACTGATTAATTTTCTTAATTTGACAGAGGCAAGTGAGAGTCATCACCAATACAAGTCTCTTCATATAGCTACTTTATAATCGTTCACTAAAAGCCAGGTTCTGATGCTCTTACTCGTGTTAATACCTAAGCGAGTAAAGGTGTAAATTCCAGCTCATTGAGCTACATCTGCACTAGCTCTGATCGCATTCTAAAAACAGAAGTGTAACTGCAGCAGAAAGAACTAGCCACACTGAGTAAATCCTGTCCAAGATCACTGGTACAAACTCTGGGCGGCTAGCCCCTCCCCCTGCTCACAGCTTCATTTCTACTTAAGTATTCTAGCTCCATCAGGGCTAGTACTGGTATATCACCTGGAGCTGGAGTTTACACCTCCAGCTCTAGTGTAGACATATCCACGCTAACTGCAATAGGACTGCTTGTGGAATACAGAACTGCTCAACCCGAGAAAGGGTGTCAGAATTTGGTTCCAAACGAGTGCTGAAATACAACTTATAAATAACTGAAATAGACTTCAGTTTTATCATTTAAAATGTTCTTTTGAATTTGCGTTGAGAGATTGTTTCACTGAGTTCACTGCACTCCATTTGGCACGCAGATCTAGTTTAGGGTGGACACAATAGCAGAATGGAATGATGCTATCAATGAAAAAAGACCCCTATGTACCAGGTTACCATTGTCCCCTCTCAGTGTTCGTCTTACTCACCCACCTACACCATTGCAGCTGCACACAACTTAACGAGGGAGTCAGCCTTTCAGTCTGTTCGAATGCTATTTATATCCACACTGAGGCTCACTGTGATGCTATTATTGTGTTCCCAACCTCAAGAGGCATTATTAAGACAGCATGACATGAAGAGATGCTTCATACTACAGAAGAGCAGTTTTCAATAAATAGCTCATTGTGTCCAAACAAAGACAACTTCCTGTTTCCAATTAGGAAGGCTGCATTCTACCTTTATCTTGTGACTCACAAAAGTTTAAGGGGAAAAAAGAAAGAGGGGAAGACTGTGGAGATGCAAAATACAGGGGGAAGGAACAGAGAATCAGCAGTGAAGTTCGGTCCCATGCACGTTTTCTCTATGTTCTTGTAAAATTATTAGAAATAGATTTTCTGTTAAGTGAAAAGTACATTGAGATGATGGGGGAACTACATGCTGAGAGGAAAAGGTACTGACTA
This sequence comes from Chelonia mydas, assembly GCF_015237465.2. NCBI lineage: Eukaryota > Metazoa > Chordata > Testudines > Cheloniidae > Chelonia > Chelonia mydas. The sequence continues at coordinate 42,746,921 of NC_057849.1, forward strand.
TAAGAGACAGCTAGAGAGGGCTCTCTGTTAGCACTCGATTATAGCCATTTAGATTCTATCTTTTTCTGTTCTGCTCTTTTCAGGTTCGTATACCACACCCATCACCCAGGTATCAGATTGCCTCATCGCCGTAATTTATTTATATTTAAAATACCTATTAATAGCTTTTTAATAACTCCCTCCTACCAAATAACTATCAAACTGCAACCTTGTCATCACATCTCTCAACTGACCCCCACCAAACATGCCTGGGGAAATAAATGGGTCCTGCAATATGCTCAGGAGGACCAAAAATGTGGGCTCTTACAGAGCAAGGAGCTCATGATGAATTCCAGAGCTGAGGCCCCCTCACAGAGGGTGCCCTGCTCATTCAGTAAGTGACATTTTAGTGAGACTAAATAACAAGGCATAGGTGCGCTCCCTGAATCAAAGGGACTGATTTAAGGCTCAATCATGTTATTTACACATCATCCACAGCAAGGGGCAGCGTTTCATCTGTGAGGCACAATGCATCCCACTGCTTCCTGTTGTGCTGGAGGTAGAGGAGTAAGGGTTGGACGGAGTAATTTGTAACACCCTCCACCCTCAGCATGTAGCATGTCCTCCATCCTGATGGCTGGTGCTTAAGAGGAGGCAAAGGAGCCAGAGTTCTACCTTATCCCCTTCCCAGGTATAAAAATCTACTACAAATTTATCGGCTGAAAAAGTGCCTTGTAATGAAGCAGCCAATACACTTGATTAGAAATTATTTTAAAAAAAATCTGCAAAGTTCCACTCGTTCATAATATCTACAATGTTTATTACAATTACAGAATAGAAAAAACTGAAGCAACAGGTCTCAATAGCATGACTGAGCCAGTATGATGCAAGAGAAATACCCAACAAGCTTAACAGAGCTGTTATCTTGGTTGCTATGCCAATAAGCTCTGGACAATTACAGGTTTGTATAGTGCATAGGAAAGTCACAGCAATCTGTGTCAGCAATCTAACAGTCTGAACTATGTTAGAAAAGGGAAAAAAAACTCCAAGAATTCTGTGCCTCTAGTCTATTTTCCTGTGTTATTAGGACCTCTGAGTGTTTTAAATTAGCATGAGGGCTTTTATTTGTTTAGTCTCTTTTTACAATTATATATGGTGAACCTCAGAGTTACGAACACCAGAGTTACGAACTGACCAGTTAACCACACTCCTTTTTTGGAACCGGAAGTACACAATCAGGCAGCAGCAGAAATCCCCCCAAAGGAAAAAAAAAAAAAGAAAATACAGTACAGTAGGGTCTTAAACATATATGAAAAAAATAAAGGGAAAGCAGCATTTTTCTTCTGCATAGTAGTTTCAAAGCTATATTAAGTCAATGTTCAGTTGTAAACTTTTGAAAGAACCACCATAATGTTTTGTTCAAAGTTATAAACATTTCAGAGTTACGAACAACCTCCATTCCTGAGGTGTTCGTAACTCTGAGGTTCTACTGTATTGCTTTTACTATTACATAGTGTAAGTTGAAATTAACATCCGTGGGCATGTTTACTGTTCCAAAAGATTCAGCTATGATCTCTCTCATGTTCCTATCTATATTCCAATAAAAAAAGTCTTCCTCTTGCTAATTCTACCTCTGGTTTGTCATATATCCTTCACATCTTTGATTTTTTTGAAGTTTATTTTCCTTTTAGTTGCAAGTAAACTGCCTGATCACAAAATCTTGTAATGGAAAGTTACAGAAACAATACATTAAAATAGAGGTACAACAGTGAAAAGCTCCAGCAATTTTCATAGGTTACAAAAATGTCAATATAATTTTGGGATAATTTCCCATTAAATGATGATACATGTGCTAAGAATGCAGTGTGGCTCACAACTTTAACTATGAGCCTGTTATTATTAAGGCTACAATTTTGGCACAGAGGCCATAGTGTTCCCAGTAATCGTGAATTTGAATAAAATACACGATGAGCCCACTCTGCAGTGGTGCCTCCTGTCCTGGGGATGGGGAGGGCCCAGGCCGGCCTCCACTTGCGCCAGAGACAAGGGGGCAAAAGGGCCATTGCCCCCTTCACATTTTAAACCAGGGGATTGTCAGTCAGGAGGGTTAGGTAAGAAGGCCCTTGGGGAGAAGGCAGGGACTCTGGGAGGATCAGGTTGGTGGTATTGAGGGCTCCCGAGAGCTCAAGGGGGATTGGGCTGGTTATGGGGTCCTCCCTCTAGGGCTCTGGGAGGATCATCTGGTGACCTTTCTGTGACATATTGCTTTTTTCCCTGCACCTCTGCCATGAAATCTACTAAAAATTCTTATGCCAAAATGTAGCTCACAAAAGCTTATGCTCAAATAAATTTGTTAGTCTCTAAGGTGCCACAAGTACTCCTTTTCTTTTTGCGGATACAGACTAACACGGCTGCTACTTTGAAACCTGACATATGCCAAAATCGTAGCCTTAGTTGTTTTACTATTGTTATTATTACAAGTCTTTATTTGGTACCCATCACAGTACTATCTCATCTTGCTTAATAACCATCTTCTTCTTTAATAAGACTAAAATAAATGGCAACATTTTCAAAGTTCAGCATCCCTTCATATTTTGGCAGCTAAATAAATGGCTGGCTTCCTTTGCATTAGATCACTGTATACATCATTTTAACTGACAAAAGTCAGTAATAAAAATCTCAGACTAATTGAAGCTACAAGTAGCTCATTTCATGCAAGCTATGTTCGGGGTTGATATCAACTCGGTTACACATAGGGTGCCCAATTCTTTCCTCAGACAGTCACAACTCCCAGTGACTTCTATATGAAGGCTGAATAGGCACCAGTGAGACTAATAGCCCGAAAGCTAAACATTTAAACTTACTTCATTTCCATCCAGTAGCAGCCACTGTCTAATTAGTTAGGGTCATAGAAGATTAGGGTTGGAAGAGACTTCAGGAGGTCACCTAGTCCAAACCCCCTGCTCAACGCAGGGCCAATCCCCAACTAAATCATCCCAGCCAGGGCTTTGTCAAGCCGGGCTGTAAAAACCTCTAAGATAGAGATTCCACCACCTCTCTAGGTAACCCATTCCATCCTGCTAGTGAAACAGTTTTTCCTTATATCCAACCTAGACCTCCCCCACTGCAACTTGAGACCATCGCTCCTTGTTCTGTCATCTGCCACCACTAAGAACAGCCGAGCTCCTTCCTCTTTGGAACCCCCCCTTCAGGTAGTTGAAGGCTGCTATCAAATCACCCCTCACTCTTCTCTTCTGAAGACTAAATAAGCCCAGTTTCCTCAGCCTCTCCTCATAAGTCATGTGACCCAGCCCCCTGATCATTTTCGTTGCCCTCCGCTGGACTCTCTCCAATTTGTCCACATTCTGTATTGGAGGGCCCCAAACTGGATGCAATACTCCAGATGTGGCTTCACCAGTGCCGAATAGAGGGGAATAATCACTTCCCTCAATCTGCTGGCAATGCTCTTACTAATACAGCCCAATATGCCATTACCCTTTTTGGCAACAAGGGCACACTGTTGACTCATATCCAGCTTCTCATCCCCAGGTCCTTTTCCGCAGAACTGCCGCTTAGCCACTCGGCCCCCAGCCTGTAGCGGTGCATGGGATCCTTCCATACTAAGTGCAGGACTCTGCGCTTGTCCTTGTTGAACCTCATCAGATTTCTTTTGGCCCAATCCTCCAATTTGTCTAGGTCACTCTGGACCCTATCCCTACCCTCCAGCGTATCATCCTCTCCCCACAGCTTAGTGTCATCCGTGAACTTGCTGAGGGTCAAATTATTCCACTCTTTGGGTTATTATTGTGTGGGCCAGGCAACTCTGCAAATTTAGACTCACAGAGTTTCCCTAGAATTATTCCATTGGGCATGAGTTTGACCTGTTATTGAAGTAGCTAAGGGTTCCACTTCCTAAACTCACGGATCCCCTGAGCTCTGCAGATGGTCCATCTGTTCAGAGGCCTTGTACTTCTGCACTATAGTTGGTCCCCACTTGGATGAGTGGACCTGGTTTCCAAACTGTGCTGGGGACCACCAGTATGTTAATGCTGACAGGGACAGCACTAATTTACCCACAAACAAGAGTTTCTGGGGTCTGTGGTGCCCCCTCTAAGGTCCCAGCCTGCCTCTGCATAGCTGCAGATCCTCACCACTGAAGACCCCCCCCCCGAAAGGAGGGAAATGATGCCACAAATGTAATACTCTCAATGCCTCTGTGTCTCCCTGCCAAGCTCAGCCTTCCCCTCCCACAGAGCAAATAGGCCCTTTGATAAAAAACAAAACAAAAAACCCCCCAGCAAGGTCTATCTACAGTGTCCTTTTCTTGGTGTCCTTGGACTTTGAATGAACTCAGTTATTCCAGTTGCTGTCAAGAATGAACCAATTGGAAATAAAAGTAGAGGTCAAATGTTCAGAATTTCACCAGTATTGAAAGCAATGCCAAAGTCTTTAAAAAAAGGAAGATTCATATCTCAGACAGAGCAGATAGTGTTGTGGTTGAAGCACTGGGCTGGGACACAGGAGTTCTGTATTCTATTTCTTTGCGACCTTGGGCTCTCACTCTTTCTCTGTCTGAATTCCATCTGTAAAGAAGTGGGCGTAATAATATTTCCCTACCTCAAATGGACATTTTGAGGACAAATCTATTAATGATTGTGAGGTGCTCAGATACCATAGTGATGAGTGCCATACAAAAGCCTATATATGAATAAAAATAATCTACTGTCCTTGTGCACCTGTGACAAGAACCAAAGAAAAAAATGCTAGTTTTCCAGAAAGAGTTCAGGCTAAGGTGGCTGTTGAAAAACCTTTCTGCCTGATTTATTTTGATGCTGGAGTTTCTGAACCTGACTAATTTGTGTCTTGTAAAATCTCGGTATCATTCTGAACGGTGAGATTGCAAGTTTCCTTACAACAGTAATTTACTTCAATAAGTCCTGTCTTTGCATAAACATTCCAAATAACAAAATGGACACTTCTGTTTTTGTCAGTGACTTTATCCTTTTCAAAAGACCTTGTCAAACCTCAGGTCAAAAATGTAATTGAAATAACTTCAGCACCGACCTTCCCCCGCCCCCTCACCCTCAGCCCCACCCCCCCGAATTTGGCTGCCTGTCTGTTAAAAACAAGGGATGTAGTTTGTGACACTCCTAGCCTGGGGTTACTGATTGCTCTAACTGGTACCGTGGGACTTGTGGCATCTAGGGAATTGCAAAGCATAGGAATGCCCACAGCCTGCCATGATATCTCTAGAACACATTCTGTGCTCTGGGTGTGGTGTTTCACTCCACCACAGTTACGCCATGGACCCCTAGATCCCCATCTCTTTCCTCCACAGCCCATCCTCATGCTCCCTGCTGTTCAGCCTGCCTTCCTAGCTCCTCATCTCTAAGGCTTGAACTCAGGACCTTCAGATGATGAGACTGACGTGCTCCCAACTGCGCTCTCTGTGAGGACAGTATTGTAAATCAGGGCAGGCTGGCAGTGCTGGAAAATGGAAATGGCTGATGGGTATAAAAAATATTCCATTGTCTAATCTTGGTGTAGCTCGAACAGGTTATTCTGAGTAAAAGGAATAATTCTCTCTGTGTATTCAGTTTTTAAATATCAGAAGTGGCCTGTGCCTGAGATATTATTTGAATATGTGTGTTTGGCATTTGGCGTTTGTACAGATAGTGGTTGTTTCGTGAGAGGAACCCAAAGAAATGCAAAATTATCAGGACAAAAGTTCAGTCAGGGAGTATTTTAAAATATTGCCTCTGCAAAAGTGAGAAAATACTTTCCTTTAAAAATTACATGGAAAATACAATTCCCTGAAGTGTTATTGTGCCAAATATTAAAATCCGTCATTAAACAGAGGGATTCTAATCCTGCTTTATATACAAATCCCAAAGGCCTCCATAATGCATATGCCCATATATGTACATACATTATTTCCATGTACCTCTAAAATCATTGTTTATAAAAATCACTCAGTAAACATACTGCCTGAAATAAATTCTTCTTAAAGGGGTTAAAAAAAAAAATCAATAGCCTTATCTACGCTAGGAAAAATACCCATTGCTGACAAAGGGACCAGCAATTGGTTCAGCCCAACCTTTAACAGTGTATTAAAATCAACTCACTTTACATCTGTTTTACCCATGGTTTCTGAAGCAGTGCAGAACATACTTTTCTTGTTCTACACTTCCAATTAGATATGTTTAGCACCTGTTCACCTGACCCACTGCTGACATCCACTGTCAGCAATGGGTAATTATCTGAGCTAGACAAAACTTATATGAAAGTTTTTTAATTCTGAACATCCTAAAGATCTGTAGGAAATAATCTTTTCAAAAAGTACACTGGAAGTACGCTGCTTTTCCTGTGAAAGAGTAAAATATTACAAACAGAAAAGTAAAAAAGTGCACCAGCTATCTCAGCTGACTGATATTATCCTACCAGAGCCAAATCAAGAAAATATATTAATTAGTTAAAAAGCCTTTTGGAATTCAATGGGTCAGTATTTATATATATATTTGGTATGCACTGTTTTTCATGGTCAGATCAACACTTTAAATCATTTATATTGCAGCCTAATAAATACACTAATCCCATAACATTCTATGTGCGATGTTCTGTACTTTGAATTTTGAACATTTAACAAAGAACAGTGCATGAAAAAGGTCTTAAATCTGTGCTTGTAAAAATAGTCACATTTGAGAATATTTTTAGGTGTAGATGTGAGCCCAACTAGGAAAGTTTTGGTTCTAAAAATAAAAAACAAATTATTCTAGATTTAAACTGGTGTTAAGTGAAAGGAGAATCAAATCAAGAGTTTTCAGTGGGTTAAGTCTCACAGTATTAAACATGATTACATTTTGTTAATATTAATAATAATAATATTAGTATGTAAGAACAAACTCATTTACACAAATAGGAAAATTATCTTCCCAGAGAGAATGATGTCTAATTGCTACTATTTCCTGCCATGGAATCTAATGGTGCCTTCATTTTACAGTGACAGTATTTGATAAATGCTTCTTTGTTATAGAGATCCCACTCTGTTTACATAAACTTCAACTTATATTTCCATTTTCCTTTTAAGGGGCAACCTAGTCATTTTAACTTCCTACCCATGAAAAATGCTAGTTGCTAGATTAGGTAATTGTACCTTAGGTACACAAGTGCCTCTCGTTAATATATGACGGTCTCCTACTCCACCTCTTTTTCACTTTTGTTTACTCACAAGAAACACCTGGCAAACTTGACTGCCTCATCCCAGCAAACTGGCTATTCAGCAACTTGCTTGAGTGTAGCATACTTACATCTATACTGATTTCAGTTAAAATTAATCATTAAAGCCTTGATCCTGCGAACACATGTATGAGTAATGTTACGCACATGACTAGTCCCGTTCACTCACGTGCAGAAAGTTACTTAGGTAGTCACATGGGATTATTCACATATGTAGGTGTTTTCAGGATTGGGGCCAAAATAGTCGAGAAGACACAGGCATTATTACATAGAATTATTTACCAAAACTAAACTAGGGCTAATCCTATAATCCCTGAAACAGCCATTGCTCTTCTCTGACAGACTTGAAGTGCAAGTCTGTATGCAAAATTATGTTGTTGTTTTCAGATTCTAATTAGCACTATTAGAAAGTGAATCCAGAAAAAAAGTCAACTATTTCCTCCACACTTGCTTAATAATGGCAAGTACCATTTACTAGTGAAGGGAGAGAACTTCCTTTGTATACAACTCTCTTTGGCTATAAAACAACAGCAGTCTAGACTTGTTTCTCTGGAAAAGTTATATAAATTCCAGAGAAGGAGGAAGGATAAACACTCTAGTTTGCACATATTCTGCCAAATCCTGGTCTCATTAAAGTACATCTGAATTTTGACATCAACTTCAATTGGGTCAGGGCTTGAACTGCTCATTATTTACTTGTTTTCCTTAAAATGTAAGCAGCTGATCTGTTTCCTAAGTGCTGTTTCATAATTTTGACCTTTTAAAATTTCTGCTGTGTTAACTTATTCTTAAATGTGCACTACGGGCTGAAGCCTGATTTTACTGGAGTCCATAGCAAAACTCCCACTGACTTCCAGTCGACCAGGATATGATTCTGTGCATAGAAGGCTACTCCAGCTCCCACTGAAACAAATAACAGGATTCCCACTGAGCTGGATCAGGCCCAGAGAGGCCACAACAACTGGCACAACCATATTACTGAAAACACTTTTCCAGAACTGACCTTGAAAAACTGTTTGAGGACTTGGGAACTGCAGGCATGGATAGTTCCTAACGAACCAGTCCCCTAAGCTCCGATTTAAGTGTCTACTGAGTCAGCTTTAGCCATCTATGTGCAAAAGACTTCACAGCTGTACAATATACAGATGCAATAACATGTAATATAAAGATATTCTATTTAGATAAATTACTCAGATCAAACACAACCATAAACACCCCTTTTCTACAGTGGTGGAAGTCCCATTGAAGCTAAAGACACTAAAGAGTGAAAACATTCGTCTCAATCTAATATTCTGATTCTGGACACAGATAGAAAGAAGAAGAGGAGTACTAGTGGCACCTTAGAGACTAACCAATTTATTTGAGCATAAGCTTTCGTGAGCTACAGCTCACTTCATCGGATGCATTCAGTATTTTCCGCTCAATGCATCCGATGAAGTGAGCTGTAGCTCACGAAAGCTTATGCTCAAATAAATTGGTTAGTCTCTAAGGTGCCACTAGTACTCCTTTTCTTTTTGCGAATACAGACTAACACGTCTGCTACTCTGAAACCTGGACACAGACAGGTTCTAGTAACACAAGATACAGGATTTTCTTTAAAATTCTTCAGCACCTTATTAGAACAACTGAGAACATAACAAACACTAAACGTAATAAGTACTAATCCACATACCTCTATTTTTAAGTCTTCCAACAGCCATTGATTCTTTTAGATGAGATTTAATGTAAGTGCATGAAAATCCATTGCATGAAAATATTACACAACTACCGTATGAACCTCGTCTCACACTAGAGCCCAGAAAATTTGTTTGGTTTAAAGTGCCTGCTGTTGCCTGCGTTTAAAGGGCCCAGTCCTGCATGGTGCTGAGTGCGTTCCACTCCCACTGGGTGTGAAAGGCACTTGGCACTTCATAGGAGCACTCAGTACCTTTTCGGATTGAGCTCTAAGTTAATATATAACGAGTGGTTCCACACCAGTGTGTGAAATCACCAAGTTAAACATATACTTACAAAACTGAAGCAACAGAAGAAATAAGCATAACTTATACTGGTGTTTCATTAAGGCTCTTTTGTTTTAAACATCCTTGTATGTAACATTCATGTTCATTTGCTCATACTGAATCAAGGGACTGACTTATTGTGTCAAATATAAAATTAATACGCGGAGGAAGAACAATGCAATATAAGAAGCTATTGCCTCAGCTAATAACCACAGACATCTAGTTAAATATTGTGCAGGTTATGAGATGTTTTCTATGGATCGGAGTTCATCATGCGTAAATTGCATTTGACAATGTCAACAAAATGGCAAACCAAGAGTAACGCAGGCCAACCATCCATCTGCATAGAATTTAAATAGGAACAAGCATTAAAGATAGTAGAAATAAATGGTATAGCCTATTTGCACCTGCAAAAATAATGATTGTGTACAACAAGAGTAATTACTGTAGTAGGTGAGGGAAAAGGAAAACAGGCAAAAATAAACGTTTGAGGCTTAATTATAACTCTGAGGGGTGCAAAACACTATAGAAGGGAGAATGAGTGAGCAGTGGGTAGAGCAGCTTTCAGAAACCACAGGTGTAGCACTATATAAAGATAGACAGGCACTTCTCAGGCCTGGTCTACACTACAGAGTTAGATGGACACAAGCTGCCTTGCATGAACCTAGCTGTGGAAGCCTGTTACTGGCTTTCAGAAGCCATCCTACAATGCTCCACACTGACAATACGATGGATACAAGCACTCCTGAAAGCACACACACAAGCGATTTAATCACTGCTGTGGCTGTGTGCCGACTTAAGTTAGGTTGACATAATATCGTAGTGTAGACATGGCCTCAGGGAAGTAGCCATGCTTTGGGCCAATTAGTATTACAGACAGGCAAGAGCTCCACTACTTCATGCATTGCATCCGAGAGTGCTAAAAGAGTTGGCGGATGTGATTGCAGAGTCATTGGCCATTATCTTTGAAAACTCATGGCGATCGGGGGAGGTCCCAGATGACTGGAAAAAGGCTAATGTAGTGCTCATCTTTAAAAAAGGGAAGTAGGAGGACCCTGGGAACTACAGGCCAGTCAGCCTCACCTCAGTCCCTGGAAAAATCATGGAGCAGGTCCTCAAGGAATCAATTCTGAAGCACTTAGAGGAGACGAAAGTGATCAGGAACAGTCAGCATGGATTCACCAAGGGCAAGTCATGCCTGACTAATCTAATTGCCTTCTATGACGAGATAACTGGCTCTGTGGATGAAGGGAAAGCAGTGGACGTGTTGTTCCTTGACTTTAGCAAAGCTTTTGACACGGTCTCCCACAGTATTCTTGCCAGCAAATTAAAGAAGTATGGGCTGGATGAATGGACTATAAGGTGGATAGAAAGCTGGCTAGATTGTCGGGCTCAACGGGTAGTGATCAATGGCTCCATGTCTAGTTGGCAGCCGGTATCAAGTGGAGTGCCCCAGGGGTCAGTCCTGGGGCCGGTTTTGTTCAATATCTTCATAAATGATCTGGAGGATGGTGTGGATTGCACCCTCAGCAAGTTTGCAGATGACACTAAACTCAGAGGAGTGGTAGATACGCTGGAGGGTAGGGACAGGATACAGAGGGACCTAGACAAATTGGAGGATTGGGCCAAAAGAAATCTGATGAGGTTCAACAAGGACAAGTGCAGAGTCCTGCGCTTAGGACGGAAGAATCCAATGCACCGCTACAGACTTGAGACCAAATGGCTTGGCAGCAGTTCTGCAGAAAAGGACCTAGGGGTTACAGTGGACAAGAAGTTGGATATGAGTCAACAGTGTGCCCTTGTTGCCAAGAAGGCCAATGGCATTTTGGGATGTATAAGTAGGGGCATTGCCAGCAGATCGAGAGACGTGATCGTTCCTCTCTATTCAACATTGGTGAGGCCTCATTGGTGAGTACTGTGTCCAGTTTTGGGCCCCACATTACAAGAGGGATGTGGAAAAATTAGAAAGAGTCCAGCGGAGGGCAACAAAAATGATTAGGGGACTGGAACACATGACTTATGAGGAGAAGCTGAGGGAACTGGGGATGTTTAGTCTTCAGAAGAGAAGAATGAGGGGGGATTTGATAGCTGCTTTCAACTACCTGAAAGGGGGTTCCAAAGAGGATGGGTCTAGACTGTTCTCAGTGGTAGCAGATGACAGAACAAGGAGTAATGGTCTCAAGTTGCAGTGGGGGAGATTTAGGTTGGATATTAGGAAAAACTTTTTCGCTATGAGGGTGGTGAAACACTGGAATGCATTACCTAGGGAGGTGGTGGAATCTCCTTCCCTAGAAGTTTTTAAGATCAGGCTTGACAAAGCCCTGGCTGGGATGATTTAGTCGGGGATTGGTCTTGCTTTGAGCAGGGGGTTCGACTAGATGACTTCCTGAGGTCCCTTCCAACCCTGATATTCTATGATTCTATGAGTCTATGCTCTTCAATGCTAGAAGCAAATTTACAATTGCCTATGTGGCTTCACTGGGGTAGGAGAAGTAAAATTTGGCCATTTATCTGTAGAGGCAGGGGCAGCAGAAGCTTCCTAACTGGGGAGGGAGAGAGGAGGGGGGGGCCTATGGATCAGATCCGAAGTCAATGGGAGTATTTCCTCTGACTTTACTGAGCTTTGTGTAAGTCCCGTAGTACAGGGCTCCATCTGATGTAAAAGTTGTTATATCATTAAAGGACAGCCCAAGAGTGACTGTACATTTTCCTTAGCCTCAAATCAGTCATCAGAGTCTTCATTTCCCGTGCTTCCATGTAAATATGTATTTGAGATGAAGATGCTGTGATGAAGCAGCAGACTTTGTTCTCTGGTTTGGCACTTTACGAGACACTGAAATTTAGGCACAACTGTAAAGTAAAAGGTCAATTCCCAGGCAGGTCACAGGTACAAAGCTGTAACCAGGCATTTTAGCACCTGGAGCGAGCAAACATATTTGAGCCCTTACCATTTTTTTCCTTCATATTTCTGCTCTATTTCTCCCCCCCCCCCTCCCACAGCTTTGCGCCCTGGGCGGCTGCCCCACTTGCCCCATCCTGGTTCAGTCCTTCACAGGTCTGAGGAAGGGGAGCAGAAGCCAGAACCAGAAGGCCAAAAATAAAATAAATTTAGCATTCAAACCCACAAAGAAACTTATCTGACAAATCTCTTGGAGATTTCTCATTTTAATATGAGGCTTAGAAAATCAAGCACTAGTGTAGAGGACATTCCGAAGTTTTAAAGCTGCATAATGCCTGTTTTCCTGGACAGATTTACAGCAGAATCCTAGTTAACACCTCAGTAAGCAGAATAATCTTGACTGTCTTTCCCCTCAATGTACTGTACAATAGAAAATAATATTTTGAATTTCTATTACACCTGTCAGCTCAGGATCTCAAAGCACTTTACAGACATTAATGAAATTAGGCCTTACAACTGATATGAGTTAAGGCCTTATTATATCAATTATACAGATGGGGAAAGTGAGGCACATATAGGTTAAAGCCCAAATTTTCAAAAGTGGCCTCTATTTTTGGATGTTTCAGATTTTGGGTTGCGAACCTCAGACCCTAAGACACCAACATTTGAGGCACCTAAAATGAGTGGCCAATTCTGAATATTTTGGCTTTAGTGACTTGTCCAGGATCCTAGAGCAAGTCAGTGGCAAAACAAAAGGATCCCTTACTCTTACCTTCCTGCTGAAAATACATGGCTCCATTCTCGTGACTTATTCTGATTTGACAGCTCAGTCCCTCTCAGTCCCCCTCAAAAGGCAGTGGCAATGACGCAGTTAAAACTGAGTCAACATAGGTGAACTAAGGGGAAGGGAGTCTCTCCATTTGTTTGGAACATAACCCAGAACAGACAATTGTTGACAGAGCAAACTTGTTAAAAGAACTAATTTGTTGAAAATGAATTTTATATGTTCACTGTGGTTCTTTCATATATCCCATAGTTACCTAAAACAGAAGCAAACAAACCAGTCCAAAAGAGCCTACAGAAGGCCAATTAATCAATCATTCACCATGACCAGTACTAATACTTGTCAAGGTGTCAGTTAGCCAGACTGGAATGGTCTGATTTTCAGAGATGCTGCAATTCCCATTCTATTCTGTTCCATTCAGAGTCACATCACCATGGTACTGAGCACCTTTAATCTGAGTTCAGTGGGAATCATGGGCAACCAGCACCTCTGCAAATCAGGCCAGAAGTATCACAAACTCAATGATGTGCTTATTCAGTCTTTACCTGCAGCATCAAGCTCTGAAAAAGCTGTGAGCTCTTGCCTGCAGGATAACAGAACACTCTCTCTGGTTCTCAAAAAGAAAAGGAGTACTTGTGGCACCTTAGAGACTAACCAATTTATTTGAGCATGAGCTTTCATGAGCTACAGCTCCACTTAAGACAGGCAAATGCCCTTGTTATCCTGCAAGTCATGATTAGGGATACCTAGAAAATATGGACAGAAGAAGGTAAAGGCGAGGGTCCTTAGAACTGTTTGGCATTTCAAGACTAAGGGCTTGTCTTCATGTTCAACGCTACAGCACTTTAGTGAAGACGCCGACAGGAGAGCTTCTTCTATCGGCGTAGTTAATTCCCCTCCCCAAGAGGGAAGTCTCAGTTCAATTCCTAGGGGACAGATGTCCTCATTACCACAACCTGTAGTACTGTTGCCATCCTTGGCAGCAGTCTCAGCAGACCAGCGAAGGGTACAGGCCTGGACACTATATTACAGGGCGAACACCTACATGTTAAAGCAGCGCATATCTACCTGGGGGTTAGGTCATTACAACTGCATCGCTCAGGGGTGTGCATTTTTCACACCCCTGAGCAACACAGTTGTACCAATATAGGCCTGTAGTGTGGACCTGGCCTAATTTCTCCAGCAGGAATAGGGATGTTCTTTGACTGATTTCAGTGCATTCCAGGGCTGTAAAACTAGGGGCTTGTCTACACTGGCACTTTACAGTGCTGCAACTTTCTCGCTCGGAGTGTAAAAAAACACCCCCTTGGGCACAGCAAGTTTCAGCGCTGAAAAGTGCCAGTGTAGAAAGTGCACCAGCGCTGGGAGCTGCGCCCCTCATGGAGGTGTTTTTTTTAGAGCACTAGTTCAGTAGTTTTCAACCTTTTTTCATTTGCAGACTCCTAAAAAGTTTTGAATGGAGGTGCGGACCCCTTTGGAAATCTTAAAGCATAGTCTGCGGACCCCCAGTGGTTCGCAGACCACTGGCTGAAAACCACTGCACTAGTTGCACAAGGTGGGTGAGGTAATATCTTTTATTGGACCAACTTCTGTTGGTGAGAGAGAGACAAGCTTTCAAGTCACACAGGGTATTCATAGATTCATAGATATTAAGGTCAGAAGGGACCATTATGATCATCTAGTCTGACTGCCTGCACAACGAAGGCCACAGAATCTCACCCACCCACTCCTGTGAAAAACCTCTCACCTATGTCTGAGCTATTGAAGTCCTCAAATTGTGGTTTAAAGACTTCAAGGAGCAGAGAATCCTCCAGCAAGTGACCTGTGCCCCATGGTACAGAGGAAGGCGAAAAACCTCCAGGGCTTCTTCCAATCTGCCCTGAAGGAAAATTCCTTCCCAACCCCAAATATGGCGATCAGCTGAACCCTGAGCACATGGGCAAGATTCACCAGCCAGATACCCAGGAAAGAATTTTCTGTAGTAACTCAGATCCCACCCCATCTAACATCCCATCACAGGCCATTGGGCCTATTTACCATGAATAGTTAAAGATCAATTCATTGCCAAAATCATGTTATCCCATCATACATCTCCTCCATAAACTTATTGAGTCTATTCTTAAAGCCAGATAGGACTTTTGCCCCCACTGCTTCCCTTGGAAGGCTATTCCAGAACTTCACTCCTCTGATGGTTAGAAACCTTCGTCTAATTTCAAGTCTAAACTTCCCAATGACCAGTTTATGTCCATTTGTTCTTGTGTCCACATTGGTACTGAGCTTAAAGAATTCCTCTCCCTCTCCGGTATTTATCCCTCTGATATATTTATAGAGAGCAATCATATCTCCCCTCAACCTTCTTTTAGTTAGGCTAAACAAGCCAAGCTCCTTGAGTCTCCTTTCATAAGACAGGTTTTCCATTCCTTGGATCATTCTAGTAGGATGGGCTCCACCTAAACCAAAGTGGATCCAGACTGCTGGCACTTCACATTAAAAAGGTTACAGAGCAGTTGTTAAACTAAGAGATGGGGGAAAGCCGATTGCTGCAGAGGCGCACATGGATCGGACAGAGACTCTTCTCTTAGAGGAGAGTCTATTGACAGAGATTCACTAAGTTTTAGTCAGGAGGAGAGGACGAAAGCGGACAACGTATGGACCAGATCAGACGAGAAACATTCATATAAAGAATCTCACACATCAGAAAAGGGCAGACAAATAAACAGTGACAAGTTTTTTAAGTGCTTGTATACAAATGCTAGAAGTCTAAATAATAAGATGGGTGAACTAGAGTGCCTTGTGTTAAAGGAGGATATTGATACAACAGGCATCACAGAAACCTGGCGGAGTGAGGACAATCAATGGGACACAATCATTCCGGGGTACAAAATATATCGGAAGGACAGAACAGGTCACGCCGGGGGGGGAGGGGGGGGGAATGACGGGGAGGGGGGACGGACGGTCACTATATGTGAAAGAAAATGTAGAATCAAATGAAATAAAAATCTTAAATGAATCCACATGTTCCATAGAATCTCTATGGATAGTAATTCCATGCTCTAATAAGAACATAACAGTAGGGATCTATTATCGACCACCTGACCAGGACAGGGATAGTGACGATGAAATGCTAAGGGAGATTAGAGAGGCTATCAAAATAAAGAACTCAGTATTAGTGGGGGATTTCAATTATCCCCATATTCACTGGGTACATGTCACCTCAGGACAAAATGCAGAGACAAAATTTCTCGATACTTTAAATGACTGCTTCTTGGAGCAGCTGATACAGGAACCCACAAGGGGAGAGGCAACTCTCGATCTAGTCCTGAGTGGAAAGCAGGATCTGGTCCAAGAGGTAACTATAACAGGACCACTTGGAGATAGTGACCATAATATAATAACATTTAACATTCCTGTGGTGGGAAGAACACCTCAACAGCCCAACACTGTGGCATTTAATTTCAGAAAGGGGAACTATGCAAAAATGAGGAGGTTAGTTAAACAGAAATTAAAAGGTACAGTGACTAGAGTGAAATTCCTGCAAACTGCATGGACACTTGTCAAAGACACCATAATAGAGGCTCAACTTAAATGTCTATCCCAAATTAAAAAACGCAGTAAAAGAACTAAAAAAGAGCCACCGTGGCTTAACAACCGTATAAAAGAAGCAGTGAGAGATAAAAAGGCATCTTTTAAAAGTGGAAGTCAAATCCTAGTGAGGTAAATAGAAAGGAGCATGAACACTGCCAAATTAAATGTAAATGTAAAAATGTAACAAGAAAAGCCAAAAAGGAGTTTGAAGAACAGATAGCCAAAAACTCAAAAGGTAATAACAAAAATGTTTAAGTATATCAGAAGCAGGAAGCCTGCTGAACAACCAGTGGGGCCCCTGGACAACCGAGATACAAAAGGAGCACTTAAAGGAAAACTTCTTTGCTTCAGTTTTCACAGCTGAGGAGGTTAGGGAGATTCCCAAACCTGAGCCATCTTTTGTAGGTGACAAATCTGAGGAATTGTCACAGATTGAAGTGTCACTAGAGGAGGTTTTGGAATTAATTGAGAAACTTAACAGTAACAAGTCACCGGGACCAGATAGCATTCACCCAAGAGTTCTGAAGGAACTCAAATGTGAAATTGCAGAACTATTAACTATTTGGTTTGTAACCTGTCCTTTAAATCAGCTACTGTACCCAATGACGGGAAGATAGCTAATGTAACGCCAATATTTAAGAAGGGCTCTAGAGGTGATCCTGGCAATTACAGACCGGTAAGTCTAACGTCAGTATCGGGAAAATTAATTGAAAGAACAGTAAAGAATAAAATTGTTGCGCAAAAGTCAACATGGTTTCTGTAACGGGAGATCATGTCTTACTAATCTATCAGAGTTCTTTGAAGGGGTCAACAAACATGTGGACAAGAGGGATCCAGTGGACATAGTGTACTTAGATTTCCAGAAAGCCTTCGACAAGGTCCCTTACCAAAGGCTCTTACGTAAATTACGTTGTCATGGGATAAGAGGGAAGATACTTTCATGGATTGAGAACTGGTTAAAAGACAGGGAACAAAGGGTAGGAATAAATGGTAAATTTTCAAAATGGAGAGCGGTAACTAGTGGTGTTCTCCAAGGGTCAGTCCTAGGACCAATCCTATTCAACTTATTCATAAAGTTTGCAGATGATACTAAACTGCTCAAGATAGTCAAGACCAAAGCAGACAGTGAAGAACTTCAAAAAGATCTCACCAAACTAAGTGACTGGGCAACAAAATGGCAAATGAAATTTAATGTGGATAAATGTAAAGTAATGCACATTGGAAAAAATAACCCCAACTATACATACAATATGATGGGGGCTAATTTAGCTACAACTAATCAGGAGAAAGATCTTGGAGTCATCGTGGATAATTCTCTGAAGACGTCCATGCAGTGTGCAGCGGCAGTCAAAAAAGCAAACGGGATGTTAGGAATCATTAAAAAAGGGATAGAGAATAAGACAGAATATCTTACTGCCCTTATATAAATCCATGGTATGCCCACATCTTAAATACTGCGTACAGATGTGGTCCCCTCATCTCAAAAAAAATATACTGGTATTAGAAAAGGTTCAGAAAAGAGCAACTAAAATGATTAGGGGTTTGGAACGGGTCCCATATGAGGAGAGATTAAAGAGGCTAGGACTTTTCAGCTTGGAAAAGAGGAGACTAAGGGGGGATATGATAGAGGTATATAAAATCATGAGTGGTGTGGAGAAAGTGAATAAGGAAAAGTCATTTACTTGTTCCCATAATATAAGAACTAGGGGCCACCAAATGAAATTAATGGGTAGCAGGTTTAAAACAAATAAAAGGAAGTTCTTCTTCACTCAGTGCACAGCCAACTTGTGGAACTCCTTGCCTGAGGAGGTTGTGAAGGCTAGGACTATAACAGCGTTTAAAAGAGAACTGGATAAATTCATGGAGGTTAAGTCCATTAATGGCTATTAGCCAGGATGGGCAAGGAATGGTGTCCCTAGCCTCTGTTTGTCAGAGGGTGGAGATGGATGGCAGAAGAGAGATCACTTGATCATTACCTGTTAGGTTCACTCCCTCTGGGGCACCTGGCATTGGCCAATGTTGCTAGACAGGATACTGGGCTGGATGGACCTTTGGTCTGACCCAGTGTGGCCATTCTTATGTTCTTATGTCTACACAGCAAAGAAAAACCCGCAGCTGGCCCATGCCCACCGACTTGGGCTCGTGAGGTTCAGGCTGTGAGCCTGTTTCATTGCTGTGTAGGCTTTCAGGCTTGGACTGGAGCCTGAGCTCTGGGACCTTCCCACCCCACAGGGCCCGAGCCTGGAAGTCTACACAGCAATGAAACAGCTCCGTAGCCTGAGCCCCGCGAGCCAGAGTCGGCAGGCATGGGCCAGCTGGGGGGTTTTCTTTGCTGCATAGACATACCCACAGAGGTCTACTCCCAGCACAGCAAAATGCAAGGTGGAAGGGATTGTTTAGCATAAGTAGTTAGCACCTATTGTAAGGGACCACTCAAGGTAGAGTGGCTCTTACTGCAGAGTGTAGAGTGACTGCAGAGGTGTTAACAGGCCACTCTATCTTGAATGGTCCCTTACAATAGGTACTAACTACTTATGCTAAAGAATCCCTTCCACCTTGCATTTTGTAGTGATGCTGAGAGTACTTTTCCCAGACCTGAAGAAGAGCTCTGTGACCAACATGGCTGTAAATACACTGCATTGCCACTAGCTGGAAGTCTCGGTTAAATTCCTACGGGACAGATGTCCTCATCACAACTACCACTATTACTATTGCCATTGTTGGCAGCAGTTTCAGCAGACCAGCCAAGGATATAGGCTTGGACGCTAACATTTACGTGATTAAGTCCCTTCTTGCCACACATGTGTAAGACAGTGTGGGGAAGTCTGGCTCCTGATTCCCATGCTGTACTTGTTCTGTGAATAACCAGTCTCTCTCTCTCCAAGGCTATAAATTCAGCACTTTTCATTAGCACTAAAATCACTTGAGGATGCAGAAACATAAAATAATAATTCACATCTGTGGACCTTAAGTCTTTCACTACAGTAAAAGCAGCAAAAAAAAAAAAAAAATGGGAAGAAATGGAAATAATAGATCACTGTGTAGGCTACATCTGCATATTGTGTGTGTGTTTCATTGATAGCGCTTAAAATAAACTCAACAATTCCACACAACACAGAGTATGCACTTTTAAGTAGGGAAATACTTCCTCCAAATATTTAGGTTAGCAACAGGAATGTAATCAAGGCACAGATCCCATCAGGAGACCAATTCACCACTGGGTCACACAAAGCAAATAGATGTATCCACTAATTACTGGGGAGAGAAGGAGAAAGGACTGCAACTTTAAAAGGTGTTTTAAACACTCCGACTGTATTTTTAACAACATGGTTTCACAGACTTTGAAAAGAGGATTGTTTTTTGCCCAAGAATCGCCATCACAGAGGTAAAATTGAGGCACTAGCATAGTGCCCCGGGGGGGATAATACTCTTTAAGGACTTTGAAGTGCTATGGAGGCCATTTAACAAAGAACTCCATTGCGGCCTCACCCCTTCAATTTTGATTCTCTGAAGCGGGGGCGGGGGGGGGGGGGAATGTATGTTCTTTAAAAGACCATTAAGTGATTTTTTAAAATAGCAACTTTGTTTAAAAGCCTTGAAAGAGCAATTCCATCTCCATAGGTGTTACGTTTCACTGTCCCATCCATATTGGACTTAGACAGTGATGTCAGACACTGGCCTTTTATGAGGAACGTCTCTCCATCTCCCTTTGTTTAGCTGGCTTTTCAGTTTCTGGAGGAGGATTCCATGACAGTAATGAAAACTGTACAAGTATTGCTATGTCAGACTTCTGTTCTATTAGCAGTCAAGGAGTTCCATGAAGTTTTGTGTTTTTTTTTTAATATTGAAATTTAATAAATGGTAATTAGTTGCTTTTTTCTTCCCTCATGCACACATTATACATGAGCACACACATTTCACATCCCTAAATACAAACCCCATACATGTAGATTCTTGTATGGTAAAATGAACAGCCCACAGGCCCTACGTAACGGTTTATGCAGCACATGAGGCCATTGACTCTGCAGTGCTAACAGTAGAGTGCAGTGGTATTCTGGTTCTGGAAGCAAGCGGAAGTGCCTGACACGATACAAGGAGAAGATCTATGCAGATAAGAGCAGGTCAGCATTTTATGAAAAAAAGAACACCTCTGCTCTGGGAGTTTACAACTAAATCAGAGAAATTCAATACAAACTACAAAAGATCAGGTGCAAGGCTTGGGGCCAGATTTCCAGAAGAGCTCAGCTTCCATGTAAGCACCAAAAAAAGAGGCTAGATTACGAACAGTCCTCAGCACACTGGGAGTGGAGCAGTAAGTGAAAATCTGACTTCAAGTGGTCAATGGGAGTAGAACACGTTTGACCATCTGGCCTAACTGTGGATGCTGAGCACTGGGAAATCGGCCCGTTGGCGCACACAGCACTGGAGAGGGGAGAGGAGTGGAGTCCTGGGGTGAGGGTGGGATCCACACAAGGGGTGGGCTTAAGGAGAGAACATGAGCAGCTACAAGAGGAAGGGGAGCGTGAGTAAAAACATAGGGGAATATGGTGCTGTTGAATATCAGCTGTTCATTCTCTCTAGGTGGGTGTGTGATGACAGGCCTATTGAGCCTCCCAAACTGACCAGGAGACTCCCAGTTTCAGGTGGCCTCTCCCAGGCTTCCCAACAGCTGCTTCAGACTCCCCCTTTGGAAAGCCGCAAAGCTGTGCGGAGGAGCTCCAGGTTGAGTGTTTATGGTTACAGTCCTCCAGGAGCACAAGCAGAGTCTCTATGATTAATCCTCCAAGACTCCCAACTGAAGAGACTTTACCTACATCAGAGTTCCTAACCTGCCTATGAGGACATGTAGCTAGTGCAACATTGTGTCTATGGCCACAGACTAGTTGGGGATTGCACTGTGAGGAGAGTCCTAAGGAGGGGGGCAGAGAGAGGAAGGGACATACTGCGGAGGATGGGGTGGGAAACTTGAGGGAGGAAGCAAGGAAATGTATATACTTTAGAGAGGAGGAGCAGCAGGGAATTGATGGATTTGTAAGGAAATAAGATGGGGAATTCATGGATTGGACTGCACTGGGGATTTTATGTTGGTAAATTAACCTTTTCTCAGGTCCATGTGACTAATCACAGCAGTGAGGTATGTAACTGGGGTGATTGTTTTAGTCCTGGATCTCCAGGGTAAAAAAAAAAAAAAAAAGTCAGTAACATAAGGATGCTGTAATAAAACAATAACGAAACATCAAACATGCCATTAATGACATTTCCATTACAGCTTCTCAGTCGGTTAATGACCAGTGAGGCTACTGGTTTCATCACTAAAGGTTTGCACATTTATTTACAAGATTCTGAAGTGCAACAATGCAATAACTTGCCTCAAGCAGACCCAGTCACCGCACTTACAAATTCTTAACCTTCCTAGAGGCAAGGAATCAAGAGGCAAAGATAGAAGGAGACTTCTGAATGAATGGATAGTCCTAGCTGGGCAATTTGTAAAAAAGCCAACTTCCTGAAGACAATCTAATAGTGTTCTGAAGCAGCCAAAGAGGTCTCATCGATCCATTCAGGGATCACAAATTACTAGTATCAGGCAGGAAATGCATTTTTAACAAGGTTTTTGTCCAAGATTTTTATTTACCCTGCCATATTAATTGCAATAGATTAATGAGTGAACTTAGCTATTTCAACATAACTTGTACTACTTGGGTTTGGATTTGGTTTGTTTGGTCAGATAATGAGTTGATATTCAAACTGAACTATTTACATATTACAGGCTCTTTAGAGATAGGGTTGTCTAGTAGTTAGAACAGGAGGATTAGGTTGTATTCCATATTTTGAAACTGAATCACTGTGCTCCCTTGGGCAAATCATTTGATCTCTTGGCTTTAGTTTTCTTGTTTGTAAATGAAAAATAAAATCAGGTGACATAAGGAGCCAAGAGACTGTAAACACAGGAATAATTACTGTAAGAAAGGTCTATGGGAGGGATGACAAGGATAATGAGACATACTCCTCATCGCTGAAAAGTGGTAAGCATTGCAGGATATATAAATAGATTGAGGATCTTTTGGAAAGAGTGACATGTCCCCTCTGGTAAAAAAGCAGCAGCGGCAACACTCTACTTAAATTTGTGAGCATTACATACCGAAATTATTTCAATCTACTTGCCGTGTTTGCAGTAGCAGTAAAATACACATGGGCTCTTAAGTGCCTGAACTTCTGTGAACACATTCAGCCAACTTCTAGTTGCCATTCCTACACATTTATAAAAGCCTTTTTTATTTTCCCATCTTAGGAACTGGGGGATTTAAACTACAGAGATAGATGAAAGATAAACACATTGGGATGCCAAAGAAATGTCTAGGCAGTGCAACAAAATTTCACCCAAGGCAATTAAATATGATTTAACATCCTAATTGCAATGACTAACCTATGAAAGTCTCTACTCCTTAACTTTACTGGGGAAAAAATTCATTAAGACAACAACCCAAGATAAAGAATGAGCTTGTATTTAACAACATGCATCTCTTGTAAATGAGCCAGATTAAGCTCACTTGACAAGAGTATGGTAGCCTAACCAAATCTGATAGGGCTACCTGCATGAGTAGAGGCCGCAGGAGCTGGTTCTGTCCCTGACATCTTGTTTTCACATGCCAGTACGGTTATGACTTCATGCTATACGCACACAAAGTAGTGTGAAAGAACACTGTAAAAAAGAAATGTTTTCTGTTAGATGCATGTGTGTGGAGAGCTACAAAGAATCCTATTTGGGAACACCACCAGGTTCTGGTGCATTCTTGGATTTCTTTACCTTGATTAAGCAAATGAAATGTGTTTCCTGGGAACATAAAACATTTGTATGGTGCAAAGAAAGATGTCAGAACATAGGAAAGCAAAGCAGAAAGACTTTGTGTTCTCATATGAAAACACATGGGGTAAAATCCTGGCCCCACTGAAGTCGATGGCACAACTTTGATCTACTCCACCAGGGCCAGGACTTCACCCTTGGCTGGCAGATTCAACTACATTAGTAAGATTCAAAACCCCTAGCAATGAAACTGCCAGTGTCCACAAGGGTGAGCCACAATATGAGAGGAGGACATAAAAATAACACAGGTTTCAGAGTAGCAGCCATGTTAGTCTGTATTCGCAAAAAGAAAAGGAGGACTTGTGGCACCTTAGAGACTAACCAATTTATCTGAGCATAAGCTTTCGTGAAGTGAGCTTCTTTTCTTTTTATAAAAATAAGAGACACAGACCTCAGCAAAGGGGATATGGCAAGAGTACCTGTGCAGTCCAGCTATTCCTGCTATCAGTTAGAGGCAGCTGGGTGCAGATTAGATCAGTCTGAAGGCAGCTCTAAATTGCACCTGTGGCTGAAGTTGCTCCCAGTGAGCCCCAGGATTGGAAAGCTGCTAGGGTTGCATAACATGATGTTTACGCACCTTCTACCCCCCGCATCAAGTGCGCCTCATCTGGACCCAAGACTGACTGACTTTTACAAAACGTACTCCAGAATCTTTACTACTTTGTTATGTAGTTGTGATAGGGTGTATTCCCCACACTCATCCTAAAGGGGTTAAGGAAGGCCAGAGAGGCCAATTAACCTATTAGACTGCAAAATGGGAGAATTAAGGCTGAGAGGAAAGCCCTAATTAGGGGAAGCTCACCTGTGCAGGAACAAGCTGTAGAAAAGGGTTGTAGGGAAGTAGTTTGCAGTCACTCACTGCAGGAAGGGAGGAGTGTTTGTGGTATAGAAATTAGTCCACAGTTACTCACTGGGAGGAGGGAGTTTGGGCTGGCAAACCCAGAGTGGGGGAGTCAGATGGTGTAGGAGACTCTGGGAAAAGGCAGCCAGGTTCAGGATGGTGGAGACCTCGGCTGCATCGTTAGAGGGTCCCTGAGCTGGAACCTGCAGTAGAGGGCAGGCCTAGGTTCCCCTACCAGCC
This sequence comes from Chelonia mydas, assembly GCF_015237465.2. Classification (NCBI taxonomy): domain Eukaryota; kingdom Metazoa; phylum Chordata; order Testudines; family Cheloniidae; genus Chelonia; species Chelonia mydas. The sequence goes on from NC_057849.1 coordinate 42,771,347, forward strand.
ATTGGGGAAGTGGCCCAGACCAGACAGAGGAGAGTAGACTGCCTGGGACAGTTTGCCCCACAAGACTTTGAAACACCTAAAGGGGAGGACCATGGTAGCCTGGCCGGAGAGCCACATCACAAAGACTAAGCTGGAGTGAGAGGGGCTGTAGGGTGAGGGAGGACAGTGAGTGAAACGATCACCAGAAGAGGGCCCCAGCCCTGGAAAGAGCTGATCCCCAGAATGGCAGGGAGGAGGCGCCACCTGCAGTGAGCGGACCCTGTGACAGTTGTGTTACCATAAGCAGTTAAAATGAAACTACATGTCTCAAAACAAATGAACAAAACACTCTTTGTGATGCTGTGTCCTGGATTTAAAAAAAGAAAAGGGTCTGTTAATTTGTGCACAAAATTGTTAGGCCCCAATCTTGCAAGGGACTCTGCACAGGGGTCACCCACACAGAGCTCCTTGCAGGATCAGGTCCTTACCCTGCAAAGGGTCTCCCATCGCTTGAGTGAATTAGTGTGTTTCTACCATACAATATTTCATTTCCAAATCAAATATTTGACTGTACTTATGGGACTGGCTTAGTCTCAAGGTCTCTAGTGTTCATCTAGGGCTGAGCAAAAAGCTTCCCTGCTTAATTAATAGCTCACACTTTGAAGTTAGTGCGTTACTAATGGAAGGAACAAATGCTTCATATAATTTGGTTTCTGCTCAGTAACCCTTTGCCATCTGGGTCTAATTTAACTAATGGCCAAATAATTATTTACTCAGTAAACCCCAGGAAGCATTAACTGCACTATGTCAAAGCATCTCTAAAAAGAAACTCAGAGAACTTTAAAAGACAGCCTTAACACCCTTTCTTCTCCAAGCTATGATAAACGCTCAGCTGTGTTTTCTATCACACTAAGGGGCCAGGTTGTAATTTCAGCAAAGTTTCCATTCATACCAAGAAATGTAAGGCCCCTGGTGGCCATGCTCCTATCTGTCGCTGTAATTTCACCATGTTCTACATCCTTACCTGCTCCATCAGCAATGCTCACTCAGGCCTCCCCACATGACACCGCCTTTGTCACAGACTGATCCATTATGCCTGCCAAAACAGCTATTTAGCACAGCCTGCATGCAAAATGAGGTTCCTAAACATGCCTCCAGTACTTGGGATTCCTGCTCCCATCTGAGCCAATGGCAACGCTCCCTGTTGACTCAGAATCATAGAAATGTGGGGCTGGAAGGGACCTCGAGACTTCAGAACTTTATGGCTGATCCTACAAGGTGCTATCTGCAGGCCCTCCTCAACCCACCTTCTAAATACAGACAGTGGCTCAAAGCCCCAGTCTTGCCCCCATTTTTTTTTCCAAGATCATTTTGCTTGGATAAGTAGTAAAAACAAAAACCAAACAACAAAAACAATCAAATTTTCCTGCAAGTAGCGTTCTGAGAGCCCAATGTCAAAAATTAACAAGCTCTTCAGTATACTGTTTTCTCTGTCCATCACTGATCTGCTCTGATTGTCAATACCTTCATTCTCTCTTCCAGGAAAGCATCCCTTTTAAAGTGTACTTCAAAATGCACCTTTTTAGGATTGTAGGGTCATTATGTGGATGGATGCAATACTGGGTAACAAGACTAATTTGTGGTTTACATTTTTGTGAGGGAGACTTAAGAAATGGCTCAATTCACAGAAGCTCGTTATTGTCTGTAGTTAATGTGTGCAAACCTTTCCTTCCCCTTCGATTTTCCCAGCAGAGAGACAAAGAAGGAAAAGATATCTGCGGATTGTTAGATGGTATAATGCCTTCAGCAATCAAGATGTGTAATCCCATATAATGATGTATGCATTTCCCTTTCTAAATTGGTATTGCTTGTCATTAAGAATACCTTCATGCAGATAAGGTGACACTCTTTGTAGTCCACAGACCATCCGTTCAAATCTACATTTCATTAGCACTCCTGCCCACTTGAAACCAGCATATTACTGTGTGATAGCCAACTCTTAACACAATATAGCTTGTTTGTGATAATCTGGAAGTACAGCTATATTTTTAATGGCAGATTTTTGGAGCAATGGTAGGGCAATGATACAACAGTGGCATAGATTTTTGCATATTACTGGTACAAATCTAAAGACCTGTTATGCAAACCCTTTCTTATGCATGCGGGTAGTCCTGATAACAATGGAACTACTCATGCAGGATCAGATTCTTAAATACAGTGGTAGCACCATGAAAATAGAAAAGGACAAATGCTCAAAACCCCAAACAATATTACAGTGCCAAAGTCTGATTGAAACAAAATCCCTTTTGACTTCATCTATGCTGTCATAAATATAAAGGGAAGGGTAAACACCTTTAAAATCCTTCCTGGCCAGAGGAAAAACCCTTTCACCTGTAAAGGGTTAAGAAGCTAGGATAACCTCGCTGGCACCTGACCAAAATGACCAATGAGGAGACAAGATACTTTCAAAAGCTGGGGGGAGGGAAAAACAAAAGCTCTCTCTCTCTATCTGTTGCTTTTGCCGGGGACAGAACAGGAATGGAATCTTAGAACTTAGTAAGTAATCTAGCTAGGTATGTGTTAGATTATGATTTCTTTAAATGGCTGAGAAAATAAGCTGTGCTGAATAGAATGGATATTCCTGTCTGTGTCTTTTTGTAACTTAAGGTTTTGCCTAGAGGGATTCTCTGTGTTTTGAATCTAATTACCCTGTAAGGTATTTACCATCCTGATTTTACAGAGGTGATTCTTTTTACCTTTTCTTATATTAAAATTCTTCTTGTAAGAAACTGAATGCTTTTTTCATTGTTCTTAAGATCCAAGGGTCTGTGTTTGGGTCTGTGTTCACTGATGCAAATTGGTGAGGATTTTTATCAAGCCTTCCCCAGGAAGAGGGGTGCAAGGTTTTGGGGAGGATTTGGGGGGGAAAGATGTTTCCAAATGGCTCTTTCCCAATAATAAACCCGGTTAGATGTTTGGTGGTGGCAGCAAAAGTCCAAGGGCAACAGGTAAAATAGTTTGTACCTTGGGGAAGTTTTAACCTAAACAGGTAAAAGTAAGCTTAGGAGGTTTTCATGCAGGTCCCCACATCTGTACCCTAGAGTTCAAAGTGGGAAAGGAACCTTGACATATGCTCAGTGGTAACACCATGGTACCCCAGACTGTTGTTGGCCCTGTGAGGGTGCACAGTGGGACAGTGGAAGGAACTTTCCTTCTCCTATGCCCCCATGCAGGGACTCACCACAATTGCAGCTCTTATGCAAAGCTTACTCAAGACTAATTTCTGTATGCAATAACCACTTCAAAAAAGCAGAGAGGGATCAGGGGTGATGGACCCACTCCCCGTAACACCAGCCATGCAGAAAGCCCTCTCAGGGTTGTACTTATTGGCATAATCTGGGTCTACTAAATTTTACATTTTTCCAAAGATGACAGGAATTGTTTCATTTGTGAAAGGATCTGTCTGCTTGCTGGTTTTGTATTTTTAAGTTGTGCTGTAGGTAAAACAAATGTATCTTTCAATTTTTGTTCCTACAACTCAGACATTTGGATTGGCTCTTGAAATATTTGGTTAAGGAGAAAATTGTGAAATTAAATTTTAACAGGAATGGATTAAAAATTAGACCTTGGGTGACAGAGATGGGCTGAGATGCTACAAATCATGTACTGAACAGATTTCAGAGTAGCAGCCGTGTTAGTCTGTATTTGCAAAAAGAAAAGGAGGACTTGTGGCACCTTAGAGACTAGCAAATGTATTTGAGCATAAGCTTTCGTGAGCTACAGCTCACTTCATCGCATCCAATGAAGTGAGCTGTAGCTCACGAAAGCTTATGCTCAAATAAATGTGTTGGTCTCTAAGGTGCCACAAGTACTGAACAGAGACACTGGATTTATGGCTTATTACAACAATCTGTAACCCTCTAACACCCTCTTTTTGTCATATGATTGCAGAGACGTTAACAGGCCACTCTACCTTCAGTGGTCCCTTACAATATGTGCTAACTATTTATGCTAAATAATCTGTTCCGCCTTGCATTTTGCGGTGATGCTGGGAGTACCTTTCCCAGACCTGAAGAACAGCTCTGTGTGGCTCAAAAGATATTACCTCCCCCACCTTATCTCTCTAATATCCTGGGACACAATTACAGGGCATACAGTAATTCTAAATGGAGAATCATCACTGCATAGTTATGTTTCTAGGGGGTCCTGCAGGGATCAGTTCTTGGCCCCATGCTATTTAACATGTTCATCAGTGATCCGGAAGAAAAAACAAAATCATTGATAAAGTTTGCAGATGACACAAATATTGGGCAAGTATTAAATAATGAAGAGGACAGGAGAGGGATACAGAGTGATCTGGATTGCTTAGGGTGCAAGCAAAAATGTGTTTGTATATGTGAGATGGGTTCCCTATTGGGATGCCATCTGGAACTGGGATACCACTGAGCCCCCTCGATCCACCAGCCTGGGCTCTCTCTTAGCAGCTCGTCACAGCAGTACAGTGTAAGTCCTCCAGGCTTCAGCCTGAACTTTCACCAGCATACATACAGGTAGGGAAACACCCAGCTGCAGTTACATGCAGGCAGGCTCTTTGACCAGCACCTGCATGGGAAGGCTTCAGCTAGGTCACCTCCCAGCTCCTCAGGCAAGCACCCCCTCTGGAGGATAAACCTAAAATGATACCATCTTGCTCTGCACAGGGAACTGTACAGCATAAGCTCATAAAATTCGCCCCGTCCCTCAACGTGGAGAGGAATATGCAACAGCCTTCTGCCCCCTGAATTATAATTTCCATACGCTTTTTTAGATAAAGCAAAAACAAATTTATTAACTACAAAAGATAGATTTTAAGTGATTATAAGGGCTAGCAAACAGATCAAAGCAGATTATCTAGCAAATAAACAAAAAATGCAAACTAAGCTTAATATACTAAATAGATAGGGTGCTAATCTGCTATTCCTATCCAATGTGATGATACAAGCAGGCTGCAGATTCTTAAGGAGCAAGCTGCATTTGCTTACAGCTTGGAATCTCCAGGTGTTCCAGTCACAGGCTAAAAATCTCTTTAGCCTGGGTCCAGCACTTCCCCCAGTTCAGCCTCTATTCCTCAGGTTTTTCCAGGAGTCCTCTTTGGTAGGGAGTCAGTGAAGAAACCCAGGTGATGTCACTCCCTGCTTTATACAGCTTTTGCATAAGGTGGGGACCCTTTGTGTCAAAGCTTAGTTCCCAGACTGGTCTGTGGAAAAACACTGACATCCCAAGATGGACTCTAGAGACGTGTGGTCTCATCACATGTCTTTGTAAAGTCCTAGCAGCCATTACTCAGAGGCTGTTTGTAGTGCGGAAGGCTCCCCATGTGGGGGATAAGCTTCTCCTAAAGCCTCTTGTTTTCATAATGGACCATTGCACTCAATAGGCCCTTCAACACCCACTATCTAGAGTGGAAAACAACTTGTCTAGTGGGTATTACACAGGTGTAACTACATTGGCAATAGAGATACATCATCAATATTCATAACTTCAGATACAAATAGGATACATGCGTACAAATAGGATAATCATTTAGCAAATCATAACCTTTCCAATGACATCTCACATAACGTATCTTGCATAAAATACATCATGATTATGTCATAATCATATCACAATAATATCACTATGAAGAATATGGGGTGCAAAGTCACAGTATACATTTAGCTGTATTAATATAGGAACAACAAACTTAAGCCACACTTACACAATGGAGAATTCTACCCTGGGAAGCAATGACTCTGAAAAAGACTTGGAGCTTGTGGTGGATAATCAATTGAACACAAGCTCCCAGTGCAACACTACCGCCAAAAGAACAAACGTGATCTTTGGATGTATAAACAGGGGAATATCAAATAGGATTAGGGCTTGGTCTAGACACTGTTAGGTCAACATAAGCTGCCTTAGCCAATCTAGCTGTGGAAGCATCTTCACTTAAATTTGGCTGCCACCAATGTAAGGGCTTCCTTGTGACGATTTAGTAACACCACCTCCCCAAGCAGTGTTGAGTCACAGCCGATGTAATTAGGTCAATGCAGTGTCAGTGTAAACACTGTGATGCTTATCTAAACTGCTACTGGCTTCCAGGAGCTGGCCTACACTGACAATACAAGTGCTCCTGGTGAGGACACACACCACTCACACAAGGAGCCAAGTGTGCATACACACCAATGATTTAATAACTGTGGTGGCTGTATGCCGATGTAAGTTAGGTTGACATAATTTTGCAGTGTTGACATTGGCTAGAGAGAGAAAATTGCACCAGTGCCAAATACAACAGCAACAGCAATAGCTACTGGAATGCTGTGTCCAGTTCTGGTGTCCACAATTCCAGAAGGATGTTGATAAATTTGGAGAAGGCTCAAAGAAGAGTCACAAGAATGATTAAAGGATTAAACATGCTTTATAGTGATAGATTCAAAGAGCTCAATCTATTCAGTTTTGCAAAAAAGAAAATTAAAGAGTAACTTGATTACAAGCACTTAAATGAGGCACAAAAATGTGATAATGGGCTCTTCAATCTAGAAGAAAAGAGTATAACAAGTTCCAATGGCTGGAAGTTGAAGCTAGACAAATTCAGACAGGAAATAGGGCACCCATTACACAGTGAAGATAATTAACAATTGGAACAACTTACCAAGAGCTGTGGTGGACTATTCATTGCTGGCCATTTTAAAATCAAGATTGGATGTTTTTCTAAAAGATATGCTCTAGTTCAAATAGAAATTAATTCTGGAAAGTTCTGTGGCCTGTATTCTGCATGATGTCTGACTATAGGATCACAATGGTCCCTTCTGGTCTTAGTTTTATATGCCCTTGTGTAATGGGGTGATCCAACCTGGGACGGGTGCCCTCCTGCAGCAAGCCATGGTACAAGAGGTAAGCCTACCTCAGTTTCTCTCCTTCAGAGTCACCAGTAACTCCACATCAGGCTGTCTTGCCTCCATAGTGCCCCTACTTGGGGCTGGTTTATTACAAAAACATAGTCCATAACAAAAGTCCCAAACAAAGTTAATTTATCACCCAGTACATGTAGTCCTTAAAATCCCAAAATACCTAGTCCCTCGATACCCCACATGCACACTCTGGCATCTTCTGCCACACCTGGGCTCTTCTTCTGACCTTATCCATCCTTTTACCAGGACACCAGCCCTAGCTCTTCCAGCTGGACTGCAATCCCACTCTTTCAGGAGGAGCTGCCACCGTCTCTCTGCTGGGAGTTTATCTTCATGAGGGGAGCATCCCTCACTCTCCCTGGCTCTCAGCCCTCTGGCTCCAGCTCTTCAACATGGAGACTGTAGGAGAACCCTTCTGCTGCTCCCATCTTTAGTCTCCTTCAGCTCTCGCCTTTGGCTCTCCATCTTGGAATGCAGCAGCAGGCAACTCCATCTGTTGCTCTCTGGCCTTCAGACCTCTCCAGCCCTGGCTCTCAGGCCAGCAAACCCTTCTTGCTGCTCTCCTGCCTTCAATCTTCCTCCATGAACCAGCTACAGCTTCCTTCAGGGACCTCCTCCAGTCTCTGGAAGTTCTCACCTTCTAATTCTTGACTCTCTTGCTCCCGGGCATTCTCACCTGCCCTCTCCTGACTGAATCAGGCAGCTCACAGTTGCCTCTTTTCCTGACTGACTCTCATTGTCTGTCCTCTGGCATTCCCCCATTTATATGGCCAACATGCCCTCTCTTACAACAAACTGGAAGGCAGCTGACAAGTCAAAGGTGCATTGGATCTTGCGGTCTCTTAAAGGGCCAGTGACACCTATATTGGTGGTTCTCAACCTTTTCCATACCATGACCTCATGTTACAACAAAACTAAGTTTCCAGACCCATGCACTATACTTTTGGGATCACTCTGCTCAAGCCATAAAGAAGCGGAGGGTGCTCACAACACTACTGGACCTGTTTTCAACCCCTTCTACAGATTGTGTCCTCTCAGGTTGAGAACCATGGCCTAGATGATAGGATGGAAAATATGCTGGTGCCTGATCTACACTAGCACTTCTACTGTTGAAGGTTGGGTGGAGCTGCCAATGTGCCAGACCAACAACAGGAAAATTCCCTAAAATCCTCCATGTAGGAAAAGCCAGAGGATGGGAGAACACCCAGCAATTTCAAGAACATAAATTTTTGCACAATCAAATTCTTCAGTTATATTTTCCACCTGAAAAGGCCAATTCACTGCCTGTAGCCTTGAGGAAATTATCATGAATGTCAAGGAACAAAGCTGCTGCTTAGACAACAGGACTAAGAGAAGCAAGAGCAGATGAGCTAAATCTTACTCAGTTCAACAGCTCCTTTCCAGGTAGGAGTGTGCAGGTGTGTGCAGGTGATTGTGTTAATTCCATAATGACAGTAGAAATCCCTAGATACCATCATGTGCTATGGTAGATCTGATAATGAGAATGAGTTATTGTCACAGTTACTGCATCTCTGACCTCTTCTGGTTCTCTTGGCCTCGAGCTATCACCTGTCTCGGGATAGAATCATGTGATTCTCCCACTCTCAGACTGGGTCCAGAACTGCAGTCTCCGGAGATCAACCGTGATTACCTCACCAGGTCTGACTTATGCTCAGTATCTGTAGCTGTCTTTGGGAGCAATGGCAATAATATTCAATAACCAAATGGACTTCTTAAAGCAAGGTATTATAATTTTAAAACAAAAGTGTTCTAGAGAAATCAGATCTTAAAACAATAAGCCAGTCTATTTTCCCTTAGGCTTACCATTTCCTGCATTGAGAATGGCCCAACTCCTTCAGACTCCTTCCATGAAGTCTCTCCCTGGGCTCGTTTACGTAACAGCGCTGCAGCTGCACAGGTATAACCCTTATTGAAGATGTTACCTACACAGAGCTTCTCCCGTCGGCCTAGGTACTTCACCTTCCTGAGTGGCAGTAGCTACGGTGATGGGAGAAGCACCCACCTCGCTCCCCCATTGACACAGGACTGCCTAAACCCTGGGTTAGGTCGGTGTAACTGCGTTGCTCAGGGGCAACATAGTTATACCAACATAAGTTGCTCGTGTAAACCCAGCCTCTGTAGACCTAGGGAGGTGGTGGAATCTCCTTTCTTAGAGGTTTTTAAGGCCTGGCTTGACAAAGCCCTGGCTGGGATGATTTAGTTGGGGTTGGTCCTGCGTTGAGCAGGGGATTGTACTAGATGACCTCCTGAGGTCTCTTCCAATCCTAATCTTCTATGATTCTGTGTCAGCCTGTCCACTGGACAGCACCTAACAATTCACCCCCACCTCCTCTCCTGATAAGGCCTTTTGAACTCTTCACTGTCATTTTGATGTCTGGGCTCCCAGGCTGGCAAAACAAGGCTTGCATCTTCATTGGAAACAGCATCTTCCCCCGTTGTCTTTCAAGGGTTTGCTGAGATGTTCTTATCTGGGAAGCCTTCCTGTTTGTTTTTTCCCCAGAGCCCGCTGTTAAGTTACATCAGTACATTTATATAGGAAAGTTTTATAACCCACTGTGCAATAACTTCACCTCACTCACCACATCACAATTCAACAAGTTATTACATCTGCCACAAACAGTGTACCCAAATGCTGCTGCCTGGGCAGGAGTGCGCCCCTCTGTTGCAAAAACAAAATGTATAAGCAAGAGGTGATGTGCAGGTGGAAATAGATATGTGAGGGTCAGAGCACAGGGCTTCTATAATGTCATCCATTCCACCCCCTCATGCTGGAATCGACTGTTCAGAACATATGGAGGGGAATAATGGTTATAATGGACCATTTTACTCTGTACTAGTGACATATTGATACCATGGCCAACAGGGTGTTACTGCAACTACCTCCTTATGACGTGAGACATTCTTATCACAAAAATGGAAGGATCTAATCACAAAAGTACATAACAGAACCAGTACGTCCTCTCTCTTCCCTTGTGCAGACACACTTTTTCCAGAATAGGAGCTTCCAGCTAGGGAGTTATACTGGTATAATTATGCTGGTCAGTCTCCCCATGTAGATAAGTCCTTCACACATCTCTCATTTTAGAGCCTAGCATTTAAACAATTTAGAAAGGTTGATTAGTCAATCCCACCATAAGGATTATCAAGCTTATAAACACATGGTTGTCAGAAGGACTTTTAATTCCTAACACAAGAAATTTTAAGGGTAGAAAAGATCCCTGCTAACTAACACTTGGATTTCTACATATACATATTCATTATTTGTATTGCAGTAGTGCCTATAGGCCCTAGATCAAGCCCCATACATAAATAGCTGTTAAAATTAATTTTAAACCAGAACCTCAAGAGAATCTTAAGGAGAAGTCTAACTGCCTGGTATAAGCAGAGGAAATCCAGTCAGAACAAAGATGTGAGCTGGGCAGCTCCTCTTGCTGCTGTGTGACATAGTTACTGTATAGAATTTTATGCACATCTCAGGAAGCTAGTGGGGATATGCATAGGGAAGTCAGAGGTGGGAAGGCAAGGGTTAAATGGGATGGTATGTGCACAGGTGGGGATGCAGTGGTGATAATGAAATGTGTGCCTGAAAGGCAAGGACAGGGACCGCATGGGTGGAAGGGGACGGTATGTGTGCAGGGCTGGCAGAGCAGAGGTGGACCAGGATAGCATGTATGCAGGAAGGACTGGGGTGGTGGAATGAAATTCTTGCAAAGAGGGCAAGGTGAAGCGTGGTGAGGGAATAGGTTATGTGCAGGAAGGGCGGGGTGGAAGTGGGATGAAGAACAGGATTCTGTGAGGAGAGAGGTATATTCATAAGGAGGTGAGTCTAGGTGCCTAGGATACACCCAGATAGAAGGGCTGGAGACTAGGAACAGGTTATGTGCAAGGAAGGCAGGGGTGGAAGAATTATATTGGAATGGGACAGACAGGTTGAGAGATGAAAAACTGAATTAAAACAGCAAGTTACACAATCTCTCAAGAGGTTTTTGAAATCCTGGATAAATTGAGTGCATCAATTAAAGTAGTCCCAGACAGTTTAACCTGGCACAGCCAGCTAGCAATTGTGCAGCAGCTCCCCTGAGGTCTAACTGACAGCATTACTGGGGTTATATTTTCACATGAATAAACTGTTCTTGAACAATTTCTCCAATGTATTAAACACAAACATGTTTTTCTTTAGCATCAGGCAAGCACGTCTCCCCATTCCAGCGAGTTCCTCCCCTCCTATAATTGTATATTTGTGTTTGTGGGACCACTGAAAGCAAAAACCAGACTTCCCCTTAATTGCTGCATTCCCCATGATTCCTCCTGGTGTCTTTAGGGACAGAGTCCTTTACTGCTCATTTTATTTTGTGGAATTCTTCCTCTTCGAGACTCCTAGAGCAACTGGTAGTGTTTATTGATCTTTCCCCACAGCTGTTCTGGTTTTTTACAGGAGGATTGAGATTGATTAGCCTCAGCCCAACATGTGAAGCTCTGGCTGAGCTTTTGTCTTGCTTCCCTGAAGAGTTTTCCCTGGCACTAGTGGAGGTAGCAGCTTTTCAGGGATCAGTACTTATGGATGCACACATGGCAGAAGTTAGACTTCAGCTCCATCTCCACCACAGATATTACTGGGGTTTTTCATGATGACTTCTAAGATCCCTTTAGAAAACTTTAGACCCGCGGTTTTCAACCTTTTTTTCATTTGCAGACACCTAAAAAAGTTCAAAAGGAGGTGCGGACCCCTTTGGAAATTGTAAACACAGTCTGCGGACCCCAGATAGAACACCACTGCTTTAGAGCAATTTGGTGACAGTCACTGGGGAGTGGGGTTAGAGCTGTGCAGGCAACACAGGGAAGGGCTGGAGGAGCAAACAGGTGGGTAGGATTGGAAAGAGCCCTGGGGGAGCCTCTGGGGCAGTACTGAATGATCTTCTAAAGCAGATGGGCAATTCCCAGCAGCAGCTTTTTCATTTTTACTAATTTGCTTGATATCTCCCTGTTTGCTGCATTCAGCTGGTCAGATCACCCATTTGCCTAACTTACCAGACCACCTGTGGAGGGATATAACAACAACAACATGTACATACATATTCTCATACACACAGAGTTATGGACATACACATACTATGCACATATGCAAATGACTCTAAACCAAAACCCCAGATCCAAACACTCCTAAACTTTGGGGGTATTGCAAGTCCATATCCAGATTCTGTTGCAAATTTTGCAAGTGGCTTTTATTACAGAGAGCTGAGCTCTGGAGCTGAACACCCTGAACTTTGAAATCCAGATTCAAATTTTGCAGCTTGAGCTTAATTTAGCACCTTTCATCTCAAATTGCTTTACAAACTACAGAAATGCAGCCACCTCTGGGATGGGATGGCAGCAGTCAGCTGCACAATAGTGAGGATGTAGAGTATGAATATAACATTAATGAGTATAGAGTATGAATATAACATTAATGAAAGTCAGTAATTTAACAAAGGAAGCAGAAAAAAGGAAAAGAAAGGGAAACTAATTATCCAAAATTATTACTGTCTTACCTCTCTGTGGATTCAAAAGAAAGTGAAGCAGAAACCTTTAAATCACAAGTCCTTTCAAGAAACAAGGTGAAGATCCCAGAATGTCTATTAAGCAGCAAGAAGAAAACCTAAAGGCACTTTAGTGACCCTCCAAAAAAGCTGTCCTGTTGCTAACACAGTTTACCCTTCCTAAGCGAAGTATAGTCTAGCTCCAAATGAGTAACTCAAAGGCTTCTCAAAGTGAGCCCGAAAGCTCAGTACACTAGAGTGTTTTCTGTAGGAACCTCCACACCAATCAGCAGCTTCGGTGCCTCCCCCTACCCTGTGGTGGGAGGTACAGCTGGAAAAGTATGTCAGTTTAAGAACAAGAACATGCTTCATAATTTTTCCCTCTGCCTTTTTGGAGACGTCTGTCCTTGAGAAAAATACCTAAATCCTGTCAGTTGTTGACACAGTAACCACACCTAACTTTTTGCTGCTTCAGAAGCCATCTGCAGAAAACAATTCATCATGAGAAAGATTTATCCAGCCTGCAGCACTGTGGTTTTACATGGTTTTGCTTTTCAGTAGGAAAGAAAAATACACAGTGTTTGTATTTATAAACTGGAGACTTCACACCTGGCCCAATTATGTCTCAATAGGAAGGTTTTACCAGTTAGGATCTAAAAATCTTTCACATCTCTTAACAGGAAACATATTACAGAGTAAAAGGAAAACTCGTTATTGAAATAAACAGTCCATTTGACAAGCATAAGCAAAGCAAAGCAAAACCTTCTGAGTTTGGAATTAGGTCCTTTAAAATGTTCAGTATTTTTTTCCCCCTGACTGGCCTAAGCCAGTTGCTTAAATTCCTCTAAAGAAATGAGAAAAGGAGTACTTGTGGCACCTTAGAGACTAACCAATTTATTTGAGCATAAGCTTTCGTGAGCTACAGCTCACTTCATCGGAGCTGTAGCTCACGAAAGCTTATGCTCAAATAAACTGGTTAGTCTCTAAGGTGCCACAAGTACTCCTTTTCTTTTTGCGAATACAGACTAACACGGCTATCACTCTGAAACCTGTCTAAAGAAATGTAGTAACATCTCAAAACTTCCCATAGCATTTATAAAATACACAACATATATTTGGTGAAATAACGTAGGGCCAAATTCTGGCTTTAAGTTACACATAAATGCACAGAACTAGCCGAAGCCAGAAAACAAACCTGTGGGATGACACTGTTGCATCAGGAGCTGACTTTCCCAAAATCTATGGAGCTGATGCTCCGTGCACTCAGTCCTGTTGGAGGGGCGGGTTAGGGAGTATTCCAAGGCAGGGCTGATTTTAATGCACCTCCTCATCGGCTGTCCCTGCATACCTCTTCCCTTTGGATCTCGTGCCTCTGTCACTGTGGGAGCAGGCTGGTCTCAACATAGGTGCTTTGGAAGAGTTCAGTTGAACTCATTTGGAAGGGGTGGGCAAAATGATGAGCGGTGGAATTTGGCCTATTGATTTGAAAAACCTCATTAGCAGCATTTTAATACCAATGTTGTATTTTGTTTTTATATTTTACTTTAAAAACAAGCAATCTTCCCATTTACAAATCTCTCAAGGGGCCAAATCCTGCATTCCTCACCTAGGCAAAACTCCTTTAGGTAAGGACTGAGTATACTCTGCAAGCCTTGACCCAATAACAGATCCACAGAGGGTCTTCATTCTCGGGGTTCTCATTGACATCAGTAGCTGGAATGCTGTTTTAGAAGCAGCTGTGACTTGATAAACTGATTTTGATGTTACATGAAAAAAAATCACTTTACAGAGAAGAAAGAGAAAGGAGCCTGGCTTAAGGTGTCAAAAATGCCTTATAATGTGGGTTGCCTTTTTTGGGGGCAGCTAATCGGAGACATCCTGGCTCAATTCTGAAATAAAATTCCAGCATCGATATATGGGTGGATCAATATTTCTCAACATATTTTCAATTCAAATACAGAACTCCCATACAATAGATAATATCCTAGAACAAGCTCTTTTTATTTTAGGAAACCAAAATGTATGATGCTTAGGAAACTATGGTGCACAAAATGTTCACGAAAGCTCACGAAAGCTTATGCTCAAATTTGTTAGTCTCTAAGGTGCCACAAGTCCTCCTTTTCTTTTTGCAGATACAGACTAACACGGCTGCTACTCTGAAAAATGTTGACCTGCAATTCATCTGGATTTTCTTGCTCCTGCTCATCAAAATCATACAGACAAAAAAAATCTCAGCAGGGTACGTCTGGCTTTTATAAGGGGTTGGGTTTTTAAAGTTCTTTCAATTATATTTATTCTTAAGAGATAGGGCCAAATCCTGCTTGATTTAGCCACATGAGTAATGCTACTGAAGTCAGTATGAATAGGGATCAGTCATATCACCTTGGTTAGGAAGCACTAGCCTAGGACTTGGCCGACTAGGAAGTCTCTGTTCCACCACAGGCTTCCTGTCTGACCTTGTGCAAGTCACTTAGCATCTCTGGGTAGGTCGCACAGCCCAGGGCACTGAGACTCCCTGCCTGGGCTGACAGATGGGGGCTTGCAGGACTCCCACTAGCACTCTAAAGAGCTGTGCAGACAGTGCTTTGCAGTTGTGGCTTGGGCTGGAGCTCGGGTTCTGGTGCCTAGGAAGGGAGGGGAAGGGTTCTTCAGTCAGTGTAGGTAATCCACTGAATCCTTCCTTCCACCTAGCACTAACTACACCAGGACTTAGGTTGGCTTAACTATGCCACTCAGGGGTGGGGATTTTTCACACCTCTGAGCAATGTAGTTAAATCGACCTAATTTTCTACTGGTAGACCAGGTCTGTGATAGATAGATGTGTCACATACTCTGAATTTTAATTTCAGTAGGTAATTAGAGTACAATATTTCTGATCATTTGAAGCTGGTTATCTGCAGGCACCCTAGATGTACATCTCCACTCTCCTCAGCATGGACCTATCCTGTTCTAAGAGTTGACTTATATGGGGCTTGATCCTGCTTCCATCAAACATGAAGCATATAAAGACACCACATCAGATAAAAAAAATGACGTTCACAGGAACAAAACTAGATTTGATTTCCTTCAATGAATCCTAGTTCAAAGGCAGAAAAAATATTTTGGTCTTAGCCATGGGCAGAAATAGTGAGTACAACATTTCTATAAGTTAAACACAACTGATATGATCCTATGAGCAAAATTTTCAAAAGTGACTTTGCAAGTCAATGGCACTAGGAATATAAGTCACTTTGGTGCTTTTGAGAATTGGACCCTATGTAAATAAAGTGAATCCATTTTCTGTGCAATACAATATTAATGGACAAAAACACCCTCATAAACATTTCACAAGTTACCATTAGCAGAGTTCCAGAAATACCATTCATAGTTAAGATATACGCTATAGTTTTCAGAGTTTTTAGCTTTGCTTATCTGAATTTGTTTTCTGCCAAAGTGTGAAGAGATCATACTGACAGTTTACTCATGTATTATACAATAATTGGAGTGCCTTAGACTATGTACAGGATTTAGAATGGGAGTGTTTAAGCAGTTTCATTCCATGGGATGTCATGACATAACTGGAGATAGCTTAATCTGGGTATTACAATTAGTCTCAGAGAGCAAGAGTTTGATCAGATCGCAGAAAGGTTCCATGTCATTTTATAATGGGACTTTAGAAAACAAAAGCACAAATCAGCATAAGAAACGAATTCTTGTGCATAAGCGTCATGCAAAAAATCGCTAGCAGCAGCTGACTGAAGTATTTGCCAGCTATCTTATTTGTGCTCTGGTTCCCGGAGAAGCACTTAATCCTCTGTGAATTCTGGCCAGGGTTTATGGTGAAGTGCAGATAGCAGGGAACAATCTTTGATTACCTGCTGTTTATTTCCAGGGTCTGCTTTGTGTGACAACAGATTTTCAGCTGGATTTTTAAAGCTTAATTATTGAGACAACATATTAAGCACCTCTTGCATTGTCATATGTACTGGTGATCTATTTGATGGAAGATCACACAATGGGATGAGGAAGCTTGCTTTTGTCCTTCCTTAGGATCTTTGCATTAAGGTACCAAACAAGGTGAAGTGAACCCAGCAAAACGCCTCTCTCTGTCACCTCCTAACTCCTTTAATACAAAATTATAATCTTTCTGTAGGTTTTTGAACTATCCTATCGAATGTAATTCAGAATTATATCCCTGCAATAGAATTCTATAGGATTGCTTTAAAAATTAATGAAAAAAGATCACTCTCTATTGAATTACATAGGATTTTAAATATTTATTTATTTACACCCAGTTGGATCCATCCCTCTTGCATTCTACAGAACTTTTCAATAAAGGGCCGCAGAACACTAAGCCAATTTTTTTTTTAAATCTCCCATAGTAAAAACACACCGGATATTTCTGTAGTAGAAATGCTACATCAGCACAGCTGCAGCATATACATTTACTCTAGTAATGGAAGGGGTTCTTCTGTAACTGTAGTAAATCCACCTCTCCAAGAGGCGGTAGCTAGGTAGGCACTGGGACTTTGGTAGGCTTAACTACATCTCTCAGAGGTGTGAATTTTTCACATCCCTCAGTGAGGTCAACCTAACTTTCTAGTGAAGACCAGCCCCCATACAAAACAAAGAACACTTTATGGCCTGCGCCTTCCCCTGCTAAAGTCAAAGACAAAATTCCCATTGACTTCAAAGGGAAAGAGACAACAAGTGGCTAAGGCTATGTCTACATTAGCATTTTGTCAGTAAAATTTTTGTTGGGCAGTGGTGTGAAAAATCACTCCACTCACCAACATAAGTTTCACCAACAGAAGCACTGGTGTGGACAGTGCCATGTCGGCGGGAGAAGCTCGTTGGGGGTGCTTTAATTATGCCAATGGGTGAGAGCTCTTCTGTACGCTGGAAGGTCCATAGTGTAGACATAACCTACGTGAAAAAGGCATGACCTGTACCCATAAACCAGAGATGGGTGAATTCAGCATCTGTAGTTGTTTTACCTGTCTCATCCAATCAGCAAACTGCGCAGTTGGGCCCTGATTCAGCAAAGCATTTAGGCATGAGTTTTGAGGTCAAGTGTTTTACTGGATGATTCTATTAAAATATTACAGATAGACAGACAAACACACAATAACCAACAGACATATACTGAGTCTCTGCTGCCTACACTTCTATTTACTGTACCTACTAGGATCATGCACAAGCTGATCTGACTGTCCCTAGGGCATAGTTTACAGGTAATCATCAGTTCAGATGGACAGCTTAAATAATTATTGGAGAGGGTGTCATTCCCTGTGGTACAAAAGCGTGACGCCCATGAAAGGGTTGATTTACGTAAGGCTACTGTTTCCATGGGCTTGATTGACCAGTGAAAGTTTGTTCTAATGATGTAATGCCTGTAACTGAATAACCTGCCAGAGAACTTTGGTGGCTGAAGTTTTTGTGGAGCCAGAGGGAGCTGGAATGCTCTCTGCAGCTTGCTTGTGCAGTTTCAGTTAAGCTCCTGTGCACTAATCTCTTGCTAAAATCACTTATTTTCTTAATTCAGCTCATGAATCTTAAATAGTTTTACTGTAAACACAATTCTTTCTTCATGCTAGCACTAAAAGTATCGCCACCACCTTACACTTCATCACACCTGATGGCACTTACGTGCTAATAAACAAAGAGTACCTGAGTAGCTGAGGGAAGGAATTCATGGAGTGTCAAATATCAGTATCAAGTGGTAGCACACCATAGCGTACTGCTGCAGTCACCTGTGGCATGAGTTCAGAAACATTCTAGGGATGTCGTTTCACCTTGTTTCACTCCTTAATGTGAGCGCCTTATTGCCAAACTTCCATCTCCCATTCCTTGACCTCCCGCCAAACTGGTCCCCGCAGCACAACATACTGCAAGGAAAAGCCAAACATTTTGTCTGAGTAAGCTTTAAAAATCCATTGTCACCCAAACCAGTCCCTGTAGAGGAAGCTCTTTTTTATGGCATTGTTTGGGTTCTTACACCATTCTCTCAAGTAAATGGTCTAGACGGGGCCATTAAGGCACAGCCCTTAGTAGTGAGGATGTGGGGAGCACACGCAGGAGAGGATAAGGCTACACTTGTGCCTCGGGAAGTGCAAGAGGGAAGGCTCCCTGTGTCCTCCACACCTTGTGGAGCCATGCAGGGCCTGCCTATTAGGCTGAATGCATTCATCTGTGTTGCAGGGGAGCTTGGATGGGGTATCCCTCCCTGTACAAAAATTGTGGGAAAAGCACTGTGACGGTGCCCTCCCTAAGGCTTTATGGAAATATGCTTATGAATATATATGACATAACTGGAATATGTTCTATGCTACATATGCCATGTAACATATCTATGTAAAGGTTATGATCTACTGAATCTATTAATCCTATTTGTATGCATGTATCATTTTTGTATTCGAAGTTATGAATATTGGCCGTGTACTGGCTTGATTTCTAAATAACCTTAGTAGAACATTTGGTCAGTTCCTGGAGAAAGGAATTTGTAAAGTAAGTGCCCAATCAAGAAGCACTTAAGGAACAATGAATCTTGAAAGGCTCCAATCCACATAAGAAGTCTTCCTGGAGGCATTCAAGACACCATGTGGGCAATGGCTTCTGCCGTAAAAACTGTGAGTCATTCATGGACATGTGACTTGCCCAGGTGACTCCAGAACTCCATCTTGGAGCTGGACTTTGCATAGGAGAGAGGAGGGGGTCTCCACCCACAAGAGAAAGTCTATTTAAGCCTGTGGGAGACCCCTCCATTAGCTCTTCAGCTGGCTCTCCACCCCCAAGAAAGAAACTGGAACAAAGGACAATAACCACAGGGGGTGTGAGTGATTGCTGGACCCGGACTAGAAGGAGATCAGTCTGTAAAAGGAAGCTTACTGGAACTGGTGAGGTTTTGTCTGTATTCAGTTTTATTAGACATAGACTTGTGGGTTTTATTTTATTTTGCTTGGTAATTCACTTTGTTCTGTCTGTTACTACTTGGAACCACTTAAATCCTACTTTCTGTATTTAATAAAATCACTTTTTAGTTATTAATTAACCCAGAGTATGCATTAATACTGGGGGGGGGGGGCAAACAGCTGTGCATATCTCTCTATCAGTGTTATAGAGGGTGAACAATTTATGCATTTGCTCTGTATGAGCTGTATACAGGGTAAAACAGATTTATTCAGGGTTTGGGCCCCATTTGGAGTTGGACATCTGAGTGTCAAGGACAGGAACACTTCTGTAAGCTGCTTTCAGTTAAGCCTACAGCTGTTAGGGGACGTGGTTCAGACCTGGGTCTGGGTTTGCAGCAGGCTAGTGGGTCTGGCTCAAGCCAGGCAGGACACTGAAGTCTTAAGCTGACTGGGCAAGAAAGCAGGAGCAGAAGTAGTCTTGGCACATCAGGTGGCAGCTCCCAGGGGGTTTCTGTGATCCAACCTGTCACAAGCACAACTGGTACATTTTGGAGTAAATTCTAAAGAAATGGAGAGGGCAACACTGTAAGGATGAAAGCTGCTCCTGAAGGGAGCAACAGGACGCTCCAGAAATGCCTCTGAATACCTGAGAATCCAAAGCAGATGACCCAGTTGTGTATGACTTGTGTGTGTGAGAGGTATTATGGGAAGCTCCTAAACCCTTTCAGTTCCTGCTTTTTTCCTACCATGCAACAGCAACTCTCCTGTTGTGACTAACAGGAGCAAAGCCTTCTGGGACAGATTAACTCCACTAGTAGCAGGGTAGGCAGTCAACGTGAAAGAACTGGTTCTGGAGACCCCAGCACAGTGACCACTTAACACTAAAATCTATATTTACTTTTGCTCATTAAAGATTTGCAAGGAGTAGGGCAAAGTCTGAAGGATGGTGACAATTGTTTCCCCATTGCCTTCTGGCCAGCACAGCTCTGTTAATTATTAAAAGACACATGGTTCTATGTTAGAATTTTGGTTTTTTGGGGGATGGAGGAGATTTAATGTCATCCTGTGACTTCTGACTTTCAGACAGGTCTCTACATTCATTCTTACTATGTAGAAGTGTGTGCTGGGTTCTGTTTATTGTAGGGCCCTTAATAGTTGTTGAGAATGTAAGTTTTGCTGTCATTAACCATGATCAAGCAATGCACTTAAGCAGATGTTTCAATTTAAGTTCCGTTGATGCCAATGGAACTAATTACATGCTAGAAATTAAGCACATTCTTAAATACTTTGCTGGTTTAGAACTACAGTATGTTTTTCTTTAAAAAACCCCCAAACTGTATAAGAATTGCCGATAGGGAGACAGTTGTATTCACTGCATCCTTTAGCATCATCCACCCACGGCAACAAATGTTTTTCCAGACTTCTCATTTACAGGGAGAAAGAAACCTTGTGGGTTAGGTGCCCTCCCTTCTTAAAAGGAAAACCCTGTTACCGTGCCTAGAATATTAGTATACAAGGCTCTTGTCCAGTTGGCCTAATAAGTTGTAAGACCAGTTTGCATTCAGCTTTGCCTGACAGGTTTAATTTCCTCCTTTACCCATGAATATTCCTTGTGGCTGGAAAGGGTGCTGACAACAGTGGAGTTTGCAGGCTGTGTGCTTTCTCAGGCATATCCTCTTGTGGGACGGGACAGCATTATTTGATCAGAGCTACTATGTCATTTTTGCAATAATGTTCTTCCCTAGTTTAATTCAATTTCTGATAATAACAGTGGCCTTGGGCAAATAACTGGACCAGAATCTGCCACCATTACTCAGGCTTAGTAGTCCCAAGAAGAGCTGGCTACTAAGCTGCTACTCAGTGTGAGTGTGTCAGAATCAGGCCCATAGAATTTTGGGTCTAAACCCCAGGAATACCGGGGGGGGGGGGGGGTATCACTTTCTCTCCCTCTCTCTTTCCGATACACATAAAAATGGTAATAACTACATAAACTGCCATGTGAGTTTTTGTTTTTCCAAACTGACTCTTTAAAGATTTAACCCCGAAATGGGTGCAAGTCAGTGATACGTTATTTTGCACTTGTATGCTAACCAGTCTTGGTGTGTGCGGACAGAACCCTGCAGAACTATCTATTGATGTTACTGTTAAGAGCGCAAACAATCCATGAAATAAAAGGCTGTTCCAAGGCTGTGGGCAGACCCGAAGGATATGCATTTAATGGGGATTTTAATAAGCCATTCCCTCTGAACTTACAGCCCAGCCCTTTGACAATTCCCAAGCCATTGCCATGGGCTAAAAGGTACTGCAAAATGCATGTATAAAGGTACTACAAAATGCCTTCAAAGTGTGAACTCTGAAGTTTGGAGGAGTCAGGGTGTGACAGTAACACCCCCACATTTCCACTCCTGGCCCTGGCTTTCTGAATGCACGTGTTCAGGTCCTACTAATAGATTTTTTTAAAAAGTACTAATTAGTCTTGTTTGCTTATTATATTTCCAGAAATGTGGTGGGACTAATAGTTAACTTGCTCTTAAGTTTTTTCATTTTATGCAGATTTATCAGTATTTTTACATACTATTCAGTGTAACTAACTTATACCACAGTAGTGAGTGCTATGGAAAGGCCAGTTTATTAACTGAACCACTTTTCATATTTTACATGCCGTCTTTTGCTAATAGTCCTTAAGATTTGAATGTCTGGAAGGCAATGGAACATTCTCAGTGGAGAGCCCTCAGCGCTGGAATTCACTATCCCATTGGTTCATCAGAATCTGAGTCTGTTGATTTTTTTTTTTTTTTGCTTATGTATTCATTGTGGGCCAGATCCACACAGGACCACATATGTGGTATTTGGTACTCAAAAATTCTGAGGGATGACAGGACAAAAGCAGATGTGGACAAAGGGGGGAGTGATTTGGATGTACTCTGCAAGAACTAGGAACCTTCAGACTGCAATAACTTCTGAGAACTTACCAAGCAGAGAGGATTTGAGGGACCTGTCCCAGTCATGAGATTGTAAGGGGATAAAGGGAGGTTGGGATGGGCTTTCTTTCCTCTGGCTATTGAGAGAAGTCTTCCCTTTTGGACCATATTCTTACAATTGAGAACTGTGTTTTAGAACTCACTATGTCTGGGTCACACTATGCCATTCCTTCTTCCATCCACAGGTGATACTAAGCAACTACTTCAGGGCATTATCTCAAAACTGTACAGCTGTGGATCTTGACTAGGCAATTCAGCTCCAGCTCTGTGCCACAGTGTGAGGCCAGAATTTAATCAGATGACTTTTGCCTGATATGGGGCAGGTGTGGAGAAGAAATAAGTCTCCTATTTGGGAGAGGACCCCTTTTAGTTTGACACTTCCAATAAGTCACCTGTATTGCTTATCATTTGCAGCTCTGCTGAGAGCCTTCTGCATGAGTGCACTAATTTAATTTTGGATTTAATAAACTCTGATCTGCTGGAGACATTTACTCCTACATTTAGGCCCTCAGTTACTATGGCGACAAATGCAATGGCAATGCCAATGCATTAAATAAACTGAATCACTAACAGAGCTATTTATAGATAATAAAAATAAGACTGTGCCTTAGGGTTGGATGAACCCTACCATGTTAGGGTTCAGTTTTGGACCAGATAGGTGCCATGACAGAATCTGGACCCTGGCCTTCCTCTTCAGACCGTACTCTTAGAACTAACTCCCAGGAACTCTTCTTACCCTGCAATGTAGCCAATTAGTCCTCCTACCTGCATTTTGGAGAGGGTCTTGGAGTATTGGGGGTTTTTTTGCCATCCACTTTTCCTTGAATAGCCTCATTGGTGTTCCTCTCTGCTGACCCCAGCTCACAAAGGCAAGATTTGGCTCAGCAGACTGAGATTGGTCTAGATTTCTGCTTCAACTCTTTTCCTAGCCATGTGGTGATAATGACATTTTGACCCATGTAATAACGACAATTCAATTTTCTTGGATTATTGAGGATATAGCTCTTATAAACAATAGGCTACTGTTGTAGCTATTGCTTAGTTGAACACTGTAGCTATTTGGTTATAAGGGAAGATGGTATCCCCCCAATCAATCAAATGTTAGTAAAGCAGCAGAGCATTTCATGTCCTAGAATCATCATTTCCTTATTTTGTGGAAAACCAGCTTTCCTTCTGCTGAAGAAGCCCAGCATATGCTTTAAAGACAGAGAAAACTAGGAAAAACCAGTGTTTATATAAAAGGATGAAGTTTGTTTAGGAAGGAGACCTGGCCATATTTCACACAGAAGATCTTTTTAAGCATTAATTCAGCACTATTTATTTGGCCTTGACTGGCATGCCTGAAAGTGTTTATGAGTAAGGACAGGACAGTTTAAACTGTTGGGGCGTCTATAAAGAAATGACTGACAAAGATCAAGCCATTTATGCTGCTGTCACTTATGGTAGTGCAGTTTCCTCACAGCGTTGTATTTTGTTTTTAAGTGAGCAAAGAGCAATCCCCTGATACAAATAGGAGGAGAATGATTCAGAGGGGAGATTGCACAGATCCTGGTTATGTATCAAGCGTAATATACCTTGGGATTCCAAAGCAGCTAACTTAACCCCTGTGGAAACCTAAAGGGGATAACTTAAAGACTGGTACAGTGGAACAATATTCACCTGTCCAAGTATTCACAGAAAAAAATAATTTATCTGCTTCTTTGGATCCAGGCCAAACATTGCATTTCATAATATATCAATCAGTTTGGACTCAACCTGCCTGAATTTCTGGTTAATATTTGCTGATCTTGGCAAATATGACACCCATTTCTATTTTCTAAGGGAGGGATTTGCCAAATAAATTCATTTCCATGTGTACAAAACACAAACATCTGAGCTGGATCTACAAGCCTTTTCCTGGCTTGATGGGCCTCTGACAATGCCTCTCTTTCAGACCTGTGCAAAACATTTGACAGGCAGACAGTGACCATTTTTTTGAAACAAGATGTGCATTTTGATCTGACCCAGTGGTATGAACTTTGCTGCAAGCAAAAATGAAAGTCATGTATCCAAGAAGACCTGAATGTTGGATGCCTTGCATCTAATGTTCATCTAGGTGCATTGCATAATCTCACCCTGAATCTTACCTACCTGATAGGCAGCTCCCTGTCAAAGCCTGAAGCCTTCAGAGAGGAGTGCAGTCATTTGAGAAATGGATGTTTTTCCCCTTTGAAAATACTTTAAGACCAGATTCTGCCTCATTTATTTATTTCAATGTATAAATACGCAATGAATGGCTCTGGGTGCTGTCACATGGTTGAAAATGTATGGTAGCGAATAAAGTCAGATTGAAACTGTACAATAAAGTGCAGTGTAATTGTCACATTCTGGGGTGCAATCCAGACCTGTGAGGGGCTGTGTCATCATTGCACTACAGCCCTGGGTGCCTCCCAGTGCTTTGTTGCTGTATTTCCCAATCTGGGCCCCTCACAAACAGCATGCAGGTCATACCCTGAATGTCTGTGCATTGTTGCGGCCTGCCAGCATTATCCAGCCACATTCTGGCATCCACCAGCCTAGGTTACCACTTGCAGGGTGGCCCCAATACATTCCCAGTCCTGAATTTTCCCCCAAAATGTATGTTCTGCACTGTCCAGCCCTTTTTTGGACAGTTGAGATATTTTAGGTCTGTTGCCCATGTAAGGAAACACTGTCCAACAGTTTGCTACTTTAAATGGAGTTACCACACAGCTCAGTTTAACCACAACACTGGATTAGTTTTGATTAAAGAATAAAACAAGTTTATTTAATTACAAAGAGAAAGGTTTTAAGTGAGTACAAGGCATTAAAGTCAGAAATAGTTACAAGAGAAAAAAATAGCACTAGAAAGCATTGTAAAACTTAACAAATTAGACTTGGTTCAAGGTGAAATCCCTTACCACATGTTCCCGGTAACACTGCTAATCAAATTTCCAAATCTGCTTCTGAAGTCCAAAGGCTGTTTCTTTTGTCGTCTTAAGTGTGTGTGAGAGAGAGATGGATAGGGAGGGACACCTTGGGGTGTTTTTGCCCAAAATTCATAGTCTAGTCACCCTTTGAAAGGCATTTTCCAGAGGTTACCCCTAGATAAAGTTCATTCTTGCTGTGAGGACAGAGACAAGACATTTTGTGGTGAAAGAGGTTCCATGCTGTTTACTAAAATGCAGATCAGTTTGTTCCTGCCCCCTTCCCTGCCAAAGAATGGCCGCTTGACAGGTGATTGCCCATCAACTTTGACACCTGGCAAGAGGTGTCAGTTTGTCCTTTGTCTTTGAAAAATGGGTTTACCCAGACTTTTCTTGTAGCCACCTCTGACATGATTTCAGCTTATGTTCATAACTTTACATATAATGTTGCTACCCACATTTCACTATGATATTATCGACCAGCAAGTTATTAGTTTTCAAGTAATACAGCACAAGGCATATTTTGTACAAAGATAATTACAGTGGTGTAATATGGTGTGAATACAGAGGTGCATTCGGTCAGAATCATACAATCCTGCAGACAAAGGCATGCTGGAAGGGGCCATGTTGAAGCTGGAGTTCCCAGGAAGAATTCTGGGAGAGTTTGGCAGAATTCCTCCTCGGGACTCCTGGAGGGAACATACCAAAGCAGCATCTTCATGTTCCTACTCCCAATCCTTTCCATATTCACCTGTCCCTCCCTACTCTTTTCAAGCAGCTAGCGCACATGGGAGGATTCACAGAGAGCAGAAGCTGGACCCACCATCCATGCTCTGGCTGGCCTTTTGTCCAAGATGCAGGAGTTGGATGGGGGTTGTGGGGTAGCTCCTTGCCCTATTCTTCCTCTTTTAGCCCCTCCCAGGGGTTGGCCAGAGTCCTACCCTTCTTCTGTATAGCGACCTTCATGCAAATGCTTCATGAAACTGAATAATACAGTCCCAGAACTTAATTACAGAAGGGAGAGAGGGAAATTAAAAGGAATACGCAAGATAGAAAAGGTTTATTATTGAATCAGCAAGTATATGAGTCAATATGCCCCTCAGTTACACAGGTGCACCTGCACTGTGTTCAAGTTCACTTCAGTGAGCTCAGTAGGGGTTGCCCCTGTGTAAGTGAGGTCAGTATGGAGGCGGTGAGAAAGGGATGCAAACTTTTAACATGGCATCTTGAGGGCTAGAATGAGATGGAAGTAATGGGGGCAGAACCTAAAAAATGTTGCATTGTCTTCTTCGGAATCTGCATATTGCAAACTAAATGGATGCTGAAAATTCCCACCGGAGCTGCTGCTTAAAACCCACCCTCTCTTCTCTACGGTGTAGACTACATGTAAGCACTGGTGAGGGACTTGGAGATCGGACCGGATAAGAAATGTGAGAAGGGGAATTCCTACTGAAGTCAAAGGAGCAGCAGCTGGATTAACTAGGGAAATGCAGATAAACAGATCCAAGATGCCAAATTTGTATCCAGATTTTGAACTTCTCAAAGTTCAGGGCTCCTTAGAACTAGGGTTTCAGGTCAGCCCATTATAGAGAAGAATCAGATATGAATTTAGAATTAAAATCCAGATTGTGGCTCCTTTCTCTCTCCTCCCACAGTCTGGGAACAGCCAGTCCCAGGCATGTGGTCTAGGGTCATCATTAATTAAATGGATGTGGATGGGCAATTAGTGCCTTTTCTGGCAGAGTCCCTATTGTTTTCTACTCAAAGGAAACAATGAGAGCCAAGGTAGATGTCACTGGAAACCCCCTCTCTCTTAACACAGTCATCTTGTTAATCAGAACAGAATTTCTTACTTCATCTGAGACAGAGGCCATCACTGCCAGAAAGGACAGCAAGAGGGGCAGCGGGGCCAGCAGTGCTATTGCTGTGGGAGGTGAATAGAACTGCCTTTACTGCCGGTTGTTTCTGTAACATTCAGAATAGATCCTTTTGTCACATACAGAAATGCACTAAGAAAAGCACAAGAAACAATGAGAACAGAGAACGGGACAACCAATATGTGTTGAGGCAATGTCACAGGCCCACTCCTGTTTACTTTACTCACATGAAGAAGCCCTCGGATTTCATGAGTATGGAAATCAGGACTCAGCTCCGTATCCCTTACTGACTCCTACTTCTAGAATTGCCATGTCTAAGAATATAATGGAATCAAGTTAGGGCAGCAGTTCTCAAGCAGGGGTCAGGGACAATGTTACACTTGCTGGGGCCCAGGGCTGAAAGCTGAAACCCCGCTGTGTGGAGCTGAAGCCCAGGGGCTCCCAGCCCTGCCACCTGGGGCTGAAGCTGAAGCCTGAGCAACCTAGCTTTGCGGGGACCCCTATGGAACGGGGCACCGGGCAATTACCCTGCTTGCTACTCCATAACGCTGGCCCTGGATTTTATATGCAGAAAAACAGTTGTGGCACTGGTGGGCCAAGGAGTTTTTATAGCATGTTGGGGGGGCCTCGGAAGGGAAAAGGTTGAGAACCCCTGAGGGGTAAATGATGAATAGATCCCCTTGGAGAGACACGGGAAATGGCCAGTGGACTATTTTCCCACACACCTAACTGCTATGGCCTAAGGTAACTAGGAAAACCCAAGTTTTAAAAAGCATCCTGCGCTTCCTGATTGAATCCTTCCTGTCATCTTGCAGTGTCATTGCTGGATCCAAACTTTCTGTGCAATTATACCAATGCATCACTTGATGTTATGAATCCAAAAGCTCTACTTTTGTGCTTTTAAGTGGAAATGGTTGGTGACAAAAGTACTTTCATCTCTACTTCAGCTGCCCTTAAAACAAACAAACAACAACAACAAAAAAACCAAGACCCAAAACCCATCTGTAACAAAAAGCTTGCTTTCCATTTTGTCACATTTCTGGAGGATTCCATGGAAACAGAGGTTAGATGCTATTAAAATGCTGAGCATGTAATTAGAGAGACAAGATGGGTGAGGTAATATCTTTTGATGGACCAAGTTCTGTACACGTAGCTGGCACTCAATAATAAACAATAATAAAAAAATGAATTAATTCAGCACTTGCAAAAAGTGCCAGACTCTCTATTTATCTTACCCAGAAAGCAACAATAATACCAGCAGTGGAAGTTCAAGCTTCCCCCTGCTATCCAATGGGCTCTAGCCAGGCTTGGAGGGGCCACCTGAAGGATAATGAGGTTTATTTAGTCATTGGCCTGTCTGCTGGAACTGCCAGGGTGATGAGTGGTTTTGTCATGTGGAAACCTCTCTGCTAGGAACTGAGTAATGTCACATCGTCTCCTAAGAGCAATCAGATCCTGCTTCCTACCAGACCCAAAGTATGTAAGGCTCCAAGTGTCATTGCACAGGCCCTGAGAACGTCACTCTAAGTTCATTGTGAAGCAACTTTGAGAAAACAAAGGAAAGAAATAAAAAGAAATGATTCTCTGATCTTCTTCTCTGCCCAGAACGCGGCCACTGGCATGAAGAACATTATCAGTCAGAGCCGCAGTTTGGCTCAGAAAACTGAGGTTGTACCAGGCAGCGCTCTAGTGCTGGATTATTTTAATTAATCGGCTCTTTGGGGCTTGTTCGTGATTTCACAAGCCATGTGCTCATAGCAGCTCAGAAAACCTCAGGAAAGGGGTGTTTCTAGTCTGTAGGGCTATACATAGCTTTTCCTGGGAACTTGTGAAGTCTCAGGCAGAGCAACTGGAGTCCTGATCATGGGAGGTTACTCCAGGCTGCTAAATACATGCAAGATGGGGTAGGGAACAAAGAGCAGAGTGAACCCACACTAGAGCAGCCAGAAGGGTGGTGGGGAAAGACAGGAGTAATAGCTCTGTCTAGCTATCCTTAAAGAAAGGAGAGAGGGAGATATAGGACTAGAGAAGAAACACCCTCTTCCTCCCAGTAGCTAAAAGCCACAAAATAATTGCAGTGAGATGCTCTGACATCACTTTGCAATATTCAAGCTGCGATGTTACGTCTGTACTCAATGATAGCATGTCATAGTGATGCACTAACCAATGTAAAGATGGCAGAGGTTGGATCATGCCATGGTTATTTGTAGCTCTCTCTGATTGCACGGCTCTCCAGCTCTCCACAGTCCAGAACTATTGCCATGGAAGGTATTATCTACGGATGTACGTACACCCCCCCCCCCACACCAGTTACTAAGTACCTCTGTTAAACTCTGTCTTGCAGAGAAAGGAGGAATATTAAGAAGACCCAATGTCAAACTCTCAAGGGGAACCCTAAAAAGTCAGGGTACAGTAGATTCTACTCTCTCACACTGAAGTGCAGATCAACCACAAATAAAATGAGTATATTAAAATATTTTTGTAAAACACACACACACACACCAAATCGTGATGCAATGAAAATCTGATACCCTAGTGCTCTGTATGGACTATTTTTTGGCATTCTAAATTTCTAAATTCAAATTCATATTAGGCACCTTGATTACACAGAAAGGCGCAATAGGTTTCTTGTCAGCTTATTGGAATAGCCTGCATGCTACAGCCAGGATGGAGTACAAGCTCAGTTTTCAGAAATCTGCAGGCCCAGAGAGCCATTGGAGAGTGTTCATCTGGTCTTAATTACAGAGGAATACATTCCTCACTTGCGTGCTTAGCATTATGTAATACACAACAACGAATCTTTTGCACCCTTACACTCCAGCCTTGCTTGAAACAGCAACTGGCAAGCAAAATTAGCATCTTGATCTCTCTGACTGACAATCCATTCTGTTTGTGCCAAGCATTAATAGCAATCCTGCTGGAAGGAAGTTTCAGTGGGTGGCCTGTTCCCCATGCAGCAATAACCCAGGTGCTGATGGCTATAAAGTCCAGGCCTTGCTGAGATAGGCAGATGTCTTGTGGGCAGTAATGTGTCATTAAGACTGTAATTATAATTTTAAAAAGAAATGCAATTGTACATAAACTTTCCCAACCTGGCATCAGAACTTCCCCAGAATAATTCCTGTTTGAACTAGAGCATATTTAAAAAAAAAAAAAAAAAAAAATCCATGCTTTCTTACTTTCTATCTCACAGTTTTGTTGCCTGAGAGACTGATGATCTTTCTGGTTTTGTTCACGTACAATACTTCAAGGAAACTGTGGGCTCAATCCACAGCTGTCTCAAATGTACCCCTGGAGCAGATGAGGAAAGTGGAGGGCAAGCTGGCTCTAAACCACCTTTCTGCTCCCCTGATCCCGCCTGGCAAGGGTTTAAACATTTTGCTACATCAGCTGCAGCAGTCCCACGGGAGCCACTGTGCTGGCACAGGGTAAGGTGAAGAGCTATGTGATCTCTCCTGACCCAGCACACCCTCTCCCGCTCCATCCCGGACCCCGACATTGTGGGTGCAGGGTGGGAATGGGTGACCGTATGCCACCTTCACTGGAACCACGTATGCAGAGGATCCTCCTGCATCAACAGAATCCTCACCTGTCTCTTTAAGAAGCTTTCTGGCTGCATTGCACTGAGGCAGGGCAAGTCAGACAGTTCCGGGATCAAGGACCGAGCCCTACGGTTCAGGTGTTTTTACCACAAGGTTCACTTTTAAATATAACTGCACTGACATGTGCATTTGAATGGAACATTCAATTTTCAGGCATAATTTAAATGTTAGTTTGGAAGTGATGTGCATCACCAGACAGTCCCAGGATAATAGTTATTCTGTCTTAGAGCAAAACAGCATACCCCTTCGAGTCATGATTGCATTAAAACAAGGAGTCATTTAATGATACCTCTCTAGTAGGCGAACGGGATTCCTGATTTCTAAAGTCGGCATGGGCTAGAGGGGATTGGGATGTGGGGGGGAGCCTGAGGGCTCTGGGCTGGGGGTGTGGGCTCTGGGTGGGGCTGCGGATGAAGAGTTTGGGGTGCAGTCGGGGCTGGGAGCTGCAGTAAGTGCCACCAGCACACCGTACCCTCTCCCACACTGCAACCCCCTGCCCCAGCCCAGACTCACCTGCTGCAGCTCTGCTCCCAGCACTGCTTCCTGGGCTGTTTTTCTGGCCCCTCTAGCTCTGGTTGCTGCAGCTTTGCTCCCAGGGCAAGTCTGCTCTCTCTGGGCTGTGCCTCTGGCTTTGGGGCTGCAGCTCTGCTCCCAGGACAGGGTCTGCTCTCTCTGGGCTGCTTTTCTGGTCTCTCTGGATCTGGCACAGCTTTGCCCCCCAGCTCAGCGTGGGCCCCTTCTACCCCCAGATTCCCTCCTGGAGCCTGCACACACCCCCAACCCCCTGCTCCAGCCCCCCCCTGTACCCCAAACTCTTCATCTGCAGCCCCACCCAGAGCCCACACCCCCAGCCAGAGCCCTCAGCCTCCCCCACAAATCCCAAACCCTTCCCCAACCTGGAGCCCTCTTGTGCACCCCAAACCCCTCATCCCTGGCCCCAGCCAGAGTTCTCTTTCCCCCCCAAAACCCAGAGCCCTCTCCCGCACCCTGAACCCCTCATTTCTGGCCCCACCCGGAGCCTGCACTCCCAGCCCAGAGCCCACACCCCTCCCACCCCAAGCCTCTGGCCCAGCCCAGAACCCTCGCCTGCACCCCTCATCCCCGGCTCCACCCCAGAACCCACACCCTGAGCCAGAGCCCTCACCCCCCACTCGCACCCCAACCCTCTGCCCCAGTCCGTGAAAGTGAGTGAGGGTGGGGGAGAGTGAGCGATGGATGGAGAGGGGGATGGAGCGAGCATGGGTGAGCCTTGGAGAAGGGGCGGGACAAGGACTTGGGGAAGGGGCGGGGCGCAGGGCAGAGATGTTCGGTTTTGTGTGATTAGAAAGTTGGCAACCGTAGGAGCGTGTGTGAGAGAGAGAGTGGCACTTAGGCTATATCTACATACAGCTTATGCCGGCATAATTTATTTTGCTCAGGGGCCTTGAGCAACATAAATTATGCTGGCATAAGTGCTCATGTTCCCAGCGCTACCGCCGCCCGTTGAGGTGGTTTTCTTATGCCAATGGGTGAGCTCTCTCCTGTTGGCATCGAGCCTCCTCACCACATGTGCGCTGTACTGGTACAGCTGTGCCATTGCAGCGCCGCACGTACAGACACGGCCTCAGAGAAAGGCTCGGGGTCAGGGGTGCTGGCTGAAAAGTTTGGGCCTTAAGAAACTGCTCCTTTTGCTTTTGGTTCCTTCTGCATGTGCAGATGCAGAACTTTATACATTCCTTGTAAATACACAAGATTGCACCAAAGAAAATACCAGACTCCATCATCAATTTCTACTCCCAACTGGATCATTCCCTGGTCCCTGAACTTCAACTAGTCCCTAGGGTCAAAAAGGGCTAACAATCACCCTTCATGAGACTGGTGTAACGAATTCTCAGGCTGCTGCTTCAGAGATACGGTAGCTTTTGAAAATGGAGATATTTACTATCAGTTTCTGTAATGCACATGTAGAGGTACTAGATGTAGTGACAGGGTCACACTCTAGTCCCTGGTGGGAAAAAAAAGATTTTAACTTCAGTTACGCTACCACGCTCCTCTTTCACAGATGCTCAGGGGAAGGACGGTAAGAATGGCTGTTTGACAGAGAGGGGAAACAATGCCTTTGAGAAGGACGGGTTCTGTGCCCAAGAGACAAGAAATGCTGTGCAATATGGGTTTATTCCTCAAGTCCTTAGTCAAGCAAAACTCCCATTTGATGGTCCTTTAAAGGTAAGAGGATAATCTCCATGCCTCTCTTGTAAGATTGCCAACCACGAAGGCCCACTGTAATGGCAGTATCTGCAATAAATATGTTATATTTATATAATGCTTTACATGTTCAAGTGTTTTGCAGACATTAACTAATTAATGCTCACAGCACCCCTGTAAGGTGGGCAAGTATTACCACCCCATTTTACACAGGAAGAAACAATGATGATGTGATCTGCCTACGGCTACACAGTGAGTTGGTAGCAGAGCCAGGGCTACAGCTCAGGAATTCCTGACTGCCAGCCCTGTGCACATCTGTCCCCTAGCAACTTTACTGAGGCTACCAAGCCATTTTTTCATAGTTACGTAACAGTTAGATGGTAACAACTTCAATCACTACTGACTTGTGCCTGGTTCAAGCCAAACAACCCAGAGGTAAAGGGCTGTATCAGCCCCCTGAAATATCTTTTTCCTCACTCTCTGGTATTTCAACATACACGACTACACCCAAAACATGTAGGCACCACTCCACAAACAAACTAGTGTTCCTGAATGTAAGCGGGGGGGAATAGTCCCGCTCTTGTGGGGAACTTTCCTGGCTTCTGCACTATCCCGGTGAAGTGGGCTAGCGAAAGGATCTGAGTCCTCGCTCCCACTTCCTTTACGCAGTGGCCTCCCTGCCCTTGAGGACTCCCCTTCCACTCTCCTGTCTGGCAGAGTCCTCGTAACCCCAACAAGGCTGGGCCCAGGATTCCTGGGGGGGCTCGATCCCCAACCTTGCTGTGGTCACCTAGGACAGGGGCTAGGGTGTCCCCACTCCGGGGTACTCTCTCTGCACTGGGCACTTCTCTGACCCACTGACCAGTACATACAAGTTAAAGCAAATGCAAGTTATTTAATCAACATTTTAAAAAGAATAAGGGGAAATGAGAAAGGTTAAAGGAAACACATCACCCCGCTCTGTGGCAGGGAACATCACAAAGAGTGTCTCTGGAGTGTCAGGGCAGTTCACAGTCTGTTCCGTGTAAGTCCCAGGCCTTCTTCTCAGGCCCTGGCTGTGCTGCAGGGATGCTGTGGGTTGGACACTTGCTCTGGTGATGGCCACACGCTCTCAGGCTCTAAGTGGTAGGACCCTTCTGCCTAGTGTCGCCCCCGCCCTGTCGGGGTTACGATCCACGCTTGGCCTGCAGAGCCTCTTGGCTGAGGCATCTCCCAGTGCTGGGCCCGCTGCCCAGGGTCCCCCTCGCTCTCCCCAGCTGCTCACGGCACCCAGCTCCAGACTGCTCCAGCCCCAGCTCCACCACTCTGTCTCTGCTGCTCTGCCTCCAGCTCTTTGGGCTGCTTCTTTGGCCCCTCTGGCTCTGGTTGCTGCAGCTCTGCTCCCAGGGCAAGTCTGCTCTCTCTGGGCTGCTCTTCTGGTCCCTCTGGATCTGGCACAGCTCTGCCCCCCCAGCTCAGCATGGGCCCCTGCTTTCTCCTCAGCTCAGCCCCACTCTGTCTGACCCAGGCAAATCCAGCTCACATGGAGGACGGGACCTCCCTGGCCTCCTGACTCTCTGATTAGCCTGCCAGCCCTGTCATTCAGGCTGATCTGGAGCATTGGCCTCTACCCATTGTTCCTGGGGGCTGTCAGTTTCAGGGTCCAGATTCCCCATCGACCCTTCCCCCTTTTTAGTACTGGGAGCTAGCCAACCAAAACACTCCCACTGAATGTTAGTAAGGGGGCAACAGTCCCCTTACATGAAGACTGTCAGTGACAAGAACTGCCCCATTGTGTAGTGATTAGTGAATACTTCCTTCCCCCTCCCCACCCCAGATGAGAAATGCACTGTGTTTCAATTTGATTTTCACAATGTGACAAAACTATCAGAAATTGCTTTCTAGAAATATTCCAGTGCAGCAGAAGAGAAGAGATGCTGTACCCGGGCCACTCTCAAGAGACAGACTGTGGCACTCCCACAGCATCTTTCTGAGAGTAAGTTTTAAACCAATACAGGCTGCTCTGGAGTGTGAATTAAGTGAGTTCGGATGGTCTTACATTACTGATAAAAAGCTTAGTGAAAAATGTAGACCTGGAGACAAGTTGTTTCAGTCTAATCATTCCTGGATTAGAAGATGCTGTATTTCTGACAAGGCTGTTAACGGCCCTGATGTTTCTTGCCTCAGAGAAGATATTGAGCGAGCTGCAAGTTTTGAATCTATTTTATAAAGATCTGAGATGTTTGCAATGAACAGTGATTATATTATATACACACACACAAAATGCATCAAGTTTATCTTGTCTATTGCATTGTGCTTGCACCCTACAGCCTATGAGCTAATTGTAAGTGTTCTTTCATTCTGCAACCACTGGAACTCACTGAAATTTCTCTTTTACACCATTACTAGAAACAATCAGACCATGGCTAATAACCAAGCAATTACGGTCAATTTACAATTCTGACAGCCAGTGCTGTAACTGCATTTCAGTGCTGGGGCGAGCAATCATATTTGTGCCCCTATTGGCCGCCCACAATACCTACTCCCACATTGCTTGTTGAATTTTTATCCCACGCCTGCTATTATGGCCACGGGTTCTGCAGGACCCATAGGATCCCAGTCCCACTGCAGGGCTCTACCCCCTACTGTTTTTTTTTTGTCCACCCCATTTTTCTGCTCCCCTCCTCCCCCAGGTTTGTGTTCTGGGTGGCTGCCCCGCTCTGCTGACAGCTAATACTAATGTTTCCCTAGTGTATATTACTCCAATAAGAGCTGGAGAAGGCAACGATGAGGAATATGGTTTCATTTTGGGACCTTTCCAGGCCTAGATGCTGCTTTAGTAAATGTAGAATGCCTATTACCTCAAGATATTTTAAAAAGAAAAGTTAATAATGTAGGGTGAGATTTTAAAAAGTGCCCAGTGCTGGCAGCAGAGCTACCTGGGGTGTCTTGAGGACTGTGTCATTTTGAGAGCAAGAAGTTTTCTGGTCCTACTTGCAGACTAGGGGGCTCTGCAAAGCAAAGCATGGGATCAGAGTCAGTCTGAAAAGAGACAGTTTAAAGCCAGGTAGGGGGAGTAAGTGCCTCTCTGCCTTAGGGAGCAGCCTTCTTTCTCCTTCACTGTTGTTAGGTTCGAGTGTTTTCATTTTTTATTGTAAGAAACAGTTACACTGCAATCTTTCAGCAAGAATATTTATGCTTCTATCTAATTTCTCTATGTGTATGCTGTGAACATAACAATGTTGAGCACTTTTAAAAATCCCACCTGTAGCAAACAAACCCCACCTATCCCCAAAGCACATTCCCCACCTAGTTTCTGGACAAAAGGAAGGATCATATTAATAAATGGACAAATGCTATGTCCTCCTCTGTGGCTGTGCACGTAACAACTCTGGTATGTGGAGGGGCAGGAATCGGGCAGGCTACACAAAGGGTAAAGACCACTTGTGCTGAGCCCACTGCCAGGGACTCTTCCTGTGTGCTGTTGTGCAAGGGAGATCTGGGGTTAGCTAGAGGTGGGACAAAAAAGAGGTTGGATGGTGTGGGAATGGAAGAACTAGTATTATATGTATTGTGGGTCCTTCCCATTTAGGTGCAAAATAGCTCTATCTCCAATCAGTGACTAGATGCACAACAGATGGTGAGGGAGGACTTCTTCTCTTCTTGTCCCCCAGAGATTCCCTATGTGAGGTCCACTTCAGGGCTGGTCTTACAGGTGCACGACCACCCAGGGCTCCACAGTCAAAAGGCGAGGCGTATGGCAGGCCTGGGTGATGGAGGGGATGGATGGAGGACCTAGGGAGGCAGTGGGGGCCAGAGGTGCCAAAATACAAGTTTGCCCAGGGCACCATTTCCCCTAAGGCTGGCCCTCATCCCCTTAGGTGCTACAGGGAGGATTTGAGCCACAGTAAAGAGGATTTTTTTTTTAAAAGGTATCAAACTTTAGCACATTTTCTCTCAATGAGAATCATTTTTATTACGTCCATTATCTTTCTCACATACGTCCATGTGAGAAGGCACTCACAGGAGGGAAAGAATATTACCCATAGGCCTGTGAAATAGATGCACACAGATCATTCATGGGATTCCAGTGAGGATATGGTAATCAGAGAAGTATGAGATTTGTATATATTTGACTTAGGGAAGACAATTCACAAAAATAGTGAGTAATGTTATCTATAGATCTGTAGCTCTGATGTTATTACAAAGCCCTCAGACTTCAAATCTGATGATTAGAGAGTTAGTGGAACTAGTTACCTATGTTAACTTTAACATATGTGCAGATATTTGTGATAGATATGCAGATGAGTCACTAAAATCATAATATTGTCCATCTCCCCTATTGAGGATTTTTAAGTTGTCTGTGTGTGAGACATAAGACAGAAAGTTTAGTGATGTTTACACTACATTTACTGGACGGTTTCCTTTAGGTGAGGACACTCTAGCACACCAGTGTCATACATTGTTATTTCTGATTGTTGGATGAAGTCGCCCGTTGCATTAAATTGATGAAAAATGGACAATTGTACAAACTCCCGAGAAGTGTATTGATATTTTGAAACCATTAAAATTCTTCTTAACCTTGAAAAGATGCATGAAATCAGTGATCAAATCAAACTGATTAATTTCAGATTCATGAATTAGTTTTCATCCATCTGCCATACTAATGAAATTGATAGCCTTATTTGATTCACCAATTCAGAAATAAAAGGCTTACTCAGTTTTTCAAACTAGTAAAGAAAACTGAGAGCTGAACTTCAGTGTGTTTATTACAGATATTCACTAACCATTTCATGAAAAGGATTACAAAACTGTGTAAGGATCTCCCCATCAGCATATCACACACACTTCAGCATGGTTTGTTTTTTTTTTGGTAATTTATTTCGCAATACAAGAGTGCTTTCTGCAAAATGGCTGCTGTGGAAAGCTAAATTGGTGAGGAAATTAGAAACAAGCTGCCATCACCACTGAAGTCTACTGGATTTACATTCATTTTAGAGTATGCACTCTGTAAAGTGTCTTTGATTCCAGACACAGTACATAAAACTAGTTTGCCAGGAGGTGGGGGGGAGAGGAGACTCCCCTCGCATCTGCATGCACAATTTTAAGTAACTTCAGAATATTTCATGTTTTTTGTTTTAAAAAATTGGAAACTTTTGTGCAAACTGTAAAACAGAGTTCTGAAAAGCTCAAGTGGCAGGATCTAATCTTATTTTGATTATTTTATGCCTAGAGAAACTTAAATTCCTTCCCACCCCCACAGTAATACTCTTTGAATAACTTCTGAGGATTTGTCTTAGACTTTTTAAAGTGGGATCAGTACTGCACAGGAAAACAGAACATATTGTTTCCAAAAGATCAAAAGATTACAATAAAGACCTCATCCCCATCCCTTCTTTTCAGCTTTGCTAAATGGGCAAGCACTCCATGTGACAAATTGGTTTGGTAACTGGCAAATGAATAATTATGGGGCTCACCAAAGCTAGTTGCTAGTTTTTCCTAAGTAAATAATGCACCTTCTTGAGTCAGAGTTTTATTCGTACTCCATTCACAGATAACGGGATTAGGAAGGGGATTACTAAATAAATCAACCCTGGTGCTTTTCTTTAGAGAAGCTATACTTGAAAATACAGCATTTTAAAAATACTGGGCCAAACTGGTTTTAGTTAATGTGTTTAAACCCCTAACTTCAGGTAGTTGCACTAACTCAGCCCAGACAGAATTTGATCCACAATGTGCAAAGCCTATTTAATTTTTGAAGGTATAATAAACACAATTGGTTGACCATAAAAATTGCCATAGAATAGCTATAAGGCAACAGATAAATGGAACAATGACAGTGGTTTATGCAAATGCAGCAGTTTTATAGAATTCTGGTCCATTTTGGTTGCTTATGGTCTAGACGATGATTTTGGCACATACTGTGGCCAGTTTCTGCATCATAAAAGGGAGCACATGGTACTGTCCTGGCTCATGGCCAAACAAAGCTGACGGTGGAGTAAAACCATTATCATATGTGATCACCTGAAACCTCAGTAGGTTACTGAAATTAAATCCTTGGAATTTGAGTCTTTGCAGACAACTTTAAAGGTCTGTAACATTTTTCTATAAGATAGACTCAACACACTTCCATATAGTTAACAGCAATGAAGATTTATAGCCCTTCAAGACTCATGTATATTTCTTTGTAAAGGGCATACTGCCCTATGATACTAAAGCTGAAAAGATTTGTTATGTATTAGCATGAGTGAATCAGGTGATAGGCTGCTAAGCTTAAAGGCTTCTTACTTGAAAAGAAGAAAAAAAAACACCTTATCACTATAGTAACCAGTGTTAAGAGCTCAGTCCTATGAATGTGCTGAAGATATCTTAATTGTCAGTGGGTGCTGAGAAGTCTCAGCATCACCCAAGTGGTGCTTAGCTCTTGCAAGATCGAGTCCTTAATTCATATCAATAACATGCTCCAAAGTAATCTAATATTGCAGAAGCTGAATGCACACCAGAGTCTCCACAACCAGGGAGGCAATTTTTTTTGTAAAGTTTATCTTATCCCACATCAGCAAACAGTACACAGAATATTGTGTACACAGTATGGAATTTGTAATTATGTCACAATCCTGAAAAGAATTCCCCACTTATTATAAAATCTACTGCTGAAATGCAGAAAGCAAACAGACTAATGCTTTGGTTAAACAAGCTTTATCTAAAATACATATTTTTCATTACTAACCTCAATGTGGTGGTATATCAAATACACAAAATATCACACTATAAAATATTAATTTGTCTGATTCAAAAATATCAAAGAACCACTTTTTTTAAAGCTCTCCGAAGTGCATGCACCCTAAAATTTGTGTGCACAGAAGCATATCTGTTTGGGATGCAAAAAATCTGTATTCACTGACATGCTTATGTCTACACACAGGTTACTTTTTTTGTACTCACACAGGTGCAGGCCCTTGCTGGCTGAGTGAAGTGAGGCCCTACACTCAACTTGATGGAGTTTCTCTGTGTCTGATAATTTTTGAAAAATGTACTTGATCAATTGCAAAATTTCAGGGAATGGTCTAGATATCAATGGGCAGAACCCTATGGATTCTGGTGAAAATAAAAATTGTGGGAAGAGCATGATTTCCACAAAAGTCACCATTGGTCACTGAGTAGTGGGGAGGCAGACACTCACTGGGAGGGGAGCAGAGTCACCCCGATTACAGGGGTGAGGCATTGACCCTAGGGTTAGGATAATGGATTACTGTTAGAGTCTCAGAGAGCTTCTTCTGTTTGCAGCATCAAACGGGTCACTCTGTGACCCTGATTTTAATCGAAATGAGGATGATGAAAGTCTCTCTGGCCAGCTCCTGGACCCCCCCCCCCCCTTGTTTCCATGCTAGTTAATCCCCCCCGTCAGGGCTGGCTCTAGGTTTTTTGCCACCCCAAGCTCCGAGAGCGCAACTGCCCAAGCAAAACAAAAAACAAACAAAAAAAAACAGTGGCCGGAACGCTGCCCCTGGAATTGTGCTGCCCCAAGCACGTGCTTGCTTAGTTGGTGCCTAGAGCTGGTCCTGCCCCCTGTCCTGCTGTGCCCTTGTCTCCCACCCAAGTGGCTCCTTGCCTCACTCTGGCCAGCCGTCCCTCGGCTGGGCTCACCTCACAGGTCTGGCCAGCTCCTCCAGCCAGCCCTCTTTCTGCCCCGCCTCTGGCCAGGCCCCTTGCTCCCCCACCCCCAAACTCTGTCAGACCCCTTCTGATTTTCATCAAAACCAGCAGAATACAAAAGCCTGTAAAATCAGGCTTCTCTGGTGTTCAGAGGGAGGGACAGGCCAAATTGGAGGGGTGGGGCAAGAGTCCAGCTGTTACAAGCTCAGCCTACATAAGCAATGAAGTGGCTGACCCTCTAATTTTACATGCCCACAAGTTGATGGTTCTTAGAAAATCTGACCCATAGTTTCTACCAGGCAAATAATATATATAACATAATATGCAGCTAAGACTCAATAGGTAACCAGATAAATATTATGCTTAAAAATTTATAATTAGAGCAAACCAGGTGGTTTAACGGCAGCAAAACAGGAGGCTAATTTTCAGGTCTCTAGTTCTGTCCTTTTATTCTAAACTAGCATGGGCTGTTCTGCTGCAGAGAGTGGGGAGGTTTGCCTAACGTTGCATTAGCAACCCCAGGATGGTTTGGGGAATCTGCCTATGTACAACTTGGGAATCCTTGCTGAAGCTATGAAGTTCTTACTATGAAATTGTTGGATCATTGAATACCTCAGTGTGGCTGTGGAGTCAGCTATGGCCTGCCAGGGTTGTCCACCCCAGACACAATTGTGGGTCCTTAGACCTTTAATGGTCACTTATTCAGGTGCAAGCACTTTGGTACAATGGGTTGACTGAAGCTTAGGGAAACAAGTTTGACTAAGTTTCTCTGCAGGGGGCTGAGGAAGTGGGAAATCCCTAGCATCAGAAAAAAAGAAACCCAGCTATTGATGCTGGCCTTTAAAAGCCAGAGGCTAGGTGGGTCAGAAAAGACAGACACAAAGGAGACATGGGCAGGAGGAGACTGACTGCAAAGGTCGGAATCAGAAGAACTGTGTGTGCAAGATGTGGAACATGGACTCCACAGAGGACTCTGCCCTAAGCTCAAACTATCCAGTGGGGTGAGGAAACTAAGGCAGGGAAATGCATACAGGTGTGCTTATTTTATCTACTTCTGTGTGTTTCTCATGCTAAGTAGAGTAGTGGTGTTTAGAATCCTCTGCAAAGTCTGCGCGTCTGTTTGCTTTCACTGTCACTTGACTGCAAAGAGTTAAACTGTAAACTCAGAGCACCCACATGCTTGGAGTGCTGGGAGAGGGTGTGTCTAAGAGCTATGGGGGAGCTTCAGGGAACCAGCTCTAGTCTCAGAGTCTAGGCTGTGGGATCATAGTATCTCAGAAAGGGGGGCTAGACAGACAATCTATACCGAGAGAAGTGATTAATCTCAAAGCAGTTTAAAGGGCACACGAGGCCAGTGAGGTAGGCCCTGAACACAACAGCCAAAAGGGAGCTCTACCAGGGCTGTATGTCTGACAAACCCCAACCAGGCCAAACGAAGGACTAGCTCAGGATAGAGGTGCATCTTACTCTCCATGACACAGGGAACATTGCTGCAATATGGACAGTCCTTGAGGTAAGAAGGAAGTAAAATGTGAAGATTCCAGAGAGAAATTGCCTAAATAAATATTTGCATGATAGAGTTTAACTAGAGTTTGGTTTAACACATCACCTTTCACACAGAAGCATTTCAGAGTACTTTGAAATGAATTGAGTTAAATACATGCATTGCAGTAACTATCTAGGCCAGTGTTTCTCAAATTGGGGTGAGGGTACTCCAGGGGGTCCATTGGCCTCGCTGATCAACTCCTCCCGCTCCCTCCCAGCGCCTCCTGCACACCTGGAACAGCTATTCAGTGGCATGCAGGAGGTGCTGGGAGGGAGCGGGAGGAGCAGGGAAAGGGCATGCTTGGGGGAGAGGGTGGAAAGAGGCAGGGAAAAGGAGGGGCAGGGGTTGAGTGGGGGTGGGAAGAGATGGGACAGGTGGGGAAGGGCCTGAGGCTGAGCGGGGGGCTAGGGGATCCATGAAAAATTTTAAATCAAAATGGGGGTCCTTGGGTTGCTAAAGTTTGAGAACTGCTGATCTAGGCTAATATGGATAAAACATTATGGGACAGATCCAGCAATCCTTACTCAGGCAGAATCCCCATTAGAGTCAGGGATTGTGCACAAGGACAGTTTACACTCAACTTTGGACATTGAAACCTTTATTGAGAGAGAATAATTTAGTAAACATGTTGGGATTATCCACTTTCCAATACGGACACGTGAATTTTCTTCCCAGCCAGCTGGCAGGCAGGAGGAATCTCAGCCAAATGTGTCACCTGAAGAATAGTGCTTTTATCTAGCAATCCTGCAGTTCCTCATAGCATTCCACTGTACTTACACTATCAGGTACTCCACCTTAAAAATCTCACCATGTATGTCAAATAATTACAAAACTATACCTCAGTGTTTATCATATTCTCTTACTTCCTGGGGTAAGAGTAGGAGAGTAATAGGAAATACTGAGGTAACCTTATTTATTGGCAAGACGAGCAAGGTTGGTGGTGACTTAACATGTTATCAAGTCTCGTGGAAGTATTGAATCTATGACTTCACCCTCAGACAAGAGAACCTGAATGTGACTCATACAGATACTAAATGTAGTGGCTCTTTTCCAGTATTCTAATTGATCATGTAAGTATCACTCTCTTTTAAACCCTAAATAACATTTCAGATATGGATTTTGCCCATTCCAGGCTCTGAGGGAAATGTGGGTCTAACAGTACAGATGTGTTTTCAAATAAGGCAACTTACAGAAAAAGATACCATGTAGTATCAATATGGCTTCTGATTTTAGGTTTTAAATGATAAAATACTCCCAACACAAAAAAATAAAAACAAAAATGAAGTCAGTGTTTATCCAATAAATGCCAGAAATTGTTATTTGTGGGCTTGTGTACTAAAAGCGGTAATGCAAATTTAGGGTGTTGTGCATTAATTGGTCCGTGTAGACCCTGCTGATGTGCACTACAAGTTCTCTAGTTTCAGAGTAACAGCCGTGTTAGTCTGTATTTGCAAAAAGAAAAGGAGTACTTGTGGCACCTTAGCGACTAACCAATTTATCTGAGCATAAGCTTTCGTGAGCTACAGCTCACTTCATCAGGTTCTCTAGTGTGCTTTACCATTGTGCTATTTCAAACAGCACTGTGTTAAAGTGCACTGGAGAACATTACACCTTAGTGTATACTACTGTAATCTTTGTAATGAGTAATTTGTATAAATATACATTACTCATTAAAGTATATACAAAGAAAGCATTGGTCCCTCCTGATTTTTTGTTATCTAGATAACTCCAAAAATTGTTAAAAATAAACCCAACAAATTAAAAAAAATAAACCTTGAAAAACAGAGGCCTTAAGTATAAATAATGCTAAGGTTGTGATACAGATACCAAATTTCAAAATTAGAGTTAACACGCCTCTGGGAAAGGCTATTGTGCCTCTTAACAATATCCCATTTCCCCCACAAATGGTTGAGGATGAAATGCCTCATCCATAACTTTGATTTTCCTGGCTTATGCTAGGAATGTGTCACTGTGATATTACTTGAGTATAATATTCTGAATAAGAGATGTGTTTGTAAAGAATCTTGCTACAGATACAGATGGGGAAAAAGAAAGGATCAAACATGGGAACGTAGGGATTAATGTGCAAGTCTGCGGATGAGAAACCTAGTGGGCCTCTCCTTTCCTCCCACACAGACTAATTTCCCACTTTGTTCTTTGAGTGTTGGCTGTGCTCCTGACCTCTCAGCTCTTTTCTCTTTAACATGATCCTAGTATAGAGAGGTACCGTTCATCACTGAAGTTTTCATCCATTCTTTCTTTTCAGCCCACGCCACCCACACTTCACATGGCAGCTCTTATCCACAGAAGTCATGTAGACCTAGTGAACTGTCTATAATGGAAAACACATGGGGCCTAATTGTCATTTA
This sequence comes from Chelonia mydas, assembly GCF_015237465.2. Classification (NCBI taxonomy): domain Eukaryota; kingdom Metazoa; phylum Chordata; order Testudines; family Cheloniidae; genus Chelonia; species Chelonia mydas. The sequence continues at coordinate 42,815,797 of NC_057849.1, forward strand.
CATTAAGGCTCCTTTACACCACAAAGAGTGTAAAGGGGCCCATTTTAAATCCAATGACAGTCAGGCTCTCTATGCTGTGTCTGTATATCAATTGATTTCTACAGCTACTATCACTGTGGGACCTAGAATTTCAGGGCTGGCAAATTCATTTTGTCGAGCATGCTGAAATACATTTTTAAGTATGGGCAGTGAGCAGGGATTACAAAATTATAGCTATATTACCCTCAATCCACAGCAGATCTCGCTCCGTTTCAGTAGACAAGGTCCCTTTTGTAGTAGCCACGTTTTTAGCTGATAAAACTACCGCTGCATTTAGCGTCACTCAATGGGGAAAACATTAAATTTCTAAGATTTTCTGCCTTATTTTTTGTCCGTTTGCGTAACAGAAATCACATGGTTCTATAGTTTATCACAGTGTCATGTTTATTATAAATTTCATAACTGACAAATTAGCTATGCAACTTCATGTGTATTTTTTAAACAATTGCCCATCTATTGTTTTAGGATAATGGGGCCTTGAAGGCTCATTATTAGTTTTGAAGGTAACTGAGGGGCAGTTTTACATCTTGCTTAGAGCTGTTGTTTCAGTCTAAAGCTACACTGGTTCATATAACAAGTAAATTAGGTCTAGAAACTTTTTTTTTTTTCCATTCTGCAAAACAGCATGGCAGGCCAGATAAATACATCAAGCATGCTGGATCTGGCCCCTGAATTTGACATCCTTGATCTAGGTGTATAGATATTTCTGTGTTTGAGAGAGTTTACTGTTCCCTTCACTTAAGGAAGACAGGATTAATCCCAAAAAGAAAAACCACTGCAGCTGATTACTGTAAAATATAACTTGCACAGAAGTGGCAGAATCAATGTTCAAATTAGGTGTGTCTGCTTGAGCTTTACTGGAGTTTAACTATAAACACTCCAACTCATGAAAAAAAATTATGCCAAAGAGCAAGTTCAACATTCAGAAATATTCTAGTAAACTCACCTTTTTAATTCTAATGCCATTATGGTATTATCTTGTACCCATGGAAATTAAAAACAAACAAACAAATAAATCTATGAATTGTTAGAATTCAGGCTTCATAGCTCCTCTCCTCCAATTCTGTCTCTTTCTATCTCACCTCTCTCTCTTCCCCTTTTCCATGCCCTATGAACAGCTCAGCTCATTGCTTCGTGGTGGCATTATGTCGTCAGAGGTAAACCACCCATCATCCTCTTTTCTCATGTGACATATCTGCATTCATGCCATCCATCTAGTGGTGATGTCATTGCGAACAATTGAATTCACCATGCAACTTTTACTGTCTCCCTGAACTTGGCCCACAAATCCATCTCAGCTAGCATTACTTCAAACATTGTAAGACAGCATTCCTGTGGGTTCCGCCATTACAACAGACCTGTGCCAAAGACAGTTTTCAATGGCAAGAAGGATCAAAGATTTAAAAAACTGCCTTTTCTCAAAATCTAGAATAGGATTGTCTCACTGTAGCAGATGGAGAAATGAAAACCCTGACAGATTCATTCCTCAATGCCGCCTCCCAATCAATGAATTCTTCCAGCAACTAAAGTAAAAAGACTGAGGTGATGCATCACTTGTGCTCAATGCACTTTTCAGCTTATTCCACAGCCTTTGCAGACGTATCCATGGGATGTGTGATTTGCAGACCTTGCGTTTTCAATTACTGATGCTTTCCAAAACAATTTCACAGCTACTAGGGGAGGGTGGATGTTGGTTCTCAGCCATTATTATGTTAGTCATCTCCGTTTACTTCTTTAGTTTAATAATCTGCTGACCTCCTTTATCCAGATATTTCCAATTTAAAAAGAAAAGGAGTACTTGTGGCACCTTAGAGACTAACAAATTTATATGAGCTTAAGCTTTCATGAGCTACAGCTCACTTCACGAAAGCTTATGCTCAAATAAATTTGTTAGTCTCTAAGGTGCCACAAGTCCTCCTTTTCTTTTTGCGGATACAGACTAACACATCTGCTTCTCTGAAACCTACAATTTAAAAAAATACTGGATCACATCCTCAGCTACAGTAAATCTGTCTAACTATTGATTTTAATTGAGCTCATTTACACCAGCTGAGGATTTCACCCACAGTATCTTAATAAACTTACCCAAAGGAATGATTATATATAAAAACCTGGGAATTAAAAATAAACTTTGTTTAAAAACACAAGCTGGAGGCCTGAACCAAAGCCTATTGAAGTGAATGGAAAGCCTCCCATTGATTTAATGAGCTTTGAATCAGGCTTGGTAAGGATAACATTCATTTTCTTGCTTTTAAGTGCTTGGGTTTTATGAATAATGTAGTAAATATAACAGGAATACCTGTGGCACCTTAGAGACTAACAAATTTATTAGAGCATAAACTTTCGTGGCCTACAGCCCACTTCATCGGATGCATAGAATGGAACACGTAGTAAGAAGATATATATTGTGACAAAGCTCTGTCCTTGTCTCTGTGGGTCCCACGTTTCCTGGCCGATTTCGCTAGCCTCAGAGGCTCACTGTGACCCTCCACGTAACCCTTCTTTCTGTCGAGACAAGGGTCACAGTCTACTGAGCCATTTTCATCATCAGACAGCAACAGAGGTGAGAAGAAGTTATCCTTCCTTGCACAGTCTCTGTTGTCTCCCAGTCTCAGTGATTACTCAGGTGGCAAAGGTGGAGGGGGAGCCTGGGCCCACCCTCTACTCTGGGCTCCAGCCCAGGGACCTTAATAGTATTAGCTATGGTAGCTGACCTTTTAGAAACACGGCATGTACAATTCCCTGTCTACTTCCCCCACAGCAGCCCTCACTTCCTCAAGCTCCACTTCCCCCTTACCTCAGGGCCTCCTTCCTTGTGCCTGATATGGTGTGTACTACTCAGCCTCTCCGACAGCGCAACTTCCTCCCACAGCTCCTGACATGCACACCCACCTGACTGACTGGGAGGTTTTAACTAGTTTCAGCCAGCCCCTGATTGGCTTCAGGTGTCCCAATCAACCTAGCATTCTCCCTGCCTTCTGGAAAGTTCTTAATTGGCCCCAGGTGTCTTAATTGACCTGGAGCAGCTTCCATTTCACTTAACCTGGTACCAGGGATTTGTTTAGCCTGGAGCTAATATATCTATCTCCCACTACTTTTCTATAGCCATCTGGCCTTGCCCCGTCACAATATATGTACACACACATACAGAGAAGGTGGAAGTTGCCATACAAACTGTAAGAGGCTAATTAATTATAGGGTCATTTGGCAACCCTTACTCATTTCTGAAATGAAGCTTTTTGGTTTGGGGAAATCTTCAAACCTACCTGCCTAATATTTGTGAAATATGTTTATTCCCCTTGTTAGCATAACCTTGAACTATCTGATTTCTGTCAAAGAAAAGGAGTACTTGTGGCACCTTAGAGACTAACAAATTTATTTGAGCATAAGCTTTCGTGAGCTACAGCTCACTTCATCGGATGCATTCAGTGGAAAATACAGTGGGGAGATTTATAGAGAAAGAGAACATGAAACAATGGGTGTTACCATACACACTGTAACAAGAGTGATCACTTAAGGTGAGCTATTACCAGCAGGAGAGCCGGGGGGGGGGGGGGGGGGGGGGAACGTTTTGTAGTGATAATCAAGGTGGGCCATTTCCGGCAGTTGACAAGAACGTCTGAGGAACGGTGGAGGGGGAGGGGGATGATCACTCTTGTTACAGTGTTTATGGTAACACCCATTGTTTCATGTTCTCTATGTATATAAATCTCCCCACTGTATTTTCCACTGAAAATATTTTTGATGAAATGAGCTGTAGCTCACGAAAGCTTATGCTCAAATAAATTTGTTAGTCCCTAAGGTGCCACAAGTACTCCTTTTCTTTTGCGAATACAGACTAACACGGCTGCTACTCTGAAACCTGATTTCTGTCAGTATGCTTCCAGAGTACTATCATATTCTTTGTTACATGCCTTTTTATAATTTCCAGCTAAATGTCCTTAATATTTAGTGGTGGTAGTTGGAAAAGACCTACTTTCCCTGTAGCTCCAGGTTTACTATGGAGATGATTGGTTAGTCAGTGAAAAGTCCTACAGTTGGCTGGGAAGAATTTAAAAAAAGGATAGGACTTCTAGAAAAAGATTCAGTGTGTATGCGCATAGGGCTCACATGTAACCTTGTGGATCTCTTATGTGTGACTGTTGCTGACCCAGCAGAAGAGTTCAAATTATATGAATGATACCCAGATACTGCAGGGACAAGGGCCAACATAGTACACACATCAAAATATTTGATAGGAGGATTCTAGTCATTTAAAAAAAAAAAACAACAACTCAGAAATGTCTCTGTAATTCAGGATGAGCTTATCCCAAGGTATCCTGTTAAACATGTGCTGAAGACACAGGTTCAAACGAAACATGACTCAGATGGAAATGTACTTCATAGAAATATGAAAATCATAAATTTTCCTTCCACCATGTCAGAAAGATTTTCCCTGGAAAGGAGCCTGCAAACTTCTCCAAAAGGAATGTTGTTGACGTTAATCCACATTTAATGAAGCAGCTTGATGGTTATATAACCGTCAGTTTTATAAAGAGTCTAAATTAGTCTTCCTAAAGTACATAGTATTTATGCTTGAAAAGCTTGAACATGTTCTACTCGGAGTCTGAACAGATAGTGCCAATGGCAAGAGATAAATGTTTCAAACAACTCAGTGCTGCTATTTCAAGTCCCTGCAAAAAATAAATAAAATAAATGTGTAGCAAGAAATTTAGCTTGTGTGTTTTGCTTTACATTGTAAATCTAATTTACATTCAATGGTTTTACATCAATAATGGATTATCAAATATCTTGTAGCTAGACTAACAGGACTGGAAAAGATAAGCATTTGACTCTAAGCAACTACTGAGATGGGCTAACTCAGTGTTTCTCAACCTTCTTGACACCAGGGACTGGTTTGCTGCCTTCCTAAACTGTGTGAGGGAGATCTGAGGGATTGGTGCCGGTCCATGGACCAGTCATTGAAAAACACTGGGCTAAATCACGCCCCCATCACAGTTAAGGTCATAGCTGGCAAGGTACTTACTATAATAAATTTTTTTAGAAGAGAACAAAGGAAGATATCAAAATAGAACTGCAACTTTTTTGCAACCAAACATGCTACAAACAATTATTAGCTGTCAAAGTATTCCAAAATAGCACTTGGTATCTTCTCTCAATGTTTGGATTTTGGAAAGGGGTATAACTAATTCCAAAGACGGGCCTCACCCACTGCCCATGCTTGTGGATGCTGCTACCCATCTCTGGTTGGCTAGGACACTGGTGGATGAGGAACAGGCCTTGGTTACACATGACTTCACATCTCCCACATGGACTACCGCAATGCAACATACCTGGGCATTAAACCAGGCTTTAGTAAACTTCAGCTAATAAAGAACAGAGCAGCTCATCTCCTTAGCAACATGGGATAGCATGAGCACATCATTAAGAGCTCAATCTGTTGAGCTTATCAGAAAGAAGATGGACAGGTGACTTGTTTATGGTGTATAAGTACCTTCATGGGGGGAAAAATACTGAGTAGTAGAGAAGAGGAGGAAAAAAGGGAGCTTCTTCATCCGCTAATGCTTTACCACAGGAAGCAGCCATTTTGTTTTGCTGCTTCTGCTCTTGAAGTGGAAGGCCTTCTTGGGATAGGGTTAAAATAGGGTTCTGTGTTCTTTAATATTTTAAACTAGAGTTCTAGTTTTGTATCCTAATAAAGTCACTTCACATGACAATGGGCAAACCACTTGCCTAAACATAAATCCAGTAACTGCCATTATTGTATGTATTTCATCTCCTTTTACAATTATGTTACAATTAAGAAGATCTTTAAAAATGCTGCTTGACAGAATAGGATTATTAAAACTATTTCTTGGTATCAGACTTGATTGAGAAGTCTGATTTGGTCTCACTAGGAATATGCAATGCAGGGTAAAATGCTAATTTGCACAATGATATTAATCTGGTAGATGTATTAATCTCACTGTGTAAGTACACAAATTTGCTGTAGTGCAAAACAAAGCTTCTCCCAAAAATATGTTTCAGTGCAGCTTCCAGGCAGCTCCTGGGAAAGTACTCTGCATATGAATTGCTGTTATTTCTTGCTCAGGCGGTCTGACAAATCCTTCTTGTGAAGCAGTGATTTAGGCTGCTATTTCTACACTCCTCTTATTCAGACATGGCAGAGTGACAGGGGATAGGAACTCTGTACATTTGTAGTTAGGAAATGAAATTTATTAAGACAAGTACTCTGTCAGTCAGAGTAACAAGTTGCCACTTGGATGCATCAGACTGATTTTTGTTAAGATCTTAGTGGATGTAAAAATAATTTGCAATTGTTTTGAATATGGTGTTTTGTTTAGGATGAGAACTGCATCAAACTGTTTTTAAATGGATGTTGAAAAATTGGAGAAGATGCAGAAGAGCACCACAAAAATTATTCGAGGGCTGGAGAAGATGCCTTATAGTGAATCTTAAAGCTAAAAATGATTAAACTCATAAAAAAGAAGACTGAGTGCTGACTTGATTAAAGTATCTTCTTGGGGAGAAAATACCAGGTGTGAAAATCCATTTCCCCTTTCCCTCCTTGCCAGTGTCTCCCACTCCTCCCTTCCCAAGGGCTCTATGTTTGCCTCCATTTCCCCACCATTTTCATTTCTTTCTGTCTGGGGGAGAGATTGTCAGCACTTTACACTGTGTTGGGAGGATGGGCAGAGCGGTTAATGTGCTTAACTACAAATCTGAAGAGTGTGGGTTTGAGCCTGGCTCAATCTCACACTGAAAGGCCACCTCCAGTTCACCTAGCAGCAAAATGGATATCTGATCTATGGGGTTAAAGCAGTCAGATGTGATGCTGGCCACATCACTTCCCTGTGTACCCTTGGCTATGAAACTGGTGTGCCTTAATGATGTCAGCCAGATGGGAATTTATCTTCATTTAAGGAAAATAAATTATTGGGTGTCAGCATGTTGACAGTATCCATTTAATCTTACTTCCATTTATATGATATTTTTAAAAAATTAAATATCCACCTCTAATCTTCCATAGTGTTCATTTTAAAATTCCACGGAGACTACTTGTACTGCAGCCCTCCTGCTGCAAGTATGCCTATCTCTGGACTTTCTACTGGAAGGAGAGATAATAAAAACAACAAATCAAACTGCTGAGAGTGAATCTTTTCAGAGTGGTTAGGAAGCATATTTTCTTGGTATTTTCTAATATGCTCCTACATACGTAGCTATTCTTGGCAATTTAAACAAAAAAGCAGCCAGTCATCACTGTGAAAAATGCTGAAATCATCCCTAATTAAACTCCTACTACAAGTTCATAAATCTGAGGATATTGAATTGCTGTACATTAACAGCTGTTGATCATTTTTATTACTTACTCCCTAGGAGTAAAATAAGGCTCTTGACATCGACCGTACCTGGTTAAAAACATTCTACAGAAACCAAGTTATAGAATCTGAAGTAAAAGACTAATGATTACCTTAAACTTAAGATACATGATTATCTACAGGATTACATTCTGATTAATTATCCCCAGAGTACGCTGCCTGTAAAACCACTCACAGCGTGCCAGCAGAGGGAGTGCTCAGAAACAAACCCCAGAAGAGGTCTAGGGATGCCTGGCCATCCTTCCCCACCTCCACACAGGGGAAAGACACTATCAAGGAGCCGCTACACTGTGGAAGGTGGACAGGCAAAGAATTTTCCCCAATGGCAAGATGTTAGTGGGCCGGTGAGCCAAAGGGGATGAACAAAACAGTCAGACTAAAGGGACTAGCTTTTCCTCTCATTTACACTTCTAATGCTCAGAGGCAAAAGAAAATTAGTCTTTTTGGCCACCCAGTTCAGAAGAACCTGCAATTGCACGAGGAAATCAAAGGCAATAGAGTGGGTACAAATTTAACCATTTTCTTCCACCTTTTCCATCAGAAGGGATGTCACTAACAATTACAGCTGAATTCCTTAAACTAGTGGTGGGGAATACTGCTAGAACCAGTAATAACTCACCTACCAGTCAAAAAACTAGAAGAAACCTTTTTAACTATACCCTGGGGAACACAGACTTACCTGTATGTATAAAGGAGTCGGCCTTTTTATTACACGCAATGGAATGAATCAGGGCCCCCATTCACCAATGTGCTAAAGGAGGGAGGGTGCAGGGAGCTCCTTTCCTGCCTCCCCAGCACACCCGCAGGGGCAGTCATGGGCACATGGCTGTCAGAGTTCCAGGAGCACTGGAGAGGCCAGGCAGAGCTGAGAGCTGCACTTGAGACCCCAGCGTGGGAGTGCTGGCTGGAGAGAGGCCAAGGTCATGGTCCTGCTTCTCCTCAATACTGCCTAGCAACTACAGTGTGACAGTGAGGGGAGCACAGGCTATACCTGTGGAACAGATGTAGCAACTGCTATTTAAATGCTTTACTCCTCCAGTACCCCTGAGGTATTATGCCTGCTACTGCTCAGGCAGAAGGCATCCAGAGGCTTTTGCTCAGGTGATGTTCCTCCACCTCCTCTCTGAACATGCCTCTGGTTCACAGAGCCACAATACAGCCCAATAATCACATTTATACCAGTTTCTTCTGAACTGCAGCACCTCCGAAATCAGTGGCCAGAGTTACAGAATCCCCTGTCAAATTTTATCTTGACTGAATTAGTCACTTGAATTTATCCTAGTAAGTCATATGTGGCCTTCTGAAGTTTGTTTGTTGTTGGGTTTTTTTTTTTTTTTTTTGGGGGGGGGGGAGAGTGGGAGGGAGGGGAAGAGGGGCTAATTCATATCCTTGGGTGCACCTCTTCTGAAGGCAATGGAATTTCCTCCAGGGATTAATTGGGCCCCAATATATTTCCTTAAAAATAAAAAAAGACAGTGCAAAGCTAAAAAACAATTATTAAAAAACCAAAAAAACTCCATATTCCAAATATTGTCAGTTAACAGCCATATGACTACCCATGAACTCTTTTGCATCAAAGCTATCTATGCCTTCAAAAGACCTAAGCGGTTCTGTTTTTAAACTTCCCACAAAATAGAGAATTATGATATTTCTATAGTGTTTTTTTTTTTTTTAAATTCTTGTCCCTGGTGAAAAGATCTGCTCCCTAATCCAGTAATTCAGAGATATTCTCTCTCATTGAAACCACTGAGACTATGCAAATGAATAATGCAAGCAAGATGAGACCATCTAAGGATCCACTACAAGTACATTTACTTAACTGTAGGTGACTTTAGTGGTAGAATACTATAGCACATTACTACTAGACTTCTGAATATTGATCCAATATCCTCAAAATATTACAACCCATTGCTAGGCTGAATCCTCAGTAATATAAAATGAGTCAGCAGCATGATTAAACTGACCATGTTATTTTAAATCAGAATTAGGACACTTCCCTCCCCACCAATATGACCATTCGAATGGCAAAGTGAGACTGTTATATACACTGAAAATGTCTGAGAAACAGTCTGTTACATAACTTTTTTCGAAGTTAGGTATTCACTGTCAATCTAAAAAGAGAGCTTAAACAAAGGAATTCATGCTTAGAAGTGCTGAAGGTGAACTGTATCATCTCTGTCAAGACAGGATAATTAAGGAAGCAGTGAAGGATAAACTATGAAAAACTTATTGGAATGCCTTTTAAAAGAGGCTGTCAAAAGTTGGTGTGTCTTGGATTATGTTCACCCAAAGGCTGTCAAGGGCAAGAACTTTAATGGAATAAAAGCATGGTGGGGAGGGGACAGAGCTTTTGAGCCTTTGAGAGCAAAAAGAGCATATGGATTGCTACTAGCAATGGACAAGCTTCAGAAGTTTTTGATGAGCATTCAAAAGTTCAGATGTTTCTCTACAATGTATCTTATCCAGTCTTTGGGGGTCTGCAAGATTCGGCTGAAAAACCTCATTTCCACTTCTACTCTTCACCATTGATTGTCTTTTTATATTTTTTACACACACACACACACACACACACACACACACACACACACACACACACACACACACACGAGAGGTAGGCTAAAATATATGGTAGTGGCCTGGCTGGCTGGAATCAGGACAGCATAAGTCAGTCACAGGCACGGCTCAAGAAGATTCTCGTTAAGCTCAAATGTTTTGGCTCTGTGCTTTTGGAAATAGAATATTTGAGTCCTCTCTCCACTCTTGTGGAGTTCAAAAAGTGACCATGAGGTGCAGCATAATCATATTCTGATGTCCCAGACTGCACAGATGTGTTAGCATGTGAGAGAAGTGTCATATGACTAGTAGTTCCTCTGGGTAGCCTGGGTTCACTACTTCTGAATTAACAGCAAGCAATCCAACTTCTAAAGTCTTCACTTTTTCCTTTTGTACAGTTTGTGTAGTCAAAATCTTTTTTTTGACATTTAGTTTCAAGACCCATGCTTTTCCTCCAGGTAAAGTTTCTACAAAATCATTAAATATGCCTTAAGAATTTAAATGAATTTATTTTAGTCATTGGCTCACATGCTTTGAATATCATTACTAAAGAGCATCCTAGCAGGCTTACATTTGGAGAGCTGAAAGCCTGTCATCTTAACTACATTTTCATATCAAAATACTGAAATGAAGAATGTACTGAAGTCTCTTAGATGGCTGACTACATTCTTCCATTTTGCATCGTTAAACACTGTTAGAATGCAACCTAATACAGAATCTCTCTCTAGTGCTCACAAAATACGAAACGTGTCCATGATCAAGATTTGATTGTTCCTCTTTAACAAGCTATAATAATGATCATCAGGACAAGCTGTGTCATCCTGGAGTTTTGTCTTCTGCTGCATGCAGACAGAAAAAACAAACAAACAAAACAAACAAACCCAGGCACTTACTCCCTAAGCCTGCGGCTAAGCTAGTCTTTCCCCCACTCATATTTTCCGCAGTTGCTGCCACCAATTCACCTCAGAGGCGAAAGTAGACAAGGTGGCATCTATCAGCCTTTATGAATACTATGTCACCTAACTGTGATGCTTCCTCAGGGTGCCCAGGACTGAGGCTATGGCTACACGACGAGGCTTTTAGCGACACGGCTGTGACGCTACAGCCGTGCCACTAAGAGGTACGCAGCGTAGCTACTGTTTGTCAGCAGGAGAGAGCTCTCCTGTCGACACAAAACTTCCCCCTCCCCACGAGCGGCAGTGGCTTTGTCGGCAGGAGAGCGCTCCTGCCGACAAAGCGCTGTTCACACCGGCACTTTTCCTCGGCAAAACTTTTGTTGTTCAGGGGGTGCGTGTGTGTGTGTTTTAACACCCCTGAACAACAAAAGTTTTGCCGAAGTGCCAGTATAGAAAGAGACTGAGAGCCACCATGCTACCCCCTGCCTCCATCTAGAGGAAGAATTGCTTGTGCTTAATTGGGTGTCAGCTCCTTGAAACCAGCAGTCTGTTACCCACCCAAACAATCTCCTCATGGCAATGCTAGCCCTCACTATGTTTTTCAGGTTAACAATAGGTGTACCTCAAGCCCCCCTGAAGCGTTCCTTTGTGGTATCCAGCCAACATCACTGGCTAACAGAAATACTAGGTTTGCTATTCCCAGGCATAGGCGCCGACTTCCCTGCTTTCCTGCGGGTGCTCGACCCATTCTCTGCCCCTGGCCCCGCCCCGACTCCACCCCTTCCATGAGGCCCCGCCACGACCCCATTCCAACCCCTTCCCCAAAGTCCCCGCCCCAACTCTGCCCCTATTCCAACTCCTTCCCCAAATCCCCACCCTGGCCCCGCCTCTTCCCCGCCTCCTCCCCTGAGTGTGCCATGTTCCTGCTCCTCCCCCTCCCTCCAGGAGCATGCTAAGGCTGTCAAAAAGCGGTTTGGTGGCGGCCGGGTGGGAAGTGCTGGGTGGTAGGTGGAGGAGCGGGGACGCGGCATGCTCAGGGGAGGAGGTGGGGTGGGGGGGGACTTGGCTGCCGGTGGGTGAAGAGCACACACTAATTTTTCCCCCTGGGTGCTCCAGTCCCGGAGCACCCACGGAGTCAGCGCCTATGTTCCCAGGGGGACAAGTATACACACCATCTTGTTTGATTCAACTGAAGATCAGCTTCTATATAACATCACAGCACTGGGACACATTATTGGTGAAAACAATCATAAGTTTATCATCAAAGACTAAAATTTAAGAGCTAGTGGGTAAGGATAATAATGGAAACAAAGTTTTGTATAAAACCAAATCATAACACTTTCTACAGATTAAATTTAAACAGATTAACCACCTGTCTAAAAGCAGCCTTATCTCATCTAAATGTCCTTTACAGTGCTTCCAACCAGGACAGGTTAGGATCCCATTTTCATGGATGAATCACACTGCCTGGTTACTTCCTCAGGTGCAGGACCTAGAGGTGTCCTTTTGCCTTCTCCTTATATTCCCCCATGATCCTTATGATTACTTCCCATGCAAACGGAGCTTCCGCTGTGTTGGTTTACAATATTTAATTTACAATAATGCCTTGATTCAGGCTCAAACACACACCACCACCCACCCACCCCTTCTTACATAGCATTTGTACATAAATTTCACAACAATATTAATGACCAGTGTGATCACTTAAGGTCTTGCAGGATATTTTTTTATGAATAAATACTATGAAAGCAGTGTGCTAGGTATAGACAGTTTGTCAGGCCTGTCAGAAGTTAAAAGAACAGGGAACCCTTTGGGGGTCTTAGGATAACACTAACCCAGCTGAAAACTGGGTTAAACTGCCACTGAATCACTGGCAACAACCATGGAAAAGTGGGGTGTGGGGGGAATATAGTGTAGACATGGCCATAGAGACATCTCCAAACTTCTGTAATTCATGCCCCTTTCATTGTCATCGCAGCTAAAATTTCTCATTTCTCCAGTCTACCAGATATGGATAGAAAGAAAAATATAGCAGGGGGGAGAACAGGAGTTATAGTGAGGCAAGGAATTATGTGGAAAGAGATGCAGAGGGAGAGCTAAAATATTCCAATTCTTTTTTTTTTAAATAAACCTCAGATTCTTCAATCTCTAGTGTAAACCCCACCCCAGCCACTGTAAGACCTACTCTGACTGGTATTAAAAAGTTTGCCAACAGTTACAACATGGTGGTGCCCAAGAAGCCAGTTTCCCCTTATGGTTAAAAGAGGAAGTTTGTGGCATCATGGATAATTAATCTGTTGTAACTATTGGTGAATTTTGTCTTTTTCATGGCCACCATTGTCTCAGTCTAGGAACCTTTATGACCCCTATCACCAGAGTATCTGAGTACCTAGTAAGTATTTAATCAATAATCTTTGAGTCAGCTTTGTTTCTAGTCTGCAAACAGGCATGTGTAAGATATGTTGACCTATGTATACACACGTTACAAGCTGTCCCTTCACTTTCCCTGCTGAGTTGTGGCCAAGCAGGGCAGAGAGTCTAACAAATCCCTCAGGGAGAATTCCATCAAAGTTAAGCAGCTGTGGTAGTTCTAAGATGGGAGTTATACATACCTGATTGAGAGCATCAGAGAATGTAATTAATTCTCCCCATTAAAACATCCCTGTCCTTGTGTGCCAATTTGCAATGTATCAACTGGAGACATGTAAAATTGAATACAACATCAAATACTGAGGCTCTTCTCCTAACTACTTTATGCCTATTATCAGCTTCTCAGCAATTCAAGCACCATTCTGAAGTAAATTGAAACAAGGTCCCTTAGCAATTAACTGGGGGAGTGGGGGAAGGGCAGAAATGTGGATGTATTGGTAAGAGCTTTGATGCAGATTCCAATTCAATCATCCTTAGGTGCTTTTTCTGAAAGCCAAACAGACAGTTTACAAGACACAGAACATTTCTTTTTGATTGCTCTGGGCTTGGTCTCAGGTTACTAGTGTTTTCTCAGGGATTCACTGCACATGACTAGAGACTACAGATCAAATTCACAGCCTGATTAAAAAAAATAAATCAGTGGAGTTGTGCTTGTGTATACCAGGAGGTGAATTTGTTCTGATCTTTTGGAGAAGGTTTTTTTTTTTTTGGGGGGGGGTGGGGGGAGTGGGAGGTTAAAAGGAAGAGAGGTTTAAACTGCATGAAATAATTCAGAAGCAATACTGAGTTCTCAGTTTAAAGATTAAACCTCATCACTAGAATGAAACAAGAAAAAAAAAAGAGGCAAGATTATACTGCAAGAACAAAGGTACAGTTCAGTCACTGGAACTTGCCAACAAATGCCATTTGTTCATATAGCTGTATGGTCTGGAACAAACACACACACACACACACACACACACACCCCTCTAGAATGCCACTTGCCAACTATCTTTCCCAATTCTGGGCCCCTTGTGACTTCGGGTTTCAGAGGAGTAAATCTGAACCAGCCCTATAAAGAAGTTTGGATGGAAACCAGGGCTTATCCAAATTTAGCCATTTGGAATTGGATTTCCTTTTGGAACAACACTAAAGAATTCTGCCCCTACATATGACCTATATCGTTTCAATACCTTTAGTTTATCAATGCATTATAAGATCACTTTGTGCTCTCAATGAAATTTATATGGAGCATAACATTGCCTTTTACTGTGATTCACCTGCTTTATTGTATTAGATCTTTCTACACCATAATAGGAAGGTTTATCATATGAAATGTATATCAGAAAATTAATTTGATCTGAAATGGAGATATGCTAACTGATTAGCTATTATATAGCTTGTCTTCTGTAAACAGACTTGAGGGTTTCACATCTTTCATAGAACAATAGGACTGAAGAGACCATGGGATGTTCCACTGCACTGAGTTAGATTTTTCTGTTAGTGTTTATCTAACCCTAATGTATCCATTAGAACTTAATGACTCTGCCTCTACCACTTCTTTAGATACATCATTTCATTGCTAATTGCAAGAGGAAAGGCGAGGATAAGAGCGAGAACTAGCCACGCATAACAGATGTTGGTCATGTTGCTTACTGCACTACTGGAAAGTACTCAGATACTATGGTAATGATGGAAATATAAGAACCTATAAAGAATAGAATTACCATTCTGAAGTGTTTCCTAGCCCAAAGTATTTTCTTTTTAATTTCAAATCAGTTCCTGCTCTGATAAACCATGGTAAATCACACATCCCTCTGTATTGTCACCTCTCAAGTATTTCTAGCAATATGTAATTTCAATCATTGCTTTTCTCTTCTTTTCACCCATGATTTCTTATTTGAGTAAACCCAATCACTCTCATACTGAAGTCAATAGCAAAACTCCCTTTTGATAAAGAATGGAAACAGGGTTGACTTATCAGCTTCCCTTAACTCCCCCTTAGAAGTTAAATCTTCTAATTCTTTTAGCGTTTGTCATTCTTGCTCTATTTCTTTTTAGATTTACTGATGGCTTTTGATTTTTAAATGAGACATCCAGATCACATTCAGTACCTGTAGTGTGGTCATATACTGGCAAATTATGAACAAGCACGTCTTTTGTATCATCTCGCACCAAGACACCTCATTTTATTCACATGATCTGATTTTACTTCATAGGGAAAAAGTGAAAAAAAGTTCATAGTGAATGGTATAGTGATTTACAAAAGCCAGCAACTTCTATATAAACTACCTTAGTCCCACGCTTTCACTGGTTTTAGCTAGTGCTCTTTTCAAGAGATCATCTTCTTTTAACCTAGCGATTGTTTTCCAGCTAGTCAGAAAGGGATATACAGGGGCCACCCAGTGATATTTGTTGCTTGTGTTGACCTTCTAACCCTGACAACCACCACTCACTTACAAAGAGAGTGAAAACAAGTTACTTCACTAAGCAGAAAGCAAACATACATAGTATGGATCTTCATCACTGCGTCACTATTTTACCAAAATGCTCTGGAAATTACATTAGTTTCTCAGGTGCTATATCCTCATTCCAAAGAGCATAACTGAAAGAAACTATGGCTTTGGCTTTAGTGGACAAATGACAAAGTATTTTACAACCACTTCAAGCAAATATTTTCTAAATAGGAAGTGACTGAGTGAAACTGTAAAAATATTGGACCATATTTTCCACTGGTGTAAATGAACATGACGACCCCCCATCTTCACCAGTTGAGGATTTGGCCCATCATGGGGTCTGCTTCTACTAGTATTTCTGATGTAGGTTTATATTTAAATGCACTTTACAAAACCTGATCAAACTTATACAGGATATCTGAAGCAACACTGTTATTGCATTAGATGACAAAGATCCACTGCATGACTAGAAGTTAACTAATAATTCCAGGACTCTAGGAAATATATCACATACCTATTCCTGTGATAAAATCTTGAATTTTTAAAATTTGATTTATTTTTAAAGTCAGCATTAATGGATGTGACCCTTTATAATCACCACCCTTAAAATATTTCCAAACCATTAAAAAGATTGCTAGGGTAGAAGTCGATTTATAACTATTGTAGCAGTCATAGAATCACAGAGATTAGGTCTCTCTCTTAGACACACACACCTCCATTTAATTGTACAAGTGTTCCAGCAAGGAGTCTAACAAATGTGTCCATTACCCTAGTGAGCAGTGGGTTAGAAATACCATTGCTAACTCTAGACCTATGGCTCTGCCCACAGAATGTTTTACAAAAATCTTACACTGTACTGAGCTGCCTCATTCCCATTTAGATTTTTTTTTTCCAGCAAGAAGATCAAGAGAACAAGCTAAACCCAAGAAGCCAGGAAGAGCCCATGGGCATATTCAAGTCTCTCTGTGGGGAAGCCAACCTCAAGCAGCCCAGTGGTACCGAGATCATGTGCAATCACATTTTGAACGTTTGCACAGCATACTGTGAGCAAGGTCTCATTTTGGCAACTCATGTGGGCAGAACGAGAAGTCTCACAATTTTTTGCCTGCAATCTCATGCCTGGGTGGACCAGAGCATGTCGGTATTTGTAATCTCTGCAGGCTACACCCCTTAGAAGCAGGTGTAAAGCTGTCCTGCAGAGGCTCAGGAGCATGAATACCAGGGTCCAGAGCATGTGAAGAAGCAGGGCACAAACCCCAAAATGGCTATGAGTTCCATACTTAGATTTCACCAACCAATCATCAAGTGTAAACGCCTCAGGTGCTAGAACAGCCTTAACGTGGAGTCCCAGACAGTCCCCTTGAATACTCCGATCCATCTGGCCACCCAGATAAGCCTACCTTTGTGATAGATGGTCCTTTACATCACAAATCACAGCAATATTCAGGTTATTCCCAGTCACTCACCTCAGGTCCATTGCACTTTAGATCTCACACCAAAGACAACACTTGTAGCCAATCCTATAATAAACTATCCAAACGTTATTACATAGGAAAAGGAAACAAGTGTTATTTACAAGGTTAAAGCAGGTACACACAGGGCCATCCCTAGCTATTCTGGGGCCCTACGCAGCCCCACCGCGGGATGTGTGTGTGGGGCCCCAGGCCTCCATAGAGGGGGGCTGGCCCCAGGCCTCCACGGGGCTGGCTTGGGGGGCAGGAGGGAACCGCCCCCCAGCACTCACTGGCAGCATGGCTGGGGCCGGGTCGCTGCACTTCCCACCGCCGGTGAGTGCAGGCCCGACCCTGCTGCAGTCCTCAGGGGAGTGGCGGCGGGGCTAGGTCGGAGCAGGGCAGGGGCAAGAAGAGGCGGGGCAGGGGCTGGAGCAGCACAGGGCACCAGGAAATTTGGTGCCCCAAATTTCCTGGTGCCCTACGCAGCTGCGTACTTTGCATATGGGTAAGGATGGCCCTGGGTACACATACACACAAATGAGTTACAGTGTTAAGTTCAAAAGGTAATAGAAGCTTCTAGAATAAGCAAGCTCTATCTTCCCCTTAGGGCTAACCCAGGCTAAACAATGCAGGATCTCTTGTTTATGCCTGGAAAACCTTGCCCTTGAGAGTCCAAGCAGCATAGAAATAGTTTCTTGTTAGAGGTTTTATCCCATTCCCTGAGCTGCCAGTTCAGCTGATGAGAGTTCACTTGCATGTCTCCTCTTCATGGCAGGGGGCGGAGCAATCAAAGTCTTTTGTTCTCTGATGTTCAAAAGACAGTAGAACCTGAGAGTTACTAACACCAGAGTTATGAATTGACCAGTCAACCACACCCCTCATTTGGAACCGGAAGTACACAATCAGGCAACACACAGTACTGTGTTAACACAAACTACTAAAAAAATAAAGGAAAAGTTTAAAAAAAGATTTGACAAGTTAAGGAGATTGTTTCTGGGCTTGTTTCATTTAAATTAAGATAGCTAAAAGCACCATTTTTCTTCTGCATTGTAAAGTTTCAAAGCTGTATTAAGTCAATATTCAGTTGTAAACTTTTGAAAGAACCACCATAACGTTTTGTTCAGTTACAAACACCTCAGGAATGGAGGTCGTTCGTAACTCTGAGGTTCTATTGTAGTTCTTCTGGTGTTGATGGGCCTTCTTTGCTCGATAGGAGATAGCACCTCCTGTTGAAGACTAGTATTTCACACATTAATGCTTCTCTCCCGTCTGATGATTTACAGAGCAAACACTTAAATATTACCTTTTAGCACAGGGTACAGATATTATAAGTAAGATTAATGCATGCAGCAATTTACAAGCATTTCATAAAGTCTAAACTCTAAGCACATTTTTATAAAACTAATACCAATTTTAACAATACTAACGAACAGGTGAGCCATGATGGTTCCAGCTATGTATTGGTCAGCATTCAGTTGACACCTAGAGGCATTGGTATGAGCTGGCCCCTGGTCTGCCAGTATCACAGGGGTGTTTTATTTGCAAAGAGTGAAGCTGAATGCAGGTTAAGTTGAACAAGTGGAACTTTCTTAAACCCTGTGAACTGCTTGTCCATGTGGCTGAGTTGCTTCCAGCCTAACTCCCAGCATTCCCTATTTTTCTGGTGTCTCATCAATAACAGTCCCTCCAGGGCATATGGGCATTCTGACTCCAGTACATGATGCATCTTCCCTATTTTACAAGCTTTTTAATATAAACATTAAACTAATAATTGATGCCCAGACCCCAGTCCCATGTCCCTTCAGCCAGAGGTTGCTAGCACATGGCTGCATTGGAGTCTTGTCATAGCCAGGTCTGTGTACTGTTGGAACTCCTCCTTCCACTGCATCCATCACTGGGCTAGGTTAGTGTCTGCAAAATCCAGGGTTCTGAGGTGCTTCAAACCCAGTTCCATAGCATACGTTGCCAGCTGCTTCAAACTCAGAGCTCAGACACTGTTGCCTTTATTTGCAAAGGGTGAAGCTGAATACAGATTAAACTGAACAAGTGGAATTTTATGAAACCCTGTGCATTGCTCTATCCGGGTGGCTAGGTTGCTTCCAGCCAAACTCACTGCTTTCCCTATTTTTCTAATGTCCCATGAACAGTCATTCCAGGGACAATGGCCATCTCATTCCAGTCCCATTTATGATACTGGGGTGCAACAATTTCCAGTTTAAGACCAAGTATCAGAGGGGTAGCCGTGTTAGTCTGTATCCACAAAAACAATGAGGAGAAACACTAACCCAGGAACCAATCCCTGCAACAAACCCCATTGCCTTCTGTGTCTACATACCTACTCTAGCGACACCATCATAGGACCCAACCACACCAGCTACACCATCAGGGGCTCATTCACCTGCACATCTACTAATGTGATATATGCCGTCATGTGCCAGCAATGCCCCTCTGCCATGTACATTGGCCAAACCGGACAGTCTCTACGTAAAAGGAGAAATGGACACAAATCAGACATCAGGAATGGTAACATACAAAAGCCAGTAGCAGAACACTTAGAGTGACCAGATGTTCCAATTTTATACGGACAGTCCCGATATTTGGGGCTGTCTCTTATATAGGTGCCTATTACCTCCCACCCTCATCGTGATTGTTCACACTTGCTACCTGGTCACCCTAAGAACACTTCAATCTCCCTGGACACTCAATTAACAGATTTAAAAGTAGCCATTCTTCAATAAAAAAAACTTCAGAAACAGACTTCAAAGAGAAACTGCTGAGCTACAATTCATTTGCAAACTTAACACCATCAATTTGGGCTTGAATAGGGACTGGAGTGGCTGGCTCACTACAAAAGCAATTTTCCCTCTCTTGTTATTGAGACCCCCTCATCAATTATTGGGAGTGGACCACATCCATCCTGACTAAATTGGCCTTCAACATTGATTCTCCACTTGTAAGGTAACTTCTTTCTCTTCATGTGCCAATATATATTTATGCCTGTATCTGTAATTTTCATTCCATGCATCTGAAGAAGTGGGTTTTTTACCCATGAAAGCTTATGCCCAAATAAATCTGTTAGTCAGTCTTTAAGATGCCACCAGACCCCTCACAGTTTAAGACACGGATTCTAAAAGTGTTTACATATCAGTCAAATAATAGACATGTCAATAGTTCTTTACCCCAGTGGAATGATCCAAATGAGTAAATTTACATACACGCATAAGTATAGATAGGATTGCGGGTTGCATGTGGTGCATAGGTTCTTGTCAAGTTCCTAGTGAGGCCCTAGGTTGAGGGAAGTTTAGACTCTGCTGCTTTCCAGTCTATGAAAGAATTCATACTGTGGTCTTCTCTGTCAATCCTACGGCAACGTTTTTAGATTTTCAGATGTATCATTGTATTTGGCCTCTAAAGCTGGAAACAAAGCAAAAGCAATTGTGAGAGGGACAAATTCATTGCTTAAAAAAAAGTGTGTGTGTGGGGGGGGAGGGAAATCAAGTCAAATAAAATAGACAAAGGAAATCTAAATACAGAGGTGGGCGAAGAGGAGTTCCATATGGGAGGCTGACCACTCAAGTGATTTAAATTCCAGGCAATCAATCACACTGTATAAAATTCATGAGTGTAGTAATTCCTCAAGTCATCATGCAACAATGCAATTAATTAGTACAGTATCAGTGCCTTCACTAAATATAATTTCACCCAATCCACCTTTTGGATCTGAAACTTATTATTCAGTGCTTGAATTAGACAAACTGCAAAATGTTTTCCACAAATATGTATTCACATGTAAAGAAGATACCTTTGTTTCCTTCTGCGTTTTCAAGACTAGAAAGCATTATATAAGACCTACATATTATTATTCTTGCAAGGAACTCCCTGAAACAAGCTACAAATCAACAATTATTTTTAAAAGTCATTCAAGAAATAATTTTGAATGAGGAGTACATCCAAGAAAATTGCAACACGTCCATGGACAATTCATGAACAGCAAGGGGGAATATTTGTCACAAATTATTTCTTATTGATTATTTGCCCAGCTCTATTTAATGCATGCACTTCCGGGATTGGTCTTTGATTGTCATCTTTGGTAACCAAGCTCTTTGTACACAAAAACATTATGCCTTTTCTAAGTATAACCATCTGAACTCCTTTAATCCTCAGGCAGTCACTAAATGAGAAATCCTAATTTGGTAATATTAAGTACTAGCAAACATTCTGGTGTTATACTGTAGTTTGCAAAAGTTGTGGATCTCATATTAATAATAATTTCAGTTCCCGTGCTAATCCTGCTGTTGCTCTACACTTTCATTTTGGCAACAGAAATCAAAATCAATTTTTCCATTGAGAACTGCTTAACTAGAAAAATTCTGGTTGCTGAGGAACCGAGATCCCCTTATTTTAATTGTATTTTTATGTTGCTCTTTAGTACCCACAAGAATGATAAAGCATCTGTCCCAAAACACTTTTAAAACTAGAATGGATATTAGATGCCCAAACTCTTGAGCAGTATGGTATTAGCCAGGGGGCCCCCAGCCAAATTTCAAGATGGGTGATTTAAAACTTCTGGGAGGAATTTAGGCAGAATATAAAAGGGTGCCCTATTTTTCTTCACCTCCTGTGATTATCTGTTTTTAGTAGTGTTGGGTGCTGTGAAACAGCTACTATTTTCCAACAACGGCGTGTGTCAATTGTGCGTGTTTCAGCAAATGTATGTACTCAGGCTAACACCCAAACTGTTGAGAACAGTGATATAGAATCCTCAATGACCAAAAGTTATCAGGACATTAGGGTTCTGGATCTTCCAAAAGATGGAGCCTTCAGCAGCTCAAAACTCCCTTACACTATGCCAAGGCATTGACTCCAAAGGGAGATGCCACCTACTGAATAACTGACACCACTTCCTGCTGCATTATTGGGATGAATTCCTCACTTCACTAAAATCAACAGCAAAACATCCATCAACATCAAAGGGGCCAGTATTTCACCCTTGGCATTTCTTGATGGTATGCTGTTTAAGTACTGACCCTTAATAAACTTGTGATCTCTGACCATTGTAGCCTGGCTGTAGAGTGGTTCACTGAGGTACTAAATTATGTATGATACACTACACAGTCACTACCACACAGGAACTTTTGTTTGTGTCCCAAGTGTGACAAGTAGAAAATGTTCCCTTAGGTCCCTCGGATGGGGTTGCAGTTGTCATAGTTCATACATAGAAAATACCAGGGCCAGTGTGGCAAATATAAACATCTTTTCACATCAGAATAGGCCAAAATGTCTCCCCATTTTCCTCCTGCTCTTGTAAGAAATCAACAGGCAGAGGATAGTGGTTTCTTACAGAGGCTTGTCAGTTTTTCAAAACATGCCGGTAACTAAGTATGACTTGATTTGTTTTTTACTCTAGTCTAATGGATTATTTATAAAGTGTTACAGAAGTAACACTGGTCACTCATTTGCTGGTACAGATTACTTAACAGCGTCTCTTATTCTACAGGTTTCAGAGTAGCAGCCGTGTTAGTCTGTATCCGCAAAAAGAAAAGGAGTACTTGTGGCACCTCAGAGACTAACACATTTATTTCAGCATAAGCTTTTGTGAGCTACAACTCACTTCCTCGGATGCATCTTATTCTACAGCGAGTTCTCTCAGCATAGCCCCAGTAACCCCTAGACTTGTTACTCATTATATCCTGTCAATACAAATCATACCAATTCAGTCTTCACCTTCTTGTGGCATTGTGCGGGGGATCGCTCCAGAATGAAGCCAAAACAAGCTCCTGCAGTTTAGACCAATTTTACACAAACAGGCTGACGGGATGTAGAAAATCCATGTTGTGAACTCCCACGCACATAAGTAATGTACAATATGTACAGTATGACTAGTGCTCTAAGGTAATAATGTGTAGGCAAAAGGCCCTCAGTTAAGGCCCTCCATAGCATGGTGGGATCAGACACTAAGGTCTAGTCCCACCATTCCTTTCCTTCTCCTAAGGCAGGATCCATGGGCATCCCCCCATCCTCCAGTCTTTTCTTAACAGGATCCTCTCAATACTCCTTTGAGGTAGGCAGCACTATTATCCCCATTTTACAGATAGGGAACTGAGGCACAGAGACTAAGTAACTTGCACAAGGTCACATAGGATGTCTGTAGCAGAGCAGGGAATGAAACCTGAATTTCCCAAGTCCCAGGCTAGTGCCCTAACCACATGATCATCCTTCCTCTCTTCAACCTGGCCATGACTCCATTGTTTTCAGCTTTGATGGATTACCACCATCTGCGGCCAAAATGGCTTCTTTATCCCTGGTGTCACTAACATTGCGCTAAAGTGAAGAAAGTACAAGCCCTATGGTGGCCTTCCTAGTCTGCAGAAAAGCCTGTAACATTATAACCACAAGCAAGAAATCTCCAGATTGCTACATTTGTTTCACACAAACACGAATGTGGGAAAGAGTGGCTTAGGTGGAGGCCACAGCCCTTCTGTCAAAGACAGTGGCTTTATTTACCCATTCTACAGCCAGGGAAAACTACATTTCAACACTAGCTCAAAGCAACAAGCTGCCACTTAAGTGGAACTGTAGAATGTTCTCAAGTCATTTTGGCTTCACCGCTCACCCTTTCTTTATATGGTTCTGGTTCATAGCATGCAAAGTGACGAAAAGGTTGGTACAGGACCCAGGGTCTCCAAAAATCTCTTTGTTTTTCCATATAGACAAAATTGTGATAGAATATACTGAACTGGAGAGCCCAGCCCGACTAGGACTTTTGTAAGACTTTTAATTTATTTTAAGGTATTTCTTAATGTTCAAGTAAAATGCCTGACTGCTCTGAAAACTGAAGCAATTCACTTGTCCCCTATTAACTTAGCTGACAGCATCAATTCATGAGACAGACAAGGTGGGTGAGAATCTCTTTTGTTGGACCAACTGCGGTTAGTAGAAAGTACAAGCTTTTGAGCTACACTGGGCTCTTCTTCAGGTCTGGAGAAGAAAACATTGTGCCCAGACCTGAATAAGAGTCCTGCGTAACTCAACTTGTCCTTTATACCAACAGCAGTTGGTCCAACAAAAGAGATTACCTCACCCACCTTGTTTGTCTCCTATCCTGGTGTAAGTGGGGAATAGTTCTGCTATTGTGGGGAACTTTCCTGGCTTCTGCACTACCCCCGTGAAGTGGGCTAGCGAAAGAATCTGAGTCTTCGCTCCCACTTCCTTTACCCAGTGGCCTCCCTGCCCTTGAGGACTCCCCTTCTACTCTCCTGTCTGGTAGAGTCCTCGTAACCCCAACAAGGCTGGACCCAGGATTCCTGTGGGGCTCGACCCCCAACCCTCCTGTGGTCACCTAGGACAGGGGCTAGGGTGTCCCCACTCCAGGGTACTCTCTCTGCACTGGGCACTTCTCTGACCCACTGACCATTACATACAATTTAAAGCAAATGCAAGTTATTTAATCAACAATTAATTTTAAAAAGGATAAGGGGAAATGGGAAAGGTTAGAGGAAACACATCACCCCGCTCTGTGGCAGGGAACATCACAAAGAGTGTCTCTGGAATGTCAGGGCAGTTCACAGTCTGTTCCTTGTAAGTCCCAGGCCTTCTTCTCAGGCCCTGGCTGTGCTGCAGGGATGCTGCGGGTTGAACACTCGCTCTGGTGGTGGCCACACACTCTCAGGCTCTAGGTGGCAGGGCCCTTCTTCCCAGCATTGCCCCCACCCCATCAGGATTACCAATCCCCCCCATGAGTCTGGCCTGCAGATCCTCCTGGCTGAGGTGTCTCCCTGTGTTGGGCCCACTGCCCAGGGTCCCCCCTCGCTCTCCCCAGCTGCTCATGACACCCGGCTCCGGACTGCTCCAGCCCCAGCCCCAGCTCCACTCTGCCTCAGCACGGCTGCTTCTCTGATCCCTCCAGCTCTGGTTGCTAGAGCTCTCCTCCCAGGACAGGGTCTGCTCTCTCTGGGCTGCTTTTCTGGTCCCTCTGAATCTGGCACAGCTCTGGTCCCCAGCTCAGCTTGGGCCCCTGCTTTCTCCTTAGCTCGGCCCCACTCTGGCTGACCCAGGCAATTCCAGCTCACACAGAGGATGGGACCCACCGTGGGCTCCTGACTCCCTGATTAGCCTGCCGGCCCTGTCATTCAGGCTGACCTGGAGTACTGGCCTCTCCTCATTGTTCCTGGGGACTATCAGTCTCAGGGTCCTGACTTCCCAGCAACCCTTCCCCTTTTAATAGTGGGAGAGAGCCAACCAAAACACGCCCACTGAATGTTAATAAGGGGGCAACAGTCCCCTTACACTGGGATCAACACTGCAGACATCATCAATTGATTTCACATGAGCTATCAAAGAACAGATAATTACCAACTTGCAGCCACTACTGGCCTGGTCCAGATTCAAACCATGGCCTTCCCACTTAGTTCAGGCAGTTCCTCATTTTGGCATAACTAGAGATATTGGATCATAGCTTTCACATTAAGATACAAAACTGCATGGTAAAGATACAGCCACTGAACTAACCGAGGTTAGTTATTAAACAAGGAGAGCTTTTAAGCCATGAAATAAAGTAGGTAAAATAGTCTGTAATAGGGCACATTCTATCCCCAGATACTCCAGGAATCCTGGGGCATCTGGGGATAATGTGTGCCCAGGAACCTCTCAGACTCTCTTTGTTGAGTGGCAACTTTGCATGATTTATTTACATTCCCATCACCCCACCAATGCAGTCTCATATTGCAATATTACACACAGCACTTCTCTAGCTTTAGAGAAGCCAGTAAGGAACAAGCAGTTTCCATTCCTTGAGATCTGGGCTCAGCTAGCACTGATTACTCCCCAAGGTCCTGCCTGTGCCTTTCTTATACCCTCAGCTGATGGGCTAATTGGTTCATCAGCCCTCCCAGCCGAATCAGCATATCCCCAGTCAGCCTTCTCCAGGGGAACTGATGGGTGCCTAAGGGTATGTCTAGACTGCAATTAAAAACGTGTGGCTGACCTGTGTCAGCTGACTCAGACTCATGGGGCTTAAGCTAAAAGGCTGTTTAATTGCAGTGTAGACATTCAGGCCTGGGCTGGAGCCTGGGCTCTCAGATCCTGCATGGTGGGAGGGTCCCAGAGCTAGGGCGGAAGCCTAAGCCAGAACGTTTACACCGCAATTAAACAGCCCCTTAGCCTGAGTCAGCTGGCTCGAGCCAGCTGCGGGTGTCTAACGGCAGCGTAGACATACCCTAAGTGATCAGAGCACTGGCTCTCCTGTTGGCTTCCAATGCTCTGTCACACATTTATTTACACACATTAATCTGGGATCTCTTTGGGATAATGAATCTATACAGCTCCAGCTGCAGTCCACATCCTTTATCCTTATCCTGATAGGTACTATGGAGATATTTTAA
Organism: Chelonia mydas; assembly: GCF_015237465.2. Classification (NCBI taxonomy): domain Eukaryota; kingdom Metazoa; phylum Chordata; order Testudines; family Cheloniidae; genus Chelonia; species Chelonia mydas. Next base: position 42,842,363 of record NC_057849.1, read on the forward strand.
TATTTATATCTAGAGATGCACATACCCAGGAAACTGGACTGAGAGTCATGAGACCTGCATGATATTCCTAGCTCTTCTCTGATTTGTGTAAGCACTAATCACAGTCTAGCCCAGGGGTGGGCAAACTTTTTGGCCCGAGGGCCACATCGGGGTTGCAAAACTGTATGGAGGGCCGGGTAGGGAAGGCTGTGCCTCCCCAAACAGCCTGGCCCCTGCCCCCTCCCACTTCCCACCCCGTGACTGGCCCCCTCAGAACCACCAACCCATCCAATCCCCCCTGCTCCTTGTCCCCTGACACCCTCTCCCAGGACCCCCCCCCGCCCCTAACCACCTCCCCCGGGACCCCACCCCTGAGCCAACCACCCCTGCTCCCTGTCCCCTGACTGCCCCAACCCCTATCCACACCCCCGCTGCCTGACAGGCCTCCTGGGACTCCCACGCCTATCCAACTACCCCCTGCTCCCCATCCCCTGACTGCCCCCCCCGAACCTCTGCCCCATCCAACCCCCCCTGCTCCTTGTTCCTTGACCCCCCTGGCCATCCCAAGACCCCACCCCCTATCCAACCACCCCCTGCTCCCTGTCCCCTGACTACTCCCTGGGACCCCCTGCCCCTTATCCAACCCCCCTGCTCCCCGCCCCCTTACCACGCCGCTCAGAGCGGCAGGATTGGAGCCACGCTGCCCACATGGCAGCGTAACTACAGGGGAGGGGGGACAGCAGGGGAGGGGCCGGGGGCTAGCCTCCCCGGCCGGGAGCTCAAGGGCTGGGCAGGACAGTTCCATGGGCTGGATGTGGCCCGCAGGCCATAGTTCGCCCACCTCTGGTCTAGCCTCAAGTTTTGCTGGCTAGGATAGAAATTCAGGGCCAGATTTCGCCAGTCACGCTGACTATTTGCAGAGCACTCGCACTCAGTGTGAGCTGGGCGGCAGAATTGTGTCATCACTGAAATGTACTAGAATGTTCTAGTCCAGTGGTTCTCAATCAGGGGTACGTGTACCCCTGGGGGTAAGCAAAGGTCTTCCAGGGGGTACATCAACTCTTCTAGACATTTGCCTAGTTTTACAACAGGCTACATAGAAAGCACTAGTGAAGTCAGTGCAAACTAAAATTTCATACAGACAAAATGAGAAAGTAAGCAATTTGTCAGTAATAGTGTGCTGTGACACTTTTATATTTTTTGTCAGATTTTGTAAGCAAATAGTTTTTAAGTGAGGTGAAAGTTGGAGGTATGCAAGAAAAATCACACTCCTGAAAGGGGTACAGAAGTCTGGAAAGGTTGAGAGCCACTGTTCTAGTATATACAAAAGTCTTCCAGGTCTTTGGCAGAACTAGCTGGATGTTGTTCCCCAATGGCAATTACCTGCAGTAGAGATATGTAAGGTTTGAAATTCCTGAAATCAGATGCTTGAATTTGTTTTAAAAGCTTCTACAAGCTGGAAGTTCAGGTCTGTTTCGAAGTGAGATGGATTTTTAATCACTACAGATAGAGTTGTATAAGACTCTCTTTTTCTTGCCTCCCACATAGTTCATTCCCTCTATGATCAAAGCCTACATTTCACAGAAAGAATAAATATGAGTAAGCTTGAGAAGGCCTAATTTACAAAACATCTGCTATCCTGTGCACCTCCCGTCACAGTCTCTGCAGCGCAGTATCAGAGTTGCTGCAAGCACATTGCTGTGGGCTGAGGGACCAGAATCGCAGGTGTAGTGGTGGGGGCAGGGGGCGGGGGGGCAGTGCTCACGGGGTGCATCTTTCCATTCCCCTCCCAACCCTGGCCCTTCAATGCTGTGGCCTGAGGACAGGTGCCACCCTTCCTCCCCAAAGGCAGTGCACCCCATTGATGCCTAGCATCCCTTCTCTTTCAGAGCCAGGGAGAAAAGCCCTGACCTCACTCCCCCCACACACCAATCAAGGCAAAGCTCCATGTCCCCTCCTTACCATAAGCAAGGTCCCCCTAGCCTCTGCTCCCCGGGGCAATGGTGGGAGGGGGTGGCTGTGGTTCCTTGGTGTTGCCTGTCACCAATCAGCAAAACGGCTGAGCAGGCCCGGCCCCTGGGGACAGGCTGAGGATGCTCCCACTGGCAGCTCCATGCTGCACCCTGGCAAGGGAGGCTGGCTGGGAAGGGCACCGTGCACAGCCTGCAATGGACAGGGGGATGACTCCTAGCACAGACAGCGGAGACGGGAGGGGAGAAGGGGGCAGGTCCATACGCTGGGGAGGAGGTCCCCCAATGCCCCACTGCAAAACAGCACACCCACACCCTGCCGCCAGCAACCGAGATGGAGGGGACAGCTCAGTGCCGGGGGAGGTGTCCCCGATACTCCCCAATACAAAATAGCAACATCCCCCTCCCCCACCTGCAAGCCAGATGCTGAAGAAGGGAGGGGGAAAACTTCCAGCTGTGCTTCTCCCCCACCCCAAAAAATTCCTCTCTTCCAGACCCTCCCCCTAAATTTCCCCTACACATGCTCTCCACACAGGCTCTGTCAGGCAGGGCAAGTGGATGGGGCTATGTGCCCTGGAGCTGTGCTGAAGGGCCAGGGTCGGCAGGGGAGTGGAACGATGCAGTTTGGAGGGGGTGGCCAACGACCCTATTTGACCCCCCGCCAATCTCCGCCTCTGACCAGAATCTGTCACAGTGGTGCAAAACAAATGCCTGTTGTGACATGAAAACATTGTTTTGGAAATTACATATTTATTGGTTAAATTCTACCTTCGGACATCATGATTCCTTTGCTTGCAAGACTGCTGAATTAAAGCTCCGATCCTTCAAAAACTGAAGCAACTTTACTCACATGGAGTAGCCCTAGTGAGTTCAAAATACTCAATATTTAATAGGGTTTTTCTAGAAAGCAAAAATTGAACTACCAGCAGCTGCAGCTATACTCGCATCACATCCTAAGAGCAGTGTGGAGGCAGGAAGATCTTTCAGTCTCCCTTCAGCTAGTGTAAATTACTCTGAAGCTTAGTGGAATGAAAGCTGCCTTCCAAGCTAAGGCCATGTCTACGCTACAGTTTATGTCGGCATAATTTATGTCACTCGGGGGTTAGCGTAGTTAAGCTGAGAGGAGAGCTCTCTCCCATTGGCTTAAAGCAGCTGGATACATTAGAGAGCTTACAGTGGCATGGCTGCAAACTCTCCAGTGTAGCTGTGCCCTTAGATAGTAAGCAGGGGCGTGTGCCAGAATTTAAATGTGACTCCCCCACATTCTATGCCCCCCCCAGGAGCTTGCTCTCCCCGCCCCCCCCCCCCAGCTCCTGCAGGAGCTTGCTCTTTCCCCCGCCTCAGCAGGAGCTCACTCTTCCCCCCCTCCTGCCCCCACCATGGTGGGAACTTGCTCTACCCTCCCCTGGCCTGGGGAGGAGCTCGTCTTCCTCCTGGCCCAGCAGGAGCTCACTCTTCCCTGCCTCCACAGCCCTGGGGCCGGAGAAGTTCTGTGCCCTGCATGATTACTGGGGGGGGCCGTGCCATTGCAGGGTCGTGGCACATTGTTAACACCTGGGGCTCTCCCATTCTCTCCCCATGGCACACAGTTTAGTGTCCTGGGGATCAGGGCCATCCTTAGGATTTATGGGGCCCTACACAGTATTATTAAACTGGTGCCCCAATGCCCGACTTGGGGCACAGCCACCACCCCTGCCCATGGACCCCCAGAAGAACCCCCTCCTCCGCCATTGCTGACACACACCGAGCTTTGTACACAGCAGATACTGTGGCAGCCCACGGGAGGAGGGGGGATGAGGCAGCAAAGGATACTGAGCTGCCCGGCCCGCCTCATGGCAGCGGAGAGTCACAGTTCCCTGCAGAGACGCCCGTATCCTCTCCCTCACGCAGAACGCACCGTTCCGGCGCATTCAGCTCTGCGAATGTGGCCCCTGCCTAAGAAGACTGCAGCATGCACTGGGTGCGTGGGAGCCAACCGCTCTTACCTGCTGTCCCAGTGATGCCCCAAATTTTTGGGTGCCCTATGCAGCCGCGTATGCCTAAGGACGGCCCTGCTGGGGACTGGAGTGCTTTAGTCTAACTAAAGTCTTTGTGTTTAATATAGGGGTATGTGGGTGAAAACCAGTGACCTGTGATGCACAGGAAGTCAGACTAGATGATCTAATGGGCCTTTCTGGCCTTATTTCTAAAAGAAGCAGAACCATCTGTGCAGACATGCATGAAACATGTTCACTTCACTCCGTTTGTGAAGGTCACATGTGCCTAATGACATGCGTGACAGCACATGAATATTTTTTCCACACAAAAATAGCATGTGACATTTGGGGGAAAAAAACAAAACAGCTAGCTCAAGTGCCTCCTTTACTTTTCACATTTAATCCAGATTTCTGATTTTATACTCCAGCCTTCTTCTTCTTGTCAAACGTGTTGCTAAGTAACAGTGTAAAACAAATGATTTAAAACAGGGTTTTTTTTGGGGGGGGAGAAAATCTGGCAGTTGTGTAATATCACAACTCTAGTTGCAATCTGTTTTTCTGTCCCCATAAGAAGAGGAAAAATTCTCTTCATAGCATTAGCCAGGAAAACATCCTCTGTTTAGAGAACATTATACAGATTTCACATAGATAGCTGTGGATTTACTCAGAATGGCATGAATGGGCTCTGTGGTAGACCATTATAGACCACTTCAGAGAATAATTAAAAGGAAGAAGATGGCTGGGATTTTAATTGGATCTCTGAGCTCCTCCAACAAAAGCACCTGAGTTTACCAGATGATTACTTAACCAATCATGTTATAATGGAGGAGATAGAACACAAGCAGTTAAATGCCAACGTGCTCCAAGCCACAATTCAACTAGCATGCCACTCTAATAAACGTTTGGCTGACTACAATATTTCAAAGCAGACGACACAAGCTTTTGGTCTTGCGGCTCAGTGACTCTTTTTGATGTCCCACAGCTACTCAGGGCAGCTCAGAAGCAGTTGCATTTTAATCCACATTGATTAATGGTACAAAATGAGTCTTTCTGACATCTGTAATTTTGCTCTGCCGGGCAATGATTGAGGAGGAGGGGGTTTCATCCCAACATTGCAAACACGCAACAGCCCACTACAACAGAGAGTTAACCTTCTTCTCCAGCAGATGAGATAAGACCTTAACTTGTTTTCTTTAATTAACTCCTCACGAGGTTGTTCCATGTTCAGCTGGCACCCCTCTGGTCCAGGACAATGGAAATGCTCCCAGCTCAGATTGGGTTTCTGTCGCTCCTCCCAAACGTCTTTGGAATAGCAGTGCTCCGTGCTAGTCAGGTCACAGTTTTCTCACACTGACTGTGAACACTTTTGGAAAGATTGATTTGCCCGACATGGGCAATGAAACCTTAATATACCAGAAACCTGCAGAAGGACTAAGCATGCCAGTGAGTCACAATCATTAGCAAAGATAACATATTGGCAGCCCACACCATTCTCAGCTATTCAGAATAAATGCCTTTCTAGGTTTCCTTTCCATTGTTTACTCTCCTGGATTTCATAGTTTATCATTAATGCCTTCAGACTTCCAGTTCCCCATTTACATTTTGTTTTTGCCCTACGTGGGCGTAGTTTCTTCTTGTCCACAGTAAGTGATTAGACTGCACTGCAGACCACAGACTGCTTATAAATGAGCCTTTAACTTACAAGGTTGCCCTGTTAAAATAGCTTATTTAATACAAGACCACACAGGAACATTGGAATGTTTTCAGGGGATGGGACTGAGAGTTGGCTCTGTGGTTATTACTACCTAGTGCACCATCACTGTGGGCTAGGTCTCTACAACAAAGGCCACTGTACACAACTGAGGATTAACCCAAAATACCAGTATAGCCCCGGTACAATTATGAAGACGTTAAAGCAAAAATTAGGGGAAAAGCTTCCCAGGTAGGGATAGATTGAAGCCCACATCAGTCAAAAATACAGGACACCAAAATGGCTCTTGGGAAGGAAGGGGTCAGGGTGAGGAGGAGGAAAGTAGGGAAGCTGAGGTAAAGAAATCCACGCCCACAACTTTGTGTGTGTGTGTGTGTGATTCTGAAAAACAAAATCCACAAGGAGAAGTAGAAGAGGGTGCCTATAACATGTTTGACTTGATGGCCCCCTTCAGTGCCCTGGGAGCCGTTACCAGAGCACACGGGCAGGAGCAATCAATTTGTCTAATCATGCCTTAATCCATGGTTGTTCTCAGGCTTTTCACACTCACGACCCACAAGTTCTCAGCAGTGCTGAAGCAAGCAATCAAGTCTGGAAAAAATTAACAGAATTTGGACTGACTTCTCCACTCATTTATACTTGTGCCAACTGTCCTCTTATCCCCACTGTAGCTGTACATGAGAACAGAATTTGTCCCCAGTCAAACATAGAAAGATAATGCAGAACTCCTCCAGATGGGGAAGCTTGCACATTATCAGATATACAGAGTCTGATCCAAAGCCCAGGGAACTCAGTGGGAGTCGTTCCATTTACTTCAGTGGGCTTTGAATGAGGTCCATAGTCACACTGGAGCATGTACCATCTTACCATGAACTACTGTGAAATCCTCGCTGGTTTCAAAAGAGCTACAAATTGACAGCTGGTGCAGAACACAGTGTGGTAGCTTGCAGTAAGGTGTTATCCATTTATTCAAGTGGCAAAGATTCATTCTTATCAGTATCCTGCCGACCAGAGGTAGTGGAATCTCAGGGTCTACTAGTATAGGCTGAGCTATACTAGTAGACGCTGATATTAGTAGCAACCTATCAGTGCCCTTTTGGTATGTTGTTCCTCAACCAGACAGTGTAGGAGGGGAACATCATGTGCAAAGCTAGAAGTGTCATAGGCATGTTTGCTTTGAAAGGCTAATACATCAACATCGCCCACAGTTGATCAGTCTGAACAACAGCTGGGTCAAGTATGAGGCAAAAATGAATGCGTCACACTCTTCCAAAACTCCTTACTCCACTGTGGCTCAGCGTACGAACAATCACATGAGAGATGTATGGTGGCAGCCCACTAGGAAACATCATCTTTAAGTCAGGGAGCAAGAAGCTTGAAGTAACAGTTCAAAGAGCCTGAAGCACCAGTACTGATCTCTATAACAGGGTCAGGAGTCAGTATTTTATTTCACCATTATACCACAGAGCTTTACAGCCAAGAATGTGATTCTGGATGCAAAACAGAACCTCCCTCTTTGAGAAATCGAGCTTGAAATTGTAGAACCTTTATGCCCAGAGGCCTGCCTTTTACTAATGACTCCCTATTCCTTTAACAAAGGTAGGTGCCTCTGTTCTTATAGTGACAGCAAACTACATACAATATCAGTCTATCTGTCTAGGTACTTGAACTCTGTAATATCAGAGCGTAATAGGATGCTTCTTGAAATGATGAGACATGGGAGCAGAAAACTTTTCTGAGAAGCAGTGAAAAGAGCTCACTGATGGGCTCCCCAAATCTCTGACATGTAAAACTGTTTAGAAAGCACTTCTTTAAATTGGGGTGCCATCCTTCCCAAAGGAGGGTGATGGCATTGGTAAGAATCTGACCTTGGCTACACTAATTCAATAAGCACAGGGGGTTACCTGGTCCTGTATTAGGATGTATCTACTGCTTCAGTTTCTCCTCTGGCTAGGCTGGTGCACTGATGGCTGAATGACAACTGAGCCTGAGCACTGGACATTACTTTTTGTTTGGACTTCTTGTTGCCCCAGCAGGGGATAATTTTAGCATTGGCCAGAGTGCCTAAGTACTAAAATCACCATCTAAACTTCCAAATCAACTGTCTACACAAAGGAAAATTGAGGCTCCAAGCAAGAGGAAACGGATCCACAGCCCCATTGTGACACCAGGTAAGCTGCTGCTACCTCACTCAACTTAAAGCAGGCCAACAAACATCTTCACCTAGATTTTAGTCTTCAAAAGCATTCTGCATCACCATCCTGCACCTGCTAAGTGTATAGGTGAACTGGGATCTCTCTGGGACGGGTTTCATGAACAATGGTAAAAGTGGCTATGCAGAGCCATTCAGAATCAGAGTGCTAATGTACATGTTTCACAGTAAGAATAGAGAGCCCCCCTACCTGATCCTGAAAATTCGTTCATCATGTACTCTGTCTGCGCACCACATTAACACATCCAGGACCCTGCCCCCATGATCCATTAGGATTTGCATCACCACTGGGTAGTAGCACATTCTGGTAATGTACATCGGGGCTTATTGGGGGAGCGCACAAGATGGGCACATCAGTTCCTTTGATGGCTCCTGCACTATTTAGGAATCCAACAAGTTGAAATCACCCCTTAGTGATCTTTGGCATATTGGCCACTTTGATCCAATGCCCCTGCAGCACAAGAAGTATCACCATTCACACCCCCATGGCAACAGCACCTACCATTGATTTACCAATCCCACATTCATGCCCAAGTGACTGGTAATTATGCAGGAATGGCAGCTTCTGCAGGGCTATTGCCAATCTCATTTCTTTGGGAAACAGTGCTCCCATCATGGTGATCCTGCAATGAAATGTTGGGGCTGGATCTTCATAGAGTTACAGAAATTTATTTCCCTTCATTCTGAAGTTATTCAGCCACTGGTGATTGTCCAAGGTACAAAAAAAGTGTCCAAGGTACACTTGTCCCATGAATCTGTCCAGACCTAAGCGCGTGCTACACCCAGCAAAAGTCTCCCTCAAGTGCATGGAGCTGTACAGGATGCAGTAAAACTATCAAATGCAGATATTGCATTCCAACACTGTACAGCTAATTCTAGAACATCCTCAACCAGCTTGCTGCAGCCATTTCAGCTCTCTTGTGACTGCTTTCTAGAAGCTCCACCAGAAACTTTTCTTGTTCAGCAAAGAGCAAGTGTTGACTGTTCAGCCTGGCCTCTGTAAAAAGAGGATTTGGAAATAGTGCCATATCCATGGGCTAATGGGACTTTCCCAGGCAATTATGGCTTTTGACCTCTTTTGCCCCCTGTGTCCGCAAGGGCTGGGGGAGAAGATACCAGCGAAAGGAGGACACTCAGGCCTAAGAATAGCAAACTATGCTTTATTGAAGGAAGAACTTATGCTCCAATCTGTGCGGGGAACCCCTAGGACGCGCGGAGGGGCTGCAGGGGACTCTGGCCATTAAGGACAGCTGACCAGGCAGGACTCCGCCGGGGGGGGGAGTCCTCTGCGGCACTATATTCTCCACGCTTATCTCGGGGTTACATGTGGTCAACAGCTGGTTACATTCTTATATGTATGATTTACGCTTATTACATAAACTAACTTGTTTACAGGCAAAAATATGCTAAGCTATGCTACAATATCTTTTGGCAGGGTCTGTCGGGCAAAGTTCATTGAAACTGCCTGCATCCTCCACTTACATCCAGTCACGTACTCAGTCCACCACTTAGCTCCTCGCCAATCTTCCGCAACCTTGCCCCTACACCCCCGTAGTCTCCCTGTATTCCTAGAAGGTCTTTCAAAATCTCCCAGGAGCCACAGCTTCAGGGAGCTGGGCCAGAAACTGTCAGATAGGAACTCAGCGGGCAGTGCAACAGCAAAGGTGTAATACAGCACAATCATGAATGCTGGGCAAGACTGCAAGCCGAACAGCTCCGCTAGCGTGGACAGCCTGCAATGTTGGTGCTTACTTCAGTGCTATCCCACTGGCTTCCTGTTTCTGACCTTTACTTATGGAAACATTATGGGATGGGAAGAGATCACCAATGTCTAAAGCAAGTCCAATTTCGGTGGAGGTATTTTTACGTTTCACTCATTCTCAGCAGTAAGACTTGTGCTGTACCATTCTGCAGTTAGGCCCACATAGTAAATAAAGCAAGGCCCAAAGAGAAGAAATTTAAACTGGAGCTAAGATCATCACAGGAAGCAGCTGCTTTCTGTGATGGTCTTCGCTTCATTTTAATCGGGTGAATGTTTACTGGCAAATTGTGACTTTAATTCCAGAAGGCAAATTTTAACAATAAATATTGATTTAACCTGTAGTCCATACAGACTTCCTCACTTCTTATTGTAAACTGCTATGTGTTGTTTGACAGTTGTAGTGTTTCATCCCAAAGGAGGTTATGTTTTCAGATGGAAATGAACCTTTTGTATGGTTTGTCTGTCAGTTTAACACTTTGATGTGCTATAGGATCCTTCTGGGTGAAAGGCACCATGTTAATAATGTATTATTAGTCATAACTCACAATTAAAGCTGGAAGAAAAACAAGGATTTTCTTCAGCAGAAAATTTTGACAATTTTTTTTTCATGTCATCAAAGTTTTCATGGAAAATGACCAAAAAAAAAAAAAAGAAATATTTTGGGTTTCAACAGACATACTACAGTTTTCAGGCTTTTTTGAACCCTGTAAACAAACAAAAGGAACTACATAAATTCATGGAGGATAGGTCCATCAATGGCTATTAGCTAAGATGGGCTGGGATGGTGTCCCTAGCTTCTGTTTGCCAGAGGCTGGGAGTGGGCAGCCAGGGATAGATCACTTGATGATTTCCTGTTCTGTTCATTCCCATCTGGGACAACTGGCACTGGCCGCTATTGGAAGACAGGATATTGGGCTAGATAGACCTTGGTCTGACCCAGTATGGCTGTTTTTATGTTCTTATCCGTTGGTTGTTGACTACATATTGACATTTTCTGCAGAAATCAGACTCTTTTCATTAAAAATTTTGTTTTGGCAAAAGTGCAATTTTTCATCAAAAACAATTTCAGTGGAAAATCTTCTACCAGCCCTAGTCAGAATACAGGTAAGTTTTCCTTTTTCTTTCTTTTTTAGTTGAAAAATGTATTAAGGAAAGCTTGACTTCAGAAATATAAAGTCCTATAGAAAGAGTATTGATACAAATAATTATCCACCCCACAAACAATTGCAGAGGTTAGCATTTGGTGAACATTTCAAAGATGCATAGTAACTAGAAGTAAGTATATAAAACCTACTGAACATACACCATGGGTTAGTACACCACTGTGTAAATGTATCTGTAAAGAACCTTCCACCTTGGCCTACCTACTTTCTCTTCATAAACAGCAGAAGTCAGTCCACTTCCTCATGCCTGTTCAGGTCAGTCACAGAAGAAGTGGAAGAACCATCACCACCTATCAAGTAGTTTATAGGACAATACTTGCTCTCTGCTGGCTTCAGCCTGGCTCAGAGTATATAGGGTTCACTCAGTCATCAGTTAAATGCAGCTGTTTTTTGGGGGTGGATCAGGATAGACTTCTGTACCCGCAACACAACACAAAAGTTTTTGGCAGGGAAATCAAAAGAATAGCGTCCTCAACTAAAACTACAGGGATAGATAAATACATTCCATGTGTGTTTGTTTAAGCTGAAATTTAGCCAGGTCAAGGCTTGATAATACCCTTACTCTTGTAAAAAGTGCTATGGGTTCCTTGTTGACTAGAAGTGGGCGCGCCCTCAGTTTCACATCTCATCCCAAAGCTGGCACCTCCAGAAGCATGATGGTTCCCATGCTTGTAAACTCATCCATACATCTACATAGAAGGAAACTTCTTCGCTGCCTCAGATACAATTCCTCCAGATAACAAACAAGAAAATATTAAACTTCCCTCTGACAAATGCAGCAGGATCTGTTATTTGTTAGCCAGCTTGTATATTGCGCCCCAGGCACACCATTCATTGGTTTATTGTTTCCTGTCATAAGCTGAAAAACTGGCCTGACAGAGTCAGCTAATGTGGTCCCAGTTCTAATACAAGAGACTGTAAGAACTGTGAATTATTAATGTTGCACCCTCCCCACTAAACTTTAAAGGAGACACAGAGCTTCAGTTTCAATATTGTCTGCCCACACTGCATTCTTGTGAGCTTTAAAAAACTATGGTAGAGTTCATATTTCCATTAAATGTGGAGTGAGAGAGGCAACTCAAAACATTAAAGAAGGATTCAAACACAACAACTTGTTTCTGGTTGGTGATTAACAGATGTTAACCAAAGGAGCAGAATTTTTTTTAAAAACACTTTTTTAATATTCTTAAATGTCCAAAAACACTAATAGACCAAAGTCTAGTTCCAGTGGACCCAAGATTTGTCCTAAAAGAATATACTTTATGTGTAGAACCAAAATTTCTAATATAGTTACAATTTAAAACAAAGTATTTCAAAATCATTTCCTCCTTTACTTACCTACCTAGAAATGTATTCTGGGTTTCCCTTGAAACATCTTTTACCATTTAAAGTGGAACAGGCAGTAGTGCTGGTTCAGGCGGTCATAATCAGTGATGGGTAAACCACCCAAGGGTCAGAGCTTGAGTTTGGATTGGACCAAGCAAGAATGACTTTATGCATAGTCTGCCAAGTGGCCACCTACAGCTCCACACATACCTCTGGGATACCAGAATGGCACTAGAATACTCATGGTCACTCACCAATAGGCCAGTTCCAAACTGCTTTTCTCCAATGCAGAGTTTCTGTTCATTTCTTCTCTGCCTGGTTGCTACACACATGTGATCAGAAACTGGAGGAAGAAATTATGTAGATGGGAAACTAAGTGGGACAGTATATTGGGAAGGAGGAAGGGAGAAGACTGTAATGGGGGAATACCAAATGCTATCTTCACTTAGCATGTGCACGAACCTAGGGCCAATACTGTGGAATAGCAAAGGAACTGGACAAGACTCAACAATTCCACAGAGGTTTGTGTAAACAATTTTATTGCTTTGGCTTCCCATTGGTATGAGGCCCTTGAGTTTCACATTGACTTCAGGATTCAGATAAAGCCAAAAGCTGAGACTAAAACTCAGCTGGAATCACTGACTTTTGCAAAATTCCCACCAAAACCTTTGTGGCATTCAAAACTCATCCCAGTTAAGGAAACATTTTCATTTGTAAGAACATAATGTAAGAACAGTTTCATTCAGACAGACTTTGGCCTTGATGTGAAGCGTTGGGCTCCATTTTTATTTTATCTGTACAAGTGCAGTCACACCTTGTTAAGATTAGATAGGGGACCAAACTGAACTTCATGGCAGGTCCCAGCTCTAAAAAGGACTCAACAAACCCCCTGCATTCTGGAAAATGCAGATCTGCATCTGAATTAGCATTATGGGCCTCCCTCTAACTAACTGAGATGTCACTACCAGTTGAATGGCAAATGGGAACCCTATACTACATCTAAACTAGAAATCAGCTTTCAAATCTTTTGTGACTTTGACATTTTTAAACCTTCTCCTTTATATTCTGTTACTGATTAAAGTTTTTAAAGAAACTTTTAAAGAAAGTTTTTTCTAAGCTTTGCAGTTCACCATTTGGATTCAGATTTTTAGCTGATGGATAAATATGTTCTTTCAGATTCATCAGTGGAATACATCAAACATGTAATGTTATCAGTGAGCTCTCTTCCCCAAGGTATTCCTGGTAGTGCAATCTAGGACTCATTCTCTGTATAAGTCTAAATTTAAATAATTCACCAATAAGATTATATTCCTCTTTTAGTGATGGAGGAACATTTTTTTCCAGTGGTCATAGACAAAGATTTCTCCTGATGTTAGCAAAGTTTTATTATTAATAAATACAGTCCTACTGAGAGAAAGCAAAACTTTCAATTGAAAATAATTTGCAAATGGCAAAAATGAATACTCTTTTAGGGATAAATTGAACCACAAATGTATAAACAGATGTTTGGTTCAGCTGATCAAGCTGCTGGTTAGGACTCTTTTAATGCAGAGAACACGATCCAGTGGCTGGAAGTTGAAACTAGACAAATACAGACAGGAAATAAGGTGTAACTTTTTTAACAGTGAGGGTAATTAACTGTTGGAAAAATTTATCAAGGGGCATGGTGAATTCTCCATCACTGGCAAATTTTAAATCAAGATTGGATGTTTTTCTAAAAGATCATAGAATCATAGGATGTATGCTAGGAATTATTTTGGGAGGTTCTATGGCCTGTGTTATGCAGGAGATCAGACCAGATGATCACAATGGGCCCTTGTGGCCTTGAAATCTATGACTGTGTGTGATGGGGTGCAGAAACCCCACACTGAGCCCACACGAGCTTAAGGACAATACTGGGCCCAGATAGCCCAGCCCTTCCAGACATGCAGAGCATGCTCCAACTGGAAAGGGAGCTTAAAAAGGAGCAACCCAGCTCAGAAGGAGGAAACTGGGGAGGAAGATGGACCTATCCTGACGGCTTCTGCCTAAGAAACCTGCCTGTGAGGAATAGGACTGCCTGCTGAGTCCAGTTGGGACTGAAGGTTTAATTGACTTTTCTTTTTCCTCTGTTATCTTATATTGAACTTGGAGCCGTGGGGAGAGACAGATAGTAGGAAGTGACCCGTGGACGGGAGCATAACTCCAAGGCACTGATTGGCTCACACAGGGTCAGAGCCTTGGATCAATGGAGTGGGAGGACCTAGACTCTCCTACCAACTGCCCTTGCTGCAGGAGAGGCATAAGTCTCCTTCCTACTCATAGGGGCCAGCTTCTTCCAGATCCGGAGGGTGCTCAAACTCCCCCCCCCCGGCTTTGCCCTAGGCCCCCCCCCAAACACCCCTTCCCCTAAGCCTCCACCCCGGCCCTTCCCCACCCACTTCCACCCCCTCCCGCCAGCATGCCCCATCCCCACTCCTCCCCCTCCCTCCCAGAGCCTCCTGCATGCCGCAAAACAGCTGATCACGGCGGGTGGTAGGCACTGGGAGGGAAGGGGAGGTGTTGCTTGGCAGGGCAGCAGGTGGGCAGGAGGCACGGGGGGGGCTGGCTGCTAGTGGGTGCTATGCACCCACTAATTTTTTTCCATGGGTGCTCCAGTCCAGCACCTTTTTCCAGTGTCTTAATCTACTGAAGGCTCCTAGTAACTTGAGACACAGCAGGTTCACTTCACCAAGAAGAGAGTCAGTTCAAAGTGAAACACATCATTTATTTATTTAGATTTATGAGACGAGGCACCTATCCAAATCCCTACAAGGACTAAAATAATAATTAGAAGATAACTCCACAAGGGTCCACCAAACTCAGCCTCCTACAGAACTCCCACCACTTGCTCTGCCCTTACAAAGATTCATAGATATTTAGGTCAGAAGGGACCATTATGATCATCTAGTCTGACCTCCTGCACAACGCAGGCCACAGAATTTCACCCACCACTCCCACAAAAAAACCTCACACCTATATCTGTGCTATTGAAGTCCTCAAATTGTAGTTTAAAGACCTCAAGGAGCAGAGAATCCTCCAGCAAGTGATCCGTGCCCCATGCTACAGAGGAAGGCGAAAAACCTCCAGGGCCTTCCAATCTGCCCAGGAGGAAAATTCCTTCCCGACCCCAAATATGGCGATCAGCTAAACCCTGAGCATATGGGCAAGATTCATCAGCCAGATACTACAGAAAATTCTTTCCCGGGTAACTTGGATCTTACCCCATCTAAAACCCATCACAGGCCATTGGGCCTATTTACCATGAATATTTAATTACCAAAGCCATGTTATCCCATCATACCATCTCCTCCATAAACTTATCGAGTTTAATCTTAAAGCAAGATAGATCTTTTGCCCCCACTACTTCCCTCGGAAGGCTATTCCAAAACTTCACTCCTCTGATGGTTAGAAACCTTCGTCTAATTTCTAATCTAAATTTCCTAGTGGCCAGTTTATATCCATTTGTTCTTGTGTCCACATTGGTACTGAGTTTAAATAATTCCTCTCCCTCTCTGGTATTTATCCCTCTGATATATTTATAGAGAGCAATCATATCTCCCCTCAACCTTCTTTTAGTTAGGCTAAACAAGCCAAGCTCCCTGAGTCTCCTTTCATAAGACAAGTTTTCCATTCCTCGGATCATCCTAGTAGCCCTTCTCTGTACCTGTTCCAGTTTGAATTCATCCTTCTTAAACATGGGAGACCAGAACTGCACACAGTACTCCAGGTGAGGTCTCACCAGTGCCTTATATAACGGTACTAAGACCTCCTTATCCCTACTGGAAATACCTCTCCTGATGCATCCCAAGACGACATTAGCTTTTTTCACAGCCATATCACATTGGCAGCTCATAGTCATCCTATGATCAACCAATACTCCAAGGTCCTTTTCCTCCTCCGTTACTTCTAGTTGATGCGTCCCTAGCTTATAACTAAAATTCTTGTTATTAATCCCTAAATGCATGACCTTACACTTCTCACTATTAAATTTCATCCTATTCCTATTACTCCAGTTTACAAGGTCATCCAGATCCTCCTGTATGGTATCCCTATCCTTCTCTAAATTAGCAATACCTCCCAGCTTTGTATCATCTGCAAACTTTATTAGCACACTCCCACTTTTTGTGCCCAGGTCAGTAATAAAAAGATTAAATAAGATTGGTCCCAAAACCGATCCCTGAGGAACTCCACTGGTAACCTCCCTCCAACTTGACAGTTCACCTTTCAGTAGGACCCGTTGTAGTCTCCCCTTTAACCAATTCCCTATCCACCTTTCAATTTTCCTATTGATGCCCATCTTATCCAATTTAACTAATAATTCCCCATGTGGCACCGTATCAAACGCCTTACTAAAATCTAAGTAAATTAGATCCACTGCGTTTCCTTTATCTAAAAAATCTGTTACTTTCTCAAAGAAGGAGATCAGGTTGGTTTGGCACGATCTACCTTTTGTAAAACCATGTTGTATTTTGTCCCATTTACCATTGACTTCAATGTCCTTAACTACCTTCTCCTTCAAAATTTTTTCCAAGACCTTGCATACTACAGATGTCAAACTAACAGGCCTATAATTACTTGGATCACTTTTTTTCCCTTTCTTAAAAATAGGAACTATGTTAGCAATTCTCCAATCATACGGTACAACCCCTGAGTTTACAGATTCATTAAAAATTCTTGCTAATGGGCTTGCAATTTCTTGTGCCAATTCCTTTAATATTCTTGGATGAAGATTATCTGGGCCCCCCGATTTAGTCCCATTAAGCTGTTTGAGTTTCGCTTCTACCTCAGATATGGTGATGTCTACCTCCATATCCTCATTCCCATTTATCATGCTACCATTATCCCTAAGATCCTCTTTAGTCTTATTAAAGACTGAGGCAAAGTATTTGTTTAGATATTGGGCCATGCCTAGATTATCCTTGACCTCCACTCCATCCTCAGTTTTTAGCGGTCCCACTTCCTCTTTCTTTGTTTTCTTCCTATTTATATGACTATAGAACCTTTTACTATTGGTTTTAATTCCCTTTGCAAGGTCCAACTCTACTTGACTTTTAGCCTGTCTCACTTTATCCCTACATATTCTGACCTCAATAAGGTAGCTTGCCTTACTGATCCCTCCCTTCTTCCACTCCCTATATGCTTTCTGCTTTTTCTTAATTACCTCTCTAAGATGCTTGCTCATCCAGCTTGGTCTACAACTCCTGCCTATGAATTTTTTCCCCTTTCTTGGGATGCAGGCTTCCGATAGCTTCTGCAGCTTTAATTTAAAATAATCCCAGGCCTGCTCTACCTTTAAACCCATAAATTCTTCAGTCCAATCCACTTCCCTAACTAATTTCCTTAATTTTTGAAAGTCAGCCCTTTTGAAATCAAAAACCCTAGTCGCAGATTTATTTTTGTTAATCCTTCCATTCAGTTTGAACTGAATTAGCTCATGATCACTTGAGCCAAGATTATCCCCTACAACCATTTCCTCTATGAGGTCCTCATTACTCACCAAGACCAAATCTAAAATGGCATCCCCCCTAGTCGGTTCAGCAACTACTTGCTGAAGGAATCCATCAGCTATCGCATCTAGGAAAATCTGAGCCCTATTATTATTACTAGCACTCATCCTCCAGTCTATATCTGGGAAGTTAAAGTCTCCCATGATCACACAGTTTCCATTAGTATTTACTTTATTAAAAACATTAAAAAGGGCTCTATCCATATCCAAATTAGATCCCGGCGGTCTATAGCACACCCCAAGCACTATCCCAGGGGAGGCTCTAATAGTTTTCTTCCCCAATTTAATTTTTGCCCAGACAGACTCAGTCATACCCATTTCATCGCTTCTTATTTCTTTACATTCTATCTTATCATTGATATACAGTGCTACTCCACCACCTTTACCTTTATTTCGGTCTTTCCTAAACAGCACATACCCTTCAATACCTGTAGCCCAGTCATGACTACTATTCCACCAGGTCTCTGTTATACCTATGATATCTGGTTTCACTTCCTGCACCAGTAACTCTAGTTCCTCCATTTTGTTACCTAGGCTCCTTGCATTAGTGTATAAACATCTTAATTTTTGCTGTTTAGCCTCACTCACATTCTGTACCCTATTAGGCACGGTTATTTTACTACCAGTATAACCTATTAGACTTGTATCTACACTGCCCTTCCTCCTACCTACAGCTGTATCCACTCTATGCTGAATTCTGGCGTGGAGATTACCTGGACATCTCCCAACCATCTCCCCCAAATTCCTAGTTTAAAGCTCTCTTAATCAGTTGTGCCAGCCTCCATCCTAGAAGTCTATTTCCTTCCCTACTCAGATGAAGTCCATCCCGAGAGAACTGTCCTCTATCCATGAATGCCTCCCAATGGCCATACATCCCAAAGCCCTCCTTATAGCACCACTGCCTAAGCCATCTATTGATAGTCATAATCTTGTCACACCTTTGTTGCCCTTCTCTAGGAACAGGCAGAATCCCACTAAAGATCACCTGAGCCTCAATTTCCTTAAGCGTCCTCCCCAGCCTAGCATAGTCTCCCTTAATACTTTCCAGCGAGAATCTAGCCGTATCATTTGTTCCCACATGAAGGATAATTAGGGGATTCTTTCCCGCTCCCTTTAGAATCCTTTTCAACCTCAGGTCTACATCCCGTATCTTAGCACCCGGAAGACAGCACACCCTCCTATTTTCTGGATCAGCTCTGGTTACAGGCCTATCTATTCTTCTCAGTAAAGAGTCCCCAATCACATAGACCTGCCTTTTCCTAGTGACGGTGCTATTCTCCAGTCTATCCCCTGTTCCCTCTGGCTGCAAGTTCTTTCCATTCCCATTCTCCCTTGTAATCCTTTTTAACCCATCCTGTATCCTAACCTAACAAAGGCCTAACCTCTATCAAGCTTTTCCCTCTGCAACAGTCCTAGCGAACAGATGTACTTTGTCCAGGTCCATAGGTGCTGGAACTAGAGATGCTGGGGTGCCTCACCCCCTGGCTTGAAGTGGTTTCCATCATATCCAGGGTTTACAGTTTGGTTCAATGGCTCTCAGCACCCCACTATACAAATTGTTCCAGCACCCCTGTACAGGTCAACAGACTTGAACTATTTTGACTGAGGAGGTGAGTGGGGAGCTGGTTCTAAAACTGAGGGCCCCTCATAGGGAATACTCTAGTGCCCATCCCATCTCTTTCAAACTGAGGATCCAGCTCCAGCTCCTCCACTAAGCACATGGCAGGGGTGTCTCTGGGAGGAAGTTCTCAAACCTTGGGCTGAAGAAATGTAAAAGCAAACTGTGCCTCCATTTCTGCAAAATTGCCTTCAGTGTAAATACAGTAAACTATATTCTGACTCAATCTTTCTTCTTACTGTATTAATATTTCACTGTATTAATATTTGAATGACTGTATTTATTGTATTAATAAGATTGTTTTTAATGGTTAACTCCTGATTTTCATTCTCTCAATAGCACACTATAAGCAACAACTGTCACGTGACCAACGTGAAAGTGGTGCAGAACATGGAAAGCACAGGACCAGTGTGACACACTTTCTTCCCCTTTGGTGGGAGTAGGAATGGTTAAATCAGTTCGAATGTAATACCAACCTAGCTGCACCGGAAACCAGAGGCGTACAGAGTAGCTGACAATTGGAAACTTGTACACACACTGGCTCATTCTTTCCCCTTGTCTGTACTATTCCTGTAATCTCCCAAAGCGGGCCTGCAATGACTCATCTCATCGCCACTACCATAGCATATCCGGTTAAAAATAAAACTTGTTTCAGGCATGCAAAATCTTAGGTGAGAAACTTGACTCATGCAGACTTAGTCCACTCGAGTCAAAATTAGTTCAAAATGTTAACCTTATATTACTATTCAATTATTATATGTTTGCATGATGACCACCCTCTTGGTCAACAGTGCAGAGACCTTCAGAGCCAAAAGCAAAGCTTGAACTAAACAGCCCAGGCTCTGTACCTAGGGGCTTTAAAAGAAGCCTATCCAGGGGCATATGTAGCCTTCTAATACAATGGCTGCACGATTCTAAACTCTAGTGCAATCGCAGTAAATCAGAAAATATCTTCTTGGACATGATTTTGAGTTATAATAAAGAGAGACACCAACCACCCACAGCAGCTCCCTCTGCCCTGGCACTGCAACTCTAATCCTGGACCTGTTCAGAGGAGGGGCTCCAGGAGTGGGGGAGGGAGAAGGAAAGGCTGGAAAGCTAGTCCCCCCTATACTCACCACACAGCGGTGGCTAGGCCTGGCTGTGGGCATTGCAACCTGGTGCACGAGGTCGCAGCACCACTCGGATTTGGTCTAGCAAACCCTCCATGATGGAAGGGCAGCCGGGTTGAATTTGAGTGAGTAGCATTGTGACCTGATGCATGGGGTCACAGCACCACTCAGGTCTGGCATCTTTGGTTTCATGATTTCTGTGGGTGCAACTGAACCCAGGAGCCCATGCTAAATCTGCACCTTCTCCTGTCCTCTGTGGATCTGCACAGAGAGGGACATGTACCACAAGCTCACCCAGCGGTTATATATGCTCATTTTATTTCACTACATTTTATACCTGTATATTTGTATAGATTTTCTTGAACAATGTGTGGCTTGCACTCAGTGCTGTCCAATTAAGTGACATATTCTCACTTAACTTTACTAATTGCATTGAATTTACCTTGGATAAGGAAATCTGTCTTAAACCAGCACTTAGCAGTACATCGGACACAAGTATTGATTTGAGGTAAATGGTATGTGTTTCAAATCCAAATCCTTCCAATCTTCATTTTGAAAGCACAATAGTACTGATCCTCATTTGTGGTTGTTTTGCCTATCATTTCCAATTATCCTTAGTTCTCATCACTGAGGATTAGCTTGACAACCAGATTCCTAATTAAGAGGAACTCAGCAGAGTTCCTTGTGAGATAAAGGAGAATGTAAAAGAACGAATTTGCATAGATAAAACGTTTCATGGCAAATAGTGAGACCACTGAGAAAGATATTAAAAAGGAGGAATGTTCATGAAATGGGATTGAGGACCCAATCTGGAGTCAAAAGCTGTGCGTGCTCAGCACCTCTGAAAATTAGGCCCTTAAACATATAGAAAAGGACTGGAGCCAACCTCTCATAGAAACCCTAGTGAGGAGAGCCTTAAACAAAAGCTTTAAATACATTAGTGTTGACAATGTCATTGCAGTGCTAGACATAGGCCAATCCAAGAAAACACATGCAGATATCTAGCTCAGGTATTCCAGAGTGGTTTAGCATTCATTTCAGCCAGTGGTTACAACAGACTGAGATCAGAGGGGGAAGTTCTCACCACACCTGCCAAGAAGGATGGGGGAAGGTGCCCCAAGTCATGGAAAGGAGAGGAAACATTTTGTTCTCTCTGGGGTTAGCAGAGGAGGTGGAATTGCCCTCCATCCGACACCCTCTTACTTTATCTATTTGTAGTACCAACTGGGCCCTCATTGTAGGAGTATCTGAGCACCTCACAATCTTTTTTTAATGTATTTATACTCACAAAACCCCTGTGTATTAGCGAAGTACTATTATCCCCATTTACAGATGGGGAAAGAGAGGCACAGAGAATCAAGTGACTTGCAAAAGGTCACACTGAAAGTCTATGGGAGAGCAGGGAGTTGAGCCCAGGACTCCTATACTCTTAGGCCAGTGCCCTAACCACTGGGCCATATTTCCTCCCTTTAGTACCTATTTTCAATGTAGCATATCTTGTGTGCTCTGTTATTTATCAGCTTTCAAATTGACTCATATTTCGAACAAGTGGCTGTTTCATGTTATGCATGTTTTTCCCACAGTGATTCTGTTTGGGGGGGAAAATATACATATGGGTGCTCATATATCCTAATTTACTGTTATCATGGCAATTAGTGCTAATGGAGACAGTGAGCTGGAGGCTGTCTATAAACTATGAGATTGACTGTGGGTAATAAACACAGGAAGAAAATAGATTGCTGTAGGTCCAAAGACGTTTAGGTCTTCTCAATATTAAAGTAGTTTATGAGTCTTTCTCAGTTTCCCAGTTTCAGTAGAATGTTTCCTGGATCTAGATTTTTCATTTTTTAAAAGTGAGAAAGTTTGGAGATAAATATATCTCACTTCCCCCCATAAGTGTATTAGTAACTATGCAGGTTTCAGAGTAGCAGCCGTGTTAGTCTGTATCCGCAAAAAGAAAAGGAGGACTTGTGGCACCTTACGGACTAACAAATTTAGTACATCTACTGGAAGTATATTTCAGCCATCTGTTGCTTAGACCCTACTTAATAATTGTGGCCACTACTTCTAGAAAGAGAATATTTAGCTTAATCAATCAATAGCCAAATTAAGTTGCAAGAGGACCCTACCTAATGATTGTGGCTACTACTTCTAGAAAGAGAATATTTAGCTTGACCAATCAATAGCCAAATTAAGTTGCAAGAAGCCCGAGGGTCATAGTTAACATATAAAATGTGACAAATTGCTGCTGTTGTAATCTTTAACATGGAAGTGTAGCTCACAGGTCTCAACTGCTTCAGGCCATATGGAGCAGTGTATTATGTACTCTTCATACAATGTACCTTCATGGTAAGGATAAAGAGGGCTGCAGCCCACAGCATACAATGCTGTAGGTTAAATCTACCCTATACCAAAGACTGGCCAGCTCTGGGATATTATTTAAGAGCCTCAATGGGACCCTGTATACTTTGTATAGCTTAGGTTAATAGTTGTTTGTGGCTATTGAGGAATAAAGCTGTTATTTCACTCCATCCCTGACAAACATACTACTATGCTCTAAAAAGACAACAGCTATGCACTGTTCCATGGAGAGTATGACTAAAAACTTGTGAAATTCCAGAAGACCTATTCATATGGGTGTTGATTCCCAGTGGCCTCTCCAAGACTTATAATGTGGCAAGTAGCCACATTAAGTTTGAAGCTGTCTCTGTGCCACCATCAAAGCCTTGTTTTAAAAGGGGAAAAGGACAACGAGTTTGAATGGCAGGGTTTGCTCTTCTAAGCCCATGTAAGCAGAAGGCCTGCAATGAAAAGAGCTATTATAGACTGTCCTTCATGCGAGCATTTAGAACATACCCGTGAGTCATTTTCCTTTTAAATAAAAAAAGAACATTTTACAAGCCATTTCACTCCAGAATGCCACAAATGCTAAGCTTGTTTACTGCTTCGATAACTGGCTTTTTGTGATGCCAAAGGGCACAGACCCTCACATTTGCTAACAACTGAGGCTGCCCCGTGGGCCACTCACACAAAGTACAGCATGTGCTACAGCTGCAGGCTGAAAAAAACCCAAATACCACCACGGCACTTGTGGTGCAGGGAAAGTGCTTCCTCTCTTATCTGTATTATTACGTCATACCGCAGCACCTCTGTACGGCCAGCCAATCACCACCCATTTATTATAAAGCACCTGGGCATGGCTACTCCCTCAAATTGATTGGCTGAACATTGTGACAGGCATCTTTCCTAACACCTTGCTCAGTGGACTGTTTGCTCCACTGTGTGTGGAGAAGAGGTCTCTCGTAATAGGTACATAACCTCTGTGCTGGAGCCAGCCCTCTGCTTCACTGTGTCTCCTCATGAGAAGCCAGGATTTGGTTTGCTGCTGTGGCAGCCCTTCTCCTCGCTTTGCTCTTGGGCCAAGGACCCAGAAAGGAGAAGAGTAAAGCACCAAGAGTCCAGTGAGTCTCCTTCAGCAGTGGCAGAGTGTCCTGGTTCACTGCTTGGGAAACGCCTACAATAGCTCACCTGTGGTTTGGAGTATCCTGTAGTATCCCAAACAGCAAATAGCAGCTTTATACTCACAAAGAGAGATTGGGTGAAGAAGCTATAAATATTCATATATGAGAAACTCTGTCATGAAGCATTTGAAGTTTCTACGCACATAACAGCTGCCACAAAATCACAAAAGCAAGGAAATGAGAAGTTAAGCCAACTAACAGTATGTGTTCCTACCCCACCCCCTCAGATACCCACATTACCACTGCACACTACAGCCTTAACTCTGTCCCCTGGGGACACCAGCCTTCTAACACCACTTTACCAAGCATAGCAGACTACCCCTCATGCTTTTATTCTGCACACCCCTTCACCACACACCCTCTCTGAACACTGTTAGTTGTTTGGATGCTTATTGTAGTTTCGTGTGTTTGGAGGGGGCAGTTTGGTAATGGGAGGTATGGAAGACGGGCAGAGCTACAGTTGTGGTCTGTGGGTGACAGTGTACAGTAGTGAGCATAGTGGTAACGTATGAGCTTGTGTGTAGAGACATAGGCAGTTTGTAATCTAAAAGTGACTTCACTTTTTATTTCTTTTCTTTTGTAGTTTTGAGTGAGGTCTGTTATCTGGGTCACAACCGTAACTATTTGTGACGTCGTGCTCAGGTCACCCAGAACTGTGAGCCACTGTGTTATGTCTCTGCCCTAGCAAGAGGGTGAGCTTTGATGCTGCTAAGCTGTGTGAGTTCCCTGTCACACCAGCCTCTCTGCCTGGCCAGCAAGCTCTTCAAAACTCTGCCAGTCTAAACCTTGCCTTGCAGGTAAGTCAGTGAAGCCCAATTCCCCAGAGACATCTCTCTGCAGTGTCCCGTCTCAATGAACACTCACAGAAATTATCAAGTTCACTGCCTCCAAACAGACAGAGCTAACAACAGCTTGTTAGGCTAGCTGTGGACTCACACTTCGCTTTAATACACAGCACTGAGATGTTTATAAGTTTAACAACAAAACAGAGATTTAAGTGATACTAAGCAAGAACAAAAGAGACCAGAATGGTTACAAATAAAATGAAACAAATCATTCTTTCCATGACTAAAACTTAATTTTAGCCAGTTACAATCTTTGTGTAAGCAATTTTCTTATATCAAGTTACCAGCATCCTTAGCCCTCCAGATTAGGAACCCAATTTTCGCAGGCTTAGGGGTTCTGTACCCTATGCCCCCTCAGTGCTGGATAACTAAAATGCTTTTTTGCTCTTCTTATATTACACAAGTCCATTGTTTCTGTCTCAAAAGCCAGGAAGTCTTGCTGGGGTGCAGATTCTGTCCCCCAGGGTGATTGTTTAATGATCTTTTCTCCTGCTTGTTTAACTTCATGGCTCTGTTTACCTTATATATAAATGTGCTTTCATTGCCCTCTGCCCAGAACCAAGCTGGTCAGACAGGTAAATACACATTCCTTTGTCTAGGGCAGGCTGGTTTTATACATTACCTCCCAAATACATTTTAAGAACATATTTCCAGCACACATTTATAACTCTTTGAACTCAACACATACATATATCACAAAATGATTTTTGGCACTAGGTTATCACCAGTTTATATATGATACCTTACAGGACACCTTTGGGACATATATTACATCAACAGCATGTTGAGGCAATGATTGTGTCAGACCTGAGGTGAGTTACAATACAAGCATGGGGGCTCTCTGCCAGTTGGCATGGAGGGGCTCGCAAGGTCATACTATTTCACAATTAAGTTTCTATGTATTAAATTCCTAGTTTTGAGGGGATAAAAAGGTTTTAAGCATTAGTCATCACACTGAAAGTCTAATTGACACAATTTCTGCTGTCTACTCAGCCCCAGAATGGCAGCTAATGGTAGTTTCGGTCCAATGAACTTCCTATGTTCATCATCCTTCTGTGTGTAGCTTTCAGGAGCTAGGTCATGGGGGAGAAAAGTAGAGAGAGAAAGATAAGCTAGCAGGCAAACTCTCCTGACAAACAGAGCTATAAGCTCCATTACTGGGCCAGCTCCTGGATCTGACAGGTTTCCCACTGTTCACCACAGGGGAAGCTCCCCTGCAACAAACCGCAGGGAGTTCATCAGACCCAGACTGCCACCAACCCCTGTTCTTTGTCTGGAGACAGTCTAGGAGGGCTGAAGGAAACTGACAAGAGGGTAATAGAAACAGTATTACCAAATACAAGCATCCAAAACAAATGAATCTGATCCTTCTCTCCAGTCCCTTCCCCCCAAAATTTATGAGATTAGATAAAAAAATCATTCACTTTTATAAAATCACTTTTTTCTGTCTGTCATCCGAATTTGGGGCCATTGGGGGAACCTGTCCACTCCTAACTTTCTTGTGATCATTTCAGAATCAACAACCAACCTTAAATACAAAACATAAATGAGAACCTCCTTGCTGGCTGTTTGAAGAAGGACTCCAGTTACCCCTTGTAATCCATCATGTGGGGAATCCCATTCTAGCCATCTCCTATCATTATCCTGCCTTCCTACTCATTCTATCCTCCACATCCTGCCTTAGTTTTCTGACCCTCTCACATTCTCTCCGTAATCTCCTCAGGTTCCCTCCTATATTCACTTATACTCACAGTGCCAATTTTCCCCCCTGCCTCTTGGATTTCCCTGCCCTCACTGTCCCACTATATTCACTTTTTCCTCAAAGTGCTTCTCTCTGCCTCCCAACTGCATAGGGTACTTCCATCTTCCCTAGGAGCAGACTGACTCTGCTCCCATTGGTACAATGGGAGACAGTGACTATATTTGTTAAGAGCAACCTGAATTTCCTCCTAATAGAAGATGTAGAGAAATGGTGGCCATCTTAACTGAGGGCAGACTGTGACCTCAGTTCCATTGTGAATGACGGAATCCAGTGGCCATTTTGAAAAAGATTTCTTTGTGAGTTTTTCTTAAGGAGAATATTTTATGAACCAGTCTTCTGACTGATTAAGTTTCAGTTATGATGAGTAATGTTAAAAATAAAATAGTCCTAAATATTGCTTTTCAGAATGTACCCATTGTTCCAGAATGACTCAATATTCATCTTTTGGCCAGGTCGTTTTCAATATACATACTGGGGCGGGGGGAGGGAGTGAAAAACCCTGACAGTTTCAGTCAGAGACTGATTTCAGACATTTCCTATTAAAAATTTAGCACACAAAACCTAACAAAGATTACACAGAAAATACAAAGGGCATACAAACTAACCCTATGTAAAATTTCACATGGAAAGGCCACCTATGTGTAGAGAATATGCCCCGTTTGTTTCAAAATGCAATCTTCACTATTGAGTTCCAACCAGTGTGTCCTTTAAAATAGCTCACTAGATGTTATTAATATTTAGAGATGGGTCTAAATAAAAACCCTAGCGCTCCTGCCGGGGAGCAAGAGAAGTCCCCGTGCTCCGACCCCGTTTCCCTGGCAGGATCACCGGGTGGATGGGAGGAGGGACTGCAGGTGGAAGGGGTGGGGAAGGGCCCCCATTTGCTCTGGCCCAGGGCCCCCACAAATACGTAATCTGCCTCTGACCTTACGCATGTACTCGGGCAGCTAGCCATTTGTGCAGCTGCAGCTACACACTATTTTTAGAGCACTAGTTCAATCACAGCTAGCACAGGTATGTCTCAAGCAGAGAATTACACCCCCGCCTCGAAGGGTACCCTCACTCTCAAACCTCTCTCCTCGCCTGATACTGTCAACTCGTTTCACACACAAACCAGCCTTCAGATACTTAGGACTTTCAGCTACTGCTGTCTTGGGCCCCAAATCGGGTAAGCATTTAAACATGTGACACAACAAATCCTGCATCTTGGCAGGGGGTTAGACTAGATGACCCTTGTGGTCCCCTCTAGCCCTATGGTTCTATGTGCTTAAGTACATTCCCATTCAAAAGGGCATGTAAACATGTGCTTAAAGTTCAAGTGCTTTGCTGATCCGAGATCTTGGACTAACATTGTAGAAGTATATTAACGTATTTTACTTTCAGCCATATGCTGCATTCCGCTTACAGCATGTCTACACTATAGAGACTATACTGATATTCCTACGTTTCCATAGCTATCCTAGCATAACCCCATAGTGTAGACGCAGCCAATGGAAGGAGTTTTTCCCTCAGTGTAAGGGTATGTCTACACTACAGATGCTACAGTGGCACAGCTCTGGCGCTGCAGCTGCACTGGTGTAGTGCCGTTGTGTAGACACCAGTGACAGAAGGGTTTTTTCCAATACTGCAGTTAATTCACTCCCTCAAGAGGTGGTAGTTAGACCAAAGGAAGAATTCTTCCATTGTCTATACCCGGGCTTAAATTTTAGGAGTAGACCAGATTTATGTCCACAACCTCCCTAAATGACTGTAGAGTCATAGATTAATAGATTCAAAGGCCAGAAGGGAGCATTGTATCATCGAGTCTGACATTCTGTATAGCACAGGGCACAGAACTTCCCCAAAATAATTCCTAGAGCAGATCATTTAGAAAGATATCTAATCAGGATTTAAAAGTTGCCAGTGATGAAGAATCCACCACGACCCCTAATAAATTATTCCAATGATTAATTAAAATGTATGCCTTATTTCTGGTCTGAATTTGTGTAACTTCA
Organism: Chelonia mydas; assembly: GCF_015237465.2. Taxonomy (NCBI): domain Eukaryota; kingdom Metazoa; phylum Chordata; order Testudines; family Cheloniidae; genus Chelonia; species Chelonia mydas. Next base: position 42,870,841 of record NC_057849.1, read on the forward strand.
ACTTTTCTCTGCTAGACTGAAGAGCCCATTATTAAATATTTATTCCCCATGTAGGGGAACAAATAGACAAATCAAGTCACCCCTTTTTTCTCTATATTAAGCCAAATAGTTTGAGTTCCTTCAGTCTATCACTATAAGGCATGTTTTCTAATCTGTTAATCATTCTTCTGTAGCTTCTTTGAACCCTCTCCAATTTATCAAAATCCTTCCTGAATTGTGGGCACCAGAACTGGACACAGTATTCTAGCAGCAGTCACACCAGTCCCAAATACAAAGGTAAACAACCTCTCTATTCCTACTCAAGATTCCCCAGTTTATGCACCTAGTATTGCATTAGCTCTTTTAGCCACAGCATCACGCTGGGAATTCACGTTCAGCTGATTATCCACCATGACCCCCAAATATTTTTTCAGAGTCACTGCTTCCCAGGATAGTCTCCATTCTATAAGGATAGCCTACATTCTTTTTTTCCTAGATGTACATATTTGCTTTCAACTGTACAATAGAACCTCAAAGATATGAACACTAGAGTTACAGGCTGACTGGTCAACTGGACACCATGTGAAATCGGAAGTAACCAATCAGGAAGCAGCAGAGACCAGAACCAAAACAAACAAAAAAACCCCCCAGCAAATACTGTACTGTGCCTGTATTGCATCTTAAAGGTAGGCACGTCTGGGCTGCTTGCCCCCACCCCACCTCTACCTCCACACGCAGAGCAGCCCCTTGCAACTAGCAGGTGAAGATACTGGAGCTGCCGGGAGGGGGACAAGCTTGCACATTCAGTCTGACCCAGGGAAAGAAGCTGCCTGCAAGGAAGCTGCTGGCACTGAGGAGGGAGCTCAGCTGCTGCTGGAGCCTGGCCTGGAGTGTCAGCTGCTGGGTCTGGAGCCCAAACTGCGCTTTGTTCAGAGTTACGAACATTTCAGAATTACGGACAACCTCCATTCCTGAGATGTCCCTAACTCGGAGGTTCTACTGTATTAAAATGCATATTGTTTGCTTGCACCCAGTTTACCAAGCGATCCAGATCACTTTGAATCAGTGACCTGTCCTCTTCACTATTTACCACTCCCCCAATTTTTGTGTCACCTGCAAACTTTATTAGTGATGATTTTATATTTTCTTTCAGTTCATTGATAAAAGTGTTAAATAGCGTAGGGCCAAGAACTGATCCCTGAGGGACCCATTGGAAAACACACCTGCTCAGTGATGATCCCCTGTTTACAGTTACATTTTGAGACCTATCAGTTAACCAGTTTTTAATCCATTTAATGGGTGCCATGTTAATTTTATACTGTCCTAGTTTTTTAATGAAAATGTCACATGGTACAAGTCAAACACCTTTCAGAAGTCTAAGTATGTTATGTCAATTCTATTACCTTTATCAACCAAATTGTAATCTCATCAAAAAAAGATATCGCGTTAGTTTCACAGTATCTATTTCCCATTAACTCATCTTGATTTGCATTAACTATATTACTGTCCTTCATTTCTTGGTTAATCGATTCCCATATCAGCTGCTCCATTATCTTGCCCAGGCTTGATGTCAGACTAAGAGTCTTATAATTACTGGGATCATCCTGTTTACCCTTTTCAAAAATTGGCACATTAGCTTTCTTCCAATTTTCTGGAATTTCTCTAGTGCTCCAAGACTTATTGAAAATCAACACTAATGGAAGCTACATCAGCGGAAGCAATCTTCTGGCAACATAACTGCATCTACACTGGGACTTAGGTTGACATAACTATCTCGGTTGGCATGTGGTTTTTTTTTACACCCTTGGCTGCCATAGCTATGTTGACCTAACTTTTAAGTGTAGATCAAGCTCTACTTTTCCTGTACTGAGTGGACTTTATTTTTGTATCTAAAAACCAGTGAAAATATGGGGAAGCATTTCTCAATTGGTAGAATTGGTATAGTTAGTACTGTCATCCTGCATATATTGCCAAGATTAAAATCTTTTCCCCAACATGCTTCCATTTTTAAAACATCTTTAAATGAAATATTCTCAGTGGAATTACTCTTTTCAAACACTGCACCTGCATCCTTTCATTCTCTTTAGATTGCGTAGAGTTGCTGCATAATTCTGGTTGATGTTTTGCTAGCCACAGATCTGAACAGTAATTCTCTGTGACTTTATTTGAATGTTTCAACATGTGGAATTAAATCTGTGCTTAAATGCAGAATTAAAAATTTTTTTGTTTGTTTTTGTAACCACCACTGTTTCAATGAAGAAAATTTTGCATTGGATATGCTCAGCTACCATACTGTAATGGCCGTGTGATTTTTTATTATTATTTTCTTATGTTAGATAAACACAATATTCCACTTTGCCAAAGGCATAACATTGGGAGATTGTGGATTCACAAAATCAAACTACACTCTTTAGCTACAGAGATTTTCTCAAGAGACTCTTTTCTCAAGAGACTTAACCTTCAGTTTAATCATGATCAAGGGATCTTAACTAATATGATCATGTGTTTGGGGGCCCCAGTTACAAAGCCCCTTTAAACATGGCAGACCTGCATTAATCAGCTTTGGCACCTCTTCTGAATTTAATTAAAAAGTATATACACTGGACATGTGGGAGCGCAGCCTGTCTGCAAACATTTTGGAAGCACACTGAGGGTGCTGCAAACATGGTACATTGAAATACTGTAGTGCATTCTGCCTGGCTACGCCATAACTATATGGAAATTGTAGCCAGTGCAAAAATGAAGCTCTCAATTTCTGCTGAGATTTTAAAATTAATATTAGACTCATAGAATTTAAGGTCTGAAGGGACCATTGTGATCATCTCATCTGACCTGTATATTGCAGGCCACAAAATCTCAACCACTCCTGAAAAAGATCCCTAACCTATGGCTGAGTTACTGAAGTCCTCGAATCATGGTTTAAAGAGAATAAGTTATTCAAGTTACATAGAATTCACCATTTACACTAGTTTACACCTGCAAGTGCCCCATGCTGCAGAGGAAGGCCTCCCCCCTCTCCCCAGGGTCTCTGCCAATCTGAGCCAGGGAAAAATTCCTTCCCGACCGCAAATATGGCGATCAGTTAGACCCTGAGCATGTGGGCAAGACCTACCAGGCAGATATCTAGGAAAGAATTCTCTGTAGTAACTCAGAGCTTCCCCGTCTATTGTCCCGTCTCCAACCGTAGGAAATTTTTGTTACTGGCAGTCACCGATGAGCCAGGATGATTATGTTTGACTTCATTGCTGCCTTTTGCCATGTTAATTTTCTAGCTGCTTCAGGTGACTCAAAAGGACTTTTAATTCAATCAGTAAATAATAATAGCTCCCAGACTATACCCAGAAAGTAGCAGGAAACTAGCTCACCTCCTGCTCCAGCCTGAGGTGGCCCTAGTTCCACCTTCCCATGGCATTTACAGGGATTCTTGATTACATCCCCCCATCTGACTGTGAAAGATAATGGGGGATTCAGGAATCTTGACCCTCTGAGTACATCTACACAGCAATTAAACACAATAGGAGATAGCAGCTTCTTTCACTTGGAGCAGAGTCCCTGCCATCTGCAAAGACTGTAGACTGTTGGCTGCCATTTTGACTATGTGCAGCCTGTGATTTCAGTCACACGGATATGAATGGGAGATAGCAGCCATTTTGATTAATGACAAAAATGCCCAAGGAAGGAAGGAAGGAAGACCCAGCTGGTCCAGGGTCAGCTGCCTCAGGCTCACAGCATTCAGGCTGTGGGGCTGTAAAAACTGCTGTGTAGACGTTTGGGCTCAGGCTGTGACCCTGCGAGGGGGGAGGGTCCCAGAGCCCAGGCTCCAGTCTGAGCCTGAACATCCACATAGCAATTTTACAGCTCCGCAGCCTGAAACTCACAAGCCCAAGTCAGCTGACCTGGGCCAGCCATGGGTCTTTTATTCCAGTGTAGACGTATGGCCTGTTCCCTAGAATGGGAGGCTTTCGCTATATGGCTTATTGCAATGTCCAGGGCCCCAATGTGTAGTTCCTGAGAACATCTCTGCCACGAACCTTCCAGAGATGATTGTCGTTTATGTTATTTGTACTGTTCTGCTTTGCTCAGACAGTTTCCTACAATACGAGAGTCTGTTAAAAATATCCATGTGCCATTGTGTCTTCCGTCTGGAAGGCACAGGATTACCTACCCTTGATACTCCCAAGTACATCTTAATGGTGTGGGCCATGAGGGAGACTGTGAGAAAATGGAGTCCACATCCCCCCTCAGAAAGCAAAGAGTTTCGAGAAGAGAGCTCACATCAATGCCAGCCATTTTCTTTGTGTAGCTGGGAACAACTTCTTATTCAAGCACAAAATGCTCAGGGAGGTTCTCAGCTAGTCCTTGTAGTATTATAATTTCTTTATACATCAGGACATAGAATGTTCAGTATGAAATTGCAGAGGGGTTTGTAGAAAATTCCTGGTATTTTCCTGGTAGGAAGGAGAACCAGAACCCTTTGCAGTTACAGACTTGTGTGGAGATATCAGGTCACACAGGGTGCAGGTGCAATTTAAAAGACATTTCCTCTGCAATGTTCATATTTACCAAAAGCCTCCCTGGGAGAGAATATACCAACAATTGAGTACTGCTTCATTCTCAACCAACAGGTTGGGAAATCCAAGGAATATTAGAATTCCTTCATAGATTAGCTTCAATGCTGAAAAACTGAACAAAACACACCTACCAGTGAAAGACCGCATCACAAACAAGGCAGACTTTGTAGAAAAGCTGTGCTCTACCACTGGAAGAATAATGAATTTATGTCACAAGATAAGTGGTACTGAAGTCTATGACTGCATGTGAACTAGGACTGAAGGTCGATTAGGAATGTCAGAGCATGAGCAACTGAGCTAAATTAAATTGCCACCAAAATGGAAGATGTGGAAAATTATAAGAAGGAAATGCTGAGACTCCAAGTGGCTCTTTGGAAAGGTGGCTAAAGTGGAGAAAGAAATGTGCACCATGAAAAGGCAAAACAGCACTCCTCTATAAATCTCAGCTGACAGAGAAACTATTGGAGTTAAGTTTCAGAGTAGCAGCCGTGTTAGTCTGTATTCACAAAAAGAAAAGGAGTACTTGTGGCACCTTAGAGACTAACAAATTTAAGTTAAGTAGACAGAAGAATAAATAAAGAATAAATGTGACCTTACTGGTAGAATAGTTACATTTAGGGCTGTCAAGCGATCAAAAACTTTAATCGCAATTAATCGCACTATTAAACAATAATAGAATACAATTTATTTAAATATTTTTGGATGTTTTCTACATTTTCAAATACATTGATTTCAATTACAATACAGAATACAAAGTCTACAGTGCTCACTTTATATTTACTTTTGATGACAAATATTTGTGCTGTAAAAAACAAAAATAATATTTTTCAACTCACCTCACACAAGTACTGTAATGCAATCTCTTTATCATGAAAGTTGAATTTACAAAAGTAAAATTATGTACAAAATATAACTGCATTCAAAAATAAAACAATGTAAAACTTTAGAGCCTACACATCCACTCAGTCCTATTTCTTGTTCAGCCAGTTACTCAAACAAGTTTGTTTACATTTGCAGGAGATAATGCTGCCCACTTCTTGTTTACGATGTCACCTGAAAGTGAGAGTAGACATTTGCATGGCACAGTTGTAGCCAGCGTCACAAGATATTTACATGCCAGATGTCCTAAAGATTCATATGTCCCTTCATCTTCAACCACCATTCCAGAAGACATGCCTCCATGCTGATGACGGGTTCTGCTCGATAGCAATCCAAAGCAGTGCAGACTGACACATGTTCTCTTTCATCATCTGAGTCAAATGCCACCAGCAGAAGGTTGATTTTCTTTTTTTGATGGTTCAGGTTCTATAGTTTCTGCACCGGCGCGTTACTTTTTTAAGACTTCTGAAAGCATGTTCCACACCTCGTCCCTCACAGATTTTGGAAGGCACTTCAGATTCTTACACCTTGGGTTGAGTGCTGTAGCTATCTTTAGAAATCTCACGTTGGTACCTTCTTTGCATTTTGTCAAATATGCAGTGAAAGTGTCCTTAAAATGAACAACATGTGCTGGGTCATCATCCAAGACTGCTATAACATGAAATACATGGCAGAATGTAGGTAAAACAGAGCAGGAAACATACTATTCTCCCCCAAGGTGTTCAGTCAAAATTTAATTAAAGCATTATTTTTTAACAAGCGTCATCAGCATGGAAGCATGTCCTCTGGAATGGTAGCTGAAGAAGGGGCATATGAATGTTTAGCATATCTGGCATGTAAATACATTGCAATGCCAGCTACAAAAGTGCCATGCAAACGCCGGTTCTCACTTTCAGGTGACATTGTAAATAAGAAGCCGGCAGCATTATCTCCCGTAAATGTAAATAAACTTGTTTGTCTTAGCGATTGTATGAATCAGAAGTAGGACTGAGTGGACTTGTAGGCTCTAAAGTTTTAAATTGTTTTGGTTTTGAGTGCAGTTATGTAACAAAAAAAAATCTACATTTGTAAATTGCACTTTCATAATAAAGAGATTGCATTATGGTACTTGTATGAGATGAATTGAAAAATACTATTTCTTTTGTTTATCATTTTTACAGTGCAAATATTTGAAATAAAAATAATATAAAGTGAACACTGTACACTTTGTATTCTGTGTTGTAATAGAAATCAATATATTTGAAAATGTAGGAAAACATCCAAAAATAGTTAATAAATTTCAATTGGTATTCTATTGTTTAACAGTGCAATTAAAAATGCAATTAATCGTAATTATTTTTTTAATTGCGATTAATTTTTTCAAGTTAAGCACATGAGTTAACTGCAATTAATCGACAGCCCTAGTTACATTTATTAATCAAATAGGATAACTACCTTCTCCAGAGAATACTTATTTCCTGAAATTGATTAAATTAAGCCCGGATTGAATTGCTGGGGGGATTCTAGACTATGGACTGATTATAAAGAGAAATGCAATGCTACGGAGGACAACCCACAACAGCTGGCAGAACTGTATAAACAGGATCTCTTCCTATTATTTAGGAGTTGAACATTTTATGTGTGTGTTGGGTCAGTTACAAGAAGTAGAATGGTCAATAGTTTAAAGAGGTAAAATGGGGAAAAAATCCAAAGAGCTGATAGATGCAGATGCTTCCAGCATCCTACCGCAGTAGTTACAAACCTTCTGAACGAGCTCAATGCCAAGCTGTAAGGAGGATCTAAAATGCTGGTTCTAACAACACTGGGTATGCAGAGTACTGAGAAATCCACTCTTCTGAACCCCACATTCATCATGCAGCTTGTAGTAAGTAGTGGCCATTGTACACGAGGAGCCTTGAAGCAGGCAACTCATGCATTTAAGAAGATGCAGAGATGTTTCAGCAAAGAAAACTGTTGTATCCTTGGGGGCAGCAGTTTTAGGAAGAAATCACTTGAGACACAGAGAGCTGTGAGCCATTAAAGCAGCCATTTATTTTCACCACTGAACTAACCAAAACCAGCCAAAACTGGCTGGGCTATCCCCTAATAATCTAACTCAGTTGCCATAGCAACAACAAGGTGCTATTAGCACGACAACCAAATACACAACATACTCCTCTCCCCTTAATAAGAACATCCCCTAAATAAAACAAACACTAAACTAAAGAAGGAGGTAGACTGCCTCCATTCCCGCCTAAACACCAGGGATTATTTTGCCCCATAACCATGGGTTCACCCTAGCTAGCTGAGGAGGTCTTCTGTCTCTAGGTGGATTATGGCGAACTTCTGGTGTTGTTGCACCCGAAAGTACCTTGGGCACAGGCCTGACAATGGGTTTGTAGTGTGAACGGGTGAGGAGGTGGTATCAGCTTGTTCCGGGCAAGGGGGTATCTCAGCCGCTGGCAGTAATGGAGGAGAACAGTCAGGAACAGGTGATTTTTGATTCGGTGTCTCACCAGAAGAGGTGAAGTCAGACAACTCAACTGAAGATGTGTCCTGAGGACTGGCATGACCTGGCAACAGCTGATCTACATGTCACCGCCAGGTGAGATTCTCTGCAGTCCGGACTGTGTAGGAAACAGGTCCTGTTTGAGCGATGATCGTGGCAGGGACCCATTTAGCTCCAGAAGTAAAATTCCGAGCCAAAACTGGCTGTCCCGTGCTAAAGGTTTGGTCTTTTGCTCTGGGTGCACATCTGATGACTTGATATTGCTGCTGACTTTGCACAATTTGTCTGGGTTCAGAAGGTTTCAGCGGATCAAAGCAAGTGTGCAGCTGTCGTCCCATCGTTAGAAAGGCTAGGGATGCCTTGGTCGTAGCATGAGGTGTGTTTCTGTAGGAAAGTAAGAAGGTGTCCAGATGCTTTTGAATGGAGTGTTGTCCCCTTGCTGATTTCAAAGCTTGTTTCATTGTCTGCACAAATCTTTCAGCTAATCCATTGGCGGATGGATGATATGGTGCTGAAGTGATGAGGTATATCCCATTTGCCTTCATAAAATTTTGAAACTCCTGAGAGAAGAACTGCGGTCTGTTGTCGCTCACAAGTTATTCTGGCAGACCAAAACGACTAAGGAGTTCCCCTAGTTTTTGGATAGTACTCTCTGCAGTAGTGGACTGCATTATAGAGACTTCTGGCCATTTAGAATGGGCATCTACCACCACCAAGACCATGCTTCTTTCAAGGGGGCCAGTGAAGTCAACATGAATACGTTACCACGGGTTTTCAGACCAGTCCTATGGGTGTAGGGGCGCCCACTGGGGTGCATTCCTGACACCCTGACATGACATACAAGCTCTTGCTTTCTCTTCAATAGCACTGTCCAATCCAGGCCACCAAAAATAGCTTCATGCAATTTCCTTCATGCGCACTATTCCACAGTGACAGGAATGTAGCTGTTCTAACATCTGTGGTCTCAGTGGTGGTGGGATAATGACACATCTCCCCCACAACAAACAACCAGATTGGATCGATAACTCCGTCCTCCTGGACAGGTAGGTAACAAGGTCGGGTGAGACCAGAGAGGTTCATCGAGATTTTCCATGCATCACCAGGTCCATAACTTGGGACAATACTGGGTCAACGCGAGTTGCCTTCTTTATCTGAGTAGCAGTGATGGGTGTGTTCTCTACATGTTCAAAGTAGAAGATTTCCTTTTGGGCAGTATCTTGATGTTTGACTGGCAAAGGCAACCTTGAGAGATTATCTGCATTGCCATGCAGAGTGGATTTCCAATATTTGATTTCATATGTGTGCGCTGAAAGTAACAATGCCCAACGTTGCATACGACTAGCAGCTAATGGGGGAATGCCTGTGTAGGGTCCAAAAATTGAAGTCAGAGGTCGATGGTTTGTAAGAAGAGTAAACTTCCGCCCAAACCAGGTACTGATGAAACTTCTGAATTCCAAAAACAATTCCTAATGCCTCATGTTCGATTTGGGCATAGTTAGTTTCTGCTTTGCTTAGAGCGCTGTGACAAAGTTCCTCCTCTGCCTCGGTGGGTCCTGCGCTTATTGGCGGATTTGCTCACCTCAGAGGTTCACGGCAGCTCTCAGTTTGGCCACTTTCATGGCTCAAATCTGCCGTTCACTCAATTAGCCTCATCACTGGCCAGCATGGGGAAAAGGAAGAAGAACAATCCCTGCAGTCTCTGCTGATCCACCTAGTGGATTCGGGAAGAGGCCAGAGACCTTCCCCTCTGGTGGAACCCACAGTCCAGGTCAACTTCTCCGCTATCAAGTAGGGAGTTGGGGAAATGGAGGGATGGGGGGAACCTGGGCCTGCCCTCTACTCCGGGTTCCAGCCCAGGACCCTGTGGATTGCAGCTGTCTACAGTGGCTCCTGTAACAGCTGCGTGACAGCTACAACTCCCTGGACTACTTCCCCATGGCCTCCTCCCAACATCTTCTTTATTCTCACCACAGGACCTTCCTCCTGATGTCTGCACTTCTCAATCTTCCAGAGGTACACCTTCTCACTCTCAGCTTCTTGCACCTCTTGCTCCCAGCTCCTCGCACGCACACCACAAACTGAAGTGAGCTCCTTTTTAAACCCAGGTGCCCTGATTAGCCTGCCTGTCTTAATTGATTCTGGCAGCTTCTTGATTGGCTGCAAACGTTCTAATCAGCCTGTCTGCTTTAATTGTTTCCAGAAAGTTCCTGATTGTTCTGGAACCTTCCCTGTTACCTTACCCAGGGAAAAGGGACCTCCTTAACCTGGGGCTAATATATCTGCCTTCTATCACTCTCCTGTAGCCATCTGGCCTGACTCTGTCACAGTGTGTAAAGCAAAAGCAATAGGTGTCTCTTCTCCCGAAGGCATAATGTGTGACATGACTGCTCCCACTCCATAAGGGGAGGCATTGCAGGCCAATTGTAGGGGTAAGGATGGATCAAAGTGCGTTAGAACTTCAGAATTTAGCAATGCATCCTTAGCTTTGTTAAATGCAACATTACAGGCTTCAGTCCACTTCCAGGCCTTGTTCTGCCCAAGGAGTTCATGAAGTGGTTTTAGCAGTGTGGCTAACTGTGAGATGAACTTTCCATAATAGTTCAATAGTCCTAGAAACAAGCGCAGCTGGCTAACATTTTGAGGCAGGGGAGCCTCCACAATAGCCTTAACTTTTGCAGGGGCCTTATGAAGACCCATAGCATCAATGATGTGTCCCATATATTCAATAGAGGGCTGGAAGAATTCACACTTGTCTTTGCGGACTCATAGGCCATACTCTTCCAGTCTTTGTAGGGTGGCCTCTAAATTCTTTCAGTGATCCTTTTCATTCCTTCCAGTGACCAGGATGTCGTCCAGATAACACTGAACTCCTGGAAGTCACACAAGATCTGGTCCATAGGCCTCTGGAACAGGGCGGGAGCAGACGTTATTCCGAAGGGTAGGTGACAGTATCGATAAAGCCCCTTATGAGTCACAATAGTCAACAGCTTTTGGGACTTTTCATAGACATGCATCTGTAAATACCCTTGACTCAGATCAATCTTACTGAACTTTTGTCCCCCAGCCAGGCCCGTGAAGAGGTCATCAATGCGGGGAAGCGGTTATTGCTCTGCACACAACACCGAGTTGACTGTAACTTTAAAATCACCACAAATCCAGAGGGAGCCATCTTTCTTCACTATTGGAATGATAGGAGTGGCCCATGGGCTATGGGTAACTGGTATTAGGACTCCATTGGTGACCAGGCGCTCCAGGTCCGCTTCAACTTTCGGCCTCATGGCATATGGCACAGTTCGGGCTTTCAGATATTTTGGTTGACTCTCAGGTTTAATGTTCAATGTCACAGTGATTCCCTTCATACTTCCTCTCCGAAAACAGCAGCATGTATCCTTAGTATAGTAGTCAGACCGGTTTCTTCTTTAGTCATTTGGTACACTTCTGCGCAGTTCAGCTGAATCTTCCCAAGCCAAGACCTACCCATTAAGGGTGGGTCATTACCTCTCACCACAAACAGTGGCAATTTAGCAGCCTGTCCATTGAACTCCACCTGAACATCAATAGTGCCCAACATGGGCACAGCTTCTCTCGTACACGTCTTCAGAACCGTTTTTGTTGCCTTAAGCGGAAGATGCTGTAGCTTTTCTTTATACACAGTCTCAGAGACCAGCGAGATGGCTGCACCGGTGTCCAGTTCCATGCGTAATGGTTTGCCATCCAACAAAGGGGTTACCCAGTTCATGTGAGCCCACTGCCAAAGACAAAACATGCAGTGGCCCTTGTTCTTGAGATGAGGTGTCACCTTGGTCATCCTGGGTCCGCTCTAGGGTATGCAGGTTCCCCTTTTTGGTTGGCCAGACCACAGACCTCTTTTTCTTTTGTTTACAGGCACACTCAGTGTGTCCCTTTTTGCCACAGTGTCGACACACCAGGTCCTTACACCAGCATTCTGATGCCTGGTGACCCAGCTTACCACAGCGGTAACATTCCTGACTCTGCACAGTTCTGTGGGTAGGTTCTTGTGACACTTTGTGCTCCCTAGGGGATGCACCGATGTATTGCGCCTCCTTTGTAGCCAGTTCCATGGAGATCGCAATATCAACAGCCTTCTGTAAGGTAAGCTGAGCCTCTGTCAATAGGCGCTTCCGTAGAGCTTCACTGTACAGGCCACACACTAACCTGTCACGCAGGGCATCATTTAACATCTCCTTAAATTCACAGTGTTCTGCTAGCCTTTTTAAAGTTGCTACAAATTGTACAACTGTTTCATCTTCTTTCTGGTCTCTTTTGTGGAACCTATATCTTTCAGCAATTACCAGTGGTTTTGGGGAAAAATGGGACCCCAGGATTTCCACAATGTCACTGTAAGATTTGGTCTCAGGCTTAACAGGGTGTAGTAAGCTGCATAGCAGGGAGTAGGTTTTAGCCCCCACATCACTTAAGAATATTGGCACCTTCTTCTCTTCTGTAATGTCATTTGCAATAACAAAAAGCTCAAAACGCTCAGTATACACATGCCATTGCACTATATTCTCCTCAAAAGGTTCCAGTGGCCCTGTAAGTGTAGCCATGGTTTTAGTTTCAGGTTTCACAGTCAGTGCCAAGAAGCCAGTTCTCACCCCCTTCCAACAGCTAAAAGATGTTGGTAGTTTTTTTTGTTTTTCGTTTTTTCTTTTACCTTGACTTCTACTTCCTTCTGTTGCTGGGGCAGCACAGGGATCCCATCCTCGTTGCCACTTTGTTGTATCCTTGGGGGCAGCAGTTTTAGGAAGAAATCACTTGAGACACAGAGAGCTGTGAGCCATGAAAGCAGCCATTTATTTTCACCACTGAACTAACCAAAACCAGCCAAAACTGGCTGGGCTATCCCCTAATAATCTATGTCAGTTGCCATAGCAACAACAAGGTGCTATTACCACGACAACCAAATACACAACAAAAATGATCCATGGCAATGTTTCGAGAACTGAAACTTCAATTCTTCTCCAGGTTTAGAGAATTTTACTTGGAGGACTCCTATCAAAACAGAGTCTTGGATTCCTGTAGCCAGTGTCTCAATTTGGCACTGGTGGATTATGTGGACAGAAGACTTGGATCACAAACAGTGGATGATATTCTCAGCAATGGACAGTCCATTGAATATAGTAACTGGAACTTTTTCCAGTTCACTGTGCAAAAGAAGCTGCTGGAGAAGAAGAATTTTGAGGAGTATGTGAAATACATTAGTAAAAGTTACATTGGTATTAGTTATTAGTAACTACCCATGTTACATCATTACAATGAGATTGAAGGTTTGCAAGATCTGGTGAGGAAGATTTTATCCACTTTAAGAAAGTCAGGAATGTTCTGGTTAACTCCAAGCAAAAAAGATACTCTCACAAACTCTGCATTTCTAGATTATTTCTGCCAAGTGCTGCAAAATGATCAAGGACAACTTGGATGTGATCCTGTTCAAAAACACAAAAAACATTGGTCCGTTCTCAGCTAACATTCAAGACACTCTGACTGAGGCAGAAGAAAGCATTCACATAGAACAGGAGGAGCTGAGTGTTCAGGCAATGCTTTAGAAGCTTCAACTCTAGTCCCAGGATAAAATCTTCAAGTGAGCATCTGGATGTGAGGAGTTCTATCCATTCTGTAAGATCCCCTATGAAGCAGAAGGCACTAATCACAAGGAGCTATTTGCATCTGTCCATTGGCTTCAAGGATTAGAGCAATAAAGGAACCAATAAATGCAAAGGTTCTGGTTTCTACATCTGAATTTAAAGACCTGGACATAGCTTTTCAATGTTATCCCTACGGCTGGTGTTACCCTGACTGGTGCATCTAGCCAGATCCCAGCATCAGGGCTTCAGACTACTGGAAGGAGTTTAATCACCAGCTTGCTAAAAATTATAAGGTTCAACTTTCTGTTCTCCCAAGGGGTTGAATAAAATAACCACAGCACAGGTACTGCAGAGTATCTATGAAGCCTTTCACATTAACTGCACACAGTCACTAAATTATAAGTGTTGGCATGGGGGTGTCCAGGAAAAACAAGAAATTCTCTTCAGTAGACTTCTTCACAATAAGTGGTAGGAATGTCACCAGGCTCATTCCCTGAAATGATGATATTATCATAGAGTATTTTACAAAGTTCACTGGACACTTTTAAAAACAAACATAGAGCAATATCCTCTTCCAGTATGTGCTAAATATCTTCTCCCACCTGCTCTGCCCAGTAGACCTGACTCCTGCTCTAACCACTAGGCAAGCCCACCTACATCCTTGTTCCCAATAAAAGTAAAGGATTTTTTACTTTGTGATCAATAAAATATTTTTTTTGGAGGAAAAGAACTAATACAAAATTATTCAGAATGAACTACTTTACTTAACTGACTAGTATCAAGCCAGTTTGGAGCAATACATCAAAAGTGACAAAGGACCAATGAGTTTGACTGTAATATTAGCTTTGGTTCTGTCCACAGAAATACATGCTAAATTTCCTCTCTCTGCCTCTTTTATTATGGCTTCAAATTGACTTCATCCATCTGTTCTATTAAATGTGATGGAGAAGATTTAACCTGCTTTCACTGCAATTTCTATGAAATAATCTTATTCAAAGTAATAGTGTTCCTTACTCCCATTTTACGTCAGGCACGGACTGCAAAAAGCAGCATGAAAAACATCTTTATTGTACTGGGTGATTTCAGATTAATTTCTGAACCTGCATGTTGTCGAGAACGAGATTATGCAGAAATCTATGACTCATCAACTTGTCTCTGAAAATCTAGATAGGATTTTTCTTCATATTGCTAATAACAGTTACACTTTTCCTGAAAAAAATTAAAACTTCACATCCAGCACTACTACATAGTCAGAATCTAATTGAGAGGCCAAAGGGTGAAGTGGCTTCTATGACCAATGTGACAGAACATTTTCAGTGTATTCCCACAGTGCTGGATTCTGAGTGGTTCCTCAAGCTGTTTTGCAGCCATAACTCAGTTGTGTCATCTTGAGACCTCTGGGGTAGGTGTGATAACTGCAACTTCAAATCTTCAGTCCACAGAAAATATGACTTTAAAATGTGCCTGTCAATCTGGCCCTGGTCCTGCAAAAAGGTGTACACCTGCTTGATTTTATGCAGGCAAGTAGTCCCAGTCACTGTACCTGAACTGAATCTACATTCTGAATACTTCAAAGTTTGGGAGGAGGTTTGATCTGGGGGTTTGCTGCAGTGCAGCCCTAGTACAAAGTAAGAGGTCACTTACAAAATTTGAATCCAGATGGACTTTCAACTCCCACACATAGCTCAGGGCTATGCTGAGCTTACATCTGGTTTGGGCCCATCCCCTATCTGAATCAGATGACTGTTTAATAAGGCTGGGAGAACAAATTTGGAATACTGGAACTGTCTAAACTTCACTTTTAACTTGATCTGAAACAGCTTTTTTCAGGACTGGAAAAAAGTTTCATGTAAGCAGCTTGTTTGTTTTAATTTTCATTTCCCTTCTCACTTCCTGACTTCATCTGGAAACAAACAGAAACAGCAAAATGGTTCTTATTTACTGCTGAGTGAAAACAAGAATCACTGAATTAAGCCTGTTCTAGTGAGATTTCCAGCCTGGGTTCTAGGCAAAAAGAATTCAGATAAGCTTGTGATAAGCCACCAAACTCTCTCCAAAGCAAACACATTTGAGTTTCATCACATGGCTTTATGATGCTTTTGGTAGTCATGCACCCCGCTAGTGTAATCAGCACACTATTGATACAAGCAGTATTTAAGTCTCATTAGAAGAGATTTATGTTCGATGCTGCCTGTCATTTTTAATATTAAATCATTCAGAAGTAATTGGCCTCACTGGGCTTTCAATATACTTTTACAAAGTATGAAGCTGGAAAATATCAAAATATACCTTTCCTGCCCAAACTCTGGTAAACTGTCCCATGTTCTTTGCTGGTATTCTCTTTACCTCTCTCTCTCAAAAAAATCTGTACTGTCATTGCTGATTTTACAGTTCCTGTTATTTAGATCCCTGGGAACTGCTGCACACTTTAGATGGGAAAACAAAACTCTTCCCTACAAGACATGTAGGGTGAAATCCTGGCCCTATTAAAGTCAGTGAGAGTTTTGCCATTGATATCAGGCCAGGAATTCATTGACAGAATCTGCAGATTGTGTTGTATATAGGTTTAAAATGGCATGCCAGTCTGGTAGAAAAACATTTTGAATTGAACATTGCAGTGAGTAGTTTGTACTCTTTAAAAAACATTTAGGCAGAAAATAAAGGGCAAGAAAGGATGAATTAAAGTGGTTGAAGAGTTATACCTAGGACATTCGGATGATACTGAGTACAGTAAAATTTAGTTTGAATATCAAGAAAAAGTTTCAAAGAGTTAGGCCTATTAGACCATGGAATAATTTCTCAGAGGAAGCAAGAAAAGCCCTGACGTTCTAGTCATTTTAAATTAGGCAGGAAACAATCCTGCATTGGCACATTCTGGACAAGATCTTTCCTGTCTCCAGGTTCCATTAATTCAATCTGACAGTGGCAAGGATAGCTAGGGTGAACCTTGACTATTCAATCTGATTTTCACAAGAGTTTTCTTTGTAACAAAATAGAGGTATTGTAATGATAACATGGGGCCCAGTCCTACAAGGCTCTGCCTATACTCCACTCCAACTGAAGTAAATATGGAAGTCACTGGGAATTGAGGGTACTCAGCTGCTTTCATGAGGATCAGGTTAGTAGTTTGGCCATACCAAACCTTGTTTGGTTCATTGTCCATTTACCTGGCAGCCAGTTAGCTATCTAGAAGCATACGCAGCAGGGCATTTTGTGGGAGGAAGGGAAGGAGGGGGAAAGAGAGAGCGTGATCACATGGAGACGTCTGACTGCATCCCTTACTGAATAGCCTTTGTGTGAAATGAATCAAAATCATTAGGTTTTAAATTCTCCTGGGCAGGAAGTGTCTTTGGTATGCTTTTGTACAGTATCTAACACCCCAGCGCCAGTTCTGACTGGGGCCTCTGGCTGCTGTTGCAGTATAAATATTAAATGCACATAATCATAGCCAAAGTAAAAGTAAACTTTATCTCTAGTAAAACATATACCATGTTATAACTCTAACTAAATAGCAGAACAAACTATTAATTTCCACTCAAAAATAAAATGTGCCAGAGCAGCATGTGCCCCTCGAGGTCTGTTGTTTGCCCAGAGTGTTCATTTCCCCAGCTGTTATGGCTTGACAGAATTCTCCAACTAAAGCAAAATGTCCTGTTCTGCAGCTTTGGAATGGGTGGGAGGGAACATGTCCCACCCTATAGACACACATACACACACCTTAAATCCAACTCTACAGATATATTTCAGTTGTGATACGAACCTTTATCTTGTTTAGACTGCAAAGTGAGTAATGCTGGGAATAGACTGGGTTAGTTTCCATTTGCTTTCTTCTCCCACTCTACATGTAATTGCTACAAACATAAAAAGATAAAGCACCTTTTATAAACCCCGGTGTGGGGAGTTCTGATGAGGATGATGATGACACAGCCGCCAGCACTGGAGCTGTGTAGACCCTGTCTACATTAGACACGTTGGCTCAGTTACACTAGTGCACACTCCTAATGTACAGAAGCAGTGCCAAGGTTTGAGGGAGTCAGGGTTAATGGAGGAGCTGAGGGAGAGGGAAGTAATTGCTAGGAAGGAGCCTGGGAGTGAACCTGGAGGGTTATTGGGTATGGGTGGGAGAAGTACGGAACAGTTCTTTTTGGGGGGGGAGGGGTGGGGGGGGAATTGTTCAGGAGTTGGAAAGCCTCCCCAGTGCAGACCCTGGCTGACCCCTAGCCTCTCCCATTCAGTCAGACACATCTGCCCCTGTCCCCATGTGGCCCTGCATCCCCACTCAGCTATCCCAACTACCCCCATCCCCATGTGTCCCTACATCTCCCCTTCCCCCCCTATAGCCCTGCACCCCCACTCCCATTCAGCCCCTGGCTCAATGTTGTCACCCCACTAGTTCCTGTGCCCTGCCCTAGGCCCATAGCAAGTTTGATTCTTTGAACTAGACTTTATCCCCAGACTTCTCAAAGAACTATTCTCCCTTTCTGTTTGTCTACTTAAATGTTTGTAATGTACACTGGCTCCTTTGTTATCTTGCCTGAATCTGTGCTGTTGTTTAGGAAACAATGTCAGAATGGCTTGCCATTAAACTCTGACCCAAAGCCTCAGGTAAATGGAAAGATTACCATTGACTTCAATGCGCTTTGGATCAGGTCCAAAATATCCTAAGCATTCTATTATTTTACTTCCTTTGGCCTTGATCCTGCTCCCAATGAAGACAGTGGGAGTTCATTGGGAGCAGGCCCTGCACTGTCATTTGAATGTAACGGTTAGCTAGGCCAGTTTAACTAGCCAGTCCAGGACTGAAATTTTCCCTCGTATTTGCACTGGCTGTTTTCAAGGAACTAAAATGAGGAGCAGCTCTTAAAGTTCATATCAGGTTTTGCTGCTGTGTTGGCAAGCAATATAAACAATGGAATTAAGGCACACGGCTACATGGCTCAGCTCAAATGTCCCATGCTCAAAGTTTTGAAAGGCCATTGATTTCTGATTGAGTTTTTAACCCTATAAAGAGTCTGAAAACATTTTCAAAGATCCCCTCAACAATGGGAAATGCCCAGTAGTTTCTGAATAGTACATGACTTCCAAACTTAAGATTAACTGTGCTGTTCATAACAAGCACTGAAAGCTAAACCCTCTCCTACAGCCACGCTTGGTGTAAGCGTGTTCTTCAGGGCCTGGAGAAAAGCAATCCTTCTCCCAGGCTGTTCTGTGGCTGCTACTGCAGCCTACACAGGGGCAATATTTCCTCCGTTGGGGCAATGGCGAGCAAATCCACACAGCCATGGGTCAACCTACCTTGCTCCCACTCCACTCCAGTTGACCCCACAGGTTGTGGATGCACATGGAGCCCCCATGGAGCTCTCCAGATCTTTCCTTCTCCACCTGACCAGCAGAAATCCATCCTTTCCATTGATGTCTGGGTCCTCCGTGGCTCTAGAGGGGACAGAATTTTCCCCCATTTTGTGGGTGATTTATAGAGACATAAATGGCAGCTAGGCACCGAACTCCCTGTGACAGGGTGTATAAACCCCACACTGGAACTGAAGGGAATAAGGATCAACTCAGGGCCCAAGCAACCCTGCCCAGCCACACCTGCGGGGCATGCACCAGCTAGAGGTGGAGCTTAAAAGGGAGCCAGCCAGGCAGCTCAGAAGGGGCCTCACAGAGCAGAAAAAGAGACCTACCCCGAGAGCTCCTGGGAAAGGGCACTGCAGAAACCTTCTTGAGAGAAAAAGCCTGTCTACTGAGCCCAGAGGGGCTGGCAGTTCAACTCTTATTTTTTCCTTTACTGTGGCAAGTTATAAGACTTTGGCAAGAGAGTGCGTGGTAGGAAGTGGGGCCTAGAGAGGCAGCCTGAAGGCATTCCTGGGTGCTGGACATTGGTACCTCTTACAGAGCACAGTGGAGTGGGAGGGCCTGGGCTCCCTTACCAACCTTCCTCATTAACCGGTGCATGAAAACCCTCATTTCTAGAATCTCCCTGGGGGAACCTTTGGAAAGCCCTATCTGGGATTGGACATCCACAGGGGTCAATAGGTGGACCCCATATCTTCCTTGGAATCCCCCTCACAGCAGGAGAGATAAGACTGATTGGTGACGTGACTGGAAGTTAGGGTCAACTCGCATCAAAAGACAGACTGCCACAGGGTGTGATCGTGGCCTGGGGGAGAAGATTAGAGTCTTGGCAAACATAGGCCTAACCCCCTAGCCACCAGCGAACACACCGTCCATCACACTCCTACAGAAAATCATGTCATTAACTACTGTTTGTGCCTTTGAAAACCTCTCCCTTTACCCTTTGTTACCAGACCATCTCCTCTTTGCAATATAGATAAAATAAAACAATTGTAATAATACATAGCATCTTCTACGGTAGGATTTCAAAGGACTTAAGCAAGGACAGCGTTAAGTGCTTTATTAATGGATGTGGCTAGAGAGTTAAATCTCACCTCCTACCTGCAGATATAGGGTACCTTATACGTGATCAGCCTTGTCATTCCACCTCTTTTCACGATAACTGTCAGCTCCTAAAGATGATGCTATAATGAAGGCTCAGGTGGATCGCATTTTTAAAAATACATGTTAAGCCCCATTATATGTCTCAACTTAGAAGCAGACATTCAAGAGTTTGTGGCCTGTGAATGGGGTCCAGCGACATGCAAGGATCAGATAGGACTCTGGAGACTGAGCGGAATCAGCTGCTCTACCCGTGGCATCATGACAGGAAACTGTCACAGCTGACAAACTCCAGATTTCCCCTACATGAACTCCTCTTCCCAACACCACAACAAACGCATCTGTCATGGAACTCCGCCCTCAGCAGGGGACCATGCTATACTGCTTAAATAAATAAATTTTTTAAAAGCCAGCAGCAGCCTGTCTGTACAGGGCTCCCATCCTTGCTAAGTCAAGTAGAGCTGAACTGTTAGTGACAATGGGAAAGTTTGATGAAGATTCCTCAAGTGGAGACAGGGCCCATCTCTCCCTCCCCATCTCCCTTTCTCAAAGTGGGAGTTCGGATTTCTCTTTTATCTTTCAGTAAAAATGGGGCAAGGGAGAGAAATAATAAAAAAGGATTAAAAGAGTGGATTGGAACGAGCAAAGGTGTTCATATAAAGATTTGTAAAGCACTGTACAAAGTAAGTAAACCTCTGTGGCCTCCTCCAGTGCTGAATTCTGGAGAATGGCCAGGGTAGGTATTACCTGGCAGGGTAAGCGCCTCGTTATTTAGTCAGTTACAGTCTATCACTGTTCAGTCAATAATGTAATCTAGCCCTGGCTAAACATTATAGCCTTGAAAAAACACCAAGGAGTCCTTGTGGCACCTTAGAGACTAACAAATTTATTCGGGCATAAGCTTTTGTGGGCTAAAAACCACTTCATCAGATGCATGGAGTGGAAAATACAGAAAGCAGTATAAATATTACAGCATATGAAAAGATGGGAGTTGCCTTACCAAGTGGGGGTCAGTGCTACAAGGCTAATTCAATTAAGGTGGAAGTGGCCTATTCTCAACAGTTGACAAGAAGGGGTGAATATCAAAGGAGGAAAATTATTTTTGTAGTGCTAACAAGGCCAATGCAATCAAGGTGGACGTCGCCCATTTCCAACCGTTGACAAGAAGGTGAGAGTATCAGCAGAAGGGAAAATTACTTTTTGTAGTGACCCATCCACTGCCAGTCTTTATTCAGGCCTACTTTGATGGTGTCCAATTTGCAAATTAATTCCAGTTCTGCAGTTTCTCATTGGAGTCTGTTTTTGAAGTTTTGTTGTTGAAGAATTGCCACTTTGACGATCCCTCACTCTCAGAGACCTTGGGTGAAAGGCCAGTCCTCGCTTACAGACAACCCCCCAACCTGAAGCAAATACTCACCAGCAACTACACACCACACAAAGAAAACACTAGCCCAGGAACCAATCCCTGCAACAAACCCCGTTGCCAACTCTGTCTGCGTATCTATTCAAGGACACCGTCGTAGGACCTAACCGCATCAGCCACACCATCAGGGGCTCGTTCACCTGCACATCTACCAATGTGATATATGCCATCATGTGCCAGCAATGCCCCTCTGCAATGTACATTGGCCAAACTGGACAGTCTCTAAGTAGAAAGAATAAATGGACACAAATCAGACATCAAGAATTGTAACATTCAAAAACCAGTAGGAGAACACTTCAATCTCCCTGGACACTCAATAACAGACTTAAAAGTAATTTTCCTCCTTTAATATTCACCCCTTCTTGTCAACTGTTGAGAATAGGCCACTTCCACCTTAACTGAATTAGCCTTGTAGCACTGACCCCCCCACTTGGTAAGGCAACTCCCATCCTTTCATGTGCTGTAATATTTATACTGCTTTCTGTATTTTCCACTCCATGCATCTGATGAGGTGGGTTTTATCCCACAAAAGTTTATGCCCAAATAAATTTGTTAGTCTCTAAGGTACCACAAGGACTCCTCATTGTTTTTGCTGATACAGACTAACATGGCTACCACTCTGAAACCTGTCACCAATTATAGCCTTGAGTAACTTGAGTAACCTTGAAAGGCTTTTCTGAATTATACACAAACATTCTGTAAGATCCTAGTGCACTAACAAGGTGTGTGTATAGACCAAGAGTTAAAAATAATTAAAAACAGATTTAAAAAATAATTTCTTCCTTTGCTTCCCTGCCAAGATTTGATCTCAGGTTTGTGTGTTTCTCTCACTACAGTTAAGGATGGTATAGCAACACCTAAAGCAGCATAAGGAACACAGGACCACTGCACTTTAGTCAATGACATCGCTAAAAGCTACTAGAAGAGAACCTTGAAGTCATGTCCTGGAAGACAAAAGCCTGTGTGTAACATTAAACATTGTTCTCTTAAGAGTATTAAAATACATGGTTTGCTATGTTTTCTTTGGCACAATAGTCACCTTTTGGAGTCTGCTAGGGAAAACACGTTTTCCTTCACTTTAAAAAGCTGGCATTCAAGACAATTTTTAATAATCCGTCAATAGTGTTCAGGTGTTTCCTAGAGCGGTTTGCTTTTTACACACTGATTAGCTGAACACTTATATAGTATTATATAGCATTATAACCATTAACTAACAAATCCTTAAAACACCTCCATTATAGCAAAGTTGACTTCTGTTATCAGGGTACTATATTGATCCTAGAACCTGAACCAAAGCCCGCTGAAATTGACAGGAATAGGAGTCTTTCCACTACCCCAGGGGGCTTCGGATCAGGCCCCTCATGTCTATACAGGAAGGAAAATTATAAATAATACCACCTTGTACACTCATGCATATTTTCCTTTAGTTCTGAGACAGCAGCTGCAATACCTGCTGATATTTTGGCAAGTCACAGATTTGCTAGAATTTATTCACAATTTTTCTCAACATCAGCAGATCAGCTATGAAGTGGCCACAGATTTCATATGGCATGCAGATTTCACACAATGGTACTCTTCTCTTATTTCTGTGACTTATGGCTGACAGTTAACAAAACAGTGCATTGCACTGATTCCAGTAACCTAGAGTAACTAATAAAATCAAGGCTAAGGAATCATAAGTCTAGTGTTTTTTCCTCTTTTCTTCTATCTACAATTATTGGGAACCAATTTCTTAAATGGGGTGGAGCAACAATTCGTTAGAGCTGAGAGGACACAGTGTTTTACTCCAGTAACTAACAAGTTAATTCTCTCATATGTAAGCTAATGGGTTACATGGGATGCTGTGTTTCTCTAGGCTAGAGAAGTGCCCTGAGTGGACAGAAGTAATCCATTGTTACAGCTTTAGTTTGTACTTCTGTACAATCTGGAAGGTGAGAGAGAGCTTCACTGAACTGAAGAGGGAAAAAACAAAGTTTTGAGATGCCATCAAACTCCAGCCTCAAAACTCACCAGCAAAGACAACTGACACATTCAAACGAAGAAACACCTGAATAGATTCATTATCAGCAAGTCAAACTCTCAGGGCACAGCCTCAGTCAAGGTACAGCACTGCATTTAACAGCTTGTGAAAGCTGCCTGTGCCAAAGTATCTCTTTTAGAGACATACACACCACAAAATAATTCATGTCTTAAAAGAAAGGGACCATTTTTATTTGAGTGAACTCACGATTAAAAAAAAAAAATCTGCTGTAAACTGTCATTTTGTAACTCAGGTAATGTGACCTGAATCACATGGAAAAGCTAAGCACTTCAATTCCAATTGCCTTCTTTCACCTCTACAACCCTGAACCTGAGATTGCAGCCTGAAGTCTGCTCAGGAGTTAATTATGTACCATTTACTACTCTCACTGTTGTCCTTGTTTTGAGAGTCGTCTAATTTGTTCCATTCGGGGTTCTTTCCACTTTTCTGGGGAAGGCAATTTATTACAGAATTTTAATGTGTTAGGAATCTGTAACAAATAATGGAAATTTGCTAAGAAAGTCTGACCTTTTGAGATGTTTATATTAGGATTGCCAAGTGAGTCTGCCCTCCCTTTATATTTTAATGCTGTAAACAGAAAGCAGCCCCTTAGAAGTTGCTGAAGAAGTTGACTTTAAAACCAAAAGGGATATATATACACACACACACACTCCATTTCTCCACTGATATCACAAAATCCTCTCCAGTAGCCAAAAGATAATTTCAATGCTATTAAGAGATGGAGACAATGGATGGTTATAAGGGGATTTTATCAAGTTTAAAACCAAGGTATGTGCAGTTACTACAGAAACAGGACTTCAATTTGTCTTCAGATAAGGTGTACTGTAAAGCATGTTGGCGTTACCAGTGTTTCAGAGATGTGGTTCAGTTTTCTGAAGTATACAGAAGTCTGGATACTCCACTAGAGAGCTTGCATCTTCAAAATGCAGCTGCAAGTGGGGTGCTTCTTTTGGTATTTTGCCACCTGGAGTTCTGGTGCTAGCTGGCCCCAGTGCAGAGCTGCATAAAAACAAACAGTTACCCAAGTATTTCAGAAGCTCTGAGAAGGGTCAGTTTGAGTTTGGTTATCAAAACAGTTGGAAGGGTGTGGTTGGTGCTTCTTAACTGGAGCTGATTTCTATTCCCTTCTCGTGCTGTGCAGAACAGAAAGACAGCAACTCCATCCAGATTCAAAGAAATGCACGCAGCCTGTCACATCATAATGTCCAGAGCTCCCACCCTCTCAAAATTACTCAATGGCCTGGGCAAATGTAACCAGACTGAGGGAGAGAAAATACTTAGCCACCACAAGAAAAATCCCATTCAGATGCAGAGTGACAGTTATGCCACACGGTGGAGCCATTAGCAGGATTCCAACTAATACGCACATGCTCATAGGAACTAGTGAAGCCACAGCTTCCTGTGATCCTCTGCCATGTGCTTTCCTTCTGAGCCTCTGAAGCGAACACAAGGAATTTGGGAGATGTCCTGTGAACAGGCACGAGGAGCTGTTGAGGTAGGTAATTCAGGAGCCATAGTGGTTCTACCTGCAGGAGCCTTGTTTATACCCTTCTACAAGTATTTTT
This sequence comes from Chelonia mydas, assembly GCF_015237465.2. NCBI lineage: Eukaryota > Metazoa > Chordata > Testudines > Cheloniidae > Chelonia > Chelonia mydas. The sequence goes on from NC_057849.1 coordinate 42,895,846, forward strand.
ACAGCTATTACATTCATCTAGAAAACATGTAAACACTCAGCAAGAAAGTGTTTCCAGTTGCAGATCAAAAAGAAAAGAATCACTGTAGGTCATTTAGATGCAGTTAATTTGTCATATAAAATGCTCATTCTAATCCCTCCTAAATCTCACTTTCTTCCATGTTACCTACAAAACAAAAATTAACGTTTTTTAAAAAAGGTAACTAATGGAACTCTGAAGATGTGTACATTGCATAACTGAGTAATCGTATTCCTGTAAGTAACCCTTGTCCTTCCTCGTCCGTCCCCCCTTCCCCCTCCCGCCCCATTGTTTATTACTCTTACTCATTTCGGTCTTTGGGCCAGAGATCACGTCTTTGTATTTGATCTGTGACATGCCTAGCATGCTTGTGAGCTATCATATAAATATGACAATATACATGAGTGAAGAGAAATGAATGAGGATTTTTGTGGAAATAGTGTCTATGTAATGAGCTATGTGTGATTGCCCTTCCTAGAATACTGAGACCACCTTCAAATATTGTTAAACATGCAGTAAATGTATAACTGAGTTATAATACCCCAATTATACTATATCTGTTAAGTGCTAAACCTCAACACAGAAACAGAGACTCAGGGTTTGTCTCCATGGTGCACCAATGCCTGCTACAGAGGTGTGACCTTGCTGGTGTGCACTAGAGGTTCCTTACGTTAAAGCGCACTAGGGGACCTTTAGTGTGCACCAGCAGGTTGCTACACGACATGGACCAATTAATGTGCAACATGGGAGTGCTCTTACAAATCATTCCATGCAGAACACTTCTCCCCTCCCACGCACCCCGCCATGTAGACACTGCAAGTTCAGCCATTCAGCCATCGTGTTCATAATGCTTATCACAAGACTGGAGAGCACTGCAGGATCCATGTTTTCAGACTGATGGTGGGCGCACAGTTTACAGGGGCTGTTGAAAACCTGTGCAAAACGTAGTTGGAAGCCCATGGAATGATGGAATGGAGAAAAATACATCATGGGATGGTGAGCCCACCCACATGATGCACTGCGATTCATTCTCTATTCCCACAACTACCAGCAGCAGAAGATGGTGAGCTGCACAGTGGAATAGCTACCCATGGTGCACTGCTCTTTCTCTGTTGATCCTAGAGCACCAGCTGCGGACACACTCTTCTGACAGAGGAAGCATTGTGCGAACGTGCACAAGCGATGTAATTATACTGATTTATGATCACCAACGTAACTTAAGTCAGCTTAGCTCTGTTGTGTAGACAATGTCCTGGGGAAGAGAAACTCCAAACCTTTGTTTAGAAAAATCAAAATAAAATTTTTGTTTAGATCTTTTCAAAATATTCCCCAGGTCCTCCGAGCTGCCCAGAGCCCTGACAGCCCTCCAAGCTGGCTGTCAAGAATCCGGGACCCTGGAAACCCTGAGAGCCTGCAGGGTTTCCAGGTTCCTGGCTCTTTAGCCGGGAGCCTGACAGCCCCAGTTCAAGCAAGGCTCCCAGGTCTTCAAGGCTCCCCGCTCCACAGCAGCCAAGCAGGGCGAGCTGGCAGGAAACTCAGAACAGAACGTTTCTATTTTGACAAATCCGCATTTTCTGATGGGAAAAATGTTCAGTTGGAAAATTTCTGACTAGTTCTAGTGTTTATAGGCCCTTGTTACTGCAATACAGTCTGAAGCCTGACATGTCACTACAGAATAAGGGGATTTTATTTACACTTGATTAAAAGTTGTTGATCCAGGGTAAGGCAATGCTATTACAGAAGGGGTTTTGCATTGCACTGAACGTAAGGGCAGGTCTACACTACAAATTTACAGCGGCGTAGCTACACCAATGCAACTGTACCACTGTAGCACGTCCGGTGAAGACGCTCTAAGCTGATGGGAGAGAGCTCTCCCGTCGGCTTAATAACTCCACCTCTGCGAGAGGTGGTAGCTAAGTTGGCAGGAGAAGCTGTCCTGCCGACATAGCTCTGTCTACACTGGCGCTTAAGTCAGTATAACTGTGTCGCTCAGGGTTATGGATTATTCACACCCCTGAGCGATGTAGTTATATCTAAGTAATTTTGTAGTGCAGACCAGGGCTAAGACTGAGCACCATTTTGTTGCACCAGGAGTGAGCCAGCTCACTGTTCTGGAAATTGGATAGAGAGTTTTGTACTGAGACTTACGTAAGCCCCAACTGTCAATACGCTTGGTGTCTGGATGTTTGGAAATCTGGATCTGAATCCTGCAGTTTGATTTCCATTTCATACACTGCTCACTTTGTAGTGCAGACCTGGTCAAAGCAAAAATGTTTTGTTGGCATAGCTGTGTCAGCAGAACCCCCAGTGTAGACCCAGCTATGTGGCCAGGAGAGTTCTGTCCATGGTGATCTTCCTTTAGCATGTGTGTGGCAGGGCCTGTGTGTTTGGAACACGTATTCTGAGCTCTATCCCTACGACTATTGTGAAATTCCAAATTACAGTAATGAAACAATGTGGAAATTCTAGCTGACCATAGATAAAATATTTGCACCTAAACCTAGTAAAAGTTTAAATGCTTTGCCTACTGTTTTATCTCTCTTTGCGATCAGCACAGCAGCTTTGAATCTGAGTGGGACTGATAAGGACTGAGTGCTTGCTAATGACGTCATCCAATTTCAGGTCTTTATAGGAGCAACAGAAGCTCCCAGTTACTTTAGGGATATGCTGTTGGGTTGCTCCTGTAACCTCACGGCACCCTTCATGCTTCTCTGCCTTTTAGTGCAGCAGCAGGGGAGGAGGAATAGCTGGTGAGCAGGGGCAGAGCTAGAAGCTGGATTCAGAGGTGGCTTGTAAACAGATTGTTGTGATAGCAATGCATATAGACACATTAAAGCCAATGGAGCTATAATAGTTTATAGCAACAGAAGATTTTCCCCACTGAATAGAAATTGTTTTAAAAATCATCAGAAGAAAATAGATAGTTTTTAAATCCAGAGCAAAATCCTGCCAGTCTCACACTGCATTGCCACAAATGTCCGGTAGCCACTGATTTTAATGGGAGATGCAGCTGATCTCTTGATTTCTCTGCTGGTTTTTGGGGTGACATTATAGTACAGTATTTTCCTTTCTTCCATTTCTCTTTTTCTGTTGTAAATGTCTACACGAAAGGTCATCTGGCTTAGAGCTGGATAAGTACTGGAAAAGGTATTAACATTTATTCACAGAAAAGCCATTACCTTGTTTAAAATGGTATTAATGACTCTCTTGTCATTTCCCTTAAACATTCATACAAGCAATTTTCAGTCATTCAGTCATGCCGTGAGACTTTGGTGACCAATCACATCACAAACAATGAAGAACTAAGCAATGACACAGTCAAAGGGCAGGGCTCTTTGCACACTCAGAGGCTGAGATGTGTTTGCAGGAAGTGTTCAACCCATTTCACCGGACCAGTAAATTTATGAGACAAGGTGGGTGAGGTAATATCTTTTTTTTGACCAACATCTGCTGGTGAAAGGGACCAAGCTTTCGACCTCCTCAGAGTTCTGCCTCAGAGCGCTGTGAAGCTCGAAAGCTTGTCCCTCCCCAAACAAAAGTTGGTCCAATAAAAGATATTACCTCACCCACCTTGTCATGGGACCAACAAGACTGCAAACAGTAAATTACTACAATTTAAAGTGTGTTTGCAAAGAGAAATAAGGATGAATTTTCCCCAATAAATCAAACAAATAGTTTGACGTGGTCTCACATGGACAATGTTAACCGAAGAGGGGAAGTGACCTCTTAGGGTCTGCACCACAATTTAGGTTGTTTAACTTTATATGTTTCAGTGACTATTGCTACAAGAAAAAGACTTCAGTGAATTGTTGTCACACCAAGCTATATAATAAGTAGCACACAGAGGAGGATGAATGACAGTGGTAGCCAAAGGTACATACTAAATCTAAAAAAGATGGAGATGTAGGGCTCAGAAGAAAAACAAAGCAATTAGAAACAGGCTCAAGTGAAAATATCCACCCTGAACTTTCTATTTATCTTCTGTGAAAAGTATCTTCTGTGAAGAGTCAACAAAGACAGAGACAGAGCAGACCTTGGAGCAGTTTTGGTTTTACCATATGACTCTGAATGTTGTTCATTTGTTATGTTGCAAATAATGGTCCTTTTTATCATCATGACAACAGTAACAGTGACACCAAAATGCTTTCCATGCTGCTCAGCGCAAGTCACTGGAGTGCTTTTGTTTGGGCCTGTACTTAAATTTACTGTGTCAAGAAAGAGTGCAGTAATATTTTCCAGCACATTAGAGATTTACGGAACAAAACATTTGCCTCCCTTGGCCTGAGTTGCACAACTATGTTGTTTGCAGTTTATTTCCTCTGTTGGGAAATGAACAGCTCAAATATTGCACTACAGGACGCTAACATGAAGCTCAGGCAACTCATCACAGAATCACATTTCCTTCTTACCAGGAAGCAGTTGTTTCAATAAAAACAAAACCACACATCCATTTGCAGATCTATAACAAAAGACACAGTGAGAGACAGAGAATATCTTGAAAGCAAACATATTTGTAACTCCAAGGAAGCAATGGAGAATGTTAGTGTGGAAATCAAGACCCCAGTGTCTCACTCAGGAGCTGCAAACCCAAAGCCTCTGTCAAGGTTCCTTCCCCACTCTGAACTCTAGGGTACAGATGTGGGGACCTGCATGAAAACCTCTTAAGCTTACTTTTACCAGCTTAGGTTAAAACTTCCCCAAGGTACAAACTATTTTACCTTTTGCCCTTGGACTTTCGCTGCCACCACCAAACGTCTAACCGGGTTTATTATTCAGAAAGAGTCGTTTGGAAACGTCTTTCCCCCCAAAATCCTCACCAAAACCTTGCACCCCTTTTCCTGGGGAAGGTTTGATAAAAATCCTCACCAATTTGCATAGGTGACCACAGACCCAAACCCTTGGATCTTAAGAACAATGAAAAAAGCATTCAGTTTCTTACAAGAAGAATTTTAATATAAGAAAAAGTAAAAAGAATCACCTCTGTAAAATCAGGATGGTAAATACCTTACAGGGTAATTAGATTCAAAACATAGAGAATCCCTCTAGGCAAAACCTTAAGTTACAAAAAGACACAAAGGCAGGAATATCCATTCTATTCAGCACAGTTTATTTTCTCAGCCATTTAAAGAAATCATAATCTAACGCATATCTAGCTAGATTACTTACTAAGTTCTAAGACTCCATTCCTGTTCTGTCCCCGGCAAAAGCATCATGCAGACAGACCCAGACCCTTTGTTTCTCCCCCCCTCCAGCTTTGAAAGTATCTTGTCTCCTCATTGGTCATTTTGGTCAGGTGCCAGTGAGGTTATCCTAGCTTCTTAACCCTTTACAGGTGAAAGGGTTTTTCCTCTGGCCAGGAGGGATTTTAAAGGTGTTTACCCTTCCCTTTATATTTATGACAGCCTGCTAAAGTCAATGGGAAGTTTTCCATTGACCTCAATGGCTTTGGATCCGGCTGTGACTGACCCATCTTTTCCCTTCAAGCTGCTCTCCCTCGGAGCTGGTAGTAAAAGTTATAGAAAGACACAAACTAACCTGACTTTAATAACAGCAAGATTTCCGTCTTTTGAAGAGCATGTCCTTGGACAGGTGAAGAAGAAATTCAGGGCTTGATTTACAGAAAGGTTCCCATCCCATTTCTCTCACTCATGGGCATAGTACAAAAACAACTGATCAACCAGTGAACTTGGTGTTCATGAAAGATGTTGGATTGAAAGAGACTGAAGGCTTATGTTTCTGCACAGAACAGGACACCATGGAGCATGGCAGGGCAAACCTCTCCTTAATGCCAATGCGCCTCAACCCTGAGCCAGAGGGAATAGCTTTAGGGAGAAGAGGTCATGCCTAGTTGGAGGAGGAGAGTCTCCATGCCTAGTTAGTCTCTGTCCTTTCTGCTGGGTCTTCCAGAAAAGAGGGCCATTCTAGTGTCAGTCATGGTGGTAGTTTCTCAAGGTGGATAATAATCCCCTGGAAAGTGATGGGTACATTTTAAACAATGAAAAAATAGGGACAAACTTCACAGGGAATATTATCTTCAGTGGATTATCTGACCAGCTCTTTTATAGCCCGTAAAGACCAGAGTGATTTTGTTCCAGCCCAGCCATCCATTAGGATTTCTGATTTGCTACAAATATTTTTTACACTTTCCCAGACACAGAAACTAGTAGTGGTGGAACTGGGTTTTCCTCAAGGGGATTTCGCTCCTCCTGGGCCAAGACTAGATATGTTCTTATATGACATTTCATGTTGGACTTGCAAACCAAGAACCACTGCCAACAAAAATATCAGTTAATAGGAAGAGTTAAATTTGATTTGACCTTTGGGAAACCTCTCTTCCAGCAGCAAAAAGGGGTAGAACTCTGCGAGAAAAGATACTGATGACTACCATAGCAAAATGCCTTGAATCTGTGTTTGCACACCTGCCCGTGTGTGAGATCTGTCTTTTCTATTTCTCCTGGTGTCTGTGGGCCTGATCCAAAGTCCAATGAAGTCAATGTAAAAGTTCCTTGGGACCAGGTCCTGTATGCAAATAAATGGGCCCTGGTTTTGAGGCTAGGGCTCCACAAGAGACCTCAGCTACAAGAACTTTCCAAAAGTCTACAACACGACAGTAGTTGTTACTAGACTCTTGTCAAGCAGCTCACACAAAGGTTTTATCAAGCTCATACTTACATTTATATGTAAAAACTAAATTTGTGCTGCCTGTGGCAAAAGATGTTATACTGTTAACTGAACAAAAAAATCTTCAGTAGCTGAAGGCCCAACCCTGTAAGAAGCTAAGCACCTCCTGATAGTGCCCCTCAGCTCACATTGGCTCCACGTATCAGAGTAGCAGCCGTGTTAGTCTCTATTCGCAAAAAGAAAAGGAGGACTTGTGGCACCTTAGAGAAGTGAGCTGTAGCTCACGAAAGCTTACGCTCAAATAAATTTGTTAATCTCTAAGGTGCCACAAGTCCTCCTTTTCTGTTGGCTCCAAGGACTCCACTGACTTCAGTGGGAACTGAGGTAACTGAACCCCTCACCAGGAGGCAGTAGGTATCTCATAGGATTCAGCCTTACACGAATTTGTTCCCTTTGTGACATGTTCATGAACATCAATTGTTATTCTTGCTGAATGAGGCCAGTGCAAGCTCTACCCAAGCTTCATTTAGCCTTCTAAGATTCCTGTCTCCAAATAGAGCCACAAACCAGGCTCATTTTAATAGGCAGCGTTCCCAGGGATACCCACATTTCTTAGGGCTGACATGATTTAAAAACAGGAGCCTAGGGTTCAATACACTAATGTCTGCTAATGAAAATTAATTCCCAGACCCTGATTTGGCTTGTTTTCCTGCTATAATTGTTATTCTGTTTGCAGGACTCTGACATAACATAACATTCATAACTCCTTTACAAGAGTTTACATCATCACTACACAATAGCTTTTCAGATGAGGAAGCCTTACTGTAATGGCTGTAAGTGTCAGAGGGAGACAGCCTTTTCACACCAACTATTGTGTATATTTGGAAAGCTGTCAACGCATGTGGGTTCTGTTCCAAATGTCTACAGTGCAGACCAGAGCTCATTTATGTATCCATTTCAGAGGGACACAGTGCCAATATGACATTGCAAATGATTTCTGGGTTAGATTGATCCCCACTGAGCAAATTTCCTGTCCCTGAATAGAAAGCTACAAAAGACCCATTCCAGAGGCTTCCCCTACAAACAGTTAAAGCAGGTTTTAAGAGAACAGTGCTGTCACCGATAAGAGAAAATCAATAGGACTCAACTGTAGCTAATCCTCAGCCAGCCAGCACGCTCCATGGGTAAGTACGCTTATACTCCACGGATACCAGTTGTGATCATCCAAGCAGTATATCATCTGTTCACTGCTAGCAATATTACCTGCAGGAGTCTATTTGTATATCTGAAATGCAGCTGCCTGGTCAGAGCAGCGGGTCTCAAAGTCAGATGTATGACACAGACTCATGTCTGAAATTGCTCATGGCTGAAAATGGCACAGTGATCAACCGTTCCTGACTATGCAAAAGTAACTTTGAACAGGGAAACTACCCAAGTTGGCATCAGCCACGGTTTGGTTTGCACAGGGGCATGCGTGTCTGTCTCTCTGCTCTGCCTGTCTGGTCCATTCTTGTGAGCATATTGAAAAGCGCCAGTATTCTGCTCTGTGTGGAGCCTGCCGGCATTGCCAAGGCAGCCTGGGACATTTTTTTAAAATGTCACTTTCAAAATATAGGGTCAGTTTTGAATCTTTTGACCTGGTCAGTGTCCTTTTCACCCATCCCTTCCATGAAGCCTTCTGATGTTGCTTTCCTCTCTCTCCCATACCTCAGCTGATGTCTCATGTTTGTTTCAGTCCATGCTAGATTGTGAGCTGTCTGGAATAGCAGCCCTGTCTTTTTCTGCATTTTGTGAAGTGCCGTGTAAATTGATGGCATTCAATAAACAAATATGCTAGGGTTTGACATAACCAGAATGTCAGACTAGGCTCTTGCAAGTAGGGTGTAGCAATGAAAAGTCACATATACAGCATGGGGCAAATCCTCCACCAGACTCCCTGGCCAAAGGCAGAACTAGCACGGTTCCTCTACACACAGTGTGAGAGGATTGGGGAATCCCACGTTGTGAGTGGGAGGGAATTTGGGGAGCTCTATAGGTACCACACTGCATGAAGCACAACTACCAAGTCTTGATGTGTGTATGTGGAGGTCTAGGAAGTTTAAGCATTGTCTGATGGACCGAGCCACCTTTCTTTTAAAGAAAAAAGGGCTCAGAACTTGGGAAGCAACTGTGTCTCCACCCTCCCTCACCCTCAAACAATGCAACCTCGTTCAGCTCTGGACTGTTAAATTTAGCACTATCTCTACAGGCTTTACTCCAGGGCTTGTTCTTCTCTGGGCTCTGCCTCCAAAGCAGGAGATGCTTCTTATTTTGTTTCTCTCACACATTGCACTTATAATTTTATTCATAGATTTTGCCTTGTTAACAGATATACAGGGCTGCATTTCTGAAAGCTCAAGTCAGAGAAACTATTCCGCAATAAAGTGCTCATCAGTGTTTCCATAGAATGCATAAGTCAAATATGTATATATTCTACAGATATTAAATATGATCCTATTGAAGATGCTCATATGCTATGTATCAAGCTAGTCAAGAAGCAAGGGGCTGACGCATTAGAACTGTGTGCCAGCATGCAGTTACTGGCATTCACTACTTCATTGTAGTTGCATCTGCCACAATAAATATATATCCAACACTCTCCATATTATGAATGCTGAGAGGCAAATCCAAGAGAAGATATCCAATGCAGCATTATGCTGGGTTATATTTGGATCCCTGTTACACTTTGTTAGGAAATGGTGAGCCACGCTCACCCAGGAATGCTGTAATATAACAAAATCCAGCATGTTTTTCATTCAAGCCCCTTCCTCACAGTTCTCTGCTGCCTGACAGGCAAACAGTTTCAAGGTTTCCTGGATAAATAGTATTCCGGGTGCACTCATCAAGCATATCTGTGACCTACCGTGCATCTTGTAGAAATTATCTTGCCACTCTCCATTATTTTGCAGTGAATATTCAGGCTTGTGCAGGTAAAAAGTTGGTGTCACTAAAAATGGAAACGGCTCTATTCAGAGGCTAGATTGTCCATGTTGCCTCAACAAGAACCACAGCTCTGAAATGAGTTGGAAACTCACTCTGTACTAATTTTATCCCATGCCTGTACAAGCTCTGAGTATTATTATTTAACACAGCATATAGCAATAGTGCCCAGAGGCTATGATCAGGATTCAGGAGCCCATTGTGCTAAACACTGTACAAAACACATAGAAAGAAACACATACAAAACACATCCCTGCCCTGAGGATCTTATAATCTAATAGGAGACATGACATCCAGAGGAGGAAGAAAGAGGTGCAATAAAACATGTACATTTGTGTGTATTTGCTTTGTAATGATTAGAAATAGTTGAAGTAGGTGGCAGTTATCCCTATCTGCCTCTCCATCCAGCTACCATTAAAAGAAAGAATTCTTAAAGGTGTTATGATGGAGGTGAGTTCCCTGGAGTAGCTAGTCTATGCACAACGGAAATTAAATGGAGTTTGCAAAGCAACCTTGTGAGATGCCTGGTATATTTTCAAACCAGTTGTGGGAAGAGGAAGCCCACACTTTGAGAATAAAAAAAGGCATAATTCTAGCCCCGTTAAAGATAAATGTAGAAAGTTCCATTCACTAAAATGAGTCCAAGGTTTGACCCTTGGGCCTTTACTGCATGGAGTGAGACGCTGGCATATAGAGAAAGATTTCATTGGCGAAGGCCTCTGCCACATTTATGGAAATTTCTTTCAAGGGCAGACTGAGGTCCTTTCCCCTGACTGAGGTACATTTCCCAGCTTATGAAGGCTGGCATCTCCCAAAATCATGTAGGCAGCTCAAAGGAGGTCCCCCAAAATAATCACCTCCTTGCCAGGGACAAAAAAATTAATGAACATCGAACTTCTTTTTTTTTTTTAAAGCAAAGAGATGGCAGCCTGGTTCCCAAAAGCTGATCCAGATAATTCTATCCTTCTAACCAAGTAAAGTCCGGAAACATTACCACTTCCTATTGCAGCCTCCTTAAAATATTGTACATACAGCCCACAACCTTAGCTCATGGGAAAGTAAGTGCAATGGTTCAAATACATATTTCCTGTCCTGGCAGTTCCTTCAGTGCTTGTATGCATTGCCTTGCTGTGCTTACCTTCCATGTGATGGAGGGGCAGGCTGCCAGAGTGAAGGTAACTTCCTCGGTCACTACATTGAACGTGACTCGAAACATGGCTCAGATTCATGTGGTCTCAGTTGTAGGGTTGGAATTGTGGGTCAGCAGCATCCACACTGCTCACTTGTGTGCATCCTGCCTTGCTCCTGTTATGCTGCACTATTTGTTTGGCAAACCCATGACAGACTGATCAAACCTGAAACAGCTGTAGGGACTCAGCTTTTCCCAGTAGCCTTTCCTCTGTGTCAGAACTAATCAGATTAGCTGGTTTTACCGTCTGCATTGAGACTAACCGGTTAGCAGAACAGTTTGGGTGGGGGAAGGGAGCAGAGACCTTGGTAAACAAATCAAATTAGTGCATGTAGTAAGCAGATGAAAGAGGTTTTCTGAGACTGCCTTTGTCTCCCTTTTCAGGTTAAACAAACACCTGTCAGGAATGGTCTATGTATACGTGGGTCCTGCCTCAGCACCGGGGGCTCTACTAAATGGCTTCTCGAGGTCCCTTCCAGTCCGACATTTCTAGGATTCTATAAAACGCAGTATTAATTACTGTTTTATTGGAGGACTCAATGATAGCCACTCATTGTGAGTAACTCCCTCAAGATGCCAGCACGCCTCTTGTCCATGCACAGTATCTATTTTCTCCTCCCTCCTATCCCTACACACACCACTTGGTACTGAGAAGAACCCAAAATTTATTTTTACAGAAGGCAACATTTCCAGAAATGCAGAGAATCAGCCTTTCCACTACTGTGACTGATTTCCACTTTCCTCTGCAGATAGATAAAGGGAACCACGATATTGAGGTACTGTCCTGGCACCTGCTTCCCCACTTGGGTCAGTTGTTATGCTATATTTGGAGATACCTGCACCATTACTATATTATATCTTGCCATATTTTTCCAAGCAGATGTGAAAATTTAAAGCTGACAATGTTATTACAGACTGTAAACACCCGGGGCCAGATTCAACCTAGATTCTGCGTCTACTGCTGATTGAGCACATCCCCTCAGCAGCGCCACCAGCAGGGCTTATTGCGAATCCGTGAAGAAGTTGAAAACTGTCTCCAAGCAGAAGAAAACCCAAAGGGACAGCAGGCAGATGCAATATTGTTTGCTCTCCCTTGGGAAGGATTCCTCTGTTCAAGTCCAAGGGGCCAGGCAAGTGTAAATTACATTTGTCTATGTCAACTTTGGTGACTTTGGCCCCAGAACTCCACTATATAAATAACTTTAGAGATAAGTGTGCATCAAAATATCCATCACAATAGATACAACCGTAGATTGATGCTTTAATCACTAATCATCTTTGGGAAGAGAAGATGCTAACCTTCAGGCTGCATTTACTCTTGTGGGCATTGACTGTTTGGGTTTATCTACACAGCAAATTACTGTATGGCAAGCCAGGGGAGCACTGGTTTGAAAGAAGATGCAAACTCCAAGGAAGAATTTCCCGCGCTATTCAAAACGGGACTTGTTTGCAAGCAAGACCGTGTGCCTGCTTATTGTTGTCAGTGCTGTCTGCTCTCATGTACAAGGAATTCATTCTCCCAAAAGAAAATGCTTTTGGAATTCAACAGCTCCTTCTGGTGGCCTGAAAGGAAATGCTGTCATTTTGCTTTGCCGACAATCCAATGAAACAGCCTGTTCAGAAGAGTTCATTTCTGTGATCACAAGTGTGAAATTCATATCGGTAGTAGCTATGGGGTATACAATAATTATCACAAACAGGACAGTTAAGGACTGAGAAACATACAGGAATACTGAACTTTACACTATCAGTGTACATTTTCCTTCCTCCTCCATCCCCTTATGGCAAATAGGGACATGTGACAAAATGTGATGGTATGAAAAAAAATGGTAGTCACAGATATGGCAAGTCCCTGCAAGACCTTATTGTATTAAGTTTGTGCATTATTGTGGGCCAGGATTGTATGTAACTGCTCGACCGTGGGGCGGGGGTGGGGGGAACAGATGTAAGACCTGGGAGTTCAAGAGACTATATTGAAAATGTGCCAGTCAGTTATGGAATTTTTGGACAATAAGTGTTAAGTGGATTTCCTGGGGGATCCCTAGGGAGAAGTTAATGCAAATTCCCTAACTCTGGTTATGCAAAAACCTAGCCTTGTGAAGCTGCACCCTGAGGAGAAGGTCATTGTCTGCTGGCTACCTGTTACAGAAGGCCAAGATCAAAGGCCTGAGCTGTATAAATAAATAGCTAATCTGCCCATTCTCAGTTTTGGTCCTGGATCTAAGGCTAATGAATCTGTAAGTACAGAAAAAACCCAGTTGTGGCTTTTCAGGACTGAAACCTGCCAGAGCCCAAGGTTGGTAAGCTTTTCAGCATGTGGGTAGATTTTTTTATTCTTTTATAGAATCATAGGGTTAGAGGGAACCGCAAACGGTCATCTAGTCTAACCCCCTGCCAAGATGCAGGATTTGTTGTGTCTAAACCATCCAAGACAGATGGCTATCCAGCTGCCTTTTGAAAATGTCCAGGGAAGGAGCTTCCACAACCTCCTTAGGCAGACTGTTCCATTGTCCTACTGTTCTTTTCCTGAGATTTAATCTAAATCTGCTATGTTGTAGTTTGAACCATTGCCTCTTGTCCTGCCCTATGTGTTAAGAGAGAACAACTTTTCTTCATCTTTTTTATGGCAGCCTTTCAAGTATTTGAAGACCGCTATCATGTTCACCCTTAATCTTCTCTTTTCCAGACTAAACATACCCAGTTTCTTCAGCCGTTGCTCATATGGCTTGCATTCCATCCCTTTGATCACCTTTGTCACTCACCTCTGCATCCTTTCCAGTTTTGCTACATCCTTTCTATACATTAGTGACCAAAATTGGACACAGCATTCCAGCTGAGGCCTAACCATTGCCAAGCAGTACATTTTACCATGTTTTCCTCTATAATGCTTTTACCTTAAGAATAAATGTGCTTGCTTAGACGGAGTTGTGTGGCACTGTATAGCTGTGGGCAATATGCTGGTCATAGTCCTCAAAGAAAAAGCAAAGTGCAGTCACTGGCCTTTAGGCAGTCTGACTTGCTGTGGCTGTCACAGTGTAAACAGGCGGGTGTGCAGCCTTAAAATCCCCAGTAAGGAGGGAGTAAGGCACGGGTTTCTGCCCAAGAGAGGTGACGGCTTGAAGCCAGAAGTCTAAAGTGGGTGTCCCTGGTGGACCACAGAGTAGGAATACAGGTTCAGTTACCCTGAAACTGGAACAAATGGTATGTGCAGTTAAATCCCCATCCTGCAATGAGCTCCATGGGACTGGATCCCTGAACTCACACAGTGCCTCACTGAAATCCAGAGTTCTCTGCGGGAGGGTCCACATGAATGATGCTCATTGGAGGATCAGGTCCTTCGTTTGATATCTGGGAGGCAAGTCTCAATGAATGTGTTTCTGGTTTAGAGGAAATAGTCATTTTGCATCTGACCCAGAACTCACTGAAGTCAATGGGAGTCTTTCCTTTCATTAATGGGCTTTTGATCAGGCCCATAGTGCATCCAGATAGGATGATGAAGGAGATCAGGGCTCCGAGAGTCGCTGTAAGGGTTTTTTTGTTTGTTTTTGTGTAGATCAGGGTTTCCCAAACTTGGTTCGCGGCTTGTTCAGGGTAAACCCCTGGTGTGGCGTGAGATGCTTTGTTTACTTGGAGTGTCCGCAGGTACAGCCACCCGCAGCTCCCAGTGGCCGCGGATGCTCAGGTAAACAAAGCATCTTGCGGCCTGCCAGGGGCTTACCCTGAATGAGCTGTGAACCAAGTTTGGGAACCACTAGTGTAGATGTACCCTCAGATCGCGATTCACAAAAGCCAGCATGCTAGGCGGAGAGCCGTCTAAGCTAGTTCTCTTGCAAAGACATTAAGAGATGCTGATGAGGGACGTCTGCTAAGCTGCACCCTTCTCACAGAGGTAGATACCCGAGTCCAGGCTGCAGGGAGGCGCCTATATCTGCTTTTGATTAAAAGCCAGGAGCCTTCTTTGGAGTTAGGTGCTTTACACTGTTTTTGCAAGATGCAGGTAGAGGGAGCAGGAGGGGAAGGACTTCCCTCATAACTTTTAGCCTGGAATGTGAGCAATTAAGTCCCTCCTCCACTTGAGGCAGGGATCCATCACCTCTCAAGCAAGTGCTCGAACCACTGGGCTAGGGGACATTCTGATGCGAGGTTCCCTCACTCTCTCCTACTGAACCAATTCCCCTGCAGATAAATGAAGACTCATTGGAGCAGGAGGGACTGGACCCAGGGTCTCCCACACCCTTCCTGGGTGAGTGCTCTAACCACCAGGCTGTAAAGTCTCCGTCATGCCAGTGTGTGTTCTCTCACTCAGACTCATTTTGTGTCATAAAGAGTCCTTTGGGCCAGAGAAAGCATGAGTGAGCGCACACCAGAGGTGAAAGTAAGCCGCTACGCCCCAGTACGGCGTACCGGTAAGAGCCGGTGCGCCGTACCAGGACCGGCTTTCCCAGAGGGCAATTTAAAGCCCTGGGGTAGCAGCAGCAGGGCTGCGGCGGGGATTTAAAGGGCCCCGGAGCTCCACCGCTGCTACCCCCCCGGGGCCCTTTAAATCCCCGCCTGAGCCCTGCTGCCCGAGACTAACCAATTTATTTGAGCATAAGCTTTCGTGAGCTACAGCTCACTTCATCGGATGCATACTGTGGAAAGTGTAGAAGATCTTTTATACACACAAAGCATGAAAAAATACCTCCCCCCACCCCACTCTCCTGCTGGCAATAGCTTATCTAAAGTGATCACTCTCCTTACAACGTGTATGATAATCAAGTTGGGCCATGGCTGGGAGCCCTGGGCCCTTTAAATCACCCCTGAGCTACCAGCTGCAGAGGCGGCTGGGAGCCCTGGGGCTCGGGGACAATTT
Source organism: Chelonia mydas (assembly GCF_015237465.2). Lineage (NCBI taxonomy): Eukaryota > Metazoa > Chordata > Testudines > Cheloniidae > Chelonia > Chelonia mydas. Next base: position 42,911,505 of record NC_057849.1, read on the forward strand.
AAAGGGCCCCAGAGCTCCAGCCCCCACTACCCTGCTGGGGCCCTTTAAATCCCTGCTGGAGCCCCGCCGCCACTACCCCAGGGCTCAGTCGGGTATTTAAAGGGCTTGGGGCTCCGGCAGCTGCTACCACAGTGGAGCCCCAGGCCCTTTAAAGCTCTGCCAGAGCCCAGAGCTCCAGGGTAGCGGTGGCAGCCGGGAGCCCCCAGGGCTCCTCGGTGATTTAAAGGGCCCAGAGCTCCGCTGCGGTAGCGGTAGCTGGAGCCCTGGGCCCTTTAAATTGCCCCCGAGCCCCAGGGCTCCCAGCCGCCTCTGCAGCTGGTAGCTCAGGGGTGATTTAAAGGGCCCAGGGCTCCCAGCCATGGCCCAACTTGATTATCATACATGTTGTAAGGAGAGTGATCACTTTAGATAAGCTATTGCCAGCAGGAGAGTGGGGTGGGGGAGGTATTTTTTCATGCTTTGTGTGTATAAAAGATCTTCTACACTTTCCACAGTATGCATCCGATGAAGTGAGCTGTAGCTCACGAAAGCTTATGCTCAAATAAATTGGTTAGTCTCTAAGGTGCCACAAGTACTCCTTTTCTTTTTGCAAAAACAGACTAACACGGCTGTTACTCTGAAACACTACCACAGTGGCCCTTTAAATCAAGATTTAAAGGGCCCGGGGATTTAAGGCCCTGCCTCTTCCGGTTGAGGCCATGCCCCCTGCTCAGGACTCCGGTGTACCGGTAAGTCCTCTAACTTACTTTCACCCCGGGCACACACACACATAACCATGCAAGTGACTCTATAGCTTGGTGGTTAGCACACTCAGCAAGGATGTGGGAGACCCATGATCCAGTCCCCCTGCTCCAATGACTCTTAATTTTTCCAAAGTGGAACAGCTTCAACAGGAGAAACTGAGGGAGCCACACATCAGAACATGAGGTAGTGGATCTCAGTTCAAATCCTTTCTCAGGTGGAGAGGGGACTTGAACTGGGGATCTTACCAGAACCCAGGTGAGTACCTGAACCACTGGGCTAGAAGTTATGAGAGAAAGCCATACCCTCATGTTGTGAGGTTCAGTTGAGTGGTTGAAAGGCCCAATCCACTAGGCAGCCTCTGAGCACACCTACGGATCAGGCCCTGCTCGTGATTTAGGCAGTTGAACACACATCTTCCTCTGGTTTGTGAATCGCTTTGGGGTTTAGACAGGAGATAGGCACCAGGACATCTAGAGGGAGGCAGCAGAGTGCATGCCCAGAGACCAAAACATAGGTGCCTAGGGATTTTTTACTGCAAAAATTTAGATGCTGAATGAGTTTAGGCACCTGCAGGGTTGGGGGAAGGAGGATTGGTGCATTGCAGTGGTGCCGAAACCAGGACTTCAATGTTTAAAATAGGGACATCGGCACCTAACTCCGTTTGTGCATTGAGGCCAAAGTGACTTGCTCAAAGCCACACAAGAAATCTGTGGCAGACAGAACTTAACCCCCATCTTCTGTGTCTCAGTCCAGTGCATTAGCCACAAGACTCTCCTTCTTCCCCTTCTGCATTATATATGAACAAAGCTGTCTGTCAGAAAAACTTTAGTCTGAAATAGGAAATAAATTACAGCTGGTATAATGTCCTGAAAAGGTTAGCCATGCTACTAGCAGCTGAATTTAGTTTAAGGAAATGACAATGTGTGTGTTAGAAAGATTATTCTGACCCTACGGAGAATTAGAATGTCAAAACACATTTGTTTCACGTAATCTGAGCTGCAACAATGGGAAATTCTAACCATTTATTTCTACAAATAATTCCTCTTCTTTCTCCAAACCAGGTTTAACATTTGCAATTTTAACTTTTTCCCTTTAAACAGAAATGGGTCTGTTGTGTAGCACTATTTTCCAACTGAAAACCTCATTATGTTCCTTTGAATATTCTAATCAAGTCCAGGAAATTTCTAAGCAGGTTATCCATTAGTTATGTTCTCTGACATGTTACTAGAGTCTAAGCATTTATGGGTAATAAGAATGTAGTTTGGTTTGTGCTTCTCAAGGGGGTAGGGAAGTGAGCTAGAAAATACAGAGCGGATCCTGCTCTAATGTAGCTGAGCACACTCGTCAATGGATCAGCACACAGATAAGGTCCTGACCTAACTGCATCCAAGACTATCCAACCATCAGCTCGTCCAGCACCACAAGCCTTTTCTAGATGCCGACGCGCACCCCAGTCCTCATCCGGATCTTTCCCACCAGCTGACACACAATTGTTTAAAATCTGCTACACTGCACCACTGCTGTTCTTCCACTGCAGCTCTTGATATCAACTCTTGAAACTCTTTTAAGAACCAGCTCTCCCTTTGCCTCTCTGTCCCCCTTCCCAAGCATTGCTGCTCTTCTTGTCACAGCTCTGAAGATCTCTAGAAGGGGCAAAACCTTGAAGACCAGTTGTCCCCTTGTGTCAGATACCTGCTTACCATCTGCTCCCACACAGCAGATCTGAGGTCACATCCAGGAGGGACTGCAGGACTTTGGGAGGGACTAGAATAGCTCTGGAGGACAAACCTTTCTGGATCTTTATGCTGTCTATATTGGAAGTTTCTAGAGCCTGTATGTTCAAGAGAAGGCAGCGAGTGGCTTTTATTAAAGCAGTTAAAGTGTGAGAGGCTGATATTTGTGCACTTTGCAATTAGCTCAGACTAAGAAAAGTTAAGTGCTGGTGAGCTGTCTGGAGCCAGCAGTCATCACACTGCTCCTGTCTGTGTTTTTCAAGGGAAAAGGTGAGGGTGGTGTCAGATGACAAATGCCCGGAGCCTATTTTGAGATGTCTCTTTTGACCTTACTCTTTGAAAGCTCTGCTGGCTGCAAACTGCAGGCTGAAAGGGGAAGAGAGAGGCCAGACTGAAACCTCTCTTCTCTAGTTCTCTTGCAAAGACGGGAAGAGGAGGCACAGAGAAGAGACTCAGCATGGCTGGCTGCCTCCAGTCTCTAAGAAGACATTCTAACTGCAGCTCCAGAGGGCTAAAGGTGGATACAAATGTAAGATCAAAATATCCCCATAGATCAGAGGTGGGCAAACTACGGCCCGCGGGACCTTCCTGCCTGGCCCCTGAGCTCCTGCCTGGGGAGGCTGTCCCCTGGCCCCTCCCCCACTGTCCTCCCTCCCCCACAGCCTCACCTTGCCGCCGGCACAATGCTCTGGGCGGCAGGGCTCTGAGCTCCTGGGGCAGTACAGTTGCAGAGCCCGGCCTGACCCGGTGCTCTGTGCTGCATGGTGGCGGCAGCGTGGCCCGGCTCCAGCTGGGAGGCATGGCTGTAGCGCCACCAGCCACCGGTGCTCCAGGCAGTGCAGTAAGGGGGCAGGGAGCAGGGGGGGTTGGATAGAGGGCAGGGGAGTTCGGGGTGGTGGTCAGAGGGTGGGGGTGTGGATAGGGGTCAGGGTGGGAACAGGGGGTTGAATGGAGGCAGGGGTCCTGGGGAGGCAGTCAGGAAGGGTAGGGGTTGGATGGGGCGGCAGGGGGCAGTCAGGGGCAGGAGTTCCGGGGGCAGTCGGGGTCAGGGAGAAGGGGTGGTTGGATGGGGCAGGGGCTCCAGGGGGGCAGTCAGGAATGAGAGAAGGGGTTGAATGGGGCAGAGGGGGAAGTTAGGGGCGGGGATCCGGGGGGGGGGGGTCAGGGGACGGGGGGTGTGTGGACGGGGCAGGGGTCCCGGGGTGGGGGCGTGTCATAAATATAAAGGGAATGGTAACCACCTTCCTGTGTACAGTACTATAAAATCCCTCCTGGCCAGAGGCAAAATCCTCTTACCTGTAAAGGGTTAAGAAGCTCAATTAACCTGGCTGGCACCTGACCCAAAGGAACAATAAGGGAACAAGATACATTCAAATCTGGGGTGGGGGAAGGCTTTGTTTGTCTGTTCCATGTGGCTTTTGCCAGAGACAGCTCAAGGAAGCAAGCAATCCAACTATAAGACTATAGTTGGACCATAAGGTGGATAGAAAGTTGGCTAGTTTGTCTGGCTCAAAAGGTAGTGATCAATGGCTCCATGTCTAGTTGGCAGCCGGTATCAAGTGGAGTGCCCCAAGGGTCGGTCCTAGGGCCGGTTTTGTTCAATATCTTCATAAATGATCTGGAGAATGGTGTGGATTGCACCCTCAGCAAGTTTGCAGATGACACTAAACTGGGAGGAGAGGTAGATACGCTGGAGGGTAGGGATAGGATACAGAGGGCCCTAGACAAATTAGAGGATTGGGCCAAAAGAAATCTGATGAGGTTCAACAAGGACAAGTGCAGAGTCCTGCACTTAGGACGGAAGAATCCCATGCACCGCTACAGACTAGGGACCAAATGGCTCGGCAGCAGTTCTGCAGAAAAGGATCTAGGGGTTACAGTGGACGAGAAGCTGGATATGAGTCAACAGTATGCCCTTGTTGCCAAGAAGGCCAATGGCATTTTGGGATGTATATGTAGGGGCATTGCCAGCAGATCGAGGGACGTGATTGTTCCCCTCTAGTTGACATTGGTGAGGCCTCATCTGGAGTACTGTGTCCAGTTTTGGGCCCCACACTACAAGAAGGATGTGAAAAAATTGGAAAGAGTCCAGTGGAGGGCAACAAAAATGATTAGGGGACTGGAGCAAATGACTTAGGAGGAGAGGCTGAGGGAACTGGGATTGTTTAGTCTGCGGAAGAGAAGAATGAGGGGGGATTTGATAGCTGCTTTCAACTACCTGAAAGGGGGTTCCAAAGAGGATGGATCTAGACTGTTCTCAGTGGTAGCTGATGACAGAACAAGGAGTAATGGTCTCAAGTTGCAGTGGGGGAGGTTTAGGTTGAATATTAGGAAAAACTTTGTCACTAGGAGGGTGGTGAAACACTGGAATGCGTTACCTAGGGAGGTGGTGGAATCTCCTTCCTTAGATATTTTTAAGGTCAGGCTTGACAAAGCCCTGGCTGGGATGATTTAGTTGGTGTTGGTCCTGCTTTGAGCAGGGGGTTGGACTAGATGACCTCCAGAGGTCCCTTCCAACCCTGATATTCTATGATTCTATGAACTCCTAGAGTTAGTAAGTATTTAGCAAGAAAATGCGTTAGATTATCTTTTGTTTTGGCTTGTGTTTTTCTCTGTGCTGAGGGGAATGTGTTTTTTTTTCTTTTTGTAACTTTAAGGTTTTGCCTAGCGGGAAATTCTCTGTGTTTTTAATCTAATTGCCCTGTGAGATTATCTCCCATTCTAATTTCACAGAGCTGCTTCTTTTACCCTTTTTCCCTTCTAATAAAGTTCTGTTTTTAAAAAAAATCTGATTGGGCTTTTTAGTGTCCTGAAAAACCCAAGGCTGGTCAGTGCTCATCTTGTTTATTCTCAAGCCTCCCCAGAAAAGGGGGGGTGTAGGTCTTGGGGGATATTTTGGGGGAATAGGACTCCAAGTGGTCCTTTCCCTGATTCTTTGTTAAATCACTTGGTGGTGGCAGCATTTACCTAATCCAAGGTATAAGGGAGAATTTGTGCCTTGGGGAAGTTTTAACCTAAGCTGGTAGAAATAAGCTTAGGGGGTCTTTCATGCGGGTCCCCACATCTGTACCCTAAAGTCCAAAGTGGGGAGGGAGCCCTGACAGGGCAGATAGGAGGTGGGGGCCGGGCCACGACCCCCTCCCCTAACCAGCCCTCCATACAATTTCCGAAACCCGATGCGGCCCTCAGGCCAAAAAGTTTGCCCGCCCCTGCCATAGATTTTAGCTGTAGAATGAAAGCGCCAAAAAACTTGCTGCTGTTGCCCAAAATCTGTCCAAGGGAGGGGAGCTGAACTCTTATTCACTATCACCCTTGGCAGCACTCTGGAGAAGTATCTGCATGAATTAAAAGCAGGCCAGCTGTGAACAGTCATTCCTGCAAGTTCCACCTTGCAGATGCTGGAGTACCTTTCCCAGACCTGAAGAAGAGCTCTGTGTGGCTCAAAAGCTTGTCTCTCTCACCAACAGAAGTTGGTCCAATACAAGATATTACCTCACCTACTTGTCTCTCTAATATCTTGGGACTGACACAGCTGCAATTACACTGCACATCCACTCTGGGCTGTCAGCCATTCTGGGAGGGAAGATCTGATGTAGGCATGGGTGAGGTAACCGTAACTGTGTGGCTCCAGGCAGGATGGCATAGGTCAGCCATCTGTATAAATAGGGCCACTCTCCCTGTCCACACAGCAGAGAGCCAAACTCTGCTCCCCAGCTGCAAGCTACCTTTGATGCTCATTGGGTGGGAAACTGCAGACTGTCCAGGTAGCAGCTCAGTTCTACCTGGTACCCCTAACCCACATCACAGAGTTATCCACTTGAGTGTAGCTATGAAAACTCAGGAGTAGAAGACAGATCCCTACAGGCACAATCTCACTGCTGCTGGGGTAAGAGCCTTCTCCCCAATAGCTCCTATCAGCTGGAACAGCCTCTCTGCCTTTTCAAGCCACCATCTGATTTCAAATCTCATCAGAAAGTAGAGCTGGTTGGAATTCCCTAACAGACTGTTTTGCCAATTCATCACAGAGAATGCCAATTCATCACAATCAAGATGGCTGACTTTTGATGGACGTCTGAGGGAAACCAGGCAGGGTTCACGCAGACTCCTGCCTGCCTAAATTGGCAGCTCACTTGGTGGGCTGATGGGGAGCTGAGAGCCTGCTCCCAAGCTTCTATGTTTCCAGCCTTTTCTGTTGCTCACCTGGTGGGCTGCCATGAAGCAGAACTGTCAGGCTTCTCCTGGCATGATGAAGGGGAGCCAGGAATCTGGAAGATCTGGGAGCACCAGCTTCCAATCTCCCAGCTCCTCATTAGCCCAGTGTTAGGGACTGGGACATGGGTTGTCTGACCTAGTGGTCTGAGCAGGAGGCAGGTGCTGGGAGACAGAGCTGAGGGTCAGAACCCAGATGCCAGGGCCAAAGGTCAGAGCTGGAATCAGAGAACAGGGGCAGGGATCAGTAACATAGCAGGACCCAGGGACAAGTCAGATAAGCAGGGTTCAGGAGTCGAGTGAGAAGGCAGGGTCCAACATAACAGCTAGCCAGGAACTCACCCAGTTGCACAGATAACTTCCTGTGCCTCTTTCTGGCTTAAATAGCACAGGCTAACCAATCAATGGGGCTGGGCGCTGCTCCAGTCAGGACCGCTGTGGGCAGTGCCTCTGGTGGGGCTAGGGTTCCATTAGCTATTCAGCCTAGCAGTTATTCACAAACTACCAGATGGTGGCTGGGATACAAGGGTTGCCTGGAGACCCATGGACCCAGGTTCAAGATGTGGATGCTCACTTCCAGGGTCCCAGGCTGACTACCCCAGTGTCGCAGACCAAGGCCTGTCCCTTTCATGGAGAATTTTGAAATGTTTTGTTTTCATTCCAAAGCATAATGAAACAATTTCAAAATCCTCCACAAAATTGAATTACCTTTCAGAAAGCATTTCTTCTCCTATGCTTCCTAACCTCTCTGTAACTATTACGTAAGTCCCCTGGCAGAGCATGTGGGGATACAGCTTGGCTGAAAGATGCTATCCCAAATATAGCTGTATGGTACATTCAAACACGTACCACTTTAAGCCACACCTTGCAGCTCACGCCACACATAGCATTGACCGGCTCATGTGACTAAAAGATAAATAATTTCACAGCGTTGAAGGTGCCCCAGCTGCTCTATGCTGTGAGTGTTTGCTCCTTTCTACTATGCATGCGGAGTCTGTCCTCCAGCGTTGTGCTATGCTGGACTCGGTGGTACCTGTCACAGTTTTCACTATAAGGCACATTGCCCCACAGATATGAAGTTTCCAATGCAAGAAAATCATGTGTCAATATGATGTGCCCAGGCGGGGCCAGACTCAGTAAAAATAAGATGGTATTGTGATGGGTTACCCCCCCTTTCAGGGTGCCACCTGATGTACTGGGGTGCCAGGGAGCCTGCCTGTTCCACCAGCCTGGGCTCCCTCACCCTGTTCTGCTAAGTCAGGCTCTCAAGCCTCCTCTAGCGGGTGCACACACACACACACACACACACACACAGACAGAGATAGAGACACACCCAGCTGCAGAAAGACACTGAAATCAGTACTGCATGGGAAGGCTTTCAGCTAAGAGCACTCCCCTTCTGGAGAGTAAACTGTGACAGACCCAGACCAGTGGGATACAGGAGGCTGGTCCTATTGGGATCCAGGAAGTGGGAGGGCTGCTAAAGGATCCCCCCCAAGCCTAAGAGGGGGGTCCACAGGACCTGGAAAACCAAATAATTACGGGGGACAACTAATGAACAATAGGGACAGGAGTGTGGTCAAAGGGTCAAATGAAGGGAACCGGACGGGGACACCGAGCAGAGAACCCCGGACTCAGAGCGCCCACTGCTCCTCAAAGGTGTCAAGGGAGTCGGTGGATGCCGCCCAGAGGAACTCTGCCCGGAGGCGTGAACGGACGGAGGATCGGAAATAGGCCCCACAGTCACAGGAGACTCCATCGGCCAACCTCCTCACCCTGGTTTTATAGATGGCCACTTTAGCCAGGGCCAGGAGGAGGTTGACCAGGAGGTCTCGTGACTTAGTGGGGCCACGGACAGGGAGTGCATAGATAAGGAGATGAGGGGAAAAGTGCAACCAAAATCTTAACAAAATATTCGTGAGGAGCCGGAATAGGGGCTGCAGCCTGGCACACTCCGGGTAGACGTGCACCAGGGTTTCCCTCACGCCGCAAAAGGGGCAGGTGTCTGGGATGGGGTGAACAGCGCCAAGTACACGCCCGTGTTCACGGCCCCGTGAAGAAGCCGCCAACTGATATCCCCGGCAGGCCTCGGGACCAAGGTGGAATATAGGCCGGCCCACCGGGGTACAGGAGTCTGGTCCTATTGGGATCCAGGAAGTGGGCGGGCAAAGCTTGCCCACTGCTAAAGGATCCCCCCCGCAGCCTAAGGGGGAGATCCACAGGACCTGGAATCCAAGTAATTACGGGGGGCAACTAATGAAGAACAGGGACGGGAGTGCGGTCAAAGGGTCAAAAGAAGGGAACCGGACGGGGACACCGAGCAGAGAACCCCGAACAGCGCCCACCACTCCTCAAAGGCGTCAAGGGAGTCTGTGGACGCCGCCCAGAGGAACTCTGCCCGGAGGCGTGAACGGACGGAGGATCGGAAATAGGCCCCGCAGTCGCAGGAGACTCCATCGGCCAACCTCCTCACCCTGGTGTTATAGATGGCCACTTTAGCCAGGGCCAGGAGGAGGTTGACCAGGAGGTCCCGCGACTTAGTGGGGCCACGGACAGGGAGTGCGTAGATAAGAAGGTGAGGGGAAAAGTGCAACCAAAACCTTAACAAAATATTGGTGAGGAGCCGGAATAGGGGCTGCAGCCTGGCACACTCCGGGTAGACGTGCACCAGGGTTTCCCTCACGCCGCAAAAGGGGCAGGTGTCTGGGATGGGGTGAACAGCGCCAAGTACACGCCCGTGCTCACGACCCCGTGAAGAAGCCGCCAACTGATATCCCCGGCAGGCCTCGGGACCAAGGTGGAATATAGGCCGGCCCACCGGGGTACAGGAGTCTGGTAGAAGGCAAATATATTGGCCACTGGATGAACTGTTTTCTGTTCCCTGAGTGACCAGAGCAGGGGCTGCCCTAGAGCAATCAGGAACTTGCTAGAACCAATTAAGGCAGGCAAGCTAATCAAGACACCTGGAGCCAATTAAGAACTTACTAGATTCAATTATGGCAGGCAGGCTAATCAGGACACCTGGTTTAAAAAGGACCTCCCATCAGTTAGTAGGGGGGTATGCCAGGAGCAGGGAGTGAAAGGTATGCTGCTGGAGGAGTGCAGAGTTCAAGTGTGATCAGGCTTCAGGAGGAAGATCCTGCAGTGAGGATAAAGAAGGTGCTGGGGGGGTAAGGCAGTGGGGAAGTAGCCCAGGGAGTTGTAGCTGTCACATAGCTGATTCAGGAAACATTGTGGACAGCTGCTAACCACAGGGCCCTGGGCTGGAACTCGGTGTAGAGGGTGGGCCTGCGTTCCCCCCCACCCCCTCCAACTCCTGATTGGACGCAGGAGGAGTTGACCTGGTCTGTGAGAAACACCAGAAGGGAAGGCCTAAATTGGAAAGGGATCTGCCCTGTCCCTGACCCCCTAGGTGGGACACAGAGACTGTGGGGATTGTTCTCTGTTTCCCCCATGCTGACCAGTGATGAGGTTAGCTGAGTGGACGGCAGGTTTGAGCCACTAGCAAGAGTGACCAAACTGAGGGCTGCCGTGAATCTCTGAGGCAAGCAAATCTGCCAATAAGTGCAGGACCCACTGAGGCAGAGGAGGAACTTCGTCACAAAACCCAGAATAGTATTGTCTTGTGCTGCACAGAGAACCATACAGCGTAAGCTAACTGAAATTTGCCCTCTCCCTTAATGTGGAGAGAGATATGCACAGCCCCAGTTATGAATTACACAAACTGGGTTTAAAACAAAAACAAATGTATTAAAGTACAAGAGGTAGATTTTAAGTGATAATAAGAGATAACCAACAGATCAAAGCAGATTACCTTAGTAAATAAACAAAAACTGCAAACTGAGTTTAACACACTAGATAGGTAGGATATAAATAGCAAATTCTCACCCTGAGTGATAAACAGACTGGCAGACTCTTACGGCACAAGTTGCCTTGGCTTTCCCAGGTTTTCATACAGAAACTAAAGATCCTTCTAGCCTGGGACCATCACTTCCTACAGTTCAGTCCTTGCTCCTCAGGTGTTTCCAGGTGTGTTGTTGCAGGGAGAGTGAGATCCCCTGCCCCGATGTCATTGTCCCCCTTTTATATCTTCTTCCCACTTGCTGGAAAGCTTTTTTGCTGTGACCTGAGTCAAACAGTTCCCATTGTGTGTGCTATCTCTGAGAGGTTTCTACTGTACACAGTTCCTGGGGTAATCCTTGTGCTTGTGTGCATTTCCTCCATAAGCCATTAACATTGTTTGGACTTTTTACTGTTGTACCTCAAAGGCTGCTTGTGGGTGTTTTTCAGCCTCACAACATGTTTCAGCAACATACACAGCCAAGCTTCATAACTTCACATATGACGGTAGCACATACAATCCAATGACATAACTGTCTAGTAGATCAAGAGTTTTAGAACGATACCTCACGACATAGTTTGTACAAAAAATATCCTAATTACATGACAGTGGTGAATATTGGGGTGTCAGGGTGTCACAGGTATGTTCTGTTGTCTAGCCAAAGCAAGGCCTGATTCTGCTCACTTACATGAACATAAGTTAAAGTTACATCCACAGAGAACCCCTAAAGGGTGTGGCATCTCTAAGAGGGGAAGGACCCCTATATCAGGAACGGACTCTGAGAAAGAGTCTTTTGGTCTGTAGCACATTTGTTTTGCCTGATAACAATTGGTCCTCTCATTAGTCCTTTATAATGGTTGTCCCAACATAGAGTCAACTCACAGCTTTTGAAGCAGTGTCATGGCGAGAAAGTAAAGTTGTGAGCTGCGATAGAAAAATAAGACTTCTTGTCTTGTAAACTAGGTTTGTAGGATGCAGGACTGATCCAGTTAAAATCAGAATTATGTCAAAAACAATGGGCACTTGCTAGCATCCCTAGATCAGCAGGGTGGACACAAGAGGGTGGGTTTTGTTTTGTTTTTAGCTTTGTTCAAATGCCACACATAACAGAAACAGCGTTAAAAATGAGCTTCACCCCTACAAACTCTGAACCTGTTGCATATACTGAGTGGAACAATAGGTTTCCCACTCCTTCATTTACTTGGCTACTGGATCACATTTTCATGCCCAGTAACTTTAAAAAGGGCCTTTGTGTACCCTACCATTTGAGCATGTGTGTATATATATATGAAGGTCAGATTTAATAGTCACCTAATATTGACAATTCAGCTACTGAAGATTGTTAGCTGTTCAGTGTAAATAATTCACATAAACCCACATGCATAGCATACAAAAACAAACACTAATGGGATGAATTCAATCAACTGAAAGTCTCTTGAAAAAGCCTGGGGTCACGGAGCTTCCCTCAGAGTTTTCTATTACTTTCCATTACCATGTGAGTTACATACTTACACTGTAAAAACATTTCAGTTCCTGAATAAATGATTTGGATGCAATTTTTTAAAAATAAAGTGACTGTGTTAACAAACAATAAACAGAAACCTCACGGACAAGTGGATAGAGCTGGGAGTTAGCTTTGCAGTTAATGTTCGAAAACAGATTTGCGTTTCCTCTGAAGCTGCTCTAAGCTCGTGGTACAAGTCCTCAGAGAGTGCACATTAATATAAGCCTGACTGACTGCACAGCATTCAGTGCCTCCATTTCAGATTTGTGAAATTAACATACATTCTAAAATTTCTGTTTCCATTGGCCTAGGTTCTAATCTGCATTTTGAAAAGGCTCTTAAGAATAGAGATGCCAGTTTGAGTGAATTCACTACTCTCAGGACACATTTTGCATATCTCCAATCTCAGTAAAAGCAGGTTTTTGTCAAGGCAGCAGGATAAGTATCACATGGGGGGGAAATTAATGGTTCTTACCAAGTTGGGAGTGATGACAGCTCTCACAGACAAACTCTGGGAAGAGACAGAAGAAAGAAACAGATCAATACATAGAAGCAGGGAGACAGTGTATTACCTAAAGCAGAATGCCTCAGCCAGCACCTCTTAATCCCAGAAAATCTCTGTGGCTTGAATAGCAGCTTTTTACAAGGAAAATTCTACATTAAAGATGTATAACTTAATCACAGAAGTTAAGGAAGACAGAGACCTACTAGGTCATCCAGTCCATCTGCTGCCAGTGCAGGATTGTTCCCTTTGTCCAGGCTAATTTTAGAGTCCCAAGAGTTGGGGTTTCCACCCCTTCCATTTTCAGTTCCCCTCACAACCTAGTACTGTCTGTAAACTGAGAGCCAGCTGATGCTTAAATAGGATATTCAGATCACATGCCTGAATTCTCAAGTCAGCACATTAGCAGTAAAAACATACATTTGCAAGCCTAAATGCAGGATTTTGAACGTAGAAATAACCGGGCTGTCCGTGTTCTCGGGAAGCTAGTGCAGGTCTCGCATTATTTTGGTAATTCTGACACTGATAAACGTGGCCCAGTGATTCAATCCCGGGAAGTACTGGAGAGCCCTCAGCTCCTATTGAGTTCAGTGGGAATTAAGGATGCTCAGCATGAGGAAAACATTGGGCCTCTGCTGCCAAATTTTCAAAAGTGGCCTCTGGTTTTGTTTGAGATGCCTTGATCTTGAATTGCACCGATGCTGAGCACCTGCAGCTCCTAGTTAGTGACTCTAGTTGGAATTGGGAGTGCTCAGCACGTCTGAAAATCAGACTTAAGTTGTCTTAAGCAGGCCACAAAAACAGAGGAACCCAAAATTGGAGGCCACTTTTCACATCGGCCTTACTGTGAGACCTTAGTGAAGTCAGTTAGGCCCAATGTTTAATATCGTCCATTAAGCCAGAGCACCGTGGTTTCTGGGTGGCTTATGGTGGGTACCCAAAAAAACAGAGGCATCCAAAATAAATGAACTCTTTTCAGAATATTGGTCTTAACCTCTTTGTATCTAAGTTTGATTGTCTGGATAGCACTTACCCTCCTCAAAGGGGGATTAATTAAGGAATGTTTGTAAATCACTTTGCAATCCTCTGATGAAAGAAGCTGTGTAAATGCAAAATATTATTATTCAAACTCAAGTGAAGTTCTGTTTGCTGTGTTTGGTAAGAAATTAAAATAAAAGGCTGCAATTTTTCATATAAATGTATTTTTTCCAGTACAAAAACAGTTACAAAATTCACAACCATAATTTTCCCCTATCCTAATTCTTCTACCCTGAAGGTTTTGATTTTAGCTTTGATTCTAGCATTTAATAAAATGGCTCTTAGAACAATGACAGGTTTCAGAGTAGCAGCCGTGTTAGTCTGTATCCACAAAAAAAACAGGAGTACTTGTGGCACCTTAGAGACTAAGGGTATGTCTACACTATGAAATTAGGTCAAATTTATAGAAGTCGGTTTTGTAGAAAGCATTTTTATACAGTCGATTGTGTGTCCCCCCACACAAATCCTCTAAGTGCATGTAGTCAGCGGAGTCCTTTTCTCCTCCCTCCCTCTGTGAAATCAACGGCCTGCTAAACCGAGTTTTGAGTTCTATCCTTGAGGTTTTGAGTTCTATCCTTGAGGGGGCCATTCAGTTTCTCGCAAAGCCACCCCCTTTATTGATTTGAATTCCCTGTAAGCCAACCCTGTAAGCCATGTCGTCAGTCGCCCCTCCCTCCATTAGGGCAACGGCAGACAATCGTTCTGCACCTTTTTTCTGTGCAGACACCATACCACGGCAAACATGGAGCCCGCTCAGATCACTTTGGCAATTAGGAGCACATTAAACACCACGTGCATTATCCAGCAGTATATGCAGCACCAGAACCTGGCAAAGCGAAACCGGGTGAGTAGGCGACGTCAGTGCGGTGACAAGAGCGATGAGGACATGGACACAGACTTCTCTCAAATCACGGGCTCCGGGAATGTGGTCATCATGGTGCTAATGGGGCAGGTTCATGCGGTGGAACGCCGATTCTGGGCTCGGGAAACAAGCACAGACTGGTGGGACCGCATAGTGTTGCAGGTCTGGGACATTTCATAGAATCATAGAATCATAGAATATCAGGGTTGGAAGGGACCCCAGAAGGTCATCTAGTCCAACCCCCTGCTCGAAGCAGGACCAAGTCCCAGTTAGATCATCCCAGCCAGGGCTTTGTCAAGCCTGACCTTAAAAACCTCTAAGGAAGGAGATTCTACCACCTCCCTAGGTAACGCATTCCAGTGTTTCACCACCCTCTTAGTGAAAAAGTTTTTCCTAATATCCAATCTAAACCTCCCCCATTGCAACTTGAGACCATTACTCCTCGTTCTGTCATCTGCTACCATTGAGAACAGTCTAGAGCCATCCTCTTTGGAACCCCCTTTCAGGTAGTTGAAAGCAGCTATCAAATCCCCCCTCATTCTTCTCTTCTGCAGACTAAACAATCCCAGCTCCCTCAGCCTCTCCTCATAAGTCATGTGCTCTAGACCCCTAATCATTTTTGTTGCCCTTCGCTGGACTCTCTCCAATTTATCCACATCCTTCTTGTAGTGTGGGGCCCAAAACTGGACACAGTACTCCAGATGAGGCCTCACCAGTGTCGAATAGAGGGGAACGATCACGTCCCTCGATCTGCTCGCTATGCCCCTACTTATACATCCCAAAATGCCATTGGCCTTCTTGGCAACAAGGGCACACTGCTGACTCATATCCAGCTTCTCGTCCACTGTCACCCCTAGGTCCTTTTCCGCAGAACTGCTGCCTAGCCATTCGGTCCCTAGTCTGTAGCGGTGCATTGGATTCTTCCATCCTAAGTGCAGGACCCTGCACTTATCCGTATTGAACCTCATCAGATTTCTTTTGGCCCAAACCTCCAATTTGTCTAGGTCCTTCTGTATCCTATCCCTCCCCTCCAGCGTATCTACCACTCCTCCCAGTTTAGTATCATCCACAAATTTGCTGAGAGTGCAATCCACACCATCCTCCAGATCATTTATGAAGATATTGAACAAAACCGGCCCCAGGACCGACCCCTGGGGCACTCCACTTGACACCGGCTGCCAACTAGACATGGAGCCCAGTGGCTGCGAAACTTTCGCATGCGTAAGGGCACTTTCATGGAACTTTTGTGACTTGCTTTCCCCTGCCCTGAGGCGCAAGAATACCAAGATGAGAGCAGCCCTCACAGTTGAGAAGCGAGTGGCAATAGCCCTGTGGAAGCTTGCAACGCCAGACAGCTACCGGTCAGTCGGGAATCAATTTGGAGTGGGCAAATCTACTGTGGGGGCTGCTGTGATGCAAATAGCCAACACAATCAAAGATCTGCTGATATCAAGGGTAGTGACCCTGGGAAATGTGCAGGTCATAGTGGATGGCTTTGCTGCAATGGGATTCCCTAACTGTGGTGGGGCCATAGACGGAACCCATATCCCTATCTTGGCACCAGAGCACCAAGCTGGCGAGTACATAAACCGCAAGGGGTACTTTTCATTAGTGCTGCAAGCACTGGTGGATCATAAGGGACGTTTCACCAACATCAGTGTGGGATGGCCGGGAAAGGTACATGACGCTTACATCTTCAGGAACTCTGGTCTGTTTCAAAAGCTGCAGGAAGGGGCTTTATTCTCAGACCAGAAAATAACCATTGGGGATGTTGAAATGCCTATAGTTATCCTTGGGGACTTAGCCTACCCCTTAATGCCATGGCTCATGAAGCCATACACAGGCAGCCTGGACAGTAGTCAGGAGCTGTTCAACTACAGGCTGAGCAAGTGCAGAATGGTGGCAGAATGTGCATTTCGACGTTTAAAAGCGTGCTGGCGCAGTTTACTGACTCGCTTAGACCTCAGCGAAATCAATATTCCTACTGTTATTACTGCTTGCTGTGCGCTCCACAATATCTGTGAGAGTAAGGGGGAGACATTTATGGTGGGGTGGGAGGTTGAGGCAAATCGCCTGGCTGCTGGTTACACACAGTCAGACACCAGGGCAGTTAGAAGAGCACAGGAGTGTGCGGTGCGCATCAGAGAAGCTTTGAAAACCAGTTTCATGACTGGCCAGGCTATGGTGTGAAAGTTCTGTTTGTTTCTTCTTGATGAAACCACCCGCCCCTTGGTTCACTCTACTTCCCTGTAAGCTAACCACCCTCCCCTCCTCCCTTCGATCACCACTTGCAGAGGCAATAAAGTCATTGTTGCTTCACATTCATGCATTCTTTATTAATTCATCACACAAATAGGGGGATAACTACCAAGGTAGCCCGGGAGGGGTGGTGGAGGAGGGAAGGACAAGGCCACACAGCACTTTAAAAGTTTAAAACTTTAAAACTTATTGAATGCCAGCCTTCTGTTGCTTGGGCAATCCTTTGGGGTGGAGTGGCTGGGTGGCCGGAGGCCCCGCCACCGCGTTCTTGGACATCTGGGTGAGGAGGCTATGGAACTTGGGGAGGAAGGCGGTTGGTTACACAGGGGCTGTAGCAGCGGTCTGTGCTCCTGCTGCCTTTCCTGCAGCTCAACCATACGCTGGAGCATATTAGTTTGATCCCCCAGCAGCCTCAGCATTGAATCCTGCCTCCTCTCGTCACACTGCTGCCACCTTTCAGCTTCAGCCCGCCACCTCTCCTCCCGGTCATTTCGTGCTTTCCTGCACTCTGACATTGTCTGCCGCCACGCATTCGTCTGTGCTCTGTCAGTGTGGGAGGACAGCATGAGCTCAGAGAACATTTCATCCCGAGTGTGGTTTTTTCGCCTTCTAATCTTCACTAGCCTCTGGGAAGGAGAAGATCCCGTGATCCTTGAAACACATGCAGCTGGTGGAGAAAAAAAAAGGGACAGCGGGATTTAAAAAGACATTTTATAGAACAATGGGTACACTCTTTCACGCTAAACCTTGCTGTTAACATTACATACATAGCACATGTGCTTTCGTTCCAAGGTCGCATTTTGCCTCCCCCCAGCGCGTGGCTAGCCACTCCACCCTTCCCGTGGCTAACAGCAGGGAATATTTCTGTTCAGCCACAGGCAAACAGCCCAGCAGGAACGGGCACCTCTGAATGTCCTCTTAAGAAAAGCACCCTATTTCAACCAGGTGACCATGAATGATATCACTCTCCTGAGGATAACACAGAGAGATAAAGAACGGATGTTGTTTGAACGCCAGCAAATATACACTGCAATGCTTTGTTCTACAATGATTCCTGAGTACGTGCTACTGGCCTGGAGTGGTAAAGTGTCGTACCATGGTGGATGGAATAAGGCTGCCCTCCCCAGAAACCTTTTGCAAAGGCTTTGGGAGTACATCCAGGAGAGCCGCGAATGCCAGGGCAAATTAATCATTAAACATGCTTCCTTTTAAACCATGTATAGTATTTTAAAAGGTACACTCACCAGAGGTCCCTTCTCCGCCTGGCAGGTCCGGGAGGCAGCCTTGGGTGGGTTCGGGGGGTACTGGCTCCAGGTCCAGGATGAGAAACAGTTCCTGGCTGTCGGGAAAACTGGCTTCTCCGCTTGCTTGCTGTGAGCTATTTACAACCTCATCATCATCATCTTCCTCGTCCCCAAAACCTGCTTCCGTGTTGCCTCCATCTCCATTGAAGGAGTCAAACAACATGGCTGGGGTAGTGGTGGCTGAACCCCCTAAAATGGCATGCAGCTCATCATAGAAGCAGCATGTTTTGGGCTCTGACCTGGAGTGGCCGTTCGCCTCTCTGGTTTTCTGGTAGGCTTGCCTCAGCTCCTTAAGTTTCACGCGGCACTGCTTCAGGTCCCTATTATGGCCTCTGTCCTTCATACCCTGGGAGATTTTGACAAATGTTTTGGCATTTCGAAAACTGGAACGTAGTTCTGATAGCACGGATTCCTCTCCCCATAGAGCGATCATAGATTCATAGATATTTAGGTCAGAAGGGACCATTATGATCATCTAGTCTGACCTCCTGCACAACGCAGGCCACAGAATTTCACCCACCACTCCCACAAAAAAACCTCACACCTATATCTGTGCTATTGAAGTCCTCAAATTGTAGTTTAAAGACCTCAAGGAGCAGAGAATCCTCCAGCAAGTGATCCGTGCCCCATGCTACAGAGGAAGGCGAAAAACCTCCAGGGCCTTCCAATCTGCCCAGGAGGAAAATTCCTTCCCGACCCCAAATATGGCGATCAGCTAAACCCTGAGCATATGGGCAAGATTCATCAGCCAGATACTACAGAAAATTCTTTCCCGGGTAACTTGGATCTTACCCCATCTAAAACCCATCACAGGCCATTGGGCCTATTTACCATGAATATTTAATTACCAAAGCCATGTTATCCCATCATACCATCTCCTCCATAAACTTATCGAGTTTAATCTTAAAGCAAGATAGATCTTTTTCCCCCACTACTTCCCTCGGAAGGCTATTCCAAAACTTCACTCCTCTGATGGTTAGAAACCTTCGTCTAATTTCTAATCTAAATTTCCTAGTGGCCAGTTTATATCCATTTGTTCTTGTGTCCACATTGGTACTGAGTTTAAATAATTCCTCTCCCTCTCTGGTATTTATCCCTCTGATATATTTATAGAGAGCAATCATATCTCCCCTCAACCTTCTTTTAGTTAGGCTAAACAAGCCAAGCTCCCTGAGTCTCCTTTCATAAGACAAGTTTTCCATTCCTCGGATCATCCTAGTAGCCCTTCTCTGTACCTGTTCCAGTTTGAATTCATCCTTCTTAAACATGGGAGACCAGAACTGCACACAGTACTCCAGGTGAGGTCTCACCAGTGCCTTATATAACGGTACTAAGACCTCCTTATCCCTACTGGAAATACCTCTCCTGATGCATCCCAAGACGACATTAGCTTTTTTCACAGCCATATCACATTGGCAGCTCATAGTCATCCTATGATCAACCAATACTCCAAGGTCCTTTTCCTCCTCCGTTACTTCTAGTTGATGCGTCCCTAGCTTATAACTAAAATTCTTGTTATTAATCCCTAAATGCATGACCTTACACTTCTCACTATTAAATTTCATCCTATTCCTATTACTCCAGTTTACAAGGTCATCCAGATCCTCCTGTATGGTATCCCTATCCTTCTCTAAATTAGCAATACCTCCCAGCTTTGTATCATCTGCAAACTTTATTAGCACACTCCCACTTTTTGTGCCCAGGTCAGTAATAAAAAGATTAAATAAGATTGGTCCCAAAACCGATCCCTGAGGAACTCCACTGGTAACCTCCCTCCAACTTGACAGTTCACCTTTCAGTAGGACCCGTTGTAGTCTCCCCTTTAACCAATTCCCTATCCACCTTCCAATTTTCCTATTGATGCCCATCTTATCCAATTTAACTAATAATTCCCCATGTGGCACCGTATCAAACGCCTTACTAAAATCTAAGTAAATTAGATCCACTGCGTTTCCTTTATCTAAAAAATCTGTTACTTTCTCAAAGAAGGAGATCAGGTTGGTTTGGCACGATCTACCTTTTGTAAAACCATGTTGTATTTTGTCCCATTTACCATTGACTTCAATGTCCTTAACTACCTTCTCCTTCAAAATTTTTTCCAAGACCTTGCATACTACAGATGTCAAACTAACAGGCCTATAATTACTTGGATCACTTTTTTTCCCTTTCTTAAAAATAGGAACTATGTTAGCAATTCTCCAATCATACGGTACAACCCCTGAGTTTACAGATTCATTAAAAATTCTTGCTAATGGGCTTGCAATTTCTTGTGCCAATTCCTTTAATATTCTTGGATGAAGATTATCTGGGCCCCCCGATTTAGTCCCATTAAGCTGTTTGAGTTTCGCTTCTACCTCAGATATGGTGATGTCTACCTCCATATCCTCATTCCCATTTATCATGCTACCATTATCCCTAAGATCCTCTTTAGTCTTATTAAAGACTGAGGCAAAGTATTTGTTTAGATATTGGGCCATGCCTAGATTATCCTTGACCTCCACTCCATCCTCAGTTTTTAGCGGTCCCACTTCCTCTTTCTTTGTTTTCTTCCTATTTATATGACTATAGAACCTTTTACTATTGGTTTTAATTCCCTTTGCAAGGTCCAACTCTACTTGACTTTTAGCCTGTCTCACTTTATCCCTACATATTCTGACCTCAATAAGGTAGCTTGCCTTACTGATCCCTCCCTTCTTCCACTCCCTATATGCTTTCTGCTTTTTCTTAATTACCTCTCTAAGATGCTTGCTCATCCAGCTTGGTCTACAACTCCTGCCTATGAATTTTTTCCCCTTTCTTGGGATGCAGGCTTCCGATAGCTTCTGCAGCTTTAATTTAAAATAATCCCAGGCCTGCTCTACCTTTAAACCCATAAATTCTTCAGTCCAATCCACTTCCCTAACTAATTTCCTTAATTTTTGAAAGTCAGCCCTTTTGAAATCAAAAACCCTAGTCGCAGATTTATTTTTGTTAATCCTTCCATTCAGTTTGAACTGAATTAGCTCATGATCACTTGAGCCAAGATTATCCCCTACAACCATTTCCTCTATGAGGTCCTCATTACTCACCAAGACCAAATCTAAAATGGCATCCCCTCTAGTCGGTTCAGCAACTACTTGCTGAAGGAATCCATCAGCTATCGCATCTAGGAAAATCTGAGCCCTATTATTATTACTAGCACTCGTCCTCCAGTCTATATCTGGGAAGTTAAAGTCTCCCATGATCACACAGTTTCCATTAGTATTTACTTTATTAAAAACATTAAAAAGGGCTCTATCCATATCCAAATTAGATCCCGGCGGTCTATAGCACACCCCAAGCACTATCCCAGGGGAGGCTCTAATAGTTTTCTTCCCCAATTTAATTTTTGCCCAGACAGACTCAGTCATACCCATTTCATCGCTTCTTATTTCTTTACATTCTATCTTATCATTGATATACAGTGCTACTCCACCACCTTTACCTTTATTTCGGTCTTTCCTAAACAGCACATACCCTTCAATACCTGTAGCCCAGTCATGACTACTATTCCACCAGGTCTCTGTTATACCTATGATATCTGGTTTCACTTCCTGCACCAGTAACTCTAGTTCCTCCATTTTGTTACCTAGGCTCCTTGCATTAGTGTACAAACATCTTAATTTTTGCTGTTTAGCCTCACTCACATTCTGTACCCTATTAGGCACGGTTATTTTACTACCAGTATAACCTATTAGACTTGTATCTACACTGCCCTTCCTCCTACCTACAGCTGTATCCACTCTTACTTCATTTTCTTTCCACTCTATGCTGAATTCTGGCGTGGAGATTACCTGGACATCTCCCGACCATCTCCCCCAAATTCCTAGTTTAAAGCTCTCTTAATCAGTTGTGCCAGCCTCCATCCTAGAAGTCTATTTCCTTCCCTACTCAGATGAAGTCCATCCCGAGAGAACTGTCCTCTATCCATGAATGCCTCCCAATGGCCATACATCCCAAAGCCCTCCTTATAGCACCACTGCCTAAGCCATCTATTGATAGTCATAATCTTGTCACACCTTTGTTGCCCTTCTCTAGGAACAGGCAGAATCCCACTAAAGATCACCTGAGCCTCAATTTCCTTAAGCGTCCTCCCCAGCCTAGCATAGTCTCCCTTAATCCTTTCCAGCGAGAATCTAGCCGTATCATTTGTTCCCACATGAAGGATAATTAGGGGATTCTTTCCCGCTCCCTTTAGAATCCTTTTCAACCTCAGGTCTACATCCCGTATCTTAGCACCCGGAAGACAGCACACCCTCCTATTTTCTGGATCAGCTCTGGTTACAGGCCTATCTATTCTTCTCAGTAAAGAGTCCCCAATCACATAGACCTGCCTTTTCCTAGTGACGGTGCTATTCTCCAGTCTATCCCCTGTTCCCTCTGGCTGCAAGTTCTTTCCATTCCCATTCTCCCTTGTAATCCTTTTTAACCCATCCTGTATCCTATTGGGGCTCATATTTGGTGTAATCTCCATTAACTCTTCCCCTTTTCCTATAGGACTAACCTCTCTTCTCTTCTTCCTTGCCCTGTCACCCTCAGTGACTACCTGCTGAGCCCCTTCTTCATTTTCCAACTCTGCAAACCTATTCTTAAGCTCTATTTCTCCTTCACTAGCCCGCCTTTTCCTCTGCCTAGTTCTTTTAGTCACATGCTTCCACTGACCACTTTCCTCACCCAGTCTCCCCTCAGAATTCCCTAGTCCTGCTTCCATCTGCAAGTCTGAGCTTTTCCCTTCAGATACCTCATGTCTTTGCTCCATAATCTGCTCAAACCCCTTCCTAAACTCTACCAGACTTTCCACCTGCATCTCCAAACCTCGGATCTTTTCCTCCATCAGCTCTATCAGACGGCACTTCATGCAGACAAAACTCTTACCAGGTGCCCCCTCCAGGATCATGTACATACCACAGCTTCCACATCCAGTCATCTTCATTGTGTCATCTGCTACATGGGTCACTCCCACTGCCACCTCTGTATCTGTCATATCCTTTCCACCTAAATCCTGTTAATCTGGGAAACACAAACCACACCAAAACACCACCACCCACAGCAAAACCAAACCCCACACGAGCACCACAAGACAAACTCCCCTTTCAAACTCCCACTCAAACTCCCCTGTTTACAGCTCTGTTTGCTAGCTCCTGTGCCGCTGCAGCTGTCTGTGCCGCTGCCTGACTGGCTGCTACCTTAACTAGGACCCCTAGTCAGTGAAGCCCCGCCCCCTAATCAGGGCTCAGCTTCTCTCCCAGCACAAAGCCCCTACAAGCCTCAGATCCCGTACCTCCCGTTCAGTCCATGCTGGAGCTCTTTTGCGATTCTGGGACTCCATCATGGTCACCTCTGCTGATGAGCTCTGCATGGTCACCTGCAGCTTGCCACGCTGGCCAAACAGGAAATTGAAATTCAAAAGTTCGTAGGCCTTTTCCTGTCTACCTGGCCAATGCATCTGAGTTGAGAGTGCTGTCCAGAGCAGTCACAGTGGAGCACTCTGGGATAGCTCATGGAGGCCAATACCATCTAATTGTGTCCACAGTACCCCAAATTCGACCCAGCAAGGCCGATTTCAGCGCTAATCCCCTTGTCAGGCGTGGAGTAAGGAAATCGATTTTAAGAGCCCTTTAAGTCGAAAAAAGGGCTTCGTCGTGTGGACGGGTGCAGGGTTAAATCAATGTATCACTGCTAAATTCGACCTCAACTCCTAGTGTAGACCAGAGCTAACAAATTTAATTCAGTATAAGCTTTTGTGGGCTACAGCCCACTTCATCGGATGCATAGAATGGCACATATAGTAAGAAGATTTTTATATATATATACACACACACACGCACACAGAAAACATGAAAACAATGTGCCATATGCAACTGCAGTATAACTCTTGATTTCAGTGAAGGGGAGGGTAAATTTTGGCTCGCTATCTTTATTTGTTTGTAAAATAAAAAATAGCAGCACATTAAAGCATTGTTTGTGAGCAACCGTCTAAAATTCAGCCAGCAGCTGGAAAAAACAAACAACCTTAAAGCAGCAGTCAAGTTAGCTAGGATGCTGTCAGAAACCAAACTCATCAGTCTGAGAAATGTTTAAAAGTTACTTTGAAGCTGTATTTCTTATTCCAAGTGCATAATTAATGGTTATATAAGAAAGGTTTGGGTTTCCTGATGTTGCTGCCACTGTAAGTTTTCCCTAACTTTCAAAAGCTTTATATCACAAAACATCACCAAAAATTTAAGAATTTCTTTGAGAAATGAATGTTGCCCCAAATACGGGAGTGACTGAATGGGGTTCTGTTGAATTCTTGGAGTCGTGCTGGCTGGTGGGCAGGCAGTGACAGCACAGAGAAAAATCACTGGGGGACTGGAGTTAGACGTTTAACCTGCAAGTTAGGATTGCTTTTCAAAAAAATGGGACATTTCTGAAAGTTTTTTCTGTTCTGCTCTCAGATAATTGGATGACGGGAGAAAGAGCTCAAGAATCAGTTCAGTGTCAATTAGAAGGATGCTGGCAAGGTGCCTGCCATGAGATCATAGAATCACAGAAGATTAGGGTTGGAAGGGACCTCAGGAGGTCATCTAGTCCAACCCCCTGCTCAAAGTAGGACCAACCCCAAGTAAATCATCCAAGCCAGGGCTTTGTCAAGTCAGACCCTAAAAACCTCTAAGGATGGAAATTCCACTACTTCCCTAGGTAACCTATTCCAGAGCTTCACTACCCACCTCGTGAAATCGTTTTTCCTAATATCTAACCTAGACCTCCCCCACGGCAACTTGAGACCATTGCTCCTTGTTCTGTCATCTGCCACCACTGAGAACAGCCGAGCTCCATCCTCTTTGGAACCCTCCTTCAGGTAGTTGAAGGCTGCTGTCAAATCCCCCCTCACTCTTCTCTTCTGCAGACTAAATAAGACCAGTTCCTGCAACCTCTCCTCATAAGTCATGTGCCCCAGCCCCCTAATCATTTTTGTTGCCCTCCACTGGATTCTTTCCAATTTGTCCACCCCCTTTCTGTAGAGGGGGGCACAAAACTGGACGCAGTATTCCAGTTTTGGCCTCACCAGTGCCTAATAGAGGGGAATAATCACTTCCCTCGATCTGCTGGCAATGCTCCTTCTAATGCAGCCCAATATGTAGTTAGTCTTCTTGGCAACAAGGACACACAATTGACTCATACCCAGCTTCTTGTCCACTGTGACCCCCAGGTCCTTTTCTGTAGAACTGCCACTTAGCCAGTCAGTCCCCAGTCTGTAAGCAGTACATAGGATTCTTCCGCCCTAAGTGCAACAGTCTGCACTTGTCCTTGTTGAACCTCAGATAAAATACCATTTATTTAAATATTTTTGGATGTTTTCTACATTTTCAAAAATATTGATTTCAATTACAACACAGAATACAAAGTGTACAGTGCTCTGTATTTTTGATTACAAGTGTTTGCACTGTAAAAAAACCCAAAAGAAATGTATTAGGTGAATTGAAAAATACTAAGTACTGTAGTGTAATCTCTTTATCACGAAAGTTGAACTTACAAATGTAGAATTATGTACCAAAAATTGCATTCAAAAATAAAACAATGTAAAATTTTAGAGCCTGCAAGTCCACTCAGTCCTACTTCTTGTTCAGCCAATTGCTCAAACAAGTTTGTTTACATTTTCAGGAAATAATGCTGCCTGCATCTTGTTTACAATGTCACCTGAAAATGAGAACAGGCGTTTGCATGGCACAGTTGTAGCCAGTGTCGCAAGATATTTGTGCCAGATGTGCTAAAGATTCATATGTCCCTTCATGCTTCAACCACCATTCCAGAGGACCTGTGTCCATGCTGATGACAGGTTCTGCTCGATAACAATCCAAGCAGTGCAGACCAATGCATGTTCATTTTCATTATCTGAGTCAGATGCCACCAGCAGAAGGTTGATTTTCTTTTTTTGGTGGTTCAGGTTCTGTAGTTTCCGCATCGGAGTATTGGTCTTTTAAGACTTCTGAAAGCAAGCTTCCCACCTCATCCCTCTCAGATTTTAGAAGGCACTTCAGATTCTTAAATCTTGGGTCCAGTGCTATATCTATCTTTAGAAATCTCACATTGGTAGCTTCTTTGCATTTTGTCAAATCTGCAGTGAAAGTATTCTGAAAATGAACAACATGTTGTGGAAGCAGATAAGGGAATTTGGATGCAGGCCTCTGAAATGAGCAGGAGTAAGGCTAACTCTAGCTTTAATAACACGAGATTTATAGAAGCTGGGATTGTGCGAAGCGAGTGGGAACAGAACTGTGAGAGGCTGTTGTGACCTTGTATTAGATAAGAATAGAATGTAGACTATAAGCGAAATTGGTGAGAAAAATAAGATGATATGAAGGAATATGTATAAACAATATGCAGCTGTTGCTCATTATTGTCTGTAATAAAGGTATAAATGCTTGCTCTAATTGTTTATCTTTAGAGAGACCTGCCTTGGTGGGGGAAACCCTGTGTCCTAGTGCACTCTCTCCCTCTGTGCAATTGCTTGAGAAAATAAAGTGTATCTGACTTGCTGCACCCAACCTGAAGAGTGAGAACTGTGTTTTTCTCTGACAATGTGCTGGATCATCATCCGAGACTGCTTATAACATGAAATATATGGCAGAATGCAGGTAAAACAGAGCGGGGGACATACAATTCTCCCCCAAGGAGTTCAGTCACAAATTTAATTAACGCATTTTTTTTAACGAGCGTCATCAGCATGGAAGCATGTCCTCTGGAATGGTGGCTGAAACATGAAGGGGCATACGCATGTTTAGCATATCTGGCACACAAATACCTTGCAATGCTGGCTTCAAAAGTGCCATTCAAATGCCTGTTCTCATTTTCTGGTGACATTGTAAACGAGAAGCGGGCAGCGTTATCTTCCCATAAATGTAAACAAACTTGTTTATCTGAGCAATTGGCTGAACAAGAAGTAGGACTGAGTGGACTTGTAAGCTCTGAAGTTTTACATTGTATTGTTTTTGAGTGCAGTTATGTAACTACAACAAATCTACATTTGTAAGTTGCACTTTCACGATAAAGAGATTGCACTACAGTACTTGTATGAGGTGAATTAGAAAATACTATTTCTTTTTTACAGTGTAAATATTTGTAATAAAGAATATACACTTTGATTTCAATTACAATGCAGAACCCAATATATATGAAAATGCAGAAAAACATTCAAAATATAATACATTTCAACTGGTATTCTATTGTTTAACAGTGCAATTAAAACTGTGATTAATCATGATTAATTTTTTTAAGTGTGCTTAATTTTTTTGAGTTAATTGCGTGAGTTAACTGTGATTAATCGACAGCCCATGTATTTATGACTCCTGTCTAAGGGGTCTGATCCTACTTCCATTAAGTTGGTTGCAAAAATCTCATTTACTTTAACCATTAATTTAATAGGCACGTGGAATTTCACTTTGTGAATTACAGTGAAAAATAAACCCACAAAGAGAGGCTGAGTGACTGAACCTCAGGTATAAAGTGGTACTTCGATAATTCTCTTGTTTAGGCAACATACATAACTGATGTATGAACTGGAGAAATATCCATAAAGAATACTTAATGCTTTTCAAATATTAATCAGCCCTTATGTGGATGTAAAAATTAGTCCAACTTGTTTTCATGCTATCTAAAAGGGCATCCTGGCAAGTGGTACACTGACTGTATAAAAAATGGTCTTACAAGACCAAAGCAGAATTTAATATCCAGCTGTGATTCACTACTAAACAAAACAGATTTTTTACAAAATGAGAACAAAAATATTGAATTATCCTCTGACTTTCAGCTAGAAGCGATGTGGGAACTCGTTTGACGGACCAAATTGTAACATGCTTTCTTTTCTCTTCTCAGTTCAAGAGAATAAGACATGAAAGCCCCAAAATACTGCAGTACAGTAGTCAGTAGAAATATAGGGACACTGGCTTGTGTGCCACTTTATATTTGCAATAGCATCAGCAGCAACATGAACATCACGTTTATGTTATCATGAAGGGCTTGGCAAACTTCATCTAGGTCTGGCATTATGAATATACATGATCTTATCAGAAATGAGTTTGTTCACCGTGACTCCCATATTTTATTGGTCAACTCTCTAATACATATTACTGGTCAATACATAACGCTGGGTGGATTTCTCCTTTTATGTCACAAGAGTCGTTTGCTTCCAAACAGCAACAGTGCTATTTCCCCATCACATATCTACAGCTCCCTGCCGTTACCTAGTAGCCACCAAGTTGTCTGTGCCAGTCACAGACAGATGTTAGTAATAACAGATGCTAATAAACAATGAAACTGATAGAGCCAGAACAGGGGCAAGGGGAATAGGGAAAGCAAGGATGGGATTCTGTTAAACCATTCATGAGTTTGAATAGTCAAGGCTAATTTACCCTAAGTCAGATCCTCTGCTGTTCTCTGTGCAATACCTCCCAGTTTCCATGCTAGGGCAGTACACAAGCTGCTTCTTCATTTTGAAATAAACCAGGCTAATGAAATAATAGCCCTTACTGCAAAAGTGACTTCTCAATAATCTCTCTGAGTATGCTCTCCATTTCTCCCTGGTGATGCTTCTTTGTTGACAGTGGCAGCTTGGCTGAGGAGCCAAGCTTGGGATCTGAAGCTGCAGTAGGGAGAGGTGATTTTTCATGCCCATCTAACATAATAGTTATCAATGAGATGGAAGAATTACGGTCGCTGGAGCAGGACCAGTCCATTCCTTGCGGTAGTGCAGAGGCTGACTTGGTAGGTCCCAGGTCCAGGCATGCATGCAATTGCCTTGTTACCCTTTTCAGAGAAGTTCTAGTTTAACTGAGGCTGACATCTGCTCCAGAACAAAAACATGTACACAGTCGTAGGGGAGGGGACACAGAGATGATGCTCACCAGGTTCAAAGAATGGCATATTTAATACTGTACAGATGACAGCTTTACATGAGTACATATGAGAGTGCACTTTTGCTAACAGAGAGCTTTAGCATTGATTTACAATGGGAGTAGGATAGGGTCCCTAGGTTGCAGCTTCTTTGGGACAGAGACCTTGACTTCTTATATTTGTCTGTAAAATACCATGCACATCTATGGCACTGCAGAGAGACCAATAGATCTCTTCTTTCGAGATTACTTGCTCTCCCATAAAAGTGAATTCTTTCTCAGAGGAATTCATGAGATTCAGTAGGAAATCCCAGATATCTCCATTATACTCCATTGCCTCCTGCATCCAGAGTGCAGGGATTTCAGGGTATGTAACACAAGAATTACACTTTGCTATGGATACCACTATGGCGGATTTTTCTTTTGAAAACAACCGCTGGCTTGCCATGTGTAAGTAGGTAGTTGGAAGGTGGGGGAGTTACATATATGCTACGAGCTCAGGTCACATTTGCTCACATCATATAGCTCATATGACCTCAGGCCAACCTTGACGTTTACAGCAAAATGGAACATTTATGTAATAGGCAAAGCTGCCAGTGCATGGCTTAATGTCCCCAAAAAGAACAAAAATGATTTATTCTTAAAGTAGCACATCGGGACTAGCTACTGAACTAAACCACCAGACTCTTTGCAGTGGTGGAGAATAATAGTAACTACACAAAATGAAAGAGCCACATATTAAAGACAGGCTTTTTTTCTTCCAATCAGGTCCTGTAGTCATAAATATGGACCTAAGAATAAAGGATTTGCCATACTGGTCCATGTGTCAATCTAGCTTGGTATCTTATTGCAGCAGTGAGCAACAGCTAGGCCTGCTTTGTTACAAGCCTCCAGGATTCCCATTCCTCCCCCCGCCTACCCCCCAGGGAGCACATGACTTCTCCCTACTGCTCAGATCTGAAAGGGCTAAAGAGACTTAACCACTCCAAGTCAGAGCTCCCTACATGTATGTATTCATAAAAAGACTTTCCTTTGTGCTGCTTTACAGGGGATGCAGAGCCCTGCCACTTCCCCTCCTAAAGCAGGGAGATGATGGGCCAGATCCCTAGTTGATGTAAATCAGCATAGCTTTGCTGACTTCCTTGGAGCGATGACAATTTACACCAGCCAATCTGGCCCACAGTTTCTGCCATTCCTCCTCCCAGCACTTACTGTTTCTACTCCATGATTTTTTCCAACATTTTTCTATGATAAAGAGCCTTCCTAATAAGCGCTACTGCAGATGAAGGTGTGGGAAAACCTCATAATACATCTTTTACGTTGCACCTGGTGACTAATAAATGGTTACCTTGTTTCTGAAAAGGCTGCCTGTGTCACTGTGAACACTCTCTGAGAGCACTGTGCCCTAAAGGACGACAGTACAAGCCTCCCGCAGGAGTCTGATGCTGGTTTAGCTGGTACTGAATGGCATGTTGGAGGCCGCAGGCCTGCCCATGTGGAACTGTGCAGTCCTTGGGGCCTGGAACACTAACGGGGTCACTCCCAGGAGACTGGCTGCAGGCTGGGGCATAGACCAGAACCTGTGACAAGTTACCACAGAAGGCCATTAGTGTACCATCCAGCCTTCTGAAAATGCCTTTTGTTACATGTTAAATGACCCTACACTTGGGGAAATCGCATTATTCCGGATTTGCAATTTCCCAATTACCTGTGACAAAACAATCTGGTGTCTTACATGATTGAAGCTGTTCAAATCTTACATGCATGTTGTTGACAAAAGGCTTGTAATTGTGGGTGCCCCCTACACATTATTGCATTACTTAACTGTAGTCTTTCTGTACCGATACTACTGCTGATGATACAGCCCCAACAGCATGGGTAGAGTTGGTTGAGAATTTTCTATAGATTTTTTTTTTAGCAGAAGTATCAAAACTTAGACAAAAGTCCAAGAAGTTTCTCTCTTTTTTGGGGGTGGGGGAGAATGGTTTACTTGATATGTGATATTTTAGTATTTTGTCAGCTGTTTCTTCCCAAACTTCCCTGCAACAGGAAATAAAAGGAATTGGGCCCTGTGCCCTATATCTTCCTCATATAAATGAGGAATTCTACCTTATCCATATGAAAGTACCATCTGATCCATTCCTAGACAGAGCCAAGGTTTGCTCTACAGCGCTACGAAATTCAGTTAAGTAACAGTACTGCTAATATTAGGAAACTCAATTCATCAAGCTCATGGCATGGAAGTTTGTCATCCAGAGCTTTGTGTACCATATATATAAAACAGAGAAGACGTGAGAGCTGGATTGATGAGTCAGATTTTAGAGGGAGCTGTGCTGCAAAAATGTACTATATATTACTTTAAGCTGTATAATAATTCATGTGTGTTGTAGAAACATCCAAGCTCCTATGCATTGCCCTTATCTACCAAAAAAATACCCTTCCTACTCCTGGAAGAATTCTGCGCCGCTGTGCAATGCAGAATTCTGCAGAAATTAATGTTGTGGGCGCAGAATTTCCTTTCCCCGACAGAAATTGGCTGCAGTGCTGCTGGCCGTCACTGGAAGCTTGTGGACCCAGCAGATCCCAGCTCACACATAGAAGACACTGCTAGCGGGAGGGAGAGGGAGCTAGAGGGTTCCCGGCAGTGGCAGTTCCCCGCATGCCCTAAGGGAAGGAAACAGTGGTGGGCACAAAACTCCACACAAGCCTGGGACCCAGCATCAGACTGTTTCTCCCTCTGGATCCCTGGGCTCTGAGAGGTAGGGGGAGTGGGTGTATGGGCTGGGGGGGCCCCATGGCTGGGCTTTGGTGGGGAAGGGGTGTGGGTATCTGGGCTGGGGAGTCATGGCTGAGCTCTGGGGTATGGGTATCTGGGCTGGGGGGGCCCCATGGCTGGGCTCTGAGTGGGGGGAGGGGATGGCAGAGAAGCAGGAACTGGGTTGTCGTACGGGCTTCCTTTAGCTGTCTACTCCTGGGGGAATTTTGTGTGTGTGTCTGTATTGTTACAGACATATTTGCTAAGAGGTATTTTGAAATAAATTACCAAAATAATTGAAACTGACATGATCATGTAGTGTTATTTTGACAAATTAAAATTGCAGAATTTTACAGAATTTTAATATATTGTGCACAGAATTTTAACTTTTTTGTTACAGAATTACCCCAGAAATAAAACTTTCCAAATCTGAAGTATAAACTGAGAACACTCCAAAAATGTGAAATTCAACTTGCAGAACTGAAAGAGCGAATGCTTTTAGTTCTGTACTATAGCAACAATAATGAGTCACAGTGTCGGCTGCGGATACAATTGGTTATGAAAGGCAGCCAGGCTAGCACTAAATTGCAAGTCCTGCAATAGGAGGCAGACGGAGGGAAATAAAGATTATCTATCTTTATTTTCCTCCAAGTTTAGGACCCAATCCTGCCACATACATTTATATGAGTAACACTACTCAACCATGTAAATGTCAGTATGACTGGGCCTTTAGATTGTGATGAATTCCTTCCTAAAAGTAGAATCAGACTCTCTAAGTGTATCTCTGGCTCTTTGTCATGTTTTCAAATCAGTTAACACCATAACAAAAATCACTTGTCATTAAACTTAGTTAGGAAGATCAGATACAGAACATTTTCTTGTCCCAATTATCAATATTCAAGAACAATCCTGGAAACAAAAGGGCCCAAATATTTCTTTGGCTTGGTAACACCGAATTGAGTGTCATGTTACACTACAGAAAAATTGAAAGGCACGGAGGACCACACATAACACAGTTTCCCGGCACAGCTCATAGGAAAAGCAAAAAATCTCTGTATAAAAAAAATACCCCAACAACAAAAGGAATGGTATTGTGCTAGATTTTGTTAACAAAGAAAACTGAATTACAATATCAGTCATACCTCTTTTCTGAGCAAGCCTTATGCAACAACTGACAGCTAGCTGGCTAAACACGTCAGACCGGAGACTGTGGTTTCATAGCATATGGTCAGTGTTCTGTATAATAATAAAGACTCCAATGTTTCATGACCAGTAAGCCATATAAGTAACTAGACAGATAATAAAACTTCTGTTCATGACTGCTATCATTCATTTCTCTTCCCACCTCCCAAAAGCAAACACCAAGAGAACGCTTCTTGTTGCTTAGCACTTACCATGGAGGTATTTTACCAAATTACCTTCCGAATGATTGTTTAGGGGGATTTACCTACATAGATACACTTGCCAAAGGGTTAATCTGGTACCACCATCCACATTATGCTTGATGACAACATGGCAGAGATCAAAGTCAGAATGGGCATAGAGGCTGAGCTATCTTCTCACCTGTAAAGATGGTCCTTCCACGGTTGAGGAATGTTGTCAGGGCAGCGTGGGAAGCTTGTACCACTGCCCATAACAACATATGTTCCTTGGATGAAGGGAGGATTTCATATTCCTGGGCTGTCAATCTGACCACTTTCATGCGCACTGAATTATCTCGATTTATACAATCCAAGACATATTTTTGTTTTAATATTCCTTTCACTGTTAGTTCTCTCCAAAGATCTGCTTGAATAAGAATACTGATCAAAGCCCATATGCCAGGATTTAACAGCTAAATGGAGCGAGAAAATCTTCAATTAGCTGAAAATGATTTCATCCAGGCAGGCTGTGAAATATTTCTTTCCCAGGCCTGAAAGCAGCAAAAGCTAATTTAATAGACAGTACATCTTCTTTTTCTAATTATTAAACTACAGCTGCACATCAGTGATCAGTACTATTAATTGAAAAGCCAACAGGAATGCAGCAAATGATTTGAATATATGAATTGACTTGGATGATACAACCATTGAGCTCGCTGAGTAAAAGGGAAATAATTATTGTATTAAATTATACACAATGGCCAGTTTCCAGCGCCCAATAGAAACTGATATATTAGAAATTTTGTTTTAAATAAATGTTCCATAGCCACTGCTATCCTGAGCATTCTCTAACAGCCAAAGTTTCACAACCAATTTTTGCAAAGCTATTTTCACTAATTAAATAGGAATCTGTACAACTCTAAATATTTAGAACCCAGTTAGATGATAGCCTTTTCCAGAACACTACTATTTGTATTTCAGCAGGATCAGGAGCCCCAATCATGGAGCAGGACCCTATTGTTCTAGGTAATGTACAAACATGGAACAAAGAGACCGTATTTGTCTCAAAGAGCTCACAATCCAACATCCCATTACCTGTTAGGTGATTTGTAGTAGACCAAGTTTACCTACTGTAATACACGCATGCTCTTATCTCCTGTTTATTACTGGAATCAAATTACTGACCTCACAAATGCTGGACAGAGAAACTGAATTTATATAACTCTTTAGACACATGAATTTAGCATCCCTCTTATTCAGTGTTGAATTGCTTATTTTAAAGGCCCATGTGCCCATTTGGTCCTTGGTAAGCTAGGCACTGCACTGACATAAATCAAATATTTTTGTCTGAAAATATTTAATCGGACAAAGCTAATTCAGCTTGCTCTCCTTGAGCATCTGTGCATTAAGCCATCTGTTTCCCTGGGGAGGAAAATAAATTGTGTCAATTATCATTAGCAGTAGAGTTAAGTAAAGTTTACTAATTAAACTCTAGGTTCATCATCTAAGCTAATCATGATTTCAGTAAATTAAAACATTGTCTGATGTCACTTCTGAAGCACATTACGGTATTATCATTATAGTGCAGTATACATCATGATGGTGTATACTGCACTGTATCTGGGTTATGGCAGCTCAGTCATTGCCAATTAAGGCTGCAAACTGGATTTTTTATTATTGTCTCATGCGTTCTAAAAGCAGTAGCACTTCAGCAACATGATGTTTGGTCATATTTCTTAGCTCTAGTTCTGCAAGACAGATGGGATAGGATTCATCCAGGACTTTGATGGAGCAACACGTGGCATGAATTTGGCCTGTTATGTTCTGTTTTCTCTCCTCTCCTTCATCAGATTCCACAGGCAATTGCCATTGTGTTCTGCAAAGTGGAGATCCCGGCAGCAGTGAAGTCAATAGGAGTTTTGCCCTGACTTCACTGGGGCCACAATTTTATCACGAGACAGAGAATAGTTTTTTGGTTACTCTTTAGTCTCACAATGTTCATGAGATCAGTTTTGTCTCTACCAATTTTAGTTCACAAAACTACTTCACTCCAAAGGGTAAGCTCTGGAAGAATGTTTCCCTTCACCAAATGGAAATCTCCCCATTTCCCAATATCAGAAAGGCAAAATGTTACTCACCTCTCTTCATCATCCTCTTCCCTACTCTATTCCACGTCGAACCATGCTCACTAATGCCACTTCATCTATTAGCACACTTGTCTGATCCTTTGCCCCAAGCCCCTGAAGCTCCCCATCCCCACAGTTAGCTGTGTAGAAAATCTCATCACAGTAGATGGACAATTTAATGCTCTAATTCAATCTAGGTTTCATTTTTTCTTTTAATACCCATCTAGGTTCTTATACCTATATAGAGTGGGTTATTTAAACATGTTATGATTACTACAGGACGATATATGGGAATTTCATTTGCTTTGAAAGGAAGTATCAGTATGCAATAGGAAGATATTGTCATTATTACTGAGAGCATATCTGTATTTATAGGTTAAACAATCTACTATATCTCTTCCATCCCATTTGCTCTCCACCTGTGTCTCAGACTAAACATTCTGTCCAATCATTAGTGTAAGTGGTACACTAATTAGATACTAGAATCTGAATATTATAAACACAACCTTTTGGCCTGGAGCGCTCAGTGTTTACATGAAAATTACGGTCAAGTAGGCTTACAAAGAAATGTTAAAACCCATATTCAATCAAATTGAACAGCATTCAGATTAACAAATCAATGGAATTCTGCATGTGTTTTCTAGGACTGGGTTTTTCTTAAAGGTTTTGGGGACACAGACATACAGATAAATCAAGCAAAGTTTAACTAAGTCTGACCACAATTAAATACTCAATCTTATTTCTGCCTCTTGCTGAAAAATCTGAAGTGCATTCTAAGTAATAATAGCCAGTGATACACTCATGCTGAGGCATTGTATTGTGGTAGATTTATAGGGAACTTGAGAAAGAGAGAGAGTGAGCGCTAACTAGCCAATGGCAGTTGCTGACTTGACACACAGACACTAACTACAGTACAGACGCAATTCCACCAGTGTTCCGCATAAAGGTTTTTGTTTGTTTAGAGCAGGTTGAATAGTATTCAGGAAACATTTTATGACGTTTGAGGCTTTGGGACTCCATGAACCATTCACAAACACATCCCAGTGTTTGTGAATATGTTCACTGTTTGGAGATAAACAACATGCATCCCCAGTGAGCAATGGCAGACTAGGCATTATTTGTGAAGTATCTGACACTGATATTCACTATTTAAGTGAAGAAATTACTAATCCAGTTTACATAATTTTTTTCATCTTCCTGACTGAATCTTTTAAAAACAAGAATAAGGCATAAAGCAAACAAACAATACTGTGAAATATGCTTCCAGTGCAAATCTGTGAAACTTTCAGCATTCACAAACATTCCCGGGATGTCTGGTGGGCACTGAAATATTCACAGATAAGGAATGGCATGACCCCACAAACAGCAGCAAATAAAATTTCACTTGCTTCTTCGTAAGTCTTCTCCCCTCCCCAATTATTCCCTCTGTTCTGCTTTTCCCAGTAATTCTGCAGATAATTTTAGAAAAACCTACTGGTTGTTCAGTATTCAAATCCCATTTGCGCACCCCAGTGTAATGACAGCGAAAGGTTCAGGAAAGACTTCCACAAACACAAGAATATGATGGTTTCCCAGCATTGAAGTTAACGTTAATGGAGCTTGCTCTATGCATAGTATATCTTTCCCCCCTTATTCTCCTCCTCCATACACAGATATACAAATGTAGTGCTGAAACACTGCAAGTCAATAAACTCTGTTTTTTAAAAAAATCTGTTTTTATTTACAGTTGACGGTTTGCTGTGTTGTAGCTTATACTTCTAGCACAAACTGACAGGAAGCAGTTCAGGTCTGCACTGAATAAAGGAAGACCTGCAAGTTATTGTGTGATAGGACTTTCCAAAATGGGACTAGACTCAGTAGGAACTGTAAAGATTCATGCTTTTAGCTGTGCAAGTTCTTGATTCAATTCCTGGGGCCAGTGAAAGTGAAGGCCATCACACAAGGTTTGGAGGAACGGAAAGGCATAGTAAAGGATTCTGGTTATTTCTATGGGGGCATTAAAAACTGAAAGCAAAGGAAAACATCTAGGATGAAATTCAGTAAGGATACATGCAAAGTACTCCATTTAGGAAGGAACAATCAGTTGCACACATAGAAAATGGGAAATGACTGCCTAGGAAGGAGTACTGCAGAAAGGGACCTAGGAGTCATAGTGGATCACAAGTTAAATATGAGTCAACAGTGTAATACAGTTGCAAAAAAAGCAAAACTCCTGTATTAGCAGGAGTGTTGCAAGCAAGACACTAGAAGTAATTCTTCCACTCTACTCTGCACTGATTAGGCCTCAACTGAAATATTGTGTCTAGTTTTGGGTGCCACATTTCAGGAAAGATGTGGACAAATTGAAGAAAGTCCAGAGAAGAGCAACAAAAATTATTAAAGGTCTAGAAAACATGACCTATGAAGGAAGATTGAAAAAACTGGGGTTGTTTAGTCGGGAGAAGAGAAGGCTGAGAGGGGACATAATTTTCAAGTACATAAAAGATTGTTACAAGGAGGGAAAAAATTATTCTCCTTAACCTCTGAGGATAAGACAAGAAGCAACGGGCATAAATTGCAGCAAGGGAGGTGTGATAAATGAAGGTGTGTGTGGGGGGGGGGGAGTTCCGTTTCATGGACACCCAGCCAGCCAGTTAGCTCTAAAATCCCTCTTAGTAGCTGTTCTCTACTTGCTTTACCTGTAAAGGGTTAAAAGTCTCACTGCTATGCATAGGTAAAAGGAAGTGAGTGGGCACCTGACAAAAAGAGCCAATGGGAAGGCTAGAACTTTTTAAAATTGAGAAAAAACTTCCCCTTTGTCAGTCTGTTGCTGTTCTCCAGGGAAGAGGGGCACAGAGCAGCGATGCTATAAGAACTTTTGGGCCAGGTATAAAAAAAAATCATCTGTATCTTACATAGAAACTACTCATTTGAAACCCCAGATATGTAAGTAGATCAGGAAATGTCTATGAAGACACGATTAGGTTTCTCTTTTATTTCTTTGTGGCTTGTGGATTCCTCTGTGCTAACCCCAGGTGCTTTTGTTTTGCTTGTAACCTTTAAGATGGACCTCAGGAAAGCTATTCTTGATGCTTAATTAGCTCTTTTAAAATCTAGCAATAGCCTGAGTTTTCAGATGTATTTTTTCTCTCTTTTTAAATAAAATTTACCTTTTTTAAGCACAGAATTGGAGTTCGGTGTTCTAAGAGGTTTGTGCACATTTTTTTGGGGTTTTTTTTTTTTAAGCTGGTGGCAACAGCTGACTTCCTTTGTTTTTTCATTCTCAGCTCTTCCCCGGGGATGCGGGGGGGTGAAAGGGCTTGAGGGTACATCACAGGAAGGAATTCCCAAGTGCGCCTTCCTGGGTTCTTAAAGAGGTTTTGCACTTGGGTGGTGGCAGCATCTACCCATCCAAGGTCAGAGAAAAGCTGTAACCTTGGGAGTTTAATACAAGCCTGGAATGGCAAGTATTAATTTTTAGACTCTTTGCGGGCCCCCACCTTCTGCACTTAAAGTGCCAGAGTGGGGATTCAGCCCTGACCGGAGGTTTAAGCTGGACATTATAAAAAACTTCCTAATTGTCAGGGATGTTAAGCACTGGAATAAATTGCCCAGGGAGGTTGTGGAGTCTCCATCAGTGGAGATTTTAAAGAGCAGGTTAGACAAACACCTGTCAGTGATTGTCTAGATAATAAGGGGACTGAACTAGATGACATCAAGGTCCCTTCCCGTCCTATAATTTTATGATCTTCTGGTAAATTCAGTAGCTTGTCACAAAGTCACCAAATACTACTGTGGAAAGCCAATCATTCATGTAACACATCAACTGACATAAAGGGGAGTTTTTCCTGGGTAAAGAGTGCAAGAATGAGCCCTTTATGACTATTAACTGTGCTAAAGAAGAAAAGATGCACCCATTTTGCAGAGCATGCCAGAAATCTGTATAAATGGTGTTTAATTGCATTCATTAGAAATGAGCTCGGTGTAGTAATTTAGAACATTATCTCCAGCAGGTGCAGGTCTTCCCTTTCTCACAAAAGTGATGATTAACAATTTGGTTCTATTTCCTGCACCTACTACTTAATTGCAGATGTTACTTCAAATTTAACAATAGGAATTTCTCTGGTTTTGGATCAGACTGACTTTGACTTTCTTATAAATGGAGAATGAGAAAGCTCTGGGTAACTGTTAATAAACATGATGTCCAAGTTTTGGGTGTAGCCTGTATAAGGCTTAATCCAATTTTAGAAACCTATTCAATTTACCAGAATTTTGTGGTTTCTATACAATTTTCATATCTAATAAGAGTTTTCATTAAAACAAAGAATTTTTGCAAGAGATTCTGAAGATCAAATATTTACAGTATCAAACTGTCACATGTTACACTGGCCGGGAATGGAACCAAAAGAGCACAGCACACATACTTGATTTCCTGTGGGGACAATGACAGAC
This sequence comes from Chelonia mydas, assembly GCF_015237465.2. Classification (NCBI taxonomy): domain Eukaryota; kingdom Metazoa; phylum Chordata; order Testudines; family Cheloniidae; genus Chelonia; species Chelonia mydas. The sequence goes on from NC_057849.1 coordinate 42,951,063, forward strand.
ACTGGCCCTTCAACTTCCACTGTATATTCATTTAAACAGCTACATTTCCAAGAAAAAAATAGCTTAGCAAGAGTTATTCTTACTGCTTCTGGCATGTCTCTGTGCACCACAGCAAATATTTAACAAAGTCAACAGGTCATGTTCTGAAAGTACCAACTGTGTGTCTTACTGATTAGTAGCATTTGTTTCACAGTATTTGCAATGTTGCAGAAGTGACCTTGGGACTGCCACAAACAGCCTTCCAGCTTTCACTCTGCTGAGAATTAAATTTTAAACGTAGCACCAAGATTGAAAAGTTGTCCAGGAAAGAATTTTTCCTCCGAATAACTCATCAATAGTAAATGGAAAAACATTTCTCTAATCTTTACAATTTTTTTTTGTAAGAAATCAGTAGCTCTTAGATTATTTTCAAAAATAATTTGCAGGTGCCATTTACTAAGACAAATATTGATCCTTTGACTTCTTTAGTAGATGGAGCTGTGCTTGGTCATATAAGTAGCTTGAAAATGGCAATCTGAAATCTTGTCTTTTTCCCCCATTGGCAAATCATACAAATGGCTCTTGAATGAGAACCACAATTTAAAGGTGGCAGATCATTAGCAGTTTCATAAAAAACACTGAAAAAAAGACAGGAACTTACAATCGCAGAGACTCCCATAGCGGGGGAATGCGTTTTACAAAAGCAAGGAAGAGCATGTTGCCAGGTAAATGGTAAGCTCTTTGGAACAGCATAACGGGGTGGCACCCACCTCTCATGAGTGCTCCCTTGTCAAGTGTGTGTGCCTGCTGTCTCAGTCTGTAGTGACCTCTATCAGTGGCTCTATCAGGCAGTTTTCAATGACTCAGCCCCACGGCCAAGTAACACACAGTCTGTATGTAAAACAAAACAGACCCCTTCCGGGGTACACAGTCCAACAGGGGCCTATCTCTGTAGCTTTCCCTGGGCTCAGTCTTTAAATGGTCCCGGCCCTAGTATGTGGCTGCACCCTCCAGTGTTTAATCCCTGGAGACACTGTCTTTGCCTGCTCTGGGCCTTTTTGGTCCTAGCACTCCAGCTGGGCCACTTAACAGTTTGGGTCCCCTTCTGTGGGTGTCAAAGTCCTAAAGGCTGACCCTCTTCCAGGTCTTCAGCCCCTTTCCTGGGCCTATGTAAATTCCTCTTCGTTGGGGCTTATGCCACTTCCCTAGTGGCAAATGGGGCAGGGAAGACCTGGGTGCACCCCACTACTCAGGGTCCCAGCCCTGGGACCCTATGAATAGCAGCCACATTTCACTGCATCCCCTTTAACTAGTCACTGTGCTGCTACAGATCCCCTGGCCACGTTCCTGCAGCCCCAGCACCTTCACAAATGCTTCACCCTTATCTTAGGGTTCTTCCTTCTTGTTCCCCCAGTCCCTCCCAACAACTGCTCTGTCCATGGTCCTGTAGCTCCTTCAGTTAACTAGGAACACAGTTCTCACTCCTCCAGCTCCAGGCAGCAACTGACTGTCTGCCAGCACTGCAGCTCCTTTTATATGGGCCTGCTGGGCCCTGATTGGCTGCTCCATGCAGTCTCTCTCAGTGGCTGCTTCCCCCACAGCAGCTCTAGGCAGCCTGGAGGACTCCTCTACTCTTCCTTTCTGGAAAGGGGTGTGGTAGGACCACAGAGCCTCCATCCAGGGGCCGCTGGGTCTAGTTCACCCCATCACAGATAGGGAATGACCTTCTTATGGTGAGTTCAGGGTGTAGCACAATGGGACCCTGATAGGGGCCTCTAGGCACTCCTGTAATAAAAATAGTACTTAATACTGGAGGCAAGAAGGAGAGAACGATTATTTAAAAGCATCCAGCACTAAGGAGTGTGCAGGTAGCACCTTATCATCACCACTTTTGACAGTTTCTCTCCTCAAGACTAGAAAGCCCTGTTTACAATAGACATTTAAGTATATCTAAAGACTATTTCTACAAGATTGTTCCATTTACACCAGTTTTTAACATGGTTGGGTCAATCAATATGAGACCAGTGTTTAACAATTGTACTCCAGCCAGCAAGAACACAGGTTTCTTTAAAAGATCATTTGACCCCATCCACACTGACTGAGCTAAAGTCATTTCTACATAGCTTAAAACATTCTCAACTTTACTCTGTTTCAAACTGTGTAGGCAGGAACTAAAATATGGTTCCTAACATAGTAAAAGAACCAGGATAAACTAGACCAAAGAAGAATTAGGAAACACAGACAGAAACACATGGCATAGAAGGGAACAAATATGCATGACAATAGTTTGCAGGAAGGAGTTGAGCCAAAGCATGAATGTGAGAAAACATGGAGGTTTCATTTAGGAGAAGAGGGGGATGAAAAAATATGGCTAAAAAGAGAGATAATAGGAAGGGGAGACAAAGGTAGAAGGAAGGCCTGTAGGTACCAAATGTCCTTTTCTTGTTCCTAAATGAGACAGCTTGATAGTTCTCTATTATACAATGGAATACACATGATATTTTAGGCTTCATCTGGGCAATGAAGATAGGGATTATGGCCATATATAGAAACTGCTACTTGGGAAATCCACATCATTTACAGATCCTTATCATAGTGGGGTGGGGAGGGAAACTAGTGTTTCTGCCATTTAACATGGCTATATTACTTACCACTGAATAGTGAAAATTACTAAACAACATAAAAGGGAAAAGGCATTATTATTCAGTGCTAGCCCTCCAACTGGATTTTAACATTTTAATTAGCAACAGTTTAAAGAGATAAGTTTAACAAGTCAGGTGAGCTAAGGTCAGAGAAATGATATACAGGCAAATTAAATTATCAGGAGGACAGAAACAAAAGACTTTTCGAAAACCTAACACAGCCACTTTGAAAATTATACACGACACAAAGTATATTCACTTTAGGGTTACTACATGCACACAGAGCTGCATTTCTTTCCAATTCTCTGAATGGATATTAAAAAATCTACTGTTTCTCCAGTCTCTTTCAGTTTCTATGTGGCATAGAACATCTGGTGTCCAATTGCTCATTAATGATAATTAGCCCTCAATGATCACCAGTTACATTTTCAGCTCTTCCAGTTATCCTTGGACCTTCTAGCTTGTCCAATTAACATGTTCAGATGCATTCCCTCCCTAGCACAGAGCGGGGGAAGCAGCCCTTCTGCTGAGGAATTAACCCTTCATATGCTTAAGACTCAGCTCGTATAGGTCACGACTGAGTGTACAGTTACAAGAATTACTATTCTTATAATGAAGCATCTCAGGCCAACTGTTGTACTTCTATATCTGGTGCAGATGATTCCTGGTATTGAGTAAATACAGTGAATCTCATTACAACAAATAATAAGACCACGTTTTAATTCAGTGGCAAAAATCTGCTTTAATACAGAGTTAAGGTTTCTTGGTGGTATGTCATTCCCCTGGTGAGTTGGGCAAAATGCAAACTTCTGAAAACCTAAAAATGCCCACTTAAGATTGCCTGTGCAACCTTAACTCTGCCGTCTTTCAGCAATGCCCCAATATGCCCCATTAGCACACATACCGTTACGCTGCTGCCACCCACGCACTTCCTGAAATGTACAAGCTCTTCATCTTCTTTTACAACCCATTGACTCTCACCCATAGGATTCCATCTAACACTATTAAAGGACAAAATGGAAAAAAACAAGATTGCCCACACCACCTTCCCTCTGTAGCCCTGGAGCTAGCAGTGGCCAATGGGAATTATTTGTGCTCACTCCAGGTGAAATCAGTGTATTAGGTGTACCTAAACTAAATGAAAAGGAGTACTTGTGGCACCTTACAGACTAACAAATTTATTTGAGCACAAGCTTTCGTGAGCTACAGCTCACTTCATCGGATGCATGCAGTGGAAAATACAGTGGGGAGATTTTATACACACAGAGAACATGAAACAATGGGTGTTACCATACACACTGTAACGAGAGTGGGCAGGTAAGGTGAGCTATTACTAGCAGGAAAGCGGGGGGGGGGACCTTTTGTAGTGATAATCAAGGTGCGCCATTTTCAGCAGTTGACAAGAACATGTGAGGAACCGGTGGGGGAGTGGGGGTGAGGAAATAAACATGGGGAAATAGTTTTACTTTGTGTAATGACACATCCACTCCCAGTCTTTATTCAAGCCTAAGTTAATTGTATCCAGTTTGCAAATTAATTCCAATTCAGCAGTCTCTCGCTGAAGTCTGTTTTTGAAGTTTTTTTGTTGAAGAACTGCCACTTTTAGGAGATTGAAGTGTTCTCCGACTGGTTTTTGAATGTTATAATTCTTGACGTCTGATTTGTGTCCATTTATTCTTTTACGTAGAGACTGTCCAGTTTGGACAATGTACGTGGCAGAGGGGCATGGCTGGCACATGATGGCAAATTCTTCAACAAAAGAACTTCAAAAACAGACTCCAATGAGAGACTGCCGAATTGGAATTAATTTGCAAACTGGATACAATTAACTTAGGCTTGAATAAAGACTGGGAGTGGATGTGTCATTACACAAAGTAAAACTATTTCCCCATGTTTATTCCGCCTCCCCCCCCACCCCACTGTTCCTCACACGTTCTTGTCAACTGCTGGAAATGGCCCACCTTGTTTATCACTACAAAAGTTTCCCCCCTAACCCCCACACCCCGCTCTCCTGCTGTAATAGCTCACCTTACCTGATCACTCTTGTTACAGTGTGTATGGTAACACCCATTGTTTCATGTTCTCCATGTATATAAAATCTCCCCACTGTATTTTCCACTGCATGCATCCAATGAAGTGAGCTGTAGCTCACGAAAGCTTATGCTCAAATAAATTTGTTAGTCTTTAAGGTGCCACACGTACTCCTTTTCTTTTTGCTGATACAGACTAACATGGCTGCTACTCTGAAACCTAAACTAAATGGTGGAGGTAGTAGTTGGGCCTGCTTGGTAAAGGTGTGTTTATGATATGAGGACATGTGTGGATTACTCTGAGGTGTGTGACAGAGAGCTGTGATGGTGATAGGAGATCTATGTTTTGTACCACCTCATGTGTATGAGCAAAGGGAAGAGTTACTTGTGTACCTTCAGGATCCAGTATGCATCCTTTCAGTGCAGAAGTGTGTACATTATATAATTAGCAGGGGACGGGGTTTTATTACGAAGTGTATTGTCAGTAGCAAGCTGGGATATGAGAGCAGTCTCACCTAGGCATTTATTCTCTGCATACCCTCCCGGCAAAGTGAGTGTGGTCAGTGTCAGGTATAGCTGTATTGAATGGTGGAGGCAGTAGTTAGCTCTGCTTGGTTGAGTTGTGTTTGTGAGATATGTGGGTTACTTTGAGGTGTGTGACAGACCTGTGATTGTGACATGAGGAGAAAGGTAGGAGGTGCATGTATACCTCCAGGATGCATCATTTCTATGCAGAACGGTGGAGATTATGTCAATAGCAGAGGCTAGGGCTCTTATTACCAAGGCTATTGCCAGCAGTGAGGTAGAATATGAGAGAATGCTAATGCTTTAATCATGGTAAAGTGGAAGTGTAGGTTGAGATGGTATCCTGTGAGTAAGTGGAGTTGTCAAAGGCTGTGAAGGGTTTCTTAAATTGCACGTGTTATATTCTTTTGGGGGAGTTGACAAAGTGTGTGTGTGCATGCCAGCATCTAGAACTTCCTGAATCTTACAGTGCCACAGGCCAGTGGTACTATGTGCTATTGAGACATTGCTTGAAGAGAGCAGAGGGAAGGTGATGGGAGCAACCTTTAATTTTTCCCCCCTTTTTGTCCTTTAATAGGTTTAGATGGAATCCTGTGGGTGAGACTAAATGGGCTGTAAAAGGAGGTGAAGAGTTTGTACATTTCACTAACTGTGGGGTTGGCAGAGTAAAGGTCTGAGTGTTAACAGGGTGTACTGGGGCACTGCTGAAAGAAGGAGGAATTAAGGTTGAAATGGGCAACCTTAACTGTGCATTTCCAGATTTTCAGATGTCTGAGTTTTGCTCAACTTAGCATACTGCAAGGGGATAACATACCACCAACCAACTTTAATTCTGCATAAACGTAGTTTTTTGCCATTGAATTTCCTAGTTATTTCTTAAAACAGGAAGAGAGATGTTATTGGCAAGAGTTAGTAGCCATTCAGGCAGTTCTATATATTGTGTCCTGCAGTTCGCATATTGAGACAAATCAGCTTGTAGTCAGCAATCCCCATGTCCGGATGTACTTCTTGCTGTCCTGGAAACTTCTGCAACCTCATAATCCAGGAATTCCCAGAATCCACACATATGGCCACACATATATTTCCTTTCCCACAAAAGTGAAGGTACCTGCCTTGTCAGTTTCAAACCTTCACACTAATTGGAAACACCATGTTAATCTTGCCCCAAATCAGGAAATAGCCACTTGCCCACCCCATTCCCCAGGATCTAGTAAAATACAAATTTTCTCCAACAACCAGTCCAAAGCTTGCCTACCATCCATCCTCATTGCCCAACCCCCTAACCAGCTGGAACCCCTCTCGCTGTCCCTGCCACCCTTCCTGCCTCCCCCTGTGCAAAGTCATACAGCTCCTTCCCACTCGATACAACAAACATTTTGATTAGACCAGCTGCTGACTATTCTGCTGTGTTCACAGTAAACCTCCCGATAAAATAAAAACATGTTATAATATAACAGGCACAACTTGTAACAAGCAGCATGGGTTATTAAATCTTTATTGCACAGGTGTACAAAGTTCAGACTAGAAACACCAGGGGCAGGGTGTTCATCGGGGCATCAGCATTGGTATGTTCCCTTGAAATACCCAGGCAAGCATAAAGTACTCCTGTATGTGGTCCAGGATCACTATGATCCTTCCAGATTGCACATCTAAGCAAGCAAAGTCAATGTGTTCTTAAATACCATTCACAATGTGGGTCCTCCCAAGACTTAGCGCTTGCCATGTGCTACCTTGAGTAAACACTGATTGAGACCATTTTGACCCGCATCACCTCAATAATTTAATCTCTAAATCTGTGCAAACAAAATCCACAAGAAACTTTTTGAAAAACAGCTATTTTTTTCAGGCCTTAAATCGCTGGAACTCCTGGATCGAATGATACCAAATGTGGGTCACTAACCCTACTCTGCTATCTCACAAACCATAGCAAATTTCGAGAGAATCTGCAAGCATGTGGATTTTAGAGCACTTACAAGTGTTGTGCTTTTAACAGGAAGGATAGAGGGACAATGGAGGGAAAGGGCTCCTCTACACATCCATCTGCAGCACCGGAGGCTCTGAAAAGTGGCAAATTGCCCATTCATCACCATGGGGAGTTCTCAGTTGAACCAGCTCTTCTAGTGAGCAATCTGCCTCATTAGATCCAGGGCTGTCCTTTGGCAGAATAGAGCTCTATGACATGAAAAGGAGGTCTGGCTAAGAGACACATCTTGCTAAAATTGTGACTTGAACATTAAGCAGGCAGAGAGAGGACAAAAACAGATAAGCTGTGGATCACATGAAGGGCTCTTTACACTAGGCCTGATTCTGTTACCCTTATTCATGTTGCATAGTAAGATTACTTCGTGACTAGACCCACTGAAGTCAATGGGACCAGTCATGCAATAAACTGCTACCCAACATGAGCAAGGATATAAGAATCTAGCCCCATGTAAGGTTTCAGGCAGCTGAACCTTTCCATATTATTTGGCAAGTGCATTTTGTACCTAATCTTGCATTTTTATTATTTACTTGCTATTTCTGTAATTTACCAATTATATATGCATTAATTAAACCCCCAGACTTGGATCCTTGGACAGTAGCTGATAGAAGACTCAAAGAGTAACTGAATTCTGATCTTAGCAGAGTCCAAGATAGAACTTGTGCGTTACAACTTGAGAACCATATCCACATCAAGGAAGACTGTTATTCTCCATCCCAAGAAAGTACCTCGGTGCTACCACAGCTATACGAAAACCCCACACCACCTGGAGGAGTCAAAGCCTGGTTACACAAGCCCACTGGTCTGTATTTTTCATCTAAGCATTCATATAATATTAAAACATACACAGTTCATTGTAAGAATATAGCAGAAAGGCTAAGAATTAAGGATGAGTTAATGATAGCAGAGACCAAAGATTGAAAGATCTCAGGGGGAATGGCTTAGAATTACAGACATACTAAGAAAAACAAATACAAAACCAGAACTGGGGTGTGCAATTTCCAGTGAGCCAATAATTTGCACTGGAGTGTTTTTAAATCAGTGATAAAACTTGAAATGAAAGAAACGTAGTTCACCTCTTTCATCATTCCAGGCAAGATTTCCCCCCACTGTACATTTTCTTTTGTTTTCTCTGTCCTGGGCTTAAATGAATCTAGTGGTGCTGGACTAGAGGAAATTTTAGCTTAGTGGTGTTGGTCTAGAGGAAACTTTAAGGAAACTTTACTGTTATTTAGCCTAAATTTGCCTTTACTTAATTTCATTGAGGCAACTTGAATTCCCATCATTACAGGGAAAAGACCTGTGGCAAGTGTGGCTGGGCTTAAGCCCCGGGGGGGTTGGCATAACCCAGTTCGAAGGTGAACCAAATATGTCGAGAAAGAGGGGGTGGTAACCCACCTGCTAAACACAGTTGTATAACCAAATAAATAAAATAACTAAGAAAATGAAGAAAAATATGTAAGAATAAACGGCATGAGAGAAGGCGGGAAGCTGCAGAATCAGCAGACCACAATCGCTCCATCTTGTACCGCAAGCAGTTGAGAAGGAACTGAGAGGCAGCAGGCCTGGGCTGCCCCACGTGCCCTCATTTGAAGGCAGGGGTGCTGCTCGGCACAGGCGTGGGCCCACGTACGCTGCTTGGCATTCTCCGGTCAAGAACACACAGGCATGCGTACATCCGGTGGAGCACCCATAGAGGCACATCATCAAAGAACATATGGATGCCTGATCCAGCTAGGGATTAGTATTAATGACTCTCAGCGCAGAGTATGCAATCGTTTCATAGAGTTTAAGGCCAGAAAGGGCCCTTAAATCATCTAGTCTGACCTCCAGTATATCACAGGCCATTGACTTTCACTTACATGCTCCTATGTGGAGCCCGATCACTTGGGTTAGACCAGTGGTCCTCAACCTGAGGCCCATGGGCTGCTTGCGGCCAATCAGCACACAGCTGCAGCCCATGTGACATCATCGGGGCCACAGAGGTAGTATTGGATGCAGCCCACATAACACAGTGACGTGGCCCACAATGGTAAATAGACTGTAAACCACTGGGCTAGACTAAAGCATTTCAGTCCTCCTGAGTCCAAACTGCTGTGCGCCATAGGTAGAGAACAGGAGAGACTGAGATGCCACCCATTCCCGAGGCCCCTGCAGTTGCAGGGAAAAGATTAGGTGGCATATACTGAGCTGATCCTAGCAAGCAATCCAGGCTCCATGCTGCTGTCTCTAAGTTCAGACAGCCACTGGAAGCAACCAGTCCTGAGGCAGGGGGAGGGGGACACCCCGGACATCAGCCCCCGCCCTCCTTCCTGGCTCTGCACAACAGAGAGAGTCTCTCTCTCTCTCTCACAAACACATACACCCACACACGTACCCCTGGCTGCCTCTGTGTTCCGGAGGCAGCAGCATTCCACGTTTGCTCTTTGCTGCCAGAGTTGAGCAGCAGGCTGAGCTGTCAGAACTTCAGGGAGCTTTGAAAGGGGAGGGGAGCACGCCTGCAGGGCAGCCAGTTTAAAACAGTGAGCAGAACGGTCATGGCAGCATTGTGGGATATTGGGGGAAGCCAGTTCTGGCAATATAACGAACGGCAGCGTCTACACTGACACTTTATCGCTTTAATTTGCTGCAAAAAGCTTTCTGCCTCTCGTCGAGATGGTTTCATTTTGTCGCTGAAACTGAAGAGCTGTGTCACCAAAAGTGGCACTCCATTGTGTACACCTCCACTGTTTTGTCGCCAAAAGCTGCCTTTTGACCAATGCTGAGTACAAGTCAAGATCACTTCCCTACTTCTATTTGGTATTCCCCTTTCTATACATCTAAGGATTTCATTAGCCCTTTTTGTCACAGCATTTAATTGAGAGCCCATGCTGGGGGGGTTATCTACAATGACCCCTAAATCCTTCTCTTAGTCACTGCTTTCCAAGACAGTCTCCCCTCCTGTAGGTATAACCTGCACGCTTTGTTCCCAGCTGTATTGCCTTTCATTTGGCTACATTAAAATGCATTTTGTTGGGTTGTGAACATCTAACCACCAATTCAGATCACTTTGTAATAGTAACCTTTCCTCCTCGTTATTTACTCTCCCACCACTCTTTGTGTCAACAGCAAACTTTACCAGCAAGGATTTTCTATCAGTACATAGATTGTTGATAAATATACTAAATAGCATTGGAACAAGAAACAATCCTTGGGGGACCCCGCTAGAAATGTCAGAAAAACAGCAGCTGACATTTGTATCTAACAGTTGTATGAAACACACACTGAACATCCAAATTCAGATAATCAGGCAAGTAGAAGAAAAAAAAATAAGGGTCAAATTTTTACATTCAAATACCATCAAATGGAAGAAGAATTGTGTGTCTCAGGGCTAGATCTGGCCTTATGTGCACAATGTAGAGAGAGGCCTACCTTGTAAAATCTAGAGCCCGATCTGGAGCTGACCTTCCTCACAATTTAAAAAGGGTTCACAGATGTAGGATTATAGTTAAGACCTTTCTCTATGATAAGATATTGGAAAGGTGTTGCATTTTGAATAAGCCGAATGGTAGCCTGTTCAGAAAGCTTTTTGTAGACAACACAGCCTCTACAAAGCCCTGCCATAGAGCCAGAATTTGGCAATTAGTATTGAAATACAGGTTCTACCATACTGAAACAAAACTCTTATTTCATAGCAGGACTCCAGAGCCCTAGTGCAGCACACAGTGGCTTTAAGGATGCAAAACAAAAGCCAATGTTTCAGTGACTAGATAATAAGAGGGGAGTTTCTGTGTATCCATTGTTTAAAAAAACTCTTGTTGCAAACAACACACTCAGATACTGTGGTAATGAACCTAGTATAAAAACCTGGACTAGAGGGAAAATCCTTGTGTGACGCAAGATTAGAAAGAGTTAAACGTCCTGCAAAATAAATAACCCTCAAAAGACATGTGGGGAGATATCGTTTGTGTTTTTGTGTATTTACATATGTATGAGTAGGGTGGACAATGTAATCAACAGTCCCTGTCTATGCTGTATTCTGATAGTTCAGAGATCAAAAGAACATCCTAGCATTTAAATGAATTGTAAACACGGGATATCTCCCCTTTTTTCCCAGAGGAAATCCCAACTTGTCAAAGAAGACATGAAATTGTATAAAAGATCCTTGGGTCCTGATTCTGTCATCTCAGATCTGCTTAGGCTTCATCAGGGGAAGTTTGAGTTGCAAGACTGAGGTCCCAGTTATGCTGGTACACCCTGAATATGATATTTGGACATTGGACTATAACTTATGAACTATTTCAAAAAGAAATCTTTGCAACTACAAGGCTCACCCTCTCTGCTATGAATCTGCACCTAAATGAATTGAACTCATGTCTGTAGGTATATTGATCTTTTAACCATACTCTCTCTCTCTTTCTTTTGTTTTTTTAATAAATTTTAGTTTAGTTAATGAGAGTTGGCTGTAGCATGTATTTGAATAAATCTGGAATATTCAATAACCTGGGAGGTAATGTGTCCGATCCTTTGGGATTGGTAGAACCTTTTCTTTTATATGATGAAATAAGGTTTACAGAAAATGTCATCATATTTGATGTGGGTACCTGGATGGAGGCCTGAGGCTGGATCACTTGATGGGAACTGTGTTGCTTGGACTTCTGAGTAACCAGTAAGGTAATAAAGAAGCTGTTTTATGCTGGCTTGGTAAATCTAAGTATTGGAATATCCACCAGCTTTATGGGATTGTCTTCCCCATTCTTTGCAGTTCACCCTAATTGAGTGACCTCAGCTGGCCCCTACTGGGCCCCAGAGCAGGAACTGAGAAATCTGTTAATTGCGAGTGATAAGGAAGCAGACCCAGTGAAAATGCTTGCAGTGAAAAACCAGCAGCTAGAACTTGAACAAAAGCAAAAAATAGCTGATATGGAAGGAGAAGCTGCTGAAAGAGAATGCCTGTGTTTTCAACATGAACAAAGAATGGCATATATTCCATTGCAGAAGCTAGAAGCTAACGCAAAAGTGCAAAAACTTAAGCTCCAACTCGAGAATAAAGGAACAACAGGAACTGTATCATCCTGAAAAGCCAGCTCCTCTCAACAGCAAGGATGGGGATAGACTCTAGCCAGTTTGTAATAATGTTGGTATGTTTTTGACTCTAAGCAGTTGTCTGTGTGTAACCAAATATACCCCAACACTGCCACCTTTTATGTAAATACTTTTACTGTGAGCTCAGGTGAAGGTAACCCCATAACTTGTGCAGAGAATGTAAAAATCAATGATAAAAGCTGTTTAGGGCAAATTACAGCTTCTAACATCACTCTTGTTAAAGCAGATCTTGTCAAAGAGGAAGATTATTTACCAGATAAGAGTGTGAATATTGTAATCCTCTATGAGTTTAGTGTAAGTGTGCCTTTACCCAGAATCCATCTTGAATGGAATGGTGCTAAACATTAAAAATATAGCGGGTGTACGGAAGTTATTGCCTAAGGATTTTTTGATTGGGGATGATATTAAAACTTTGTTCAATCAAATTGATGACATAAATCAGTCACAGGAAAGAAATAATCCTGAACCTGTGTCTACTAGGGGCAAGGATTTGCCTATGGAGGGTTTCTCCAAATGTTTGTATGAGAAAGATAGCTGTTTATCTGTGCAAAGAAGCAGTGCATATGTGGAAGAAATTTCTGAGTGTCTGTCTGGTATCTCAGAAGTGAATCTGGCATTAGATAAGGCTCAGGAAGATGTTTCTCTAGAGCAAATTGAAGTTGGTGATCAGGTTAAAGCCCTAATTGAGGAAGAAAAGGGTAAAAAAAAATTTAGTGATGAATTGTTGGCTAGTGAAGTTTGTAAAAGTAAGCCTGACCCAGGTAAAAGTGATGAGTTTAAAGTAGCTCAGTGTCATGAGAAACTATTTGTGGATGTGGAAAATAGCAATTTATCTGTTGGGAGCGGCAACTTGCCTGGTAAGGAAGCTGTCTCACTGTCCAGGTATGTGTCTGAAATCAGCCATGGGTGCTGAGACAAAAAAAAAGATGTCTCCAGTTGTTTGTCTGTTTTGAATAGCAGCATGCCTGCTGAGAAAAAGTTTGACTTTAGTTCTCTGTCTGTAAAGCAGTCAGAAGAAGCCTGTCAGCCTATGATGGTTGAAAATGTATCAGTTGACTCAGAATTGATTCTGGATACAACTAAAGCCCAGGAAGGAAGTGGTCCTAAATTTGCGTCTGCTAGGGGTAATGACATTGTAACCAGGTTGCATCCAGTTGATGTCATAAATAGCTACCAGAGACCAAGCGATTCTGGTGCTTCTATGTTGCCTGTTGCTAGTGTGTTGCTGGGTAAAGATATGACAACCTTGTCTGATCAGGGTAATATCATAGCCAGGGTACAAGGAAAGCATGAAGGTGATTTGACTATGTTACCCACTAACAGTGTGGAAACTTGTAACAAGGAAGAGAATGCTTCTAATCTTTTGGCTATGAAGTCTAGCGGGTTACCCGAAAGGGGGTTGTGTAAAAATCCTCCTGATGGGCCAGAGGTGATTCTGGATGTAAGTGAAACTCAGAAGGAGTGTGATGATTTGTCTATTGTGCCAAAGTCGGTTCTGGACATAAATAAAGCTTAGAAAGAATCTGTTGCAGTGCATGATATTGTAGAAGGAAAGGAATTTCTTAGTGAAGTCTTTGAAGTCTGTGAAAAGGAATTGTTTCCATTGATTCTTAATGGGCCATTGTGGATAGTAAACAGTCTCTCTTCTGAGGAAAGTGTGTTGGTGCCTAATGGCCGAAGTCTTTCAAATGAAAATGAATCTATGGAATTTGCTTTGAAATAATCCAGTGTGAATAGCTGTGAGAAGATTTCAGATGGAATAAAAATTGTTAGGGAGTTTAAACAGCCCTATAAGCTTAACCCACTTGTTGGGGAAACAATGTTGTTGGGACATGAATGTCTCCATGTTGATTCTTTAAATAAGCAGTCTGAGGAAAGATCGGGTTATTGGTTTTTCAGAGTAGAACAGCTTTATAACTGAACCCACAAGGATGCAGGGGAGAGCAGGCAAACTCTCATCTCTAGATATTTTGGATATGACTTGTAGTCTCTTAGTGGACTTGACATCTGATTCCATGTGGAAGCAGAGGTTGGTAAGGGAAGGACAAAAGAACCTTGAGTCACTCTAACATGCTAATGAAAATGGTTGGTATCTCTTTAAGACAGAGTCCAGCCTTGGAATTGGTAAAGCTTGAGGATCTGAAAACAAGTAAACAAACTAGTGTCTATGTTGATGCAAATTACCTGACTGACTGCGGGGGAGAAAGACTTGCCCATAGCCATTAGCAAAGAGGACACACCCAGCCAGCCAATGGATTCTGTTACACAAAAGAGTTCAGATTTTGACCCTCCTGGACAGGGAGGAAGGGAAGGACTAAACCTTGCAAATAAAAGCCACAGGTTAACCCTAAAATACCAAATCCCCAAGGAAGTGGTTAAACTGAAAGCCTATGATAAGGAAGACCCTGTGGTCAAGCAAAAGCTACAAAGGTTCAAAAGGGATATTGAACAAGCTGACCTAAAGAATGATTTATCTAAGCAAAAGGCTTGGCATGACAAAAATGATTGTAAATGTACACTTGTGATAAGACTGATGTTATTGCTAATGGTTGTAACTAACTTGTTGCTGATACCAAAACCTGTAAAAAATGTACAATGTTAATGGTCTTTTGGAAAAGCCCTTGAACATGTTAAGAACGGTACATAATAGAAACCCTTATGATTATGCTGTTTGATTCAACAAGAACACACTTTGTTTTAAAAAGCCTAATAATGTTAAGGTTTCACAGCTAATGCATCGACACATTTCTAAAACTTTCCACAGCAGAAAAACCACTACAAGTTTGAACTGCTGCACACAAAGGGGAAACTGAGGTACAGCACCTCACAGCCTTCATGGCTGAATGCTAGAGTAAGTGCTCACTGAAGAACATTAATGGCTATGTTAAGTTAACACATAGACCAAACCCTGGAATCACTAAAGTGTTTCATAAAGTATGGACTAAGTTTTTAACTTGGGCCAAAGCTTGCATCAATAATTTGGCCTTACAAAGAATTCAATGTAAACACAGCTCATATCAATGTTGGAAAGTCCTTAAGGTGTATCCAGGAGCTCTAATTTCAACCTTCCGTACCAGTCTCAAGTTGGGGGTGTGATGCATAGCTAGAAAGGGTTAAACATCCTGTAAAATAAATAACCCTCATGTGGGGAGATAATATTTGTATTTCTGTGTATTTACATATGTATGAGTAGTGTGGACAATGTAATCAATAGTCCCTGTCTGTGCTGTATTCTGATAGTTCAGAGATCAAAAGAAACATCCTAGCACTTAAATGAATTGTAAACATGGGATATCTCGGTATTCATTTCTTTGAAATGTACTGTGAATGGTGGAGGAACAAGCAAATTGCCTTATGTTAATTCTACAGTTAAGTACCTGTGATGGACCTCCTTCTAAGTCATCCTAATTACCTTTTGTTCCCAGAGGAACTCCCAACTTGTCAAAGAGGACATGAAATTGTATAAAAGATCCTTGGGTCCTGGTTCTGCCATCTCAGATCTGCTTAGGCTTCATCAGGGGAAGTTTGAGTTGCAAGACTGAGGTCCCAGTTATGCTGGTACGCCCTGAATATGATATTTGGACATTGGACTATAACTTATGAACTATTTCAAAAAGAAATCTTTGCAATTACAAGGCTCACCCTCTCTGCTATGAATCTGCACCTAAATGAATTGAACGCATGTCTGTAGGTATATTGATCTTTTAACCTTACTCTCTCTCTTTTGTTTTTTAATAAAGTTTAGTTTAGTTAATAAGAATTGGCTGTATTTGGGTAAGATCTGGAATATTCAAGAACCTGGGAGGTAATGTGTCTGATCCTTTGGGATTGGTGGAACCTTTCCTTTTATATGATGAAATAAGATTTACATAGATTTTCATCATATTTGACATCGGTACCTGGATGGAGGCCTGAGGCTGGATCACTTTAAGGGAAATGTGTTGTTGGGACTTCTGAGTAACCAGTAAGGTAATAAAGAAGCTGTTTTATGCTGGCTTAGTAAATCTAAGTACTGGAATATCCACCAGCTTTATGGGGATTGTCTGCCCCATTCTTTGCAGTTCACCCTAATTGAGTGACCTCAGCTGGCCCGCACTGAGACCCCAGTCACCCCTTGTGTGGCTATTCTTTTAAACTGCAGGCTTGAGAGAGCTTTTCATTCTGTTTGAATGTGTACTCATGATTTTAGTGGAATCAGCACTGAATATGGCATCCCTAGCTCATTCATTTTATCATTTATCAAGAAAATCTAATAAATTGTATTTCAAAAAAGAAAAGCATATGTACACAGAGTCACACACCAGGTTATTCAGCTGGTACACGTGCAGCCATAAAGACTAATTTTGGCACAGGAGTCAAGGTTTCTATGCAGGGCAGGTTCAAGCAAATCTGCGTCCCACTGTGAAGTCATTGATTGGGCTTCCTGCTGCAAGTCCCAAGATTAAGTGTTACACTCCCCTCTCGCCACACGTCTCCTGAAACTGCTCTGCCGTGCCAGCTGAGGTGGAGGGGAAGACAGTTTAATCCGGTGGGGGGTGGCAGTAGGGAAGTGCCCAGAGCTGGAGTGTGTGGCTTTGGAGGGAGTTAGTGAAATAATGAATGAAGGTTTCCTGTTCAACAGGAAGAGGGGAGAACTTGCAATAAACGCAATGCAGGCGTTAAAGTGAAGAGAGACCATGTTCCCCTAAGGAGGTCAAGTCATTAGCACTACTCCAAAGCTGCGAGTCAGCATGGAGCAGCTTGTACTCCACACTACGTGACCCCGAAGCGTGAGCAGCAAGCACTACACTAGCATTTCAATCGGTCTCAGGGGAGCAGATGACCTGGGGCTCCATGCAGCTGCACCGTTGGCAGCATTATCTGAACTGTGATTTTCATGATTTTTGACATCTGTGGATTTGTGCGCAGGGGTAGGTAACTATTACAAAAAGTACTGCAAGTCATTCCCTCCTGAGCATTTCCCAGTCAGCCTGCCCTCTCTACATCCATTTTCTAGGCCTTGTCTACACTCCCATTGACTTGAATGAGACTTAGATCTAGGGTGACCAAATAGCAACTGTAAAAAAACGGGACGAGGTGGGGGGTAATTGGTGCCTATATAAGAAAAAGTCCCCCAAAACGGGACTGTCCCTATAAAAATGGGACATCTGGTCACCCAACTTAGAGCAAGTCCTTACGTCATTGTAAATGAGTGGAGAATCAAGTGCAAGGCCGTCTTTGTTACTAAATATAGCTACTTCGGACATATGTAGTGCCTTTAATCTAAGGTTCTCTAAGCATTTTGCAAAGGTGGATATTATCCCCATTTTATTGATGGGAAGGTGAAGTGCTGCAAGGCGAATATCACACACCATCTATTCCTGCAGTCCTCCCTCAGGCAAAACTCAGACTGACTTCAATGTTGCCTTAAGCAGGAGTTCTGTCTGAGTAAGGAATACCAGCGGTTCCTGCCAGTAAATCAGTAGCAGAGTCGAGACTAGAACTCATATACCTTTCTGCTGCCTCCCCTACTGTAACCATTACACCATGCTGACTTCTCAGGTCTACAGTGTGTTACATTCAAAGGGGAAATGCCAGTTTCAGGCAGCAGTCATACTCGTATTTAGTCTGCTAATTACCTACAACCTCCCTCTGTACAATCTTAGTAGTGTTTTGCATTGATATGAAGACGTTACTGTCACATTTTGTATCTGTTGTTTAGAATGGTTTCCCTTTGCAAATATTAAAATGTTTCTTTAAAATAAAAGAGGCCATTTCCCTAACAACACAGAATTATTTAAGATAGATTCTTTTCAATTCCAAATAGACAGCACTTAACTAACCAATTAAATACTAACACAATGTGATTAACTGGCCATCTCCCTCCTCCTCTCATTGAATGCATGTGGGACTAGGAAAATAGTTGGACTCGGCAATTTTCCAGCACTTGTACTGTAATAATTAATGAACACAGTTTTCAGGGGCTGCACTAAAGAAAGCATTTGCACGAGTTCAGCCATACAAATCGCAGTGAGTGAGGGGCGGGGGGCGCTGCTTTCTCCCTCCATCCACAATAACTGCAAAAGCTACAAGCAGAGGTCCTGCTAATTTGTGAGACCTTGGTACCCTCTTCACTTCCATGTGCCATTGTGATTTCTGATGCCATCATTTCAGGGGGTGATATTACCCTGGATTGGGGTGAGCAGGGTGTAGTAGGTGTAACCAGCTGATCTCTGAAAGGTCATGGAGAGGGGAGGGAGCCAGATGGTCACTCACCCAACCCCATGCCCTGTAGGGGGATGAAAGGGGGGTAAAAAGTCACATGCACCCAGAAGATGGCTGAAAGTAGAGGCTTGAGTGCTGAGGCCCATGGTGGATATGGAAAGGGGAGATCCGAGTGGAAGCTGTGCTAATTTGCTTCCCTGGCCCACTTTGCAGTTTCAGAAATGTTCACTCCCCACCTCACAAGACTCAGAGGAGTGGGAAGACTCATCATTCCCCTTCTGCCTGGGGAGGGGAACAGCAGGACAAAACATTTTCTCTTTTCTCCCTCCTACCCCTTGAAAAAGAGAGTCTTTAATTCTGTCTCTGAGGCCAGGAGGAGAACTAAAGGGAAAGATTATCTTCCCTTCCCCTGCCCAAGAAACCATGGGATTGGGAGTGCCCTGAAGTGGCTGCAACATGGCCTGTTTATGGGCTGGACAGGTTAGATCTATGAGAGCTAACCAAGAGATGGGTAGCTGAATATTCAATAGCACAAATATCAGACACAGATTTTTTTGGATGGGTGGATATGCCTGATATTTATGTTGCTATTTGGTAAAACTAACATGCGCTGTCCAATATACAGCATATGGGAGTAAGTGCTAGCTACAGCCTCCTGATTCCTCCCCCAGCTTTCACACGGGATGATCACAATGATACAAGTCACATGGCGTAAGTCTTAATAAACTGGATATGGAGTAACAAGGATTATGTTGTGTTCTGATTTAGAGCTGAGCCATTTCCCAAAACTCACAGGCCAACTTCACCAGCAGTATCAGCTGATGAAATTCCACTGAAGTCCAAAGAATTGCATTCATGTAGTGAATTGGATCCAAAGACAGGAGTTGGAACCATACCAGTAAAGTTTGATGTAGTTAAACAAAAATTGGTGTATTCCAAGGTAACAGAATTCTAAGTAGCTCAATATGGAACATTCAGTGATTCCTATTTTCAACTATTTTCCAGCAATTCAAATTCATAATCAAAGTGATGCTTTCCTTCTGTGGACATTTGCTTGTTTAAGAGTGGTAGCCATGTTAGCCTGTATCAGCAAAAAAAACGAGGAGTACTTGTGGCACCTTAGAGACTAACAAATTTATTTGGGCATAAGCTTTCGTGGGCTAAAGCCCACTTCATCGGATGCATGCAGTGGAAAATACAGTAGGAAGATATACATACACAGAGAACATGAAAAAATGGGTGTTGCCATACCAACTATAACGAGACCAATTAATTAAGGTGGGCTATTTCCACTGAATGCATCCGATGAAGTAAGCTGTAGCTCACGAAAGCTTATGCTCAAATAAATTTGTTAGTCTCTAAGGTGCCACAAGTACTCCTTTTCTTCTTGTCCTAAGGTTGCTCCTGAAGGAAAGTTCTCTCCTGTATATCTGGGACTGATTGCATAGGAGTGGAGAAGACTGTTTGCTCCTTCTAGTATTGATGCATCTGGGGAACCCTAAGGTCCAGTAAAAGGGGTCACGATCCCGTCTTGGGAAGTGCTCTTAGAAGAAGCTCTATATCAAGAAGTTACTAATGAAAGGCTACAGTTATTTACATATTAGTGTTTCTCTTTTTGTTCCATTTGATTGCTGTATTTATGCTAAATGTTTAACACCTCATCGTTTTTAAACGTCTGCTCCTCTGTATTTTTGACATGATACCAATTAAAGCACCTTTTTTAAACAGACCACGAAGTTCAGACTTTCCATCCCCCTTCCCCTTTGCCTTCCAAAGAGCTGCTGTCACCAAAGGTGGATTATAGTTACAGAGGGGCCTGAACCAAAACCCTACATATGAACATCCCCAAATCTTGGGGAAATGTGGATCTATATTCAAACTTCCCCATGGCCTCTACCCCTTCATAGTTTTAGTGTGGACCATTGTAGCCAGACCCCTAGCAATCTTTGGGCTCTAGATTGGAACTTTTTGGCTCAGGCTCATCTCTAGCTATAATGCAAAATACAGGAATGATAAACTGCAGCATGTTAAAATTCTAAACAGCTGTGCCGACTAATAAAGTATGAATGAAGCCAATATAAATATTGTACCAGACAGACCAACCACTACAGATACTAAGAGAATCCTCTATCAAAAGCTGCAGAATGATCGACCACTACAGCAGCAGTAAACAAATTAGAATCAGCAGCCACCAATGAAACATTCTAATGATAGACTATTTTAGGGGTTTCTGTAAACACTCATTGTAGAATCTTACAGAAGATGGATGACCCTATGCTGCAGGCCCTGGATGAAGAATCAGAAGATCTAGGCTCTATTCTCAATTTCTTGTGAGATTTTTGACTAATCGCTTAATCTCTCTGTGCTCCAGTTATCCATGGGTAAAATGGGGATAATACTTCAGTACCTCACGAGGGTGTTGTGAAGACGAATTCATTACTGTTGTGTCCTCAGATATCACAGTGATGAGCACTGTAGAAAAGCCTATGAATTAATAAGCGCAGGTTTCATCTAGGCTTTTATGCTGCACTCATCCCTGTGCTCTGTCAACCAGAGTTAGCATCACTGAGACTCTTTCTCTTGTAATATGACTTACAAGTGAGACCTAATAAATATGTAAAAAAAAAAAAATGTTTTCTCATCCCAGCAATTATTCAACCTGAAACTCAGGTAAAAAACATCAAGAGATTTTTTTTTTCAATCCAGCCTTTTAAATATAAATTAATTTAAAAGTAAAAACAAAAAGTCATTTTGAACCAGAGAACTGGATTCTTTTCATTTAGAAAGTATCCAAACAAAATGTTTCAAATCCCTTTTTCCCCAAAAAATTTTCTAGTAAAAAAAAAGAAAAAAAAGTGTGTCAAAACCCACAGAAACTTTTCATAATAAATGGTTTAGACAAATCTGTATTAAAAAACTGTTTTGTTGAAAAGTTCCCTGATCAGCTTTAGGGATCATTTTAACAGTCATATCTTTTGACTTGTACACACACATTTTCAGGAGCAAAAATGTGCATGCAGTCATGTGCCAAATTCTTAGTTACCGAGAATGCTTATGTAAAGTTGGTAACTGCTTGCCAGATTGCATGCACAGGGTTGCTGTAATTGCACAAACAACTTAGATCTTTGTACATAATTTTGTAGCTAGTTATCCTAGCTAACTGGTCACTTAAACACACATTGCAGCACACTGATACATGCACATGTCTGCAGTTCTGAAGAATTACCCCTCATAGTCACTGTGAAAAGGATGATGATGATGATTTGGTCAGCACCAAGTCAGTCACTGTTCAGGACGCTGACCCTAAAGCATGGACTTTACAATCTAATAAACAGGCAGCAAAAAAAATGCACTGCAAGATCCAGCTCTATTTTAGAACACTTTGGGTTGATTTTGAATTCTCTTTAATGCCATAGATGGGGGACAGCACAATCACTGAGGTGAGATAGCATTAGGCCCAAGCAAAACGTCCAAAAAGTGACAGTTGGAATGACTTATCAGCGATGCCAGCTACTGTACCCCCACGATGGGCCTGCCAAGTCAAACTGTCTGCAGTGAACTGCAACGGAAAACAGTGGTTTGCTTCAATGAATTCCTGTGTTTGCTTTCATGTTTATTTTTAAAACTACTAACTCTGGCACCCATGCCACCCTAATTAAGTATTTGTCACTCCAGAAAACTGACTCCCTCTCTCTGACTGAGACAATGGCCACACTGCACGGATGCTTGTTTCTGAACTCTCCCTAACCAGCTAGATTTGATTCTTCCTAAATAAGCAGCTTTAATTGGTGGAGGAGATTTTTGTTCTCTCTCTCTCAAAGGAATTAATATTCTGATACACTGATAGCCCTTGACATTAAGGTTTCATTGATAAAGGATTAATAAATGATTAGTAGATGTTTAATAAATGGTTAATTGATTGTTATAGATTGTAATAGAGCCCAACACATTGTTTATAACCATGGTTTATAATGATCTCTACACTTTCTACTGATGGGCTTATAATCATGTATAATAAATATTACCTGAATGTTTAACATCCATTAACAGAAGCTTACTATGAAGTGTGGCTGATACATTTATGGAAAGAAGCCCAAATACTGCAGTGATGGGCACCATAGAAATATGTATACAAATAAATACATAAATAGCTGGAAGTATGTAGCTTTTAAAGAGTCCCTCCTAAGGCTCCTCCAAGAGGGCTGAGAAGCTCAAGAGAGCTTGTTCTGGGCACCACTCATCCATGCTAAAGATAGCAAGAAGTGTGCTGAGGAGCCCAGAGGGAGACAATCAAGTGTTTTAAACAGAGAACCCATACCAATCATTTTGCAGCCTCATGGCTTCTTGAATTCAAAGCCTATTAGGCCGTTTTAAGTATTTAGTTGTTCTGCTTGGAGTGGGGGAGGTTTTATTAATCTTTGAATAAACTTGTTGAGCTTCCTATCCTAGAGATTTATGGGACCACAGAACTACATCGGCTCCACTCTCTGTTCTGAACATTTTGTACCCCTAAAATCCATTGGAGCTTTTCTAGATAAATGGCAGCACACCCTAGCTCATAGCCATTGATTTCTGGGGTAACTCATCCATCTCTATGCACAAGAAATCACAATTTAACTTCTTATCAAACCCCCTGTTCTGCAGAAGTAGCCTACAACGTTCAGATTTTTCTGCCACCTGACAAAACACCTAACAGCTGACCCCAGCTGGCTCAGGGAGATGTAAATTATGCATCCTTTGCCAGCCTGGCCTTCTATGCTCTGGGCGAGGTTCAGCATGAGGGAAGACAGGCAGTTTTGCAGCTGCTTCTCCCTTAGTCAGGGTTTCAGTTGGGGAAGAAAAACTTTATGTTACAACTGAGCTCCTAGGAAGGCTGCTCAAAAATATGCTGAATCAGCACATCCACCACTTTCCCTAGACATGCCCCAGCCAATGCTTCCCAAATTTTTGCTCCTTCCCCGCAACCACAAGGGGATGTTGAAGCCATTTTTCATCACCATAATGGATCCCCAATGAGCCGGTACCTGATTATCTGATGGCAGAACCCTGTATGGATCCTGAGTCACTGACTCTGCTATGGGGGTGTGCGCATGTGTACACGCATGCCCTGTATTTTCTGCTTTTCAATCTGCATGCTGAGAGAAGACTAACCCTTCCATGATTTGAAATCTTTGGGGAAATACCCATTTATTTCAATGGGAATGGGATCAGTTCCCGTGATTCATCTGATGGTAAATAAATAATTCTTCATTGACAGGGGGAAATGTCTTTGTCAGGGAAAACCAAATAGTCTTGACAGAACAATATATACAACTGTGCTACTGTGCACTGAAGAAATCATATGCAATGCACTAGACCCTATGCTGTGGGCCTAAATCACGCCTTTATGTCATGGAACAGCAAAGTGCCAGATGCCCTTCATCCTTCCAGTTGTCCAAGGATGTCAAAAGTGAATGAACTAAACAAGAGCTAGAACAAACTGATTGCAATGGTAACACAGGGGCAGCATGGTCCTGTGGATAACAGTCAAGAGCCAAGTGACCTGGCTTCTATTCCTGGCTCTGCAATTGGCCTGCTGTATGACTTGGGCAAGTCACGTCATCTCTCTGTGCCTGTTTCATCTCCGGCCCATTGCCTGTCTTGTCTGAGATTTGTCAGCTCCCTGGAACAGGGACCGTCTCTCACTGTGTGTTATTACAGCGCCTAGCACAACGGGAGAATAGCACAATGCAATCTCATTTGGGGCCTCTGGACACACCCTTAATACAAATACATAACAATGTAGGGCCTAGGAATGCAGTACAGAGTTCATCTAATATCTGGGTTTAGTAACTGTCCATTAAAAAAAAAATCACAAAGTTGGTGAGAAAAGTTTAATTGTGTCCAGATATTGGCAACTGTGACACTTTTGGTAGCAATAGGGAGAGATTCGTTACTTTCAAAGGAAATCTTGTTGGTTAGTAAAAGATGGCAAGGACTCTCTTGCTTTGGGACATACAAGCTTCTTTTGCATAAAGGAGGATTTCATTTTTTAATTGTTAAAAAAGTTAAGATTGCACAGTGACACCCATGTGCAGAATGAATGGCCTCCTGCTTCTGTAGAAGGCTGGCAGTGCCAACTCTGACCTCAGCAGAGCTGTTTGAAGGGGTGGCTGATGGCTTAAGAGTGGGCATTGCAAATGCAATTCAGTCGTTAAGTCCCTACAGAAAAATACCTTTTGTAAACACTAACACTGACTACCCCACCCCAGGCTTAAACAAATTGGAAATCAAGATTAACCTCTAGCAGCATTTAAATAAAATTTCTCCTCTCTGTCTTGAAAAACAAAAATCAAAAGACAGGAGAAAAGTGGGAAGTACTGGTACTGGCAGGTAGTGTTTGATCAGAAAGAAGTCCAGGGTTTATTTTAAATTCTTCATGTTTCAAGCAACCTCAAAGCAAAATGAGATGCCTAAAATGTTTCTAAGGGCTTGTCTACCCACAGGAGAGTCACAAGAATACTTAAAGCGAGTGTATGCCCTGAGTGACCATGAATAAAGCAGCCTCCCTCTTCTCATTTGCTAGCAGACACCTTGACATCTCCTGAGATGCAGACAGAGTTATCACGGGGGCTTTGAATTATTCCCACCTCACTAAAAGCCATATTTACACTCTGCTCCAAACACCGAACGCCACTGGCTTTAAAAAGCCTTCTGATTTGCAAGGATTTTTTGGCATAGGATTTGGAAGATGAAGGCCAGTTAGTTCCACAGTGTCAATCTTAAATTATTCTAAAGCAGCTTAACAGAGGCACTGTAAGCAGATGGAATATTAAAATACCAAGGAGTCTGCTAACACCTCTCATTACTTTTCATTCTTTTAGGGGCCTGTTTGTTAATCATTATCATCACCTACAATGGAAGCATCCAATGGACCGAAGAGCCAGTAACAGCAGAAGGAAAATCCCGCTCAGTAAATCATTGAATGTTTCCTAATTAGCAAACTGAAAAGTAGGTGTTTTTTTCTGAGCTGACGGTCAAAGGATCTGACCGTTAACTGACAAAACAAAATAGCCCCTTTGGGCTGCTTTGCTCACCAGGAGCAACTGGTAGATTTGAGAAACTAGCCGTGTAAATCTGAAACTTTCCGAAAGGCTTCTGAGACTCTCCACCCCCAACTGGGCCCGTTAGTAACCCCAGTAACCAGTTGCATTTCCACAGCAATGAGGTAAAGTTTCTTGCTTGTAGCCATTTCAAAACCCCGTTTCCATGGTCACCAGCTTTCCCGGGCTCCTTATAGTGAGCGCTTTGTGTTGCTGCTGTGAGTGCCTGAAAGGCAAGACTAGCCGCTTTCCTAGAGCTGCTTCCAGCCCTTTGTGCACCTGCTTGTGTCGAGGCAGCCCTTCACCTTTATCACACAACCAGCCTTCCCCCACGCACGCAGGCGCACGCACACCCACCCCAGCTGCCTACGTTTTGCCATCACAAAGTTAACCATTTCCCATTTTTCCATTCCAAACTTACCTTTCCCAGCACTCCTGAGAAGTGCTACAGGGCTGGAACTTGGAGCAGTTTAGCCATTAGACAAGCAGTACAAAAAAGGAAAAGAAAAACACCAAACAAAAGTAAAGGCTTGCTCAACCACAAAACAATTCAGAGATCAGCTCCTGGCTGTCGCCAATACAACCAGCATCACCACATCCTCAGTCCCTTGCATGCTCAAAAGTAAAGAAGTTAGGAGGGACTCTCCTGAGAGATGTAATTCCCTTTGATCTGTCACCTTCATAGCCACTGAATTCAAACAAGGCTCTGGAGGGTGTGTCCAGACATCATATTTCACAGGGGAGTGAAAACTCCCAGGGAACTCCACAATAAGTAGCCTTCCAGTCTCACATGTCCCTAGTTAAAGGGAACCACGAAGGCTTATTCAGAGGCAGGTTGAAATTCTGATCTCTTATCCCCTCCTTACTCCCAGGGCTGATACATATGCATCAAAAGGTGGAGCCAGTCTTCATCCCCTTTTAATCCCCCAGGGATAAGAAATCAGAGAGTTGTTTTGAATTGGAAATGATGCAGAGAGCCGTTTGAGGAAGACAATCCATGTTTATGTTTAAAAAATTTGCATTGGGGAGAAAGCATTTCCTCCTGTATCCCTCTATCAAAGAAAAAAAAAATCATGCAGGTTTTGGTCCAACTGTTCCCAATTCATATAAACTACAGTTGGCTAAGGAACTGCAGAACTTTTCCAGGCGGGATTGTGAAAAAAAAAATCACATTTGTTTTGGGTGTTTCCCCTTGATATAGTTACAGTTACAAACTCTTACATGCAGCTTCCCAGATTAGTACACATTCTGCAGGATTTAGGCTTTAAAAGAGACCCAGGATACACCAAAAATAACTAAATTATAGACTGTGTGTGTTTCAGCAAAGCTCCTTTCCACCTGTTTCTAAATGACGATGGCCCCAATCCTGCAAACTGCTTTGTGTGGAAACGGTCTACATGGAGCATTGTGCAGAATCAGGGCCCATGTCCCCATTTTGCTGGCATGGTCTGACCCAACTGATGGAGCCTGGAATAGCTATTAATTTTAAAATGCCCCAAAATGTGCTAGGTGCTTTGCAAATAAGCAGAAAAATATGGTTCCTGCCCAGAAGAAGGTACAATCTATACAGTAGCTTTCATCTATGGTCCTCAATGATTTACAAGCGTTGAGGAATTAACCCTCATCATCACAACCATCCCTGTGATGGAGGAAAATATTCTCATCCCCATTCCACAGAGAAGTTAAGTATCTTGCACACATCACAAAGGAAGTCTGTGGTAGAAACGGGGTCTCCTGATTCTCTCAACTATAACCCTATCCTTCCATCCTCTGGTTTTACTGGAGTATTTTTCTCCCCTTACATCCCAATTAAAAATAAACCCAAGTTCTTCTCCTAGGAAGTGCTCCATCACACAACACAAAATGGAATCAATAGATCAAAGTCCAGACAGTTCTAGTGGTCACAAACTTCTTAAGAACTGATATAAGAAGGAGACACACATCTTTGCTTTAAATACTGGGCCGTGTCTACACTGCACTTCCGTTATAATATTTTCGCTCAGGGGTGTGAAAAAAAAACCCCACACTCTTGAATGACAAAAGTTTTGCTGATGAAAAGCACCGGTGTGGACAGTGCTTCATCGATGGGAGACACTCTCCCGGCGATGAAGTTACCACCCCTAATTCTGGGGTGATTTTATTCTGTTGGTGGGAGAGCTCTCCCATGGCGACAAAGAGCGACTACACTGCGCACTTTACAACAGCATGACTGCAGCAGCACAGCTGTCCCATAGTAAGTGGTGCAGTGTAGACACAGCCCTAGTGGTGAGCAATCTTCCAAATGTTCAATTTTGGGATAAATCTCTAAATAACGTAGGTGCTTAACCAAAGTTTATCAGAAGAAGGTTTTGCGTCTTTCCCTTTCTCCATCTCCCATCCTTGTCCCTTCCTCCTGTCTTCCCAACATAAATAGATCCTTCTCCTTCCTGCATGCGTAGTCCCTGCTCCCTGAGCCCAATTTTCTTTCCGAAATCAAAGTGGAGTTTCCTCTCCCCTTTGCAACTTCAGTTCTTAGGGTTTTTCCACACGCATCTAAAAAGACCCCTGCCGTTCATGATCGCCTGGGAATATTTCCATTTCCGGCAGCATCTGCTGAGGTACTTCAGCTACTTTCTTCAAATCTCATGGAACCCAGAGCTCTTCTTGTTAGAGTTGCCCCAGAACACATTGTATTCCTTTGGCTGGGAAAGACACAACACGGGAGATTATGATGTTAGAGCAGAAGAGTCAGGGTCAAGAGGATCTGTGGATCCATGGGGTCAAAAAGAGTGAGCTTGTTGCGGGTTTCCTAGAGAGCAAAGATTTAATAGCGGTCAGGAAGAGAGAGCATGCAGGATGGGAGACAGGAATGAGGGGCCAGGTAGTCTTATGTTACTTGTTCATTTTGATTTGGAGAAACTGCTAAGGTTTGAGCTGGCTCTGTATTTTTATGAGCTAGTTCACCCAGCCTAAGCAAATACAACTTTAGGACTTGATGAAATGCAGTTTTATTTACCTCCCAAATAACCCTAAATGTCCACTATTTTTCAAAGGTTTTGAATGAAGAAAAGGTTTGTTTCTAGTATTGTGGTATGGCCAGAGAGAAATCAAACAGTTTATTAAACATACTTGCAGGGGTGAAAGTAAGTCGAGTGACTTACCGCTATGCTGGGGCCAGCTCTGGCCCTTGGAAGGGGCGGGGCCTACGGCAGAAGGGGCGGAGTTGAGGGGGTCAGAGCCAGCCCCAGCCCACCCGGTAAGGTAAGTGTCCCCCCACCAGCGGGGTAGCTCCACCAGCCTGGGGTCCGGGGCCTATTTAAAGGGCCTAGGGCTCCCCTCTTCTACTGCCCCAGCCCTTTAAATAGCTGCCGAAGCCCAGGGGAAGAGGTGGGGCTCCAGCAGCTATTTAAAGGACCGGGGCGGCAGAGGCAGCTGGAGCCCCAGCCCTTTAAATAGCCCACAGAGTCCTGGAGTAGCGGCGACGGGGCTCCGGTGGCTATTTAAAGGGCCGGGGCGGTAGAAGCAGGGGAGCCCTGGGCACTTTAAATAGCGGCTGCGGTGCTCCAGCGGCTACCTCAGGGCTCCAACAGCGGGGCTCTGGAGGCAATTTAAAGGGCCTGGGGCTCCAGCCACTGCTGGGTGCCCCAGGCCCTTTAAATTGCCCCCTGAGGAAGCCGGGCTGCCCCAGTACGGTGCACCGGCTCTTGCCGGTATGCCATACCGGGGTGTACCGGCTTACTCTCACCTCTGCATACTTGGAACAAAGGGCATAGAACATTCAGAATTTGAGTATCCCTTCAAGCAGTGCTCTAGACGTCAGACACCTCTAGTCCTTATATTGCTTCCGTTTAAGTGCGTTCTCTGATTTTTCATCTCTTGGGAGATGGGGGAAGGGAATGAATCTGGGATCCTCTTTTTTATGCCTTTGCAAGAATTTGAGATAATCTGTTTCAGCCTCCCCCTTCCCTTTTCAGTTAATGAACATACAGCAAGGTTTATCAGGGCAATTAGTCAAATAGCTACAAGCTGAAACGGATCTTTAATCTTTGTCTACAGGTAGAATTGGGACATCTCTAGAATGAATTGCAGAATTTAGAATATTTCAGGGCTTGACATATTCTCTTGGGAAGATCCTATGTAACACATCACCTACCAGGTGGGATTCATCCATTTGATGAGACATGGGAACCCAGCTTTGGGTCCCCAGAATTGGAAAGCTTGTCTAGAGCAGGGCATAGCAGTACAAGCCAGCTACAATACCAGATCTGCCAGGAGGCCCAGGAGCTACGCAGCACAGCCCAGGAAGTGAATGTGGCTGGCCTGAAAGCACACTGACTGGGAGCCGCACTGATTCAGCACATCTCCGAGACAGTCTCCACCAGCAGGACCTTTGTGGAACCATGGACAGAAAATAGAGCTGCTCTCCTCCCCGGACGCAATGCGTGGGGAAGGATGATAATGGTACCACTATCTGCTCCCCCTCCAGTGTGAATTTTCCCCAGTAAATGTTCAACTACAATAATGATGAAGGTTACACAAGTACCTGGAAATGTCTAATCCCAGTTGCACCTGCAGATGTAAGGGTTCACAAGCTGAACCACCTGCAACTGTAGGAAAGTCTCCTTGACTATAGGACCTGGAGTTTGTAAGGAGAAAAACTGACGATCACCCAAACAAGAAGTCAGAGTCTTCCGATCCTATTTCTGGGGCAAACTCATGCACTCTACATTTCCCAGGAACTGTGCAGGGACTTAGCCTTTAACAAAAGTTGCAAGGCTCTCACCATCACTAGCATCACACACAGAGATGGAACAAACAAGAAAACAAGCCTGAAATCTTCAAATGTTCTTGAGCAGCTATGTCAAGCTGGCTCACTGTACAATGCAAGCAGAGAACATCAGTCCACATGCATCAATCTACCCACACCAGAGAACTACTGAGTTGTTGGAAAGCAGGGGTGGGGGAGGAATTCATCTGATTTGTTTGAGCTCTCCTCAGGAAATTCGCTCTTATTGAGTCCTGGAAGCTTGGCATATTGTCCTTACTCTCTCAGTTCTATTCTGTTTCTGCTTGTTTGTTCCTGAAGAGAAACCTTTTCTGCACAATCCCTCAAATGTCACAGGGCAGGTCAAGCATTCTTAAGCAACCAAAGCATTAAGCCTGCTGTTTGATTCCTTGGAGAGGGACAAAAGCAGGCAACTCTCACTGACCCTCCCATTGGCACTTCCACGCCGCTTTAAAAATAAAAAAAATAAAAAAGCTGCCAAGAAAATGGGTTGTTGTGACAGGCACCAGTTTAATTTACAGTTACTGACTAGCTCCTCTGCCTGTGCGCGGCAGGGCTCATTTATATGCTGCTCAATCCAGCAACGCGTGTGGACTGCTTGAACTGGAGACTGTGCTCTTATTATTCCTGGGGCTGGCAGTCTGTGGAAAATGCCACAGTTCGAAGGGTTACTCTAGTTTCTCACTATTTTATCATTGATTTGTGTGGTGATCGAGTCTAGATGCCCCAGTAGGGATCAGGGCCTCCTTGTGTCAACTAGTATAAACACACAACCGTCCTTGACACATAACTGTCCTTGACACACAACCATCCTTGCCCCCCAAATATCTTACATGGGGTATGGTTTTCCATGCTCTAACAGCACCCACATATTGCCATCTTAATGGTCTTTAGCTTTAGAATAAAGAACACCACAAGAAAGAACAAAAGTAAGGTCTCCATGAAAGAAAGCACCATGTGTGACTCTTTCGTAACAGGCTGTGTCTGAACAGAACACCCCATGGCAACTGCCTACAGCCTACTTATGGCTAGAAAAGGAAAAGCCAAAACAGACAAAAACCTCATGATCTGATCAATTACTAATAAGCTTTTCTAAGAGTGTAGGTGATCAAAAAGAATAACCGAATTGTCACTGAATATTTTAATCAAGTAATCCATATTTAATCTGATTCTATATTTATTTGCAGTTCTCACACTGCAAACATTTCCGTGGTTTACTGTTTATTCAACAGTAAACAAGGTATGGTGCTGATAGCTAGTAGCTCCTTGGTGCATATTAACTGCTAGCATGTCAGCATTAGAATTTAGAGGGTCATTTAGGTCAGAAATAGAAAGGTTTTGGGGGGGCCTCATCCCAATATTTAGTGGATCTTCAGCTGCTGAATACAGCCACAACGAAATCTGCCAAATTTCTGCAGTCTCTGTTCAAGACCTTGTGAGGGTCCTCGCTCAGGGGTTGGTTGGTAGGGTAGCATTGCCTAGTGGTCAGGACTCAGGCTGGTGACTTGCAGGGGGTTGTTGATAGGGGAGCCCAGGCCCTCCCACTCCACTGTGCTCTGACCCAGGGCCCTTTGAGGGCTATCAGGGATGCTTACGGCTGCCTTCCCTAGGCCACTTCCTATCACGCCTTCTGTGACAGTCCCAAGTCACTGTTTGAGTTAAAGCAGCATGAAGGGTGTCCACTCATCACAAGGCACCTTCTGGCAGCTGCACATAGCATGATAGGTTCCTCTTTCTCAGGCAGCACTGCCTTCTCCTGCACTGAGGCCCACCCTCCTGGGCCAGATCAGTCCTAGGGCTTTCCCCTGTTGGGGTAGTCCAAATGAAATAAAGGGGATTAACAAAATCCAGAATTTGTATCAGAGGGAGAGGAGAATGCTTAGCTTCTCTCTCAGGTTGTCTCTGGAGCAGGTCCTCCCTTCCCTCAGAGATGGACCTTTGGGAAGTTGTCATGCGGAGAGATTCTGCCTTTCCCTCAGCTCTCTTCTGCTGGAGTAGTAGGTTGCAGGTCTGCTTTCTTCCCTGGTTTTCCACCAAGTGAGCTGCTCCCCTGCCTTTTAACTCCTCCTCTAGCTAGTGCGTTTCCTACAGGTGTGGTGTTTGCATAACCCCATCACAGACCTGGTTTACTTCAGAGGTATTACTGCAGGCCAGGAATGGCAGAAATGCATGGGGAAGGGTACACTGCAGTTTCCTGCAACATACCCTGCTCTACCCAGTGCTATTACTACAGAACTTTTTGCAGTAGAGTCTTGAGAACCAAATTCAGACCAACGAAAATAGACGAGTTAAGAGCGAACAACAAGTCCAGTTCTGCAGCTCTACGGGGAAATTATTAGTTAAATTGGACAAGATAGGGATTAATATGAGAATTGTAAGGTGGATAAGGAACTGGTTAAAGGGGAGACTACAGTAGGTCAGACTGAAAGGTGAACTGTCAGGCTGGAGGGAGGTTACTAATGGAATTCCTCAGAAAGAGGTCTTAGGACCAATCTTATTTAACATTTTTATTCACAATCTTTGCACAAAAAGTGGGTGTATGGTAATAAAATTCATGGATGACTTGAAGTTGGGAAGTATTGCCAACACAGAGAGGAGCAGAGTATCATACACAAGAAGATCTGGACAACCTTGAAAACTGGAGTAAAAGAAACAGGATGAAATTTAAAAGTGCAAAGTGCAAGTTCATGCACTTAGGAACGAACAAGAATTTTTGCTCTAAGTTGGGGACATATCAGTTGGAAGTGCTAGAGGACGAGAAAGACCTGGATGTATTAGTTGATTTCAGAATGACTATGAGCTGCCAATGTGATGTGGCCGTGAAAAAGGCTAATGCAGTCCTAGGAGGCATCAGGCGAGGTATTTCCAGTAGAAACAGGGAAGTGTTAGTACCATTATACAAGATACCAGTGAGATCTCATCTGGAACAGTGTGTGCAGTTCTGGTCTCCCGTGTTTAAGAAGGATGAATTCAAACTGGAACAGGTGCAGAGAAGGGCTACTAGGGTGATCAGAGGAATGGAGAATCGACCTTATGAGAGGAGACTTCAGGAGCTTGATTGTTTAGCCTAACAAAACAAAGGCTGAGGGGAGATCTGATTGCTCTATATAAATACATCAGA
Organism: Chelonia mydas; assembly: GCF_015237465.2. NCBI lineage: Eukaryota > Metazoa > Chordata > Testudines > Cheloniidae > Chelonia > Chelonia mydas. The sequence goes on from NC_057849.1 coordinate 42,984,477, forward strand.
AGGATAAATACCAGGGAAGGAGAGGAATTATTTAAGCTCAGTACCAATGTGGACACAAGAACAAATGGATATAAACTGGCCATCAGGAAGTTTGGGCTTGAAATTAGGCGAAGGTTTCGAACCATCAGAGGAGTAAAGTTCTGGGACAGCCTTCCAAGGGGAGCAATGGGGGCAACTTTTTTTGCAACAGCGTTACTCTGTTGACTCATACTTAGCTTATGTTCCACTATGACCCCCAGATCCCTTTCCACAGTACTCCTTCCTAGGCAGTCATTTCCCATTTTGTATGTGTGCAAGTGATGGTTCCTTTCTAAGTGGAGTACTTTGCCTTTGTCCTTATTGAATTTCATCCTATTTACTTCAGATTGGTAAATGGTTGGTCCTTTGTAACTTGAAGTCTTTAAATCATGATTTGAGCACTTCAGTAACTCAGCCAGAGGTTCTTGGTCTATTACAGGAGTGGATGGGTGAGGTTCTGTGGCCTGCAATAAATCAGACTAGATCAGTGGTTCTCAACCTACGGCCCAGCTGTGTGCTAAAAAAAATTCAAAATTTGCCACTCTGGTCTGGCAGGGGGTGGGGCCAGCTGAGGGGCAGATAGTGTGAGGCAGCCCTGCTGGAGTGCTCCTGCCAGCAGTGGGCCAGTGAGTGCCACAGGGGGGCAGAGTGCAGGAGAACGGGTCTCTGGGCAGGTTTGTGAGAGGCTCTAGGCAGTAAGGGAGGGGGGGAACTGGGCAGCATAGACGAAGGAAGTAGGGGTGTGCAGGGGTGCTGCAACATCCCCAGGTTTTACATGGGGCTCTGCTCCTGGTCCTGGCTGCCGGCCCCCGGGCCCAGGTCTCTGCCTCGTTCCGGAGGGGTCTCTAGGAGGGGGGCGCTGGGCACAGGAGTCTGTGGGGGGTCTCTAGGCAGGGGAGTGCTGGGTATTAGAAGTTGGGAGACGGGGTGCATGGTGTGGGTCTGCCCCCAAGGGGAAGGGGCAGGCTGGCAGTGCAGGGCTGGGCAGGTCAGTGTGTGTCTGGGGCAGTGGTTCTCAACCTTCAGCTCACGTAAGACATTGTGGGCTGCATAGGCGGCCCAGTATGATAAATAGTTTGAGAACCCCTGGACTAGATGATCATGATGGTCCCTTCTGACCTTAAAGTCTATGAGTCTAAAACATTGTTTCATACAATTATCCCCAAACACCTGACTCGACATTGGAGCAGCAAGTCAACTGAAAAGGATAGCTCTTGTAATGCCTGCAAATCCTCTGCAGGAATGTTACTTCTGCAACTTCCCAAAACAAGTCTCCTGAGTTGTGCCACCAGCGTCTCAGGTTGCTGACAGAATCCTGAATTGATGCAGGAAGAAGATTCCGTATTCAATAATAGTTTACTGGATGTGTCCATGTCAGAGGAATTTACTCTGACACTGTGGCCCCTTTGTCCTGGCTAAATTCGTGCCAGGAGGCCACACTGGGGAATACCCTGCCACTGGAAGCCCTTTACAGGAGTCACAAAGCTGCCTCTGCCAGCTCCACACTCCCCCATCGGAGGATCTCTGCAGAGAATGAGGCTCCCATGGTCTACAGGAACCATTGGAGTAGGGATGCAAGTTAGGGCAGCATTCAGGGCTGTTCTAGTCTGTGCTGGGACCTACTTAGACCATGGCAGCCACTGACTAGGCAAGTTGCCTCCCTTCATCAGCAATGGGATGACACTGGTCATGCTTAGAGCTCTAAAAAGCACTGCCTCAGACTCCTTCCCCGGCATGCACAGGGTCCAGGGTAAAACCCAGGGTGGATTATTTGCCAGTGTTCTCTTCTTTGGCTGTTCAGAAGTCCTGCTCAGGGAGATAGAAGGGGGATCAGACCAAGACAACATGAAGTCTGTCTCCCTATTGCAGAAAAACTGAACAGTCCTTCTCCCCTCTCTCTTTCCAGCAGCCTGAGCGCTCTGGAGCCAGAACAGTCTGTACTATCTCAAACATCGAGCCTTCTTTTCACTGATCTCAGCAGGTCCTGCACATAAAGTGTAGGCTATTGTACTAGATAGTTGGCTACACCATTCACCCCAGCAGATCGAGGGACGTGATCGTTCCCCTCTATTCAACATTGGTGAGGCCTCATCTGGAGTACTGTGTCCAGTTTTGGGCCCCACACTACAAGAAGGATGTGGAAAAATTGGAAAACATCCAGCTGAGGGCAACAAAAATGATTAGGGGACTGGAACACATGACTTAGGAGGAGAGGCTGAGGGAACTGGGATTGTTTAGTCTGCGGAAGAGAAGAATGAGGGGGGATTTGATAGCTGCTTTCAACTACCTGAAAGGGGGTTCCAAAGAGGATGGATCTAGACTGTTCTCAGTGGTAGCTGATGACAGAACAAGGAGTAATGGTCTCAAGTTGCAGTGGGGGAGGTTTAGGTTGGATATTAGGAAAAAACTTTGTCACTAGGAGGGTGGTGAAACACTGGAATGTGTTACCTAGGGAGGTGGTGGAATCTCCTTCCTTAGATATTTTTAAGGTCAGGCTTGACAAAGCCCTGGCTGGGATGATTTAGTTGGGGATTGGTCCTGCTTTGAGCAGGGGGTTGGACTAGATGATCTCCTGAGCTCCCTTCCAACCCTGATATTCTATGATTCTATGATCTCCCGCCTTGTCTGAGAGAGCTGCAGCCACACTAGCAGTCAGCAGAAAGGTCACCCCATAAAGCAGCAATGCATTAGCAGAATGATCAAGCCAGAGGGGAAAAGGACAGCACCAAACAAGCTGCATTTAGCCTGTCTTTTCATGGGAGGCAGCACCTCCGTGAGGTAACTCTCCTGGAGTGCTGCAGCATAGCATTGAATCTAGCCTATCCTTTAGAAAGTGGGGTAGGGTATTTTTATAAAGGGCTGAGTGTACTTGTGGTGATACAAATTCGAGTATTTGTGATAGTCTGAAAGGAAAGGCTGGTTCAGGTTCCAGAAATTGTTCCCGGATTGTCCAAATCAGCCCAGAACCATATGCACATGTGTGTTTTAGGGTTAAGGATTTTTCTGACCTGTTGTTGCATAATGGGGTTTGAACGACTGACAAAGCAGTTATGGCAGTGCAGAGGGGCTACCTCTTGTTTAGAGAGTTGAAAGGACAGCTAGAGACGAGGACATTTTGAATTTGGTCCTGCCCAACAGAGGGGGGTTCATCATAAAGGGCCATTTAAAGGGCCATTGTGGTCTCAAGAACATTGGCCTCTGTGGAGTCTGTGTGTCACAGCTGGGGCATGGACAGGCAGGCCTACTGGGTGGAGCCAGGGGCCAGGACCAGAGCCTAGCGTCAGAGCCAGAAGCCAGGAACCCGGGAGCAAGGCAAAGCAGGAGGGTCTGCCATAACAAGCAGCTGAGGATTCACCTCGTTGCACAGACTGTTCCCACCAGACCAGAGACCCAGGAGCACTGCCAATCAGGGCCCCTCATGGCAGCACAGCTTGTGGTGCGTGGGCCCTCAGCCTGTTGATGGCTGCTCTGCCAAGGCTGTTGGATGGTGGTGAGGCTGCAGCAGTTGCTGGGGGATCAGCAGACCCAGGCTTTAGACCTGTAGAACTTCACTCTTTGGTGACACAATCTCCTTAGAGCCATAGAGGTCTCAGGGGGGTGCACAGAATACCCCATGGTTTACACCTCAGGGGGTCCTAAAAAGGAGGAGCCCCTCTGCTCAGGAGAGAGCAGAAGCTGCAACTCTTGTCCTGTGAGAGGAATTTTAAGGACTTAAAATTCTGTTCTCAATTATTACCCTGGCAAAAATCCAGAGTAATTCCACTCACTGGAGATGCTCTAGATTTATACTTGTGTAAATTGCAGCAGGATATGGCCTCCTGTTGGAATGGAGAGAGAAAAAAGGTCTCATGTAGTAGTCTATACCTGGATGTGCCACTTTATAATGATGTAGGTCTGCCATTGTACACACATAACAGTATCAAGTACACAACAATACTTACAGTAGGTCACCATCGTTTGACTTCAAGACATTTAGTTTTAGAAGCAGAAGCCAATGACTGATAACCCCGCTGAGCAGCCCCACTATTTCAGCTAGAAGAGAATGCTACTATAGAGAATAAAAGTATCAGTTTCCAGTACACAAATGAAATTCACTAAAAAAGTTTTCAGAAAGTTTGACTCACAAATGCAGTTTGCTATATTTGTGGGTCTTGTTAGTACTTGTTCCTTTTTTAAAGTCATTTTAATGACTGTGAAAGAAACGTATTGACAGCTCTAGAGACAGCATTCCTCTCTTCATCCACAGAACAGGTATGGCACAAGCAGCTGATCTGCCCCCAGCTTTTTTGAAACTGACAAACCACTTTGAAGTTTGCCACTTCTGTTCATAATCCCAACCCTCATTCATCTCCGCCTGTGGAAACTGATGAGGTACTTTGACGTTCTTATTCTTGCATTGTTACCAGTATCTTTAGACTACATATTAAAAAGGAGAGAGATTCTGAAGAGTTTCCTTTGATTGCCTAGGAGAATATTCACTACTGATTATTTTCCCCAGCTTTTTAAATTTACTAACAACATTGTTCTGCAAAGCATGCTCTGAAAAAAACAGAAGTATCTTGACTAGTCATTTTGAAGTTTTCACTCTTGCAGGTATCTACTACTAATTTAAGGGAATATATAATTGGGTCTACATCCAGTTAAAAGCACCACCACTTTATTAATTGAATTAAAGGCAAGTTAAAATATGGGGAAATAAGATAATATTTGGTAAGATAATCTAGTATTTGTAAAAGATTCTCTTCTTCCCATATTTGTATCTTGTGAAAATAGAGAGAATATAGTCATGGTAGTGCCTTGATCCAAGTTAGAGAAATAACTCTAAGGTCTAATCTTTACAGGGCCAAACTTGACAGGGAATCTGAGAATGTTGTGCTGGCGGTGGGCAGGGCTCACAGGACAGCTTTGGATAAGCCCAAGTTTCTGTGTGAGAGTGCACAAGACACTTTAATACAGCCCAATGCAAAGTCATATATCTAGGAACAAAGAATGTTTGTCACTTACATGGCAAGAGAGACTGTATCCTTAAATGGCTTTAGTGTAATGGTACATAACCAACCTGACATAAGTTGTCAGTGTGATGCTGTGATGAAGATGCTGAATGTGATCCTTGGATGCACATGCAGGAAAACATCAAGTAGGAGAAGGGAGATGCTATTATCTCTTTATTCCAGTAATGATCTCACTAATGTTATATACTGTGGCCAGTTATGGTGTCCACACTTCAAAAACGATGTTGAAAAATTGGACAGGGTTTAGAAAAGAGCTACTAGAATGATAAGAGATCTGGAAAATAGGTCTTATGAAAGACTTACGAAATTTCACCTATTTAGCTTACCAAAGAGAAGGCTAAGAGGTAATTGGATCACAGTGTACAAGTACTCACATGGAGAAGAGGTTTCCAATAGCAGATGGCTCTTTAATCTAGCAGAAAAAGCCATACACAGATCCAATGGCTGGAAGTAGAAGCTAGACAAATTCAGACTAGAAATAAAGTGCACATTTTTGGCAGTGAGAGTAATTAACTATTGGAACAATTTACCTAGAGATTCTCCATCACTTGAAGTGCTTAAATCACGACTTTAGATATGCGCTAGCTCAGAACAGAAATTATGGGGTTGATGAAGAAGTTACTGTGTGAGGCTCTATGGCCTGTATTATGCAGAAGTCAGACTAAAAGATTGTAATGGTCCCTTTTGGTCTTATTAAAAATAATATGAATCTAACAAAATGGGAAGCAGTGAACACTGGTTAATACAGCTGAAGCATTTAGGAATTGTTCCATTGACTTCAATGGGCTTTGGATTAGTCCTTTAGTTTGGTAAGCAAACATAGCTACCAAATCACTGTCTTAGTTTACGCTAAAACCTATGTAAGTTCAACACGAAACAAATCAGAATTACTTTACTGTGTGTTTTGTTTTATCAGTAAGGCGAGAACACAAAGTTGTGTTTTATTCCATGTTGGCTATAGATTTCTCCTAATCGGCATGTCTATTCACATTATTTTTTGTTTGTGATGTCAGAGTGATTAGATTTGTGTAAATACACACAGATGATAAAATTCAAAATAAAGACAGGGGATGCACATGTCAGCGATTCTAGTTTGCTTATTCTGCAGACAACTTGCTCCTTCCTGGGAGAAAATGCCAAAATGGTTGCATTTGTATGATGTGTTCACAGTTGTGCATCTTGTAAACAGTTCAAAGCACCTTATGGAACACATCCTACAATTCCAGAAGGGTAAAACTGCCAAACTGCAGGTGGGCCACAAGGTGCCAAACATTTTGATCCAATTATCTTGCACATTATTAATATCCATGATATATTGTATGCAGGGCCGAGTCATATGGTACATGGCATTAATCCTTTGATTGTTCCCATGGGACTCCAACCAGGTTTGCTCTAGAAACTCATCAGGGTATGGTCAAAGCCAAACAAAGACAGAGATCTCTACAGGTGGCCACGGATAAATACTATAAAATGCTATGTGACTGGTAGTTGTATGACAAGAGAGTAACACACAGGGCACAGAACAGAGATTGCATGAATTAGAGATTACAGGCAAAATTCAGAGCTGGTGTAAATGGGAATAACTCCATTGCTATCTGCTGAGTGACACCTATCTACACTAGGTCTGAATTTGGCAAAAAGGACAAAGACTAGGAATACATATAAAGAACACTCTGGCTGCTTTACTGCATTCATGCTGTGTTTTGCTGTATTGACAATGTAATATTAGAATCTTCTAGCTTTTACACTTATGAACCATCCAGAGTCATTAGAGAAACTTAGTTTTGTGGAAGCACACATGGAAATTGCTTATGCTAAAGGTGACTGGAGTAAAAGCTTAGTAGTTGATTAGAATTTCCTAGAAACTGTTTTAGCTGTATGATGCTGTTACAGTTCATGGGTGCACTGTACCTTTGACCACTCTCCTCCTCCTTTCCATGGGCACCCTTCCAAGTGACAAGTCCACTCCTGCATTTCTCTGAGTGGAATCCCACAATTCACGCCCTTTTGGACTGGGCCACCAGGTTACAGTACCCCGACTGTTACCTGCTGTATTACCTCAGCAGGCCTGACTGGGTTTGGACCCTACAATAGAATTCTCTCTGGGAGCTTGTAACCAGTATGCAATTGCAGTGACTCAGGACAGCTTCTTTAAAACCAAAATATGATTTACTTGTTCCTAGGAATTCAACAATCTTTTCTGCTCTGCTTAACACAATAAAAGCCTAAATGCATATTGTTCTTAGCTACACTTAGCCTCTCTGTTATGGGGTGCACTCACCACCAGGGTGCCCCCTCATGTCAGAAAGCGGGATGATAGAGGTTCTTTCCTCTAGTGCCCCCTTGCTTGTCCTGGTTCCACAACGATATGCTGCTTCCGTGGCCTAGCTCTCTGGCAAGTCACCTCTCAGTCCATTCCCCTTATGGGGTGAACAGAAAAGTCCAAAATAAGAAAACCCCAAAATCTAGCAACCTCTAAGCCCAGCCCTTAGCCTCCATCAGGAATTCTTAGATTTTTGGTTCTTCCACTCCCATTGCTTGTACTGCTCCTCCTGGTCTGGGAAAATGGTAGGAGAACCCAGGACTGCCCTCTCTTCTGGGCTCCAGCCCAGGGTCCTTGTTTTGGACAGCTGAGGAGAGTTCCTTCACCTTGTCCCTGGTCTGCTCCTACCTTTGCCCTGCTTGTTGGTGTCTTCACCAGTCTGTGGATTCTGCTCTCCACGCCATGGGTCTGTGGTTCCGCATGCCTTCTTGTTAGCCAGCATGTCCTTGCTCATGCCCAGCCACCACACTGACTGGTCGGTGTGTTCACAGTATTTAGTTAATCCCTGATGTCCTTCATGGATGAGGTTTAGGATTTTCTCCTCTTATTTCATTTGAAATTATGATGCAATTTTGCCTTCAAACATGAATCCATTTAACTCCCTTAATTTTCCACACACCACAAGTAGTCTCTTGTCACTTCCTTAGTGTCCTTTAGATACTTGAACCCCCCACCCCAATGTAACTCAGAACTTCCTGAAGTTGCTTGTCTGTCGAGGTTGCTCTTTTTGTAATTGGAGTCTCTTTTCTAAGACCGGGCTGTATGTACTCCAAGTACGCCTTTAGGCCATCTTCAAGCTCCTGGGCAGTTGGGTGCAATGCTGGCTCCGGGACAGTATATCTGCTACCACCAGATATTTCCCAGGCACGTATTTGGCAACTGGATTAAAATCGCCTTAACCTTAGCAATAGATGTTGGCTTCCCAGCAGTGCTTGATCCAGGTCTTTTCTGTTGATGAGAGTTATGAGCAGTTTATTGTCCATTATCAGTGTAAACAAATCCAGTCCACTCATATCTGTAAAAGTTCTCACATGCCAATATGCTTGCCAGGCTCTCCTTTTCAATAGGTGCATTCTTCTGCTTCTTTCAGTGTGTGAGTGCAAAATGCATCTGGCTTCCACTCACAGCCATGTTGCTGCAACAATACCCCAACTAGGCCATAGCGGCTTGCATCCACACTGACCATTGTGGGTTTGTGCACATCGTCGTACCGGACAACTGGAGCTGTTGAGATAATTTCCTTTACTTCTCTGAAGGCAATTTCTTGATTTGGCCCCCATAGCCAAGATGTGTTGGACTTTAACAGCTCATTCAGTGGTATTGTCACCCTAAAAAGGTTTTGTAGATATCAACCAAGGTAATTTACCTTTCCCAATATGTCTCTGTTATGGTACATTAGTTCATGCATTCAATTCACAAATTGCTTATACTATTTTAGGGCTAGGACTGATACCACCTTTGTGTATTGTCTGCCCCAAAAACTCAATTTGGGGTAGGTGAAATATGCATTTTTCCTTGTTTCGCTTCAGTCCAGATTGGCTGACTAGGCGTAGGACTTCATTGAGGGTTTTGTTGTGTTCTTCCATCAAATATCCATATACCAGAATATCATCCATGAAAACTATAACTCCATCCGTGTTCATTAACAGTTTGCCACCTTTCTTTAGAAAATTTCATGGGTAATGGTACCCTAAGAGTTCATCCCTTGCAGAACGTGCTGTGGAGCCAGCTCCCAAGACCCCACAAATTGCCTAGGATCAGGGTTGGATCCCAGGAGATCAGCAGGAGGCCAGGGCCATCCACACAGAGCCTAAATGGCCCTGACAGATCCCCTGCTTCCTGCTAGTGCAGCTCCGTTGCAACCATTCTCCCAGAGTTTCTGCAGTAGTCAGCTGGCCCCGACTCCTCCTGAAGTGGGGGATTTGCACGACATAGGGTTCCTGGTGGAAAGATCATACAGATGTTATCTTTCCACCCTGAACTCTGCAAGGTTGATGTTGGGGAGTGGGGAATTAATGTCCATCCCTTCTCCCCTCCCCCAGCCTGCCCACTCCACCCTCCCTCACGCTGCACAGATCCTCAGCCCTGTGAAGAACACTCTTTGGGATCTGAGGAGAAGGGGGTTGCTGATTGGGAAGCAACAAAGCTGCTTTTCTCCATGGGACAATGTAATTGGTGACTGGAAGGGGCTGGGGCATATGGACAAGCCAGTCATATTTATCTTCTTGGCAGTCAGATGGTTTTATACTAAAGTGAAGGATAATGCAAAGTCCCAGAAATGGGCAAGAATATAGTAATGCTACTGAGCTCTTAGAATTTGACTTGAAGTGGGCAAGGCTATCCATTCCCTCACTGTCCTATCCTCTGGTGCAATGGATCTTTAAAAGAAATTATACAGTATCTGCTAATTTTGAGGTATTTCAGTTACTAAGGTGGGGGGGGGGGGTGAGAGAGAGAGAGAGAGAGAGAGACACACTAGATTAAGATTCAGTCAATTTGAAAAACTGATTTTTATTACTAGATCACATTCACTTTTACTATAATGACTGATATACGCAAAAACAGTCCAAAGCTGTCATACAGCAATGAACCGTCAATGGAGGAAAAGGACAGCCAGTGAAGCCAAAAGGGACAGGACTGCAAAAGGAGAGAATGTTTTAGTGTACATGAACCAAAATTTCGTAAGAACTTGGGGGTCACTCACATTCTCTACGTAAGATTACAACAGGAAATGAACGCATGGTTTATGCCTGCACAAAGGAGCTATTCTGCACATAGATGGAAGTATTTTATATAATAAGTGGGCAATGTTTTCCCTCTTACATTTCTTTCACTGCTCACATCTAACACCTGCTAGTTAACTAGCCTTTTTTCATCAGAGCTACTTAGATTACAGTGAATGTTATGAGTACTGTAAAACCAATCACTTCATTTCCACTTGTACAGCGAAGACACAATAATGCAAACAAGAATGCCGCAATTTGAATTCAAAATTACTTATCCAGCTTTAAACACGGATGCACCCAGATCTCTCACTCTTAGTCCCAAACAGGGGACCGTAAGACTTTTGAATGGCAACCACCTCTGGAGGGAGGGGGCGGGGGGACGATGACAACACAGCAGCTGTTTAACCATGCACAAAAATGCTGCACAACTCCTTAGAGCTCAGAGTGAAGAAGAACTTACTGTGTCCATTCAGGAAGCTGGGAGAATATAGTTTCTTGATTTGGAATGTAACTAGAAGCCTAGCGTAAATTAACCTGATCTTTTCAAAAGGCCATGGAATAGTTACTGTAAGTGGCAGGACCACAGTTTTATGTCTGACCTCAAAGACAGCATGTGTAGCAGTGGAGCACACTCTAGCACGAGGTTGGGGCATTGCTTACTACTGACTCAAAGGGAAGAACTTCGTCCACTGAATTATCATGGCCACTTCCTGTGACACAAGGTTTTCTTTAGAAGTCACCCGTCCAAATCTTGACCCAGCCCAATCCAGCTTGTAAGAACTTGCAGAATGGCAGAACAATATGGCTACAGATGATGTGCCAGACTCTAACAGGGTAGATAAGCCCCACGCCAGTGATGAAGGGGTTAAAGAGCTGCTGTGGGCAAGGCTGACCCTGCCCCTCCAGCCCTGTCAAGCATGTCAAGAGTAGAATAAGGCCTTAAAAATAGAAAGTTCCCAGTCCCAGCAGTTGCTCAGCAGCTCTGGGAGAGAGCAGATGGCAGCTCATGGCTACCAAAGGGGAACTGCTCTCAAGAGGGCCATTTACCAGTCCCTCCCCCCATGCCTATATGGAGACAATGACCCAGGTGTACTGGCCAGGTAAGAGAGGTTTGGAAAGCCCCAAGGCAAGCAGATTCCTAAACCCCAAAAGGAGTAGAGGATATCTGAGAATGGACAAAACAGACGAGGGGAGGGGAAGCCAGGAGCCCTCACCCCACCTAAGGCAATTTGCACCATAGAGACCCTACTTAGGCAGACAGGGCACCCTAAAGGACTTTTCAGTGCCTGTCCAGTAAGAGGTGCCGGGCAGCAGGCTACGGACTGGACATACACCCTCAGCTCATCTAAATCAGCGTAACTCTAATGACTTCAATGGAGCTACATTGATTTACGCCAGCTGAGAATCTGGCCCCATATGTTTTAAGTGTCAAAGTTGGTTGATTTCCATAACACTTATAATATAGGGTACAACACAATGTAATATAAAACAGAGAGAGGTGGTGAACAGAAAGAGTAAGAGAGAAGAAGTCCATGTGCATCCATCTCTAGTTGCTGTATGGAAAAAAAAATTGAGGGATGCCCTTGTAACCTTTGTTTTCTAGTCTGGTTAAACAAAATGTAATTAGACACATTTATTCTTCAGTCTCTAACCAGACTGACAAGACTCTGATGGATGAGAATTGCCCCAAGCACAATACCCTCTCTTTTCATTGTCTGTGACTTCCCACATACGCTGTCTTTCATGCCCTAATTCTCTATGCTGGTCTGCATGCATTTTGGACTGTGGTGTTTTGACTAGTTAATGAATGTTGTTCTGATGTGAATAGCCCAGAACTAGACAACACCATGTCATATCATACAATACCATCAGCTTAACCCTCTGGTCTGGGTTTGATTGTTCAATCTTTATGCAAAAATTTTGGTCTAACGTCATTTCACCAATTGGGTGGAATCATGGGATTGCTCTGTGGGACTCATCAGCATTCTGTACTGTCCCCATGTAAGATTGGCTTACAACTTTTATCAAATGGAAGGTATGTTACCTATGTGTTGTTTAGTAAGGTCGTTCATTTGCAAGGAAGTGAGGCTCGTTTTATTCACTTTTATTATTTTTAAAAGTGAACGTGGTGCTGGTGAAAGGTGCAGGGTTGGGAGTGAATCCTACATCCACAGATCAAGGGCAACACAGGCACGGTCTGTGCAAGCAGACCCTACGCGGCCCTGGCAACATGCCTTTGACTGACTGGGAGGGTGAAAGAACGGCTCGGATTTCAGTCTATGCCTTCCCTGCTGACTCTGCCAAAGGCTATGGGGCAGTTATGTGACGTGCAGCTCATCCACTGGGACCAGTTAATTTCACATGGACCACCTAATATTAATATTAGCACTTTTCTAGCAAATTTAGATGCTCAAAGCATTGTATAAGCATTAACATGAATCCTTGCAGCAACCCTCTGAGATGTTATGATCTCATTTTTCAGATTGGAAAACAGATGCAAAGAAGACTTGCCCAAGGCCACATACTTAGTGTGGCAGAGAATTCAGAACCGCCTGAGCTCACTTCTCCAGACCATACTCTCCACATACCAACTTCTGGGTACTACAGATCTTCGATGAAACTAAACAGGCAACTTAGAGGTGAAAAGTTCCTTACAATCTGCAATATCTAGCTTTTATATGGCATTTATCATCCACAGATCTCAAAGCACTTTACAAAGAAGGTCAGCATCATTCTCCCCATTTTACAGATGGGGAAACCGAGGCACGGGAAAGTGAAGCAACTTCCCCAGAATCACTCAGCAGTCCCATGGCAGAGCTTGGAACAGAACTCCAGTGTCCTACCAACTAGGCCATCTGCCTCTCGTCACCTCAACATTACTTCCTTAGTCCATTACCAACCGCCTGTACAATCAGTTTCCCCCACTCTTTTGGGGTCAGCTTGCCACATCATTCCAATGCTGTTAGGCACTAAGCACCTATTAGGATGTACCAAATACCCTCAGCTCAGTGGAACCTGAGGGTATTCAGCACCTCCCAGGATTAGATCATTAGTTTTAAATTCCTTTAAAAAGAAGTTCCTTGTAGTCTATGTGTCAGCTCTCTGTGTATTGTATAAGCAGCATAAGGGACTCTTTCCCTGGCTCCTACAGAGCTGTTATAGTAATTATTTATACATACACAGGGTCGCCAAATCTCGCAATTTTATAGTGAATGTTGCACTAGATGTTTTTTTCTGAAAACTCTGGTCTCCTGGAGCAGAAACTCAGCTTTCATTTCAATTTCTAATCCTTAAAGTTGCAGAGAAAAGCTTGAAAACATGACCCAAGTGTAACTGAAAAGCTCAGAAACAAGGAAGGAATTTTTTTTTAAAAAACACCTAAAATTATTATTTTTAAAAATCATGATTTGTAAACCAAACCTGATGAATGATTTTGAAATGCCTAGGCAATGCTGCATTTAGTAAAAAACTTATTAAAGGCCAATTTAGGAGCCTACGTCACCTAGGTGCTTTTCAAAATGTTACCCATATGAGTAATTTTTAAATTATTATAAATATAAAAAAGTACCAACTCTCCCTGCCTGTCCCTAATTAATTTACTGATTTCTCTGGGCCTTTTCTGGGTCTCTGTCTCAATTTGAGAGGATAGTGGCTTTTCTGAGTTCTAAAAATCCTTTTCTGTCAAAAGCTTCCTGCTGATACCCGGGTGTGAGAACCAAAATTCTTATTACTCTTGCCCTTTTTTTGGCCCAAAAGATCAGCCAGTATTTGGGGCTTTGCCTTGCTCAAGTTGTTTCTATTAGGAGGAGAAATTGATGACAGTGTCAGGTATTTCTTTGGTGCAATCCTGGTTTTTTTTTTTGGTAAAGAAAGTACCAAAACCCCTGTTCCCTGAACACAATGGGAACAAACAACAGCAGGCAGTTTCCCTGGTCAGGGTTTCCAAGCCTGCCTCTCCAGCAGGTCCTGTGCCCCAAGAAGCTCTGTCTCTGCTCCCTCTCAGGACCACTCTCACCACTGCTTCTCTCAACGGCTGTCTGCTGACTCTCTTGGCTTCCTTACTCCTCTCCCTGCACTCACACACAGCTTGCCTCCAAACAATCCCTTAGCCCCTGCATTTGCAATCAGCCTGAGGGAAACCCCTCAGACCAAAAAGAACGAGGAGTACTTGTGACACCTTAGAGACTAACCAAGTTTCAGAGTAGCAGCCGTGTTAGTCTGTATCCGCAAAAAGAAAAGGAGTACTTGTGGCACCTTAGAGACTAACCAATTTATTTGAGCATAAGCTTTTGTGAGCTACAGCTCACTTCATCCAAGTACTCCTTTTTTTTTTTTTTTTAATTTAACCAACAAGCTTAACCATGCTGAGGCTTCACCGTGTGGCCGATTGCCTTGGGGAGCAGCTACTATTGTTTCTAGCTATTTCACTCCACAGAGAGGCTTAACTGCTCCTTCCATTGAGCCTGAAAGAAGGATGGGTAGTAAGTACACCCATCAGCTTTAACAATCTCTGTGATTTTCTACAGATCAAAGACATGCTTTATGGCAGCCATTAACAGCTTTCAGCATAACAATATTTATATTGCAGAAGTGCCTAAGACCCCAGTCAGAGATCAGAATACCATTGTGCTAGATACTATACAAACATAATAAAAGGCTGATTCCCACCATTGAATAGCTTACAATCTAATTATATGAAAGGTGGATGCAACAGACGGCCAGGGGAGCACAAGATCTTGGTTGATTCTGAACAGTGTGATAAGCAGTGGTCACATCATGCTGGCTGCCTAACTACTGTTGCGTGTTTTGTAGGTATTACCAGCAGCAGTGACAAACTTCAAAAAAAAAAAATCTTGAAAAACTGTCAGAAATGTTGCTGCTTGTGAACAGGTCTCAGCCCCACATGGAAATCCACTTGACTAAAAGAGTCTGAGAAAGACAGTATTGTAGCAGGCGTGTGGATTTTCAAGATACTGAAACCACTCTCTTCTGTTTCACTGTTTGTTCCAACCTTCCCCAGTGCGTCACTTATTACTACATTCCTGGAATGCAAAATACACACCTTATACTCACTCTGAAATGTGCCCCTTAATTAACAGACACTGAAAAAAAATCAAGAAAATACAGACTAAAAAACCAACCCTGTATTACCCCCATATCTTCAATCTACAAAGATATTTATTACTTTTTCCATAGCTAGTAACGTCAGCACACTTCTTTCCAGCTGAGAAGCATTATTCACTCAACTATTACACATTTGTTTAGACAACTTCACAGATGGTAGCATTGTTTCCTATTTACAAGTTTGTTTTGTAGTTTAGGGCTCAACTCTGCAGCCCTTCCTCATGGGCAAATCCCATTGAAATCAGGCGCTTATCTGCTCCTTTAAACAGCCGGTATATGGAATGATTAGAATTGCTGGATGATAAATGTCTGGTCTTGTATCATCTCTTACTCAAAAACACATCATGGTGCTCTAACATTGTTTGAAATTGAACAATAAGTTTTACTTTTATCTGCTCTGAAAAGTATAAATAAAGTTTCTTTAAAAAAAAATTGTGGTCTGTGATTATGGAAAAAAGTAAAAAGCCTGTAAGTCACATATTTCATCTCCAAAATCGTGGCTGTAACAAATGTACAGGCTAGCAAAGTTTTGATTCCAAAATCAGTAAGGTCCAAGGATGTGAATTTAAATTTTAGTTTAAAAGGCATTGAAATAGTTTTGCTAAGATTGGCAAAGAGTGTGATTGACACTTCCAGCAGATTGTTTCTTTTTGAACGATTGAAGGATGATGCACCATCAGAACTAATGAATGGTTGAGTTGTAGTTCCCAGTTTAATGAGACACAATGATATAACGAGATTGGACATTTCATTCCTGATAGGCTGCCTAACTCTTATCAAAAGGTTTCCTGTCCTAACATGTTTTAGAAGAGAGGAACCTAATTTATGTGGGTGTTTTCCTCCTCTGTGGGAGGCCAATTATTGCCTATCACATCTCAAGTAACTGCTACGTTGCACACAAAAGCCCAGGCAGATGTCACATCCTATTCTCACAATCAAACCAGCCAATCAAGAGAAACATGGAAAATCCAATAGTCCAGCCTCGGCTTGATGAGAGAGCGAATCTGATTTAGCACCAATAATATTGGTTTTCCCCCTTGGTATGAAGATGCCCAACCAGTCAGTATCAATAATATATCATCCTGCATGTACAGCCACTGTCCCCACTGTATTTTCCACTGCATGCATCCGATGAAGTGAGCTGTAGCTCACGAAAGCTTACACTCAAATAAATTGGTTAGTCTCTAAGGTGCCACTAGTACTCCTTTTCTTTTTGTCCCGTAGAGGAACAATAAAATAAAGGGTTACATGTTCATAGTTGTATGCAGGTTATTTTGCTCAGACAGTGTGGGAGGTGGAGGGGGTGGGGGTGAGAAATCAGTTCAAAAGCGTAGAGTGATGGATAAACAAATCCCTAGATCCAAACCTTCCCTATTTCTGGGAAAGCTCAGATCCAATCTTTGGACCTTGGGTTGTCTCTAATTGTAACAGCTGGGCTATGAGAACAGTGACTGATACAGATTTAAGCATCTGTCATGAATGCTTTTCTCTGGGATTTTCAAAGAGTTTGATTACAGGTCATTAACGGCTTTCAGGATTTAGTTGCTAATTTGTTCCCATCTGTGGAAAAATCCAAACAAAGGTTTCTCCAAAACAGTGTCTCACTGTTTAAGATTTTGCGTGGGGGTTGGGAGGGGGGGGAGAATTGTAGAGTTAATGAACTTAGATACATTGACTTTGCCATGTTTCTTCCCAGTTTTCTTCTAACCAGGAGATATCAGCTTCCCACTTCTCTTTCATCTCTACTGTCAGTGGGTATGACAGACAGTTAAGCCTGAAACATGTGCCTGAAAGTTGTGGCCTTCATTACCAGCTTTCTTAAAATCTATTATTAGTTATTCTTTGTATTATGGTAGTACCTATGGCCCCAATCAGCACAATGGGTCCTGGTTTGTAAGTACTGTATGAAAACATAACCAAAAAACAGTCCCTGTCCTACAGAGTTTACCGTTTAAGCGTAAGATACTGGAGACATTTGTTTATTTGTCCGTGCATAGACTAATTGCTGTGGTATAAATATCATATACAGAGAGTAGCTGGGGATATGTTTTGCATAAGAAATGGAAGAAATTCAATTTGTCAGTAGAAATTAAGACAGCAAACGCATGCCCCAATCTTGTAAAATATTCCATGTGATCAGACCCTGGCATCCCTGCCCAGCCCATTCATTTCAGTGGAGTTCTGTGCAACCACAGGAGTCTCGTCACACAGAAAGCTTACAAGATCAGAGCCTGAGAGATCTGATTTTCAATCCACGTGTTTTAATTTGTCTGATCTTAAACTTTGGATTGTCCCCCTTGGGGCTGAAAACTAAATCTGAGTTGACAAGTGGAATCAGTTGTAATACTGGCAGGTTGTATTAAATAAGGGATTCTCTCTCAAGGGTACTGGTAAGTTTTTAACATACGGAAATATCTGCAATTCATCAAATAGAATTGCTAAATCATGTTTTACACTGGACCATGATGGTATGTATTCACCTGTAGTGATGAAAATTTTACAATCCAGCACATGGGGGAGGCTAAGTAATATAGGCACAAATCTAGGATATCCATTCCCCATTTCCTCCAGGATCTTCTCAGTATTGTGTATGACTATTTCTTTTCCCCAGACCAGTGGTTCCCAAACTTTAACAACCTGTGAACCCCTTTTACTAATATGTCAAGTCTAGCAAACCCCACCTAAAAATGAATATTTCCAGGGATTTTCTCCTTTACCTGAGTATAAAAGCAGTGATCTTGAAAATATAAAATTTGTTTTTATGACATGCTTATTACACACTATTTATTCTTAATTATTATCATTACAGGATTTTTATTACATTATGAAAACGGCAACACTCTTCCAAGATCTCACTTTCCTAACTTGTATCACTTTGAATAAGCCTGTTATAAGACAAGGCTCCTACGTTTCATCAAGGAGTATCAGACGTGAAACAGCATGAAGGTATTTAAAGCCAACTCAGAATTCCTCCTACACAAGCATTAAGGTCTTGAGCAGTCCAGGCAAACAACGCATGTTACAACAAAGCTTAAACTAGATAATAATTTTAAAAACAATACTAGCTGCCTATTTAATTTTAAAAACAGCAAAAAATATCCACCTCTCTTTCCATTTCTTATAAGGAGTCTTGAAGTTTAAATCTCCTTAGTGTGATAGATATGCTTGCTTTGATCTGCTTAGCTCTTGGAAGTCCAGGGGCTCCGGGCTGCTGGCCCCATGCTGACTGGGGTCCCTAGGGACAGCTGTCTGCCATTAGAGATTTTTCCCCCCTGGGAACCTCCTGTAACATTTCACAAACCCCCAGGGATTCACGAACCCCAGTTTGGGAACCACTGACCTAGACAATTCAAAATGGCTTTATTTAAGCATTTAAAGATATCTTCTAAGTAATATTCCCATAGGTTATAATAGTTTGGGTCCTACATGTTTTTTTATCAAATTAATGCAATTTAATAGCAAGACATTTGCACATTGATACAATCTCTTTTCATATTCTCAAGATTTAGTATTTAAAGAGACCATGGTATTAGCTAAGTTAGCACACAAACTTGACTCCTAGGTGTGTGATCACCCCTCATGCTGGAATGGACAAGTATTGGCATTGAGTGTAGTCTGGTCTTTTGGAAATATCTATCAAATTAGGCTTAGGTGTCCAAATTTCATGATTTGGTCAAGAATCGAGGTCGAGATATGGGTGTGTTCTTAAGCATCAACAACAATATAGCATCAGTATTCAAGCTTTCTTGACAATACAGATATCTATGAAAGGATTTTGGCTAATAGTTCCAACGACAATTAAATCAAAAGGGAGATACCATTTACTGGTACCTCTGAAATGAGGTGGATGTTTGCCCATCTGTTAATACTGATACTAATAAAGAATTATAGAAAAATCTTATCTGATCAGGAAAGCTGATCTAAAGCTAGTTTACACATACACACACCCCAAATAGATAAGATAGCTAGATCCTACTGAATGCCTTTTCTGCATCCATTGATAGTGCTATTGTAGCATGATCCTTCATCTGAGCAAGATGAGTGAATGAACAATATTTCTAGTATTGTCTGCTGTGAGTTTTCCTTTCACAAACCCCACCTGATCTTTATGTACTAGGTCATTAAAAATCTAGCTGCTTGTATCACTACTGGAATCTTGCATTCTATGTTCAGCTGTAGAGTGAAATTCTCCACATTCCTGACCTGCCTTGTCATTTTTGATCATGATGGTCCTTAAGGCAGTTCTCAGATCTGACCCCATTCTGGCATAGTTGAGAGAGGCAGTTTCCCAGAACTGGTCCTACCTCTTTCCAAAATGTCCTATAAAATCAGCTTGGAACCCAACTGATTCCAGGAGATTGGGTAGGTGAGAAGTGTTGAACAGCCTTTGCTATCTCTTGAGTTGCCCATAGTGTTATCCTATCAGGTTGTCATTTATTAAAGCTGGCATCTCTCAGGAATTGATTAAAATCTGCTAATTTAACATCTGAGATATAAACAGATTTTACAATGCTAAAATCAATGGAGTTGCACTGGCAGAAATGTGTAGTAAGGCAGTGACAGATCAGACTTTAGATTTGCATTTCACTGGACCCTGAAGAACCACCACCACCACAATTGTTTATTGGGTATACCTGTCCTCAGCGGATAGCTATTGGCAAGGGGAATGAGCATTTCTTCTCACCAGAAGGCCTGAGACAGTAGACAGAAGCAGATGCATGAACATCCTTCTCCCTGTCTGACAACTGACCAAGAATTACTGCTTTACTGTTTCTTGTGGATCAGTTACAATCTCTATGGAACGAGAAGAGACAGAATTAGCTGTGGGTTGTTGTCATGGTGAATCATAACTTTCTGAACATATTGGGGCCAGATTTTCAGCTGGTTGAATCAGCATAGCTTCAATGAAGACAGTATAGCTACACTGATTTACAGTAGCCAAGGATCTAAATCATGATATACACCACAAATATCCACTTGAAGAAACTTTAATCTGTGGATGCAGGCAGGAGCCAAGAAGCATGCTTACCAAAAAAAGGAAGGTTACTTGTCTTACAGTAACTGGAGTGCTTTGATATGTGAGATCCCCATGGGTATTCACTGTGGGTGCACATACACTCGGAGAGCCTGGGACTGGACATTTTTCAGTAGCAATGTCCATCAGTCCAGGCCTGCATGCTATGCCTCCTTATAAGGGCATAAGTGGTGGCACAGACTGACCTCCTCTTCAGTTCCTACTCTGCCATGAATCACTCTAGGACCCAAAGCAGAAAAGGGGGGTGAGACGTGAGTACCCACAGGGACTACACATCTAGAAGAATGTCAATCACTATAAAGTAACCAATCTTCATTTCTTCTTGAGTGCTCATTCCTATGGGTACTCACTGTGGGTGACTCCCAAGCAGTGACTAAAAGAGGTAGGTGCAAGGAAGAGTCTTGAACCACAATTAAGAGGATTGCTGACCTGACGGAAAAATCCTCCACCAAGGTTTGAATCATGGAACAGCACCTGGTGAAAGTGTATCTGGAGCTTCAGGAGTGGGATCCCTTCCAGAGACTCCATGGAGGCTGCCCCTGCTCTGGTCAAATGAGTTCTGATGGATCGAGAAGGAGGAGTTCCTACCATTTCATAACAGAGAAGGATGCAGCTGGAAATCCGTTTTGAGAGATTCTCTAGAAGCAAATTGCCTCTCCTTTAATCCTCTCTGCTGTGGAGATGAAGAGACATGATGGTTTTCTCAAGGCCTTCATCCTAACAAGAGAGAGTGCCCAAGCTCTATACAGATCTAGGAACAGAGCTTCATGGCCTCCCTATTCCTGCAAGGCTTCAGGTAAAATACAGGTAAGTGGGCTGTCCAATTTAACTGAAAATCAGAGGGAACCTTGTGAATGAATTTTGGATGTAATCTCAGGTGTACCTGCTCTTTGTGAGATGGGATAAGGTGGATCTGCCACGAAGGTCCCCAAGTACTACTGCTACCCTTCGAGCCAAGGTGATATCCATGAGGAAGGCAACCTTAACTGCTAAATGTAATAGGGAGCAGAAGGCCAAGGGTTCAAACAGTGGCCTCATTAATGTAGATCCAAAGATGGTGCCAGCTTTGATAATGATGAAAATGTTCTTATGATGCCTTTTACAAGCTTTATTGTTATACATGGGTGAAAACTGAATCATTTTCTACCTGGGGAAGGAAGGCATTAAAAACAGCTGCTATATATACACACACTGCCATGAACCGAGCGAGAGGGCTGAAGATTTTGAGAGGAAATCGTCTGGAAGCAATTGATGCTCAAGGTACCATGGGGGGGGAAAAGTGCTTCCATTTGGCTGTGTAACTCTTCCTCATGGAGGGCTTCCTGTTACTGAGGCAGTCAGCTGGGACCTCCTGCGAGCAGGATCTCCAAGTTCATTGCCCATCCAAAGCCAGGCAGTCAGATGGAGGATGCCAGGGTCAGGACCAGTCACCCCAACCTGCTCTGTGACAGGAGGTTCAGAGATGTCCATGGATGGGAGGCCACCAGGAGAGCCATCGTGAACTAGAACCACCTCAGACACCAACGAGCTATTATGATCATTGTTACCTTGTCCATCTTGATTTTCTTAAGGTTGCATGGTAGGATGGGGATGGGAGAAAAGGCATGTATCAGTGACCATTGCACTAGGAAGGTATCCCCTCTGGAGCTGTGTCCCTGTGTATTTCATGAGCAGGACACTGGGCACGTCTTGTTTGCCTGGGTGGCAAAGAGCTCCCAAAATGGGAATCCCCAATCATGAAAAATCTGAGCCATGGACAAGCAGAGCTCCCATTCCTGGTCCTCATGAAAATGGCTGCTGAGGCTCTCTCTTAGGGAGGTCATTACCCCAGTAGGTGTACTGCTGAGAGGATGATCTGATGTTGAATGCACAAATTCCACAGCTGTAAAGCCTCCTGCAGAGTGGTGTGGACCTTGCTCTCCCATTTGTTTATAATAATGAACAGTGGTCATATTGTCTGACTTGACCTGGACATGAGTGGAGCAGATGAAAGGTAGGAATTGCTGGCATGCTGTGTACTGCTTGCAACATAAGATTGATGTGAAGTGTGGACTCTTGTGAGCCCACTATAAAGTGAAGCAATTTCCTGTATGCTGGGTGTGCATGTGCATGTGTGTTTTAAATCGCGAGCTCTCAAACCAGTAATGTTTATTTAAAGAGGGGAACATAGCAACAGTGTAATCATCCTGAACCTTCTGAGACATATTAGGACATTCAACTACCTGCAGTCCAGGATTGGTCTCTAGCCCCCCGTCTTCTGGGGGAAGAGGAGTTGGAGGAGGGGTAGACAAACCCAGTGGTATAACCAGTTGAGATGCTGTCCAGGACCATTTATCAGAGGTTAAAGACCACCTCAGAAGGAAACAGGCCAGGAGGCCATCAAAAGGGATTAAGACTCGTGATTTGGCAACTGGTCAACAGCTCTCAAGCATCCTATCCGTACACCTTCAAGAGCATCTGTTGGGTCTGGAGTGGGGACAGTGGTGGAGCAGTATTTGCCTTTCTGTGACTTCTGGTGCTTTCTCAGTGGTTCATAGGTCCTCTGGTGGTAGAAGGCTGCAGAACTGGCCAGAACCTATGCTGGTCTGAAATACTTCCTATGTGGTGGTGGGTTTTATATTCTCTGTGAACAGAGGGGGCAAGAGAGTCTGAGTGAGTGACTTATCCAACCTCTTCAGCAAGAGGACAGATACCTTCAAAAGGGAGATCCCCCACTATCAATTCGATTTCCCTTGGGAATGCCAAAGACTGCAGCCAGGAAGTCTATTTCATGACGACTGAGGTCACCGTGGAGTGAAAGGCCATGTCCACCACATCCAGTGACACTTGAAGTAATTATCTGGCCACCAGCATCCCCTCATCCATCATAGCCTAGAATTGTATCTCACACTCCAGTGGTAGTTCATTGGCAAACTCCAAAGTCTTGTTAAAGTTCATGAAGTTATATCTTGACATGGGTGCCTGGTAGTTCATGATCCAAAGGAGGAGGCTAGCCAAAGAGAAATTGTCTACCATCCAGAGGTCTAACCTCTTGGGATCCTTATCAGAAAGAGTGACTTTCAGTTGGTGAAGTCTGTTCCACTTTGGGACTGCTTAGACAGAAAGAGTTTGGGTGGGAGAATAAATATTTGACCTGTTAGGGGGAATATATATATTTTTGGCCCTCTTTGGGGAAATGGACGCAGGTGCCTGAAATCTGCCAAAATGTCCTTGTCTAGTTCCAAAATGGCCTCGTTTATAGGCAACCACTGACTGGAGGATATCCAGAAACCTGTCTGTTGGATTTTGACCTCTTTCAGCAGGTTCTGGAGGGTTTCAGCAATCCTCCTGAGCAGTTCCTGATACTGCCTCCAATCCTCTGGCAGAGAGGGGAAGACTGGCATCACAGCCTCTGGAGATGATGAAGAAACCATCAGCAGATCAAGCAGTACGAGCTGCTCTTGCTCTTCTAGTTGTTCCAGCAGGAACTGAGGCTCCTCCACAGGAGGCAGCCTGGGATAAGGTCAGTGCCCCAGCTGTTCAATCTCTAGAGCTTGCTGGTAGGGATCCTACTGGTCCAGGATAGCCAGTGGGTGGGATTGTAGAGGTAGAATTGTGGACCCCATGCAGAGGGGCGGGGAGGGTACCATTGCTCCCTAGCAGTCAGATTCAGATCCTGGTGATCAGTCTCTCCGGGAGCCTGTGGAAGCCCTATCTGGGTTAGTCTCTCATCAGTGGACCTTCAGCAGAACCAATGGCACTGTCTCCTGTTCTTCCGCTGTGCAAGAGTTGTGGAGGTGGAGCCACTGTTGCTCACTGTATTAGATTGCACAGCTGGAGGTAGGGTTCAGAGAGTAGTGCTCTGACAGCATCAGAGTGTCCATAGCTCTGCTAGTGCTCAGTATGGGTAAGTGGGACATGGATTGTGTAGGTATGTCCCTCACTAACACCAGGTTCATCAGGATCGGAGATTCCAGGTCTCTGTAGACTGCCAGATCTTCAAGCAGGGTGTAGCAAGGAGGAGAACTGGCTGGAATTGGGTCCAGTGGCGCAGACTTGGGCATGCGGTGAGATACTGACAGTGCAGTAGACAAGCACTCTTTACTGTCCTTGTGTACTTTGTTAGACAGTTTCAGCGCACTGGAAGCAAATGGTAATGTCAGTGCCTGCCTGCATTCCCCATGAGCTCCAGCCACACCCACCCCAAGGTATGGAGTCTTACTCAGTCCCAAGGGAAGCTGCTCTCGGCTGAGGTCTTATGAGCTGATCTGTCCAACCACTTATGAGGGTGCCTCTCCTTACCCTCATCATGCTTCAGTTTCAGTGTCTCTGGGCCTGCTAGAGGGTTCGGTCAGTGTCAACAAGACACAGTTTGGCATCTGTGGCCAATGAGGTGGGGAACAAATGAGTTCTGGATCCAACTGGGGTCTTATGTTGAGCTCCATTAGGTGCCGGGGGAGTCGGAAATCCTAAGGCTGCCTAGTGTGAGCTCTGCTACTTCTCCCCCTCACATTTGGATGGGATGTGCCATTCCCCCAGGCAGAAGAGGCAGTTCTCATATAAGTTGCTTACTGGGAAGACCAAGTGGCAGGCAAGGTAAGAATTGGAGTCTGGGACCTTGGGCATAAGTGCCATGGGGGAATAATGGGGATGTGATCATGAACCCCACTAATTAACTACACTACAACTGCTAAGTAACCAGATACTAAAAAACAAACTATTTACAATATTTCCAGGAATAGCACTATGAACAAGCTAGAGAGTATGGATGCAGGAAGGTTCCATCCCAGACAGCAAACTAATGAAGAGGTGGGTGGTCTGGGCAGTGACTTATGCCCTTGGTTTGCAGCATGAGGAGGTACGTCGCACAGATGCGGACTGATGGACACCGCTATTGAAAAAATTCCAGTCTTGGATGCACAAAATGCATGTGCACCACACTGAATACCCATATGGCCCAGCATGCAAGGAAGAATGTTGAAGTTTCTTTGCAAATATTGATTTGTAATTAATTAATTACCCAAGCTTGTAAGGCCCTACTTGATGGCATTTCTCTGTCTGTAGTATGAAAATTTTCAAATTTCTCATACAGAATCATAGAATATCAGGGTTGGAAGGGACCTCAGGAGGTCATCTAGTCCAACCCCCTGCTCAAAGCAGGACCAACACCAACTAAATCATCCCAGCCAGGGCTTTGTCAAGCCTGACCTTAAAAACCTCTACGGAAGGAGAATCCTCCACCTCCCTAGGTAACCCATTCCAGTGCTTCACCACCCTCCTACTGAAAAAGTTTTTCCTAAATATCCAACCTAAATCTCTCCCACTGCAACTTGAGACCATTACTCCTTGTTCTCGTATCTGCTACCACTGAGAACAGTCTAGATCGGGGTGGACAAGCTGTGGCCCGCAGGCCGGATCCAGCCCCTCAGGGCTTTGGATCTGGCCCACAGGATTGCCCCCCGTGGTGCCGCAGGCTCCGCACTGCTTTCAGAAGTGGCCGGAACCACATCCCTGGGGCCCAGGTGGGGTGGAAGGGGGGTGCGGTGATGCAGCTTTAGGTAAGCAGTGCTGGGCCGGAGCCCACCCCCCAACCCTCTGCCCTGAGCCCCCTGCTGCACCCCAACTCCCTGCCCTGAGCACCCCCACCCCCGGCCCTGCATACAATTTCCCCACCCAGATGTGGCCCTCAGCCCAAAAAGTTTGCCTACCCCGGTCTAGATCCATCCTCTTTGGAACCCCCTTTCAGGTAGTTGAAGGCTGCTATCAAATCCCTCCTCATTCTTCTCTTCTACAGATTAAACAATCCCAGTTCTCTCAGCCTCTCCTCATAAGTCATGACCAATTCCAAAGTTTATGGGTAAATTCTTGGCATCCGTGGACACTAGCCTATTGATTTTGGTGAAAACTGGAAAAAGCAGAAGGGAGAAAAATGGGGAACCACAGCTTCAAGCACCTCTGCAATTGTCTCTAGGTCAGGAACTAGTTGATGGCATCCATTAACACCTTGCACCATAACAATACCTGCCATCTCACCTTGGCCCATCCTCCCAAAAGCTTAACATATTGACACCCTGAATGACTTCTCTCCCACACAGAAAATAGAAACAATGGTGTGGGAAGAGCAGCAAATAGATCCTCTGGCATGGAGGGAACTGTGGGTCACAAAATCTCTGGTGGTGGGAGGGAGTGAATGGAGGACCTTGGCATGAGATGGAAAGGGGAAACTGGGGGCATACAGAGCCCCTGGCACTGGGGAGGAGGGAACAGAGGAGAGGTCACTCAGAATCTCGGGCAGAATGGGGGACCCTGATATGGTGAGAAATTTTGAAGGGAGGGTCTGGGGTGTGTGTGTGTGTAGAGATAGGAATTGGGCCATGGCATCACTGATGACAAGTGGTCAGGACTTTGGTTTTACTTCTAATCCAATAGAGTGCATTCTCAGCTGCATGTCATGTGGGAGCATTCATAGATACCAAGGCCAGGAGGAGTCGTTGTGAGTGTGACCTCCTGTATAACAGGCCTTAGAATGTCCCAAAATAATTCCTGGAGCAGATATTTTAGAAAAAAATCCAGTTTTGATTTAAGAATTGCCAGTGATGGAGAATCCACCACAACCTTTGGGAAATTGGTCCCATGGTTAATTACTTTCACTGTTACAAATCTACACCCTATTTCCAGTCTGAATTTGTCTAGCTTCAGCTTCCAGCCATTGCACCATGTTATACCTTTCTCTGCTAGACTAAAAAGAGTCCATTATTAAATATTTGTTCCTATGTAGGTACTCACAGACCCCAGGAATTATTTTGGAAAGGTCTATGGCCTGTGTTATATAGGAGGATGAACTAGATCACAATGGTCCCTTCTGGCCTTTGAATCTATTCTGTTGATAAAGAGTCCTGCTACAGACTATCTCAGACTTTTTTGTGGGATTTTCTAATTTAGTCTTCACTGGGACACCAGAAACTGTAAGGCAGAACAGAAGAAATAACGATAATACAAATAAAAAATAGAGTTTAGATTGAACAATCACTGAAGTTCAGTTACCTTTCCCCTGGTTGTTTTAATTGTATATACTGAATAAAATATTTAGAGCAACATGACAACTTTCCTTAAGACTGAGATAGTACACTGGTCTCCTGCTAATATGAAAACCCACGTGATTTTTAAAAGCACGCGTGCCGACAAGATGTGTTCTGCTCTTGAGACATACATAGAGTCCATTAAAATGAAAGCAAGTCACACCTGCAGTGACTGAAGAATAGACCCACGATATTGGAATGCCATTGTTGAAATTACATTTTTTTAAAAAGCGTACATTTTTCAAAACAAAACATGTTTTGCAACTCAACACCACCTGCAGGCAAATCAGACATTAATGGTGCTTTACTGCTGCCATCTGCTGGCAGTGAAGATAATTGCAGATTTGAAAGTTGGAAACCAACCCAGAGGGTGAGGGGGGAGAAGCTTTGTCATATTTGTCTTCAAATAGATGAATTATTTCAGTGATAAAATGTAAAAGGATTGTACCTCTGTCACAGGATGCTCTGCCATTTAGCACCCACTCCTGTTCCAGTGTAATGCTGTAGGCACTCCATGCCTCAATTTTCTTTCTATCAGGGGCCATAGAAACCCCTCAAAGTCCAAAAGGGTGTAAGAAATTACCCTCCTCGTCTTCTACTTTATTAAGTACAAATACACTTGGGCCCAGGAGTTGAAAGCCCTCCCCCTTGAGGCCTGCAGTTTCTCAAAGCTCCTCACCCTTAGAGGGTGCTGCTCACGAGATGCTCTTTTGAGTCCTGATGGCTTTTTATCAGGCCCAAGTGCTTATTATTCAACAAACAAACTAGGACTCATTCCCCTTAGATTAGCTCATCACAGTTAGCCTGGGCCTAGTCTCCCTTTAAGGGTCCAGAAACCCCATGACTGCATCACTTTGCATTGTAGGAAGTGTTTACAGAGACAAATCATGGCTGCTTGAAGTGTACTTAGATGTCCCAGAGGTACTAGAGATGGGAAAGCTGAAATCTAAATTTGGCTCTGAATTTTATGGCCCAGGCCTATTTCTAAGAGGAGTACAGATAAAAGGAAAGGTAGACGTTTAATGTCATTGTTCATGGATTTTTATTCAAGTCAAGATATGACATGACCTTTTGGTAAAGGGGTCAGGCTGTGGAACAACCCTCCAGAGGAAATCAGGAAAATCCAGAGTCTATCTTTAGGAGACACTGCAAAACCTTACTTTTCGAAAGAGCCTTTCCTCCACAAGAACGACTCACAACTCGGACATCCCCCCATTCAACAACCAACCCCCAACACCCTTCCCCCCCCCCCAAAAACCCCTAAAAAATCCAGAATAAGCCAAATGCTACCTCAAGCAGAGTTTTAACTCCAAAAAGGGAGACGAGCCAGAGACTCCATTAAGTAAACTACAGACTTTACTATTGTTATTGAATGTATATGGATGCTGCACTCAAATACTACAGTGATGGATGGCAGCATAAAACCTTAAGATAAATGTATGTGGTTAGGGCTCAGCTATGTAAGCCAACTAGTTGAATGCAGCTGAAACACCCTTTATTAAATCAGATATTAAAACCAGTAGTTGCCTACAGACAACATTGTGTAAATATCTCACAGGACCAGGCTGCCATGTCCTACTCGGATATATGGATTCCAGAGCAAATCTCCTAAGAACAAGGTCTAATGGCAAATACTATAAAAAAATGTGGGTGATATGTCTGGCATTTTTTAACATGTGCAGTAGCCTAATTCCTTGCTCATTGTGACCTGAGCTGATCCCTTAGCCCTGCAAAAGGCACACAACTTGCCATCCACAGTTCATGCTTGGCTTTCCAAGGGTTGGTATGACACCTGCATTTGTAAGTGTCCATCAACTGAGTTCATGCTGGGCTTCACTGAACACTTCCCTTCAAAATTATGCCTGAGCCCTGCAATACAGAACAGCAATTCACACTATCCATAGCTCTACATGTGCACTGGGCAGGGCTGGCCTTACTATGAGGTGAACTGAGGCAGCTGCCTCAAATGCCAGACTATGGGGGGGTGCTACTAGGACCCAGAGTGTAGAAAATTGTGTCTGCTGCTGGTGCAAATGTATTCTCTCTGCTCTGGATGCACAGAGATGGTGGAGTGCTGTGCTGGAGGAAGGAGGGCACGAGAGACATAACAGGCAGGCAGGAGAAAAGGTAAGAGGGAATAACAGAAAGCAGCGGGAGCTGCAGGG
Organism: Chelonia mydas; assembly: GCF_015237465.2. NCBI lineage: Eukaryota > Metazoa > Chordata > Testudines > Cheloniidae > Chelonia > Chelonia mydas. The sequence goes on from NC_057849.1 coordinate 43,013,938, forward strand.
AGAGAGAGGAGGAGGAGCCTCTTATGTACCTCTCCAGCACCTGCAGGAGCCTGGACTGATTAACACCAGCTTCTCCGGGAGCTTCCTGTTTCCTGCTGCTTCCCTGAACCCACTTGAGGAGAACAGGCAGTCAACTGAAGTAGTAGGAGCCAGTTAGGCCCTTAAGATGCTGATATCTTCCCTCACGCAGGCCCTGCTACCAGCCTGCTTATTTCTTCCCTTCAATTGAGTGTTGAGAGTCACTATAACTGGCACAGAACAGCAGTCATCAGTGAAAGAAGAAAACGCCCCTCTGGGGCAGCATTCAGAAAAAGAAAGAAAGCAAAGGAAGCTTTTCTATCTAAGCAGGAAGGAGCTCTCCTGAGATACATAGACACAAATGTTCGGGGTGAGCCTTCCGGCCCCAGTGAGGATGTGAGTGGTGAGGAGATGCCTGACCTGCCAGTTAGTCAGAGTGCAGGTGACCTGGCAGCTCCTGCAGCATCCATATCTCCATCTCAAATGGAAGTAACCATGCACATTCCTGAAGAAAAGTGTTGATCAGAGAAGAGTGTGGTGGAGGCACAAGAAACAGCTGTTGCTGATGATCCAGGACTCTGGACCCACTTGAGCAGTAGCCTGACAGACTTCCTTGTACCGCATGGGCCACAGCAAGTGAAAAACTTCATGTTCCCCAAAGACAAAGAAAATAGAAATTTCCATCCAAAACATTACTGGCATGAAATCCCCAATGGTGACAAAGTGGAGAGGCCATGGCTTATGTACTCAAAAACCCAGAATGCTGCATGCTGTTTTTCTTGCAAACTCTTCCAGTCTAATGTTCCAGCCACATTGGGTTCTACAGGAACAAAGGACTGGAAAAATCTGGCTAGAAATCTGGCATGCCATGAGAAGGCAGCAAATCACCAGAGAGCATTCCATAGGTGGAAAGAGCTTAAGATGAGACTAAGGTTAAAGGCCCCCATAGATGATCAGCATCAAGAGAAGATTGCATCAGAGTCTCTTTACTGGCAAAATGTTCTGAAAAGGCTCATAGCCACTGTGAGAATGCTTGCTACCCAAAACCTAGCACTGTGTGGCACTTCAGATCAGCTTTATGTGCCAAACAATGGAAACTTCCTTAAAATTGTGGAGCTAATGGCTGAGTTTGATGCTGTACTCCAGGAGCATCTAAGAAGAGTCACCACCCAAGAAATGTACACACACCACTACCTTGGAAAAACCATTCAAAATGAGATCATACAGTTACTGGCAACAAACGCCAAACAGAAGATTGTGGCAGATCTGAAGTTAGCAAGATATTACTCTGTTATTCTGGACTGCACACCTGATATCAGCCATACGGAATGGTGCGCTTTGTAACAACAACAGAACCTAGTGAAAACGTCCTTGCAATGGTGACTGTCAGAGCATTTTCTAGAATTTGACGACATTGATGATACTACAGGAGCTGGTATGACGAATGTGCTTCTTAAAAAGCTGGAAGATACAGGAATTGCGATAACCGACATGAAAGGTCAGGGCTACGATAATGGTGCCAACATGAGAGGAAAGAACAGAGGAGTGCAGACACAGATCCAAGAGTTAAACCCTCGAGCTTTTTTTGTCCCATGCAGTTCTCATTCATTGAACTTGGTGGTCAGTGATGCAGCATCAGCTTCTAGTGAGGCTGCTGAATTTTTTAATGTAATTCAAACCATCTATGTATTTTTCTCTGCATCAACTCATCAATGGCAAATTTTGAAGCAACATCTGGGAACATCCTCTCTGACAATGAAACCACTGAGTGCCACACAATGGGAAAGTTGAGTGGAGGCGATAAAGCCTATCAAATACCAAATGTATCAAACATACATAACTTCACATTTCTGTGTGGCTTAGTGTTGTGGCATGAGAGACTGTTTGAAATAAATGTTGTAAGCAAGAGACTCCAAGGTGTTGACCTTGATCTATCTGGAACAATGGAACAACTGGACAAAGCAAAGTCATATCTATAGTCTTACCAGTCAGATGAGGGATTTCAAAATGTTCTGAAGAGTGCACAGAAGTTGGCAGAGGAACTTCACACTGAAGCTATTTTCCCACCCATTCAAGAATACAAGAGTCACTGAAGAAGACGACATTTTGATTACGAGGCATGGGATAATCCCATAAGAGACCCCAAACAACAATTCAAAGTTGAATTCTTTAACCAGGTGCTAGATTGTGCAATACAGTCAGTTGAAGAACGTTTCATGCAGCTCAAGGAACACAGCAGTATATTTGGGATGTTGTAGGATATTCCAAAACTCCTCACTATACCTGAAGAAGACCTACACCAGCAATGCAGGGCACTAGAGACAGTGTTGACACATGATGACATGCGTGATATTGATGCGAGTGATTTAGGTGATGAACTGAAAGCCCTTTCAAGATACATTTCAGCAGGATCAACTCCAAAGGCTGTTCTGGAATATATGTGCACAAATAAGATGACCACCTTCTTTCCAAATGCTTTCATTGCTCTGCGCATACTTCTCACACTTCCTGTAACAATTGCCAGTGGAGAACGCAGCTTCTCCAAGCTGAAGTTAATAAAAACAAATCTACGCTCCACAATGACACAGGAGAGGCTGGTCGGCCTTGCGACCATCTCAACAGAGCATGAACGGGCCCAGACTGTGGACCTTCAGGAAGCAGTTCAAATCTTTGCAACCAAGAAGGCACGGAAAGCACCACTTTGATTATTCAAACAGATAAAAATGTCAGTGTTTACTACGCAGACAAGAAAAGTCACATTTGCTGTTCAGGCGTTTGAAAGTTAAGTGTTACTTAAAATTTTTGAACAAGGCATTTTCAGTTGTTAGTTCTCCTTTTTTGGGGTAGGTAGCAGAGCAGTACCATGAGAGGAGCAGAACAGGAAGAAGGCAGAATTGAGACCTTTCAAAGTTTTGGCCCAAGCGAGGGGGAATGGGGGTGTCATTTCATAGAATCATAGAATCATAGAATATCAGGGTTGGAAGGGACCCCAGAAGGTCATGTAGTCCAACCCCCTGCTCGAAGCAGGACCAATTCCCAGTTAAATCATCCCAGCCAGGGCTTTGTCAAGCCTGACCTTAAAAACCTCTAAGGAAGGAGATTCTACCACCTCCCTAGGTAACGCATTCCAGTGTTTCACCACCCTCTTAGTGAAAAAGTTTTTCCTAATATCCAATCTAAACCTCCCCCATTGCAACTTGAGACCATTACTCCTCGTTCTGTCATCTGCTACCATTGAGAACAGTCTAGAGCCATCCTCTTTGGAACCCCCTTTCAGGTAGTTGAAAGCAGCTATCAAATCCCCCCTCATTCTTCTCTTCTGCAGACTAAACAATCCCAGCTCCCTCAGCCTCTCCTCATAAGTCATGTGCTCTAGACCCCTAATCATTTTTGTTGCCCTTCGCTGGACTCTCTCCAATTTATCCACATCCTTCTTGTAGTGTGGGGCCCAAAACTGGACACAGTACTCCAGATGAGGCCTCACCAGTGTCGAATAGAGGGGAACGATCACGTCCCTCGATCTGCTCGCTATGCCCCTACTTATACATCCCAAAATGCCATTGGCCTTCTTGGCAACAAGGGCACACTGCTGACTCATATCCAGCTTCTCGTCCACTGTCACCCCTAGGTCCTTTTCCGCAGAACTGCTGCCTAGCCATTCGGTCCCTAGTCTGTAGCGGTGCATTGGATTCTTCCATCCTAAGTGCAGGACCCTGCACTTATCCTTATTGAACCTCATCAGATTTCTTTTGGCCCAATCCTCCAATTTGTCTAGGTCCTTCTGTATCCTATCCCTCCCCTCCAGCGTAGCTACCACTCCTCCCAGTTTAGTATCATCCACAAATTTGCTGAGAGTGCAATCCACACCATCCTCCAGATCATTTATGAAGATATTGAACAAAACCGGCCCCAGGACCGACCCCTGGGGCACTCCACTTGACACCGGCTGCCAACTAGACATGGAGCCATTGATCACTACCCGTTGAGCCCGACAATCTAGCCAGCTTTCTACCCACCTTATAGTGCATTCATCCAGCCCATACTTCCTTAACTTGCTGACAAGAATACTGTGGGAGACCGTGTCAAAAGCTTTGCTAAAGTCAAGAAACAATACATCCACTGCTTTCCCTTCATCCACAGAACCAGTAATCTCATCATAAAAGGCAATTAGATTAGTCAGGCATGACCTTCCCTTGGTGAATCCATGCTGACTGTTCCTGATCACTTTCCTCTCATGTAAGCTCCCTGCCTCAGGTGCCAAAATATCATGGGCTGGCTCTGGCACTGGGCATGGAGGCAAAGCTAAGCATGACCAAAACCCTTTATTGCAGCTACCCCCACAATGATCCACACAATGTAACCCTGCCTTTGGGATTTTATCACGGTGGAGTTTTTAAATGAAGATTTTCACTCCTTATGAAAGCAGTCAGATTGGCCTTCTCCAGAGGCTGTCATCAACAGCAGCACAGTTTTGCAGGCTTCCACATCCTGCCTCTTCAGTGGGTCCCTCCCAGCCCTACTGTCTGGGCAGGAAGCGTCTGTTATGACGCTCGTTACTGGGAGCTCTTTAAAAAAAAAATCAAGGCACTGAGACTCAATAGGGACATTGACCACATTGCACTGTTTGAGTAGTCACCCAGCAGTAATTCAACTCCCAAAGTCCTGTCCCAGCATGCACTGGGCTCAGCAGAAAACCTGGGATAGACTCTCCAGAGGCAGTCAGTTTCTTGGCTATTCCAAAGTCTTGGTTAGGAATATGGAGGGAGTGTCCCCAAGACATTACAGTAAAGCCTTTAGAAAATACAAGACAGGTGTGGTTAGACACAAAGATGAAGCAGCATCAAGCTCCATCAATGCTTTCTCCTTTGATAAGTCATCATGAGGGTTATGCCAACCTAATACTCACAGATCACTGCTCATTCCTTCAGAGGAAGGTAAAAACACAACCTAGTTCCCTATTGATATAATGGGGGAAAATGACATCCTGAGTATAAATCTGGAAACTCATCCTCTATTATCTGAGCAACGATCACCTGTGTTAAGTATTGGAGAGAGCATGATCCAGTGTATTGAGCACAGGACTGGAAAGGCTTCCATTTCTGGCTCTGGCTGTGTGTTAGAGTCTTGGAGTCTAGAGTCTTAACTTCTCTGTGTCTTGGTTTTCCTCTATATGAAAAGTGGGGATAGTCATGCTTACCTGTCTCTGTAGAGTGCTTGGAGTTCTATGGATGAAACCTTTACATAAGTTCAAAGTATTATTCTTCAGTATCTCACCGACTTTAAGTGACCATTATGATCATCTAGTCTGAGCTCCTGCATATTGCAGGACACAGAGCCTCGATCACCCATTCCTATAATAGGCCTATAACCTCTGGCTGCGTTTCTGAAGTTCTCAGATCTTGATTTAAAGACTTCAGATTTAATTCAGACCAACGCCTCACACTGCAAAGGAAAGCAAAAAAAAACTCCAGGATCTCTGCCAATCAGACCTGGGAGAAAATGCCTTCCTGACTCCAAATATGGCAATCAGTTGGATCCTGAGCATGTGGGCAAGACCCACCAGCCAGACACCTGGGAAAGAATTCTCTGTAGCAACTCAGAGCCCTCCCCATCTACTGTCCCATGTCTGACTTTTGGAGATATTTGTTAATAGCAGTCACAGATGGGCCATATGCTATTGTAGGCAATCTCATCATACCATCCCCTCCACAAGTTTAGTCTTGAAGCCAGGTAGGTTTTTTGCCCTCATTACTCCCCTTGGAAGACTGGTCCAGAAGCCTAAACTTGTTGATCGCCAGTTTATATCCATTTGTTCTTGTGCCAGCATTGGCACTTAACTTAAATAACTCCTCTCCCTGGTGTTTATCCCTCTGAGGTATTTAGAAAGCAACTATACCTCCCCTCAGTCTTTGTTTAGCCTAACAAAACAATCAAGCTCCTTAAGGTTTCTCTCAGGGTTTTCCATTCCTCTGATCATCCTAGAAGCCCTTCTCTGCACCTTTTGCAGTTGGAGTTCATCTTTCTTAAAGATGACCAGAATTACACACAGTATCACCAGTACCTTGTATAATGGTAATGACACTTCCCTATCTCTACTGGAAATACAGTCTTAGGATACAGCTGTGATCACCTGATGTATTACATTGGCAACTTGTAGTCATGTGTGATCAACCAATACACCCAGGTTTTTTTCCCTCTTCTGTCACTTCCAACTGATACATCCCCTGATCTTAAAGCAAAAATTCTTGCTGTTAATCCATCACACTTTGCACTATTAAGTTTCATCCCTGTTCTGGACAATCTTGAAAACTGGAGTAATAGATCTTGTATGATATTCTGGTCCTCTTCTGTATTGACAATACCTTTGTATGCTAGTAAAGTTTGTGGATGACACACCTACTATTTGTGCAAAGATTAATGAGAATATTAAATAAGATTGGTCCCAAAACCAATCCCTGAGGAACTCCATTAGCTACCACTCTCCAGCCTGACCATTCACCTGTCAGCATGACCCACTGAATCTTTTATCCAGGTCCCGGACCCCCTTTCAAGTCTCATTAATCCCCATCTTCTCCAGTTTAAATTTCTCCTGTGAAACTGCACAAAGGCTTTTCTGAAATCTAGGCTGATTAGATCTATTGCATTTCCTTTGTCTAGAAAATTGGTTATTGCAATATTATCCAGGTTACAATGTGGACTGATGAACATCTGTGTCCCCTCAGCTCTCCAATATGGGGTGCCTTTTACACTGCTTTGCTTTGTGTGAGAACAACCACTCCTGACCAGTTCACACTTAGTCTCTAGCATGCAAAAAATATCACTCCCTGCTGAATTATCGGAGTGCTTATAGCCAGCCATTCCTGATTTATATTGCAGAATGACACCAGAAAACTTGTCCCAGTCCCAGATTTGTCCCCAAAGATGTGGATCTTGTACTGCCCAGCACTCTCCTGGACAATACAAGCTCATAGAAATTCTGTCATTTCACCAAAGAAAAATGATATGCACAAACACTTATCTCAAGTGGAGGTTCCCAAACGCTTCAAACCAAGCACACTGGTTTAGCTAAGACAATAAAGCAAGTTTGTTAACTACAGAAAGATTTTAAATGATTACAAGAAATGAGGCATAAAAGTCAAAACTGGTTACAAAGAAATAAAAAGGTAAAATGCAAACTAACAACAAAATAAGTGAACCTATTAAAGCAAAGATTTTTCTCACCACATGTTTAAGGCAGTCTGGCTGGATCTTTCCACCAGGACCCCTCTCCTACTTCAATGATGCTTTTGTCTTTCAAACGTTGTTGATGCAGTGAATAGAGATGAGGGGAGAGAGGTGGCGATTTGGGGCCTCTGTTCCTCATTTTTATATCTTTACGAGAATAGTCTCCAGATGAGGTTCAGGCAACAGCCAGCCTGTTTAAACAGGAACCTCCAGCGGTTCCATTGCCAATATGTAAAGTTCTTGCTCACACCTTTCTTCCTGCCAAAGAATGACCACTTAGCCAGGTGATAGTCGATCTGATTAGGTCGACACTTGGCTGAGCATCAGTTTGCCTTTTGTCGCTGAGGAACTGGTTTGTGCCTGCTTTTCTAAACTTGAAGTATGTCTCAGTAAAGTCATACAGTAGACTCTTAACTTTATGTGCAACCTTGCCACACACATTTCACCAGAACAATAATGATCAGCAAATTATGAGTTTTCAAATGATACCTCACAAGACACTTTTGTACAAAATTTATCATAGTCTTGTAAAAAGGATGAACGTAATGGTACAGACTGTCATTTATCTTCTCAAATGAGGATCAGGTTGGTCTGGCATGATCTACCTTTTATAAAACCATGTTGTATTTTATCCCAATTACCATTTACTTCTGTCCTTAACTACTCTTACAGCATCCAGAGGTTGCAGGGGCAGCCAGAGGTGGTGGGGGTACCCTGCAGCTCCTGGCCCCCGCAGGTGGCAGGGGACCCTGAAGCTCCCCACCACTGAAGTCATGGAGGTCACTGGAAACCACAGATTCTGTGACTTCCACAACCTCCGTGCCTAAATTATTGCCCTATTCATGATCACTCAAAGAAAGGCTGTCCTCTATAACTAGTTCTTCTACGAGGTCCTTGCTACTCACAATACTAACTTTAAAATAGCATCACCTCTTGTTGGTCTGGTGACTATTTAATGAAGAAATCTGGTGACTATCATATATCCAGGAATATCGGTCCCTACTGTTAGTAGTACTTGTCCTCCAATCTCTATTTAGGAAATTAAAGACTCCTATAATCACACAATTCCAGTATTATTTATTTCATTAAAAATACTAAAAAAATCTCTATCCATATCCAGTTTGGATCCTGGTGGTCTGTAGCAAACCCCAAGCATTATCCCAGTGCAGCCTGGAACCTCTCTTCCCTAAAGTAATTTTGACCCAAATTTAATTCTTTTGACCCAAATCTAATTCTTTAGAGTCTACCTCATTATTAATATAGAACCTTTATTTTATCTCATCCCAGTTTCAGAATGTGAAGAGGTAAATAGCAGTGTCCCCCAGAAATCTGTAGTGGGACCAGTGCTGTTCAACATATTCATGAATGAGCTGGAAAAAAGGGATAAACAGTGAGATGGCAAAATTTGCAGATGATAGAAAATTACTTAAGATAGTTAAGGCCAAAGCAGACTGCAAAAACTTACAAAGAGCTCTCACACAACTGGGTGACTGAGCAACAAAACGGCAGATGAAATTCAATGTTGGTCAATGCAAAATGATGCACATTGGAAAACAAATCTCAACTATACATATAAAATGATGGGATCAAAAATTACGTGTTACCACTCAAGAAACATCTTGGAGTCATTGTGGCTAGTTCTCTGAAGACATCCACTCAGTGTGCAGCTACAGTCAAAGCTAACAGAATGTTAGGCACCTGTAGGAAAGGAATAGATAATAAGGCAGAAAATATAATGTCATTATATGAATCCATGGTACACTCACATCTTGAACATTGTGTGCAGTTCTGATCACCCCAACTCAAAAAAAAGATATGAGAAACTTAAAAGGTAAGAGAAGGGTGACAACAGCAATTAAGGGTATGGAACAGCTTCCATGTGAGAAGAGATTGAAAAGGATGGGACTGTTCAACTTGGAAAAGAGATGACTAAGGGGAAATATGATAGAGGTCTATGGAATCATGCATGGTGTAGAGAAAAAGTGTTATTTAGCCCTTCACATAAACAACAGGAGTCACCCAATGAAATTAATAGGCAGCAGATTTCAAACAAAAGAAAGTACTTCACACAACACACAGTCAACCTGTGGAACTTGTTGTGAAGGCCAAGACTTTAACCGGGTTCAGAAAAGAATTAGATAAGTTCATAGAGGACAGGTCCATCAATGGCTATTAGCCAAGAGGGTCAGAGATGCAACCCCATGTGCTGGTTGTCACTAAGCCTCTGACTGCCAGATGCAGGGACTGGACAACAGGGGATGGATCACTTGACTGGTCCTGTTCTGTTCATTCCCTCTGGGGTACCTGGTATTGGCTCTTGTCAGAAGACAGGATACCATGCTAGATGGACCATTGGTCTGACCTACTATGGCCATTCTTATGCCCTGAGAAACACCATGGGTATCTTGGAAATTATCAGTTATCCTTGACCCCCAGTAATGTGGATTCTCCAGCGCAGAGAATGCCAAACACGGATTATTCTCCCTGGGGGAAAAGCCCTTTTGTGTGTTTTATCTATATTTTAGATTTTATTAATTTCCAGGTGTGTTTCCTGTTACTGCTCAGTTGAGACAGTGCTAATTCCATGTCCTTGTGCCCCCTCTAAATTCCTCCTACTCTGCAGGAACCTATTTCCCAGTATTTGCTTAGTATTTATGTTTCTTTTGTTCATTCTTTAAGCACTCCCTATTTTCCAGCAATGTTAACGATTCTAGTGAAGGGACATGAGGCTACCATAGCTCCAGCCCTACTGGAAACTGCTCTCATATTTGCATACACGGGAAGCAGTTATCAATGGCAATTCTAGAACTGGAGGAAGGTTGCAAGGAGCCTTTTAATATAAAATAAAAAATAAAAACATAGTATTAATAGTACTTTGCACTTCTCGGGTGCTACTCAGCTGCAGTTTTCAGAGTATTTTACACGAGTGTGGGAAGCATAATAGTTTTCTCCTGCTGTGAAATGGTGATTAAGAGACAGAAGTAAAATTATTTACCCATGGCCATGCAACAAATGTGTCCCCAGTTCTGTAAGACAATCCAGGTCTCCCGATTCTGAGTACTTTGTTCAAACCACTAGATTCCACTGCCTCTAAAATAAGCATCCTTGCTCAAAAACAGTGGACTAAAAGGGAACAATTTATGGAAAAAGAACATTTTGTCCTTATTCCTTGCAAAATCCTAGGAGAGTTTCAAGGCAGAAGCCACCATTGAAAAAGGGATCAGGACACAAAAGGAAACTTTGGTCCCCTTATAAATATCCACATTTTCCCTCTTCTTTTTCAAATCTCTTGTTAAAGCTTATCTCTGTCAGGAATCCCATAAAAAGTCAGTCATTTAATGAAAGCAAGGCTGAGAGAAAGGTGGGAAAAGTTGGTACATACATTTGCAATAATGTTATCTTTAAAACTAGAGTATGTGACTATTGTCTATATTTGATTGTATCCCTCCCACTCTCAACTGAAGATGTACCAGGCAGCTCTTCCTACATTGTAAACTCTTTGGTCTCCATATAGATTTGTACAGCACCTAGCACCCCAAGCCCAATTGGGGCCTCTGAGTGTTGTAGTAATATAAATATTAAATAATTAGTAACAGCAATAGTAATACAATTTCCATTATCTTGTCATGGCAGCAGATTTCTTCTGTATGTTTTCTTGCTAGAAAACATACAGGGTTTGCATTGTTTGTATAAAGCAGGAAGTTTCAACAGAAAGAGATAACAGTTCTGCTTGGAGGTAGACACTGTAAAAAATTGAATGCACTAGACAGTTATTTCCAAAACAGTGAATTTTACTCTGTGCACAGCAATTGCTCCTGCTGTCAGCAGCCCTGGAATCATCCAATCATAGATGTTAGGGATAAAATAGGTCATGTAGTTAATCTCCTTGCCAGAGCTGCGTTGTTTCTTGTGCTTTATCCAATCTAGTTTCAAATAGTTTAAGCAATGGGCTTTTAGCTCTTCCCTTGGGAAACCATTCCACAGTCTAAGAGGCTGCACTGTAACATTTACTAGCACTAGAAAGCTTAACAAGTCAAATGGATTCCTGAGAGAAAGATAGGGCATAAACTGTACATAAATGAGACCACCCCTGCATAGCAGCCATCTCCTCAAGTGCGTAATAGGAGCAGCACCAGACTGGGAATCAGGAGATCTGTGAGCTCTACTTTCAGCTCTGGGTAACCTTGGGCAAGTCACAACATCTCCCTATACCTCAGTTTCCTCATCCATGAAATGGTAAATTGTATAAGCAGATTCACTAGCCAGGGAGGGAAAATACAGTCCCAACTACAAGGCACCTCAAGTCTCTATCTTCAGGGCTCGCTCTAGTGTCAATGCAAGGTAACAAATCAAGAGCAATTGAATTCAAGATACTGGGTACTACCTACAGGAGGCTTTCTCAGCTCCCACCAGCTGAAGGGAAGAGAAAGGACCTTCCCTTTTCTTAGCCCTTGTTGGGCCTTGTTCTTAGCCCTTGTTGAGGGAGAGAGGCCCTCAACTTCCCTGACCCTTTGTGTTTCCTGTCTACTGCCCCTGCCTAACGGGCAAGAAGGCTTATATCTGGCTTCTTCCAGGTCACATGCTCACTCCTAATCATGGGCCAAGCAATACCAGCACCCAGTTTTTAAGGGTTCAAGATTCACTGGGATGTGAGCCCCCCATCCCCAGTGCACGGTTACAAATGGGAACAATACTACTTTCCTTCCCTCCCAGTGCAATTGCTAGGCTTACTCGTGAACTTTATTAAAAACCTTGCATGGCAGGTATGAGAGAAGTGTAAAATATTATTGTTAAGTCCATTATTGTATGGAGTCCAACAGAGTCAGACGAAAAGCACGCATCAGTGTTGTGTCTACAAGTTCCAAGCTGTGATGTATGGAGCACCCTCCCCTCCCAGGACAGCCAGTGGGCATGGACGGCACTCTGCACCTTGCAGGATTGAGCCCTAGTCTCTGGGAAGGGCAGGGTTGCATGAATTCTGTGTCTGCATTTAGTTATTGCATAGCAACAGTGATTTGGTGCCATAATAAAGATCTTATTTAAGAAGTGCTGAGCATCTGTAACTCCGATTGCAGCCAGTGAGAGTTGTGTGTTCACCACCTATCCAAAACAGGCTCAGAGACTAAGAATCAATACATTAAAATGTGTTCACATTGTAAATGTGAAGGACATGTGCAGCCCTGTAACATGAATTGCACTGATACTCCAGACACTGAGAATAAGAGTTGGGAGTTGTGTAGTGTTTTAATGTACTTCCTTCCTGGATTACAGTACACTGAGTACATGCTGTCTGACACCCAGGACCATAGACAGCTTCCAGATCAGAAGCAGATGGATTATGTAAATCACAACTCAAATGCAACAAATCAGTGGAGAGATCAGATAGAATTTACCCTAGAGCTTTCAGAATTAATAGGCCAATGACAATCATAATGGAAAAACTTAGCAAGCAAGGCTTCAAATTGAGACACTGCAAAATTTATGAGAAAACAGTACAGGACAGCTCATTTTTAAATTTATAGACTGGGAAATAATGCCAGTTATACCGAGAACTGTTCTAAAAGAAGACATACCTCAAAGTTTATCATGTAATTGTTTCAGTTATTTAACATTAGAGCCAATTGCCTGTGACACTGGAATATTGTCCAGGTACTGGATGCTTTACAGAAACAAGGTGCACAAGGTGATCTCTTTTGCAGGACCAACTTCTGTTGGTGAGAGAGAGAAGCTTTCAAGCTTACACAGAACTCTTCTTCAGGTCTAGGAAGTGTTCTCAGAGTATCACAGCTAAATACAAAGTCAAACAGATTGTATTGTACTATATTGTTCCAACATGTATTTAGCTGTGAGACTCTGAGAACACTTCCCAGACCTGAAGAAGAGCTTTGGGTCGCTCAAAAGGTTGTCTCTCTCACCAACAGAAGTTGCTCCAACAAAAAGTTACCTCACCCATCTTGTCTCGCTAATATCCTGAGACCAACACAGTTACAACAACACTGCATGGACAGGTTTCAGAGTAGCAGCCGTGTTAGTCTGTATTCACAAAAAGAAAAGGAGTACTTGTGGCACCTTAGAGACTAACCAATTTATTTGAGCATGAGCTTTCGTGAGCTACAGCTCACTTCATGGGATGCATACTGTGGAAACTGCAGAAGACATTATATACACAGAGACCATGAAACAATACCTCCTCCCACCCCACTCTCCTGCTGGTAATAGCTTATCTAAAGTGATCACTCTCCTTACAATGTGTATGATAATCAAGTTGGGCCACTTCCAGCACAAATCCAGGTTTTCTCACCCTCCGCCCCGCCACACACAAACTCACTCTCCTGCTGGTAATAGCCCATCCAAAGTGACCACTCTCCCTACAATGTGCATGATAATCAAGGTGGGCCATTTCCAGCACAAATCCAGGTTTTCTCAAACCCCCCCCCACCACCACACACACACACAAACTCACTCTCCTGCTGGTAATAGCTCATCCAAACTGACCACTCTCCTTACAATGTGTATGATAATCAAGGTGGGCCATTTCCAGCACAAATCCAGGTTTTCTCAAACCCCCCCCCCCCACACACACACACAAACTCACTCTCCTGCTGGTAATAGCTCATCCAAACTGACCACTCTCCTTACAATGTGTATGATAATCAAGGTCGGCCATTTCCAGCATAAATCCAAGTTTAACCAGAACGTCGGGGGGGGGGGGGGGGGGGGTTGGAAAAAACAAGGGGAAATAGGCTACCTTGCATAATGACTTAGCCACTCCCAGTCTCTATTTAAGCCTAAATTAATAGTATCCAATTTGCAAATGAATTCCAATTCAGCAGTTTCTCGCTGGAGTCTGGATTTGAAGTTTTTTTGTTGTAAGATAGCGACCTTCATGTCTGTAATTGCGTGACCAGAGAGATTGAAGTGTTCTCCGACTGGTTTATGAATGTTATAATTCTTCTTGGACACTGACATTTAGAAATACTGTACAAATAGTTTTGCCTCTGCTTCTTATTTCCCTTCACTTCTCTTAATTGAAGTCATTATAGCCTTGATGTAGAAAAACACTTAAGCACATGCTTATGTCTCTCCTCACCCAAGAAAGCACTTAAGCACATATTTAATTTACATTCCAATTACTTCAGTCATGCTTAAAAGTTTAAACACATGCTTGAATGCCCTTCTTGAGCTGGGATGCTTTCCTAGATTCATAGATATTAAGGTCAGAAGGGACCATTATGACAGGTTTCAGAGTAGCAGCCGTGTTAGTCTGTATTCGCAAAAAGAAAAGGAGTACTTGTGGCACCTTAGAGACTAACCAATTTATTTGCACATAAGCTTTCGTGCACTTAAGATGAGCTATTACCAGCAGGAGAGCGGAGGGCGGGGGGGAGGGAAGAAAACCTTTTGTAGTGATAATCAAGATGGGCCATTTCCAGCAGTTAACAGGAATGTCTGAGGAGCAGTGGGGGTGGTGAAATAAACATGGGGAAATAGTTTGTGTAATGACACATCCACTCCCAGTCTCTATTCAAGCCTAAGTTAATTGTATCCAGTTTGCAAATTAATTCCAATTCAGCAGTCTCTCGTTGGAGTCTGTTTTTGAAGTCTTTTTGTTGTAATATTGCGACCTTTAGGTCTGTAATCGAGTGACCAGAGAGATTGAAGTGTTCTCTGACTGGTTTATGAATGTTATAATTCTTGACATCTGATTTGTGCCCATTTATTCTTTTACCATTATGATCATCTAGTCTGACCTCTTGCACAATGCAGGCCACAGAATCTCACCCACCCACTCCTGCTTTCCTGAACCAGGGCCTAACCAATAAAGGTTACCTAATGCTTTTAGGTTTTTGTATGTAATCTAGATAAGATTTCAGGACTGTCACTCCATCTGTGTGTTACTCTGAAGCAGAGATTGTCTGTTGATTGTGTGAGAAGCAGTGGGAACAGCTACAGGCATGGCTGACAGCTCTTTTTGTTCAGAATATCACCAAGCTAAGTCATCACTGGTATTCGCAGTCTGTTACCATCCAATTTTAAAAAGTCAAGTCGACCCAGGCTCAGGGGTGTGAAATGTCAATGTAGTTAAGGCAACCTAACCCCAAATATAGAGAGTGCTAGGTTGATGGAAGAATTCTTCTGTCATCCTAGCAACTGCCTTTAAGGGAGGTGGATTAACTACAGCAATAGGAGAACCCTTCCTGTCACTGTACCGAGTGGCTACAAGAGAAGCGCTACAACAGAGCAGCTGCAGCTCTGCAACTTTAGTGGTTTAAAGTACAGACCTACTCAGCCATTTTAGGCTTTTACACACACGACTTTATGAATCATACCCATGGGACAACGTGAGCTTTCAGCTACTAGTAGTACGCACACCCCTCCATTGGTTCATCCTACTACACTTCGGCTGCATACTGCTGCCAGTTCCCATCTCCCACTTCAGTGTATCTGCTACTTTAGCTCGGAGCTGTTCCTCCTTTTGTGGGCATTGTCCCTTTCATGGAAGCTGCTTTAGAATTTCTTCTGTGAAATGAGGATCTCAAAAAAACCTCATTTTACCAACCTTAATGGAAATGTTTAGATTAATCTAATGATTGATAGACTGACAGACATTAATACCCCCACTTTACACCGGAGGAATATAGAAATTAGATGACTTGCTCAGACTGGCAGATCTACATTGGGAATAGGTCTCCTGATTCCCTGCCTTGGGCCAAAACCACAAGACATATCTTCCTCTCCTATTTCAGGCCTACACACGCCTTGCATTTTCCTCTTTTTACAAATGAGAAACCATGAAGCAGAGGACATAAAAATGCTAGAGATGCTACAGGATTCTGCAGCATTTCAGGCTTCTTGTGGCATCCCTGAGCTTGGGACATATTTGCATTCTGACGGGGGTTCAATACATAGACCAGGACGTGACTGGTAAGTATTCATTTACAGGGAACTTCCTTTACCAAACCCCCTTTCTTTGTGAAAGAAGTCGCTATAGCACTGGAAGCCACATCTGCCTCCTAGGGCAACAAGGTGGTCAGATACTATAATAATGGGGGCAATATAAAAAACTAGACAGATGCAGTTGGTCTTTACCAACCTCTTTTTTTTTTCCTCAGGGGATGGGGCCTCGTGTGGAAGGAGGGGAATGATTTGCAGCAGAGATGTGGAAGAGGAGACAGGAACAAAGCTTGTAGCACGCTGTTCTGAGGGAGAACCAGGGAGCGATCATGAGGGACTAGGACAGGGAAGTATCCTGAGCTAAGGGGTAATTCTGCTGATATTTTACGGTGATTAACTAAAAAAAAGTAAATAGTCTATAAACCCATAATCAAGAGCTGGGTCAACAATAAAACCAGACAGACAATGGCCCAGGGCTGTAGAAGAATTGTCTTTACTGTTAGATGGAAATGGGATACAGACTCAACTGTATGGACCTATATTGTTTGACTAAGTGACCACGTGGCTGTATCATTGTAACCTTCGCCCTCCCAACCCCTTTCCCCTTACCTACACTATTTGTTGCTCTCATTAACTATGCCTTGACTTAGCCTTATTTTTAGATTGCAAGCTCTGTAGGCTGGGAACAGCTCTGTCTTGGTGGTGGTTTCCTTGTTGTGGACACTCAAACTTAGCGATAGCTCTTTATTTCTGTTATAGACATTTTATTTTTACCTTTGGGAAAAAAATCATTTGTCCCACCTACCCTGTCCTCCATTTTCTCTCTAGAATCATCAGCCCTGCCAGAATGGCTGACATGGGGTGCTGCTGCTGCCTCTTTAAGCCCTCGTATAGTGTGGGAGGAATAAGGCAAACTAACAGCAGCTGGTAGTAGAAGTGGAGCAGAATAATGGGGCTTTTTATAAATGCAAATCCTATTTTAAATAATGAGCAGGAAGGGAGAACTGTGCTCAGATACCATGCCGCAATGATGGATGTATTACAAATACACACATGGGTGGGAAGCAGGTAGATCAATGAAAGAAAAGGAGAGGGAAAAGAAAATGAGAGTGTTTCGGTGTCCTCAGGTAATCACATGAAAACAAAACCCATCACTGTCATGGCCAAAACACAACAGTAGCACTGCTAGGCAGGCTGCAGCATTTGAGACCATTACAGCTGCATACTGGAGTATTTTAGAAAGGAGGGTGCCAGTTCTGTTAAGAGCTTTTGGCAATTGTTTTTGCTTCCCCAATCAGCAAAGTTAAGCCATGATCTGTTAAACGGTTTCTTTTTTTGAAGAGGCTACAAACCAGAACAAAACAACAACAATGCTTATTAGAATTTCTCAAAAAGGCTTTTGCAGTTCCAGTTAAAAGGTGACCTGCTAGGGAAATAAACAGGGTTAGTGCTCTTTCACTTAATTATATTGTAACAAGGCCTGCAAGGATTTTGCTTAGTTGCTAAATTTTCTTCCTGCTTATTTTACCGCACTGGATGTCTCAGAGCTGTGGTTACCCAGTCCTTGACTGAAAGGACACAGAGTTACCAAACCTTTAACCAGGATCTCTTTTCTCCCAAATATTTCTTGGATATTAGAATTAAGTGGATGTAATTTAAAAAAGCAAAAACCCACCACATTCTTAATAAATCAGGTTTCACCTATGTAATATCTCTGATATCATAATACTCCAGTTGTCCTGGAAGAATCGATGGACAAGTCCTTGATTTTTAATGTAAAAAGGGAAACATTTTTTCCACTTAATTCATATTTCATAAAGGAAAAGAGGACAAATCTAACTGTCTTCTCTCTTTGCACACCACATTTAAATGGAGCTCAAGACATTTACTGGTGACATGAGAACAAATGGATAATTGTCTGATAAGTAGTAAAAAAAAGAAGAAGAATTCCCATTTTGGTCTGTACTTAGACCTGTGCCATCTTCAGTCTGTTACAAATGATTGACAGACAGTTCTGCAGCCTCATTACAGCTATTGATAAAACAGGACCTGGATAGCAATGACCTGTGAACAGAGGCTGTTGCAAGTTAAATTCAACAGGTCATTGATCTTTCTGACAAGTGGCAAAGGAGACTGAATCTCAAGTGAAACATGCATTAAAAAAAACCACACACACACACACCCCAAACAATAGATGTACTATACATCTAGAATGAATGGGATTACCACAAAGCATGACAGCTGAAAGGGCCTGTATGTTAAAGAAACATTGTAAAACTCCCTGTGTAGCAATTTACTAACAAAAGCTCAGATACCGAAAGCACAAAAGAAAAGAAGCCTGAGGAAGTTGCAGAATTCAATATAAAAATGACATTAATGCAACTTAACTATGAGAGCTATACCCACAAACAAGCAAGATATTCAGCTTTTGTGTTCCCACAGGAACACACTTCTCTCTGATCTCATAGAGAAGGCAGTGACACTGTTGCAGGTCCTCCTGTTTTTGAAAAACAGGTCACCCTTGTTTCACTCTGTTCTCCTGTGTCAGGAAGCAGAGTCAAATTCTGCTCTCACTTAAACACGTAAGAATCTAGAGTCACTCCACTGAAATCACTGTGATTGCAAAATAGTCTGTCAGTCCTTAATAATGGAAAACAGCAGTGACTCCAGATTTCTATGTAACAGAATTCGACCCAGAGTCAGGGAGCCCATATGTGGATGAAATCTGGGAATAAACATGAGAAATGCTGTGGCACTGGGGACCAGAGACAGACAGTTCAGCCAAGTATCCATTATGGCACTCAGTTGCACTAGATCTGCCACACCACTGAGTAGTGCCTTTTTCCAAGTATAGTCCCATTGATTTCAATAGGGCTATTTGTGGACTGAGGTATTAGTTAACATGGGTGAGGAACCAGATTCTGACCCTTAGCGTGATGCTTCCATGGGGCACCCAGGGTTGTGAGGCACCTTACTACCATTAGCCCTTACTGTGAAAAAAAAACCTTGCTTGTGTGTGCCATGAGTCAGTTCCCCAACTCCAATGCTCACAGGCCGCACAAATACTCCCTCTGTGAGCCTATGCAGGTCCTGCTATCCCTCTGCAGGTTAGCAATAGGCATGCTCCAACCTCCAAGCCCTCCGAGATTCCCCCTGGAATGACCAGCCCCTGGTCCACTAGTTGCTCCCAAAGAAGCAATGTACACCAGTTTACCAGATTCTCTTTCGGTCACTGCTCCATTTAACACGCAGCACTTAGATTTTTATAGTGAAAACAAGTAAAGTTTATTTAACAAGAGGGTAGAGATTCAAAATGATAGAAAGGAGAAATATTGGAAATAATTAGTTGTCAAACAAAATCCTAGCATGCATTCTACAGCCTAGACTTAATCAAGATACTTCCCTAATAAAATTTAGCTTTGCAGAGTTTTTCAGCCAGATTGGCTGTGACCCTCTTTTCATAAGGCAGAACATGCTAGCAATTCCTCTCCTTGATGAAGGATACTGTCTCTCTCCTTGCAACCCCAAATATATCCAAACGATCCTTTGATCTTTATTCATAAAACAGACACTCTCCTGCTGTGTGTTCCTTTCTGGAGATTTCAGTGTCTTGATTAGTTGGTGGCTCTATGCTGCAAATAGACTTCTAATGTGAGGCACACAATACACACCTGACCAGATGGAGAGAGAGGTGTCTCCTACCCCCTGCCTGAACAGAATCCGTCCAGGGCCTGTCACCTCCTGGGGCTCTGCTTTTAAACTTCAAGACCATAATGTCCAGTATATAGATACAGTTTCTTAAATGTCATCAGTACATACATTGCACAATGACTATGATGACTAGTAAGTTCCTGACTCTTGGTAGAGACTTTACAGGTCACCCTTTGGTGAATTATTATGCATATACCAGCCTCAAGGGATCCCTGTAAACCCCTAGGAGCCCCTATTGGCACCAACTGGTAGATGGCAGATGCTGTCTGGGTCACAGACAGCAAACAGGAAGCAACACAGCAGGTATTTGATGTCACACACCTAGGTGTAGGTGGTGCGACCTAGAGGTCAGAGCAGGAATCTGGCCTAGCAGTCAGTGCAAAATGAGAGGACAGGACTGGAGGCGTGGCGAGGACAGCTGGAGTTCAGAAGTAGGCAGGAACTAGGCTGGCATTGAGCAGGCAATGGGGGAGCAAGAGCTTGACAGGAGGCAGATTGGCACAGCTGCAGGCATGGAACATTGAGCACCCACAGCGCTGCTGTTGCGACAGGTCTTAAATGGTGATCTCTTGGCTCTTCTGACCAATCACTTAGTGAGCTCATTGGGTTACTAAGCAACCAAGCCCAGAGGCAGTTGAGTTCCTGACATTTGGCACATCATACCGTTGAGTTCATCCCTCTGATCCCAAATGTCAGACCATTGGGAAGCATCATGAATCACTGCACATCACCCTTCAACAGCAAATAAAAACAAAAGGCAATTGAGATAACTTCAAAACAGCTCAGTTTGGATCAAGTTCTGGGTGAAGATTCAGGTGGATTCTTTTATCATCCAGATTGGTTCACCCATGCCTCTATCAGATCACAGTTCAATACTGTGCACAAATTGGGATAAAATATTAATTTCCAATCCTGAACACACAAAAGACATCTAAGCACTGCCATGTTCCTGCTGCCTTTGTATTAACTACTGCACTGGGTATTGGTTTGGCTTGTTGGCTAAAGAATTCCAAAAAGAAAATTACTGTTTAAGTAAATCAGCACTTTCTAAATATAAACATTTTAACTCCCTCTCCCCTCAAGTATTTGTTATTAATTGCAGATCAATCCCATATTTGCAGCGTCTATTTGACAAGTCTGTGAACTCTTTCCTGCACTCAAAGTTTTTCTCCACTGCCCAAGCAGACCCCACTGGAAATCTGCTCCATTCCTCATGCACAACTCCATGTTGGGTTGTCTCAGCTCATTTGATACAGGGGAAGGAGGGATTAGTGCTGCCAACACCGTAGCAGGAGCATTTGTCAGGAGACTAGACCAATATGATGTCGGGGGTAGAATGGACTGTAACGAGAGCTACCTACCCCTTTGTCTCCCTGCTGTGCTAGCAGCTCAGGTTCAATGCCTAGTCTCAGCCTACTCTAGTGGAGGAAGGAAGTGCTATAGAAGAAACTCACTCAGCACCTGTAATTAGAAAGCACTTTACAAATTCCTCTAGCTAACCATTTCAGTGCCAGACTAGGTACACTGAGCAAAAGTAACAAGAATACCTAGATCTTATATAGCACTTTTCAAACAAATCTAGACATGTTTATATTATATATATATATATATAAAAATAAAAGCCTCATCCTCATTTTATAGGTGGGGATATTGAGGCACATGGAAGTAAAGTGACTTGCCCAAGGTCATCCAGCTACCCAGTGGCAGAGCTAGGAATAGACGCCAAGTCTCGAGTCCTAGTCCAGTAGTCCATCTACTCTGGCCAACCCCTGAAACTGGATTAGTACCTCTTCAAAAGGTACCTTTGACCACCGTACAGAAGCTGCATCAAGCAGCAGCAAAGGAGTTGTGGAAAGGTGTCAATGGGCTGCAAAGCAAATTCTGCCTGTTTCTACCAGAAGAAAGGAGGAGGTCTCAAAAGTGATGGGGTTAAAGCTGAGAAAATTGGGTTGATGTTGAAGACCCTGTCAAAGATCCAGATTATCCTGGATCAGCCACATAGTCCTGGGACAAATAGAGTTGCTCAGGAGCTACTCTAGTTTATGCCACTAGAGTAAGGTTCCTCAGGGACATTTCTCCAGTGGAGAATCTGTATGGTAAAGCTCCTACTCCACTGTGCCCTCTTTCCCCCCAACCCCCGCCTTGTTCTGTCCACACACCACCCCCAGGACACCCCAACATGCCCCCTTCCTCCCTTTGTGCCAGGAGCCTGAGGGGTGGCTGTCACAGAAGTTCAAAGAACTGCCTCCAGAGAAGCTCTGTTCAGGCAGACTGCTCCACTGCACAAAAGGGGATTCGCCACTGGCCATCTCCAGCCATTGTAAGATCACTGCTGAGTGATCTTAGCAGATTGGAGAATCCTGCTCTGTTTCTTCTGGGGGGGTTTCTGTACACAACACAGTTTTTAAACTGCCACTAACCCTTTTGATGATTATGACTGCATATTACTGGTTGAGCAAAGAAGACAGCCCCTGCCCTGAAGAATTTACACTCTGAAGGAAAGACTAGCCTAGGGACAATAGGAGGCACTGGGAAATCCCGAGGGAAAGAATAAGTCTGTTGAAACTGCATGTCACTGCCAACAGAGCAGCACAGTGGTGGTCATATGTACTCCCTGCTTACCTGGATCTGTGGCCAGGCATACGGTGTGAAGCTTTACAGAGAAATCTTAACATGATGTTATTCTCAGCCTTTTTTCAGTCTGGGAATATGGATTCAGCTTTTCCCAGCTGGTCCTCCTCAGGTGCTCCCTAAAACACTGTGTGCTGGTTCCCACGGTGATTTAAAGGAGTCAGTTCCAGCAGCAGTGGTTGCAGGAATCAGTGTAATGTCTTGGGGGACACTTATGGCCCCTGAGTGGGTGCAACAAACTAGGGCACAATCTAGACTAGTGGGGGGCTGTGTCACCTCTACCCTGTAACCTGAGGTGCCCTTTATACTGCTTTGCTGCTGTAGCCTCCAACCTTGACTGCTCACCAAATATCCTCCAACACGTCAGCGCTTGTCTACACTTACTGAGGGTTCGAGGTGCGGTGACCAATGGATCGGCAGTCGATTTAGTGGGTCTCCTAGACAGTACAAAATATATTAAGTCTGTAAGTCCTTTAAAATAATGAGCGGGCATATGATTCCTTTAATGAGAGTACCCAGACACTTCAACTTAGACATATTGGATTAGATAAAACAGCAAAACAAATTAACTGTAAAGAGATTTTAAACGCGTATAAGTAATGAGGCATAAATGTCAGAAATGGTTACAAGATAAAATGCTTATAGTATCTACCTAGAAAATTCACCACATGCTCTAGCAGATTACTGAACAAGCTTTCAGGTCAGGACTACCCCCCAACCCCAGTCCAATAGCTGTTTAGTTTTATATTCTCAGGTTCGGTGAATGCAATGGGCAGGGGGGGAAAGAGGGGTGCCTTGGGGTGTTTGTCCCTCCTTTTTATAGTTTCAATCCCCCTCTTGAAAAACATTTCCAGCTGAGACCCAGAAGACAAAGTCTATGTGGAAGGATAGTCCCTGATGTTTCTCCCGCCCCCCCCCCCCATCTCTTTGAACTTCCTTTTGTCTTCCCTTCCTGCTTGATGAGTGTTTACTGCTTAAATTCAGATTAAGGCAAGTATACATTCTTTCCTTTGCTTAGGACAGACCTGGCTTCTGCCTGGGCAGAACTGTGTGGTTTGGAACATGTGTTAACAGCACACAGTGGAATCTTAACTTCACATACAATGTTGCCACATTCATTTTACTAAGACAATACTGACCAGTAAATTTCTGTGTTCATAGATTCATAGATTCATAGATATTTAGGTCAGAAGGGACCATTATGATCATCTAGTCTGACCTCCTGCACAACGCAGGCCACAGAATTTCACCCACCACTCCCACAAAAAAACCTCACACCTATATCTGTGCTATTGAAGTCCTCAAATTGTAGTTCAAAGACCTCAAGGAGCAGAGAATCCTCCAGCAAGTGATCCGTGCCCCATGCTACAGAGGAAGGCGAAAAACCTCCAGGGCCTTCCAATCTGCCCTGGAGGAAAATTCCTTCCCGACCCCAAATATGGCGATCAGCTAAACCCTGAGCATATGGGCAAGATTCATCAGCCAGATACTACAGAAAATTCTTTCCCGGGTAACTTGGATCTTACCCCATCTAAAACCCATCACAGGCCATTGGGCCTATTTACCATGATATTTAATTACCAAAGCCATGTTATCCCATCATACCATCTCCTCCATAAACTTATCAAGTTTAATCTTAAAGCAAGATAGATCTTTTGCCCCCACTACTTCCCTCGGAAGGCTATTCCAAAACTTCACTCCTCTGATGGTTAGAAACCTTCGTCTAATTTCTAATCTAAATTTCCTAGTGGCCAGTTTATATCCATTTGTTCTTGTGTCCACATTGGTACTGAGTTTAAATAATTCCTCTCCCTCTCTGGTATTTATCCCTCTGATATATTTATAGAGAGCAATCATATCTCCCCTCAACCTTCTTTTAGTTAGGCTAAACAAGCCAAGCTCCCTGAGTCTCCTTTCATAAGACAAGTTTTCCATTCCTCGGATCATCCTAGTAGCCCTTCTCTGTACCTGTTCCAGTTTGAATTCATCCTTCTTAAACATGGGAGTGTTTTCAAAGGATACCTTACAAGGCATTCTTTGTAAGAAGATTACTACAACAGTGTGTAGGATGTGAATACAGGGATATATTCTGTCAGTGTGGACCTGGTTACAAATGATTGAGCAAATCTACTTAATGAGGATGAGAGACAGGGAATTGAGCAAGCTTAGCCATCCCAGACATCTGCTAGCAACTGCCCTGTGGGGCACAGCTCACAG
This sequence comes from Chelonia mydas, assembly GCF_015237465.2. NCBI lineage: Eukaryota > Metazoa > Chordata > Testudines > Cheloniidae > Chelonia > Chelonia mydas. The sequence goes on from NC_057849.1 coordinate 43,038,634, forward strand.
GTTGGAAACCACTGAAATACATAAAGCATTTTCAAATATATAGTAATAACTATTCATGAAATCCTTAATCCAGATCTCAGATGGGGAAAACACAGGTTTTCATGAAGGTTCATATAATGAGCATGGCTGAAGGGTATTGAGAAATAGAACCTGAGCTGGCTGAGTGATGCCCCATCGCTCTCCAATGTGTTTCAGCAATCCCACTGGTTAATGACAGAATCAGTTATTCAAAGAGAAGCCACTAGAGAGGATGTGCCAATGTTTTAAAACCGTGTTTTCAAGTTGCTTTGCTGACGAGATAAACACCTATTGGAGAAAATCTACTAGGGCAGGACTCCAACCCCTCGTCATCCTCCCTAGCAGAGCTGCTCCTCTCAAAGCACTGAGACACCCATGAATACGATTTTCCCCTCACTTGAAAATCAAATATTAATTAGATCACAAGACTATTTTTCAAAGGCAGCAGAAGGTGCCCAGATGCCCTTTATCTTGTGAGAATAGTGTTCAAAGTAGTGTTTTGTTGCATTTAGATGCAAGAGTCATAAATATACTGTGTTCATTGTGTATTTAAAGACCTGTGAGGGGAAATGAAGAGAAACATTTGAAGAGATGGTCAGTCTGTGATGCCTGGCTGCCTCTTCACAGCTGACTGGGCACATGACAGTGGAGTGAACTAACAGATGAGAGCACTAGAGATTAATTGTTTCTAATGAGCAGCACTACAGCCTTTAACAAAAAAAAAGAAGAAGAGGTAGACTCTAGGATTGTCTCTGAAATGACAAATACTTCAACCCTTTTGGGTTTGGTTCCCTTCACTAAAAGTCCAATGGACCAGAAAGGCGCACGCGCGCACACACACACACGGACTGAGAACATTTCTACTGCAATTGATTGTCTAAAACTGGGCCCCGGATTCTTAAAAAAAAAAGAAAAGAAAAAGGAATCATTCAAACTAAAGTCAACAAAGCTATATAAGCAAAGAAACAGTGGCCTCATTGTGAGATCCAAGGCCCAGCAGAGATTTGGTTAAAAACTACACTTTTCATGACGGCTGTTTTTTCTTCGCATGTAACCTCCCTGTACACTTGTCCTGCATTACTGCAACTACTCACTAGACCAAGTACTGTTTTCCTAGCATCATAAATCAAGGGTAACTTCATTGAAGTCAAGAGATTTATTCTAGATTTATACCAAGGTAAGTGAAAGCAGAAATTGTACCTCCTCCATCGGGAGGACAGGACCTTCTCTCTCCTTCTTCCCCCCCAGTTATTATTATATCCACATGTTGACTTCAGGGAGGTTGCATGAAGCAGAAGTCAGGGCAGATTTGGCTCAGAGGTTCTGCAAGGCTGCCCGTTAGGGGAGGCCAGGGGAACCCTCAGGGGGGTTGGAGTTGAGGAAGAGGCTCCTGTTTTTAATTCCCCAGTTCATCCAGCCCAAGTGTCAGTCCCTGCTTGTTTAAGGCGTGAGGCACCAAGTACAGGATTGAACCCAAAGGTGTCACACTTGGAAACGCAGAGCAAACTGGTCTTTGTGCTTTCTTTAAAATCCAGCTTCTTGTCCTGAGGGCTGTGTTCTTCACAGTTCTTTACATACTTGCTATCCAAGACCTATGACAAGGGTATTGGTCTGCCTCCTTGGGCCTAATGCATAAATGAATGCTTATTCCAACACCAACCTTCTGTTCTAAGATTTGCTGAAATAAACCTCCCAGTGAGAGTGGGGGTGACACTGCTTACTGCCATCCTTGTCCCTCCTCCCCAGGCCTAAAGGAGAAAGCATAACAGGCATAACATTGAGGTTTTGTTCTACCTGCAGCATCAAGTCCTAGTCCTGGGGGGTTTTGTTCAACCAGGGCTCAGGCACCTTGAGGAGATGGGACTCAGCCACCCATGACCAGCAGCATAAAGCAATTGCACAATTTAAATGGCAAAGCTTTCAGCTGCTTTTAGCAAACAAATAATATTCTTACCCCTCACACACTGAGCCAGATTCTCTGGTTGCTTAAGGTCACTTAAGCTAGCCCCTGTGGAGAATTTCCCCTGTGTACAAAAGACATTTACCAAAATTCAAGCTAGTGGAAGCTGCATGGCCAATTCCTGTGCTAGCCACCCTTGCTATCCCCAGTGTAAGGGGCGGGAGGGTGCATGGGGGCCATTCTGTGCGACACAGCATGGAAGAGTAGAGCTCCACTACTTCTGAGCTGCTAGTGAGTTAGAATTGCTTCTGTGCAATCAGCTCCTTCTGGCACCAGGGACTGTGGCTCATATCCAGTCTGTGTGATCTCCACTCAAGGCAAGGGTGGGGAGAATTCAGCCCACTGACTTCAGGGGACATTAATTAGAGCATCAAAGCACTTACAAGTAAGAGAGGCCACCCTTCTTTCACTTGGATACATGAAAAAAATTAAGTCCTTGCACTGTAATGTCAGTCAAGACATCTTCCTCTCTGACCCACGACAGAAAGCTTTGAAGGCACACTGTTATAAGCCCTTGTGGCAGAGCATTTCTGAAGCCCTGTGATTTAACAATCTGCTCCAGAAATCCTTCCTTAAGAAGTCTGCTCTGGACAACAGAGCTGGGATTGTTATTGTGTCTCCATGAAGACACTGCAGGACATCTCTCTGCTGATAATGGACCTGATCCTGTGGCCCTTATTTATGTAAGACCACTGAATTCATTCATTTTGTTTATGTTATCAAGATATAGCCTGTATCTGGACAGCATATCTGTCTTATCCAGTGCCAAGCATTATTAGTAGTATTTGTAAGTTGCTGACAATAATAATTAATATTCCAGGAGCAAAGTTATTAGCGGTCACCATCCAGAAATCAACAGTTGCCAACAGATACCACTTAGATCAGAACATAACTGTGGTGACTAAGTACAGTGACACTTACAAGAGAATTCTTATGAGGGAAACTCACCTTAAATTTTCTAAAATAGTCTGGGTCAAAAATGCAGCCTGCCCAAGCAAAATTTCCAGCTCTATTACAGACATTTTACCTATATAGCATCAGGGAAGACATGAGACATCAGCTAAGGAAAGTTTGAATTTGTCTGTGCTCAGAGACCAAGGTCTATAGAACATCAATTATTATGATTTAGCTCAGGGGTGACCAACCTGTGGCTCTGGAGCCGCACGCGGCCCTTCAGAAGATAATATATGGCTCCTGCTAGGAACTGACTCTGGGGGAAAATGGTGGGTGCTCAGCATCCATTGGCAGCCCTATTAGCCCCCCTTCCCTCCCCCAGCGACTCCCACCCGCGAGCAGCCCCCACAATCAGCGCCTCCTCCTCCCTCCCCCGTGTATCCCACCAACCGCAATCAGCTGTTTCGCGGCATTGAGGAGGCTCTGGGAGGAGGAGGAGGAGCGAGGATGCAGTGCGTAGCCTCACCCCTCCCTCCCCCGGTGCCTCCTCCTCCCTTGATCAGCTGTTTTGCGACATGCAAGAGGCTCAGGGGAGGGGGGAGGAGCGAGGACATAGCTCACTTGGGGGAGGGGGTGGGAAGAGGCAAGGTGGGGATTTGGGGAAAGGGGTTGAGTCGGGGGCAGGGCCTGGAACAGAGCCAGGGGTCCAGCACCAGTATCTCCTTGAATAAAGCACATGGTGACTAGCTGGGTGTGGAAATTTTTAATCAAAAATTTTCTTACACCATCTAACAATGGAAGGCAAGTCCAAACAGAAAAGAAAATACACAGACGAAAATCGAGGCTTCCAACAGGAGTGGGAGAATAAGTACTTTTTCACTGAACATAATGGTAAGGCCATGTGTCTTCTTTGCCAGACATGTATCTCTCAGTTCATATCTTCAAACTTGCAGCGTCATTTCGCTTCTAGCCATGCACCTATGGATCAAGAATTCTCACAAGGTTCTGAACTCTGCCCTTTATATCTGTTTGTTAGTTCCAAGTTTTCAGTTTTAGAGGCCCAGTTCTTCACCAGATTTGCCAAATGATTGGAGACTATAATGTTAGCCTCCTATTATGTGGCCTGGCACGTAGCCCGGGCGAAAAAGCCCTACTTTGAAGGCTAGCTTATAAAAACGTGCCTCACTGATGTGATTTCAATCCTGTCACCAGAGAACGAGAATCTACAGAAGAAAATTTCTGGCCTACAGCTTTCACGCCACACAACAGAATGCAGAATCTCTGACCTGAACAGTGCAACTGTTGCAATTGAATTGCAACTGCACTCGCAACTTCAGCAGTGTGAGTATTTGAGCATCACTTTGGATGAGTCATGCCAGGCACAGGATAAACCTTATTATCGGTATTTGTCTGCACTGTGTTTGACGACTGTGTTGTAAGGGAAGAACTCCTCCATATTGTGTCACTGAAGGACAGAACTCCTGGACGAGATCTAAAGGAGGCGTTGATGTTGATAGTTGCAAAAAGCCACTTGCCTTTACAGAAGCTCACTGCCATTGCAATGGCTCTGTCCATGTGGGGATCTGCAAACGGATTAGTAGGGCTTTGTAAGTCTGACGAGAGCTTTCCTGAATTTTGGACATTTTACTGTATTATTCATCGGGAGCAACTGGTAACTAAAAATCTCAAATCTGATCACATCATGAAACTTGTCTTGCATATTGTGAAATTCATTCTCTCAACTGCATTCACAGACAATTTCAAAATCTAATTGAAGACGACTCCTCCGCTGATTTGTCATTTCACTGCGCAGTTCAATGGCTCTTGAGAGGTAAAGTTACTTCCTATTTTTTCAAGCTCCTGGAACCAGTAAAATTGTTTATGTAGGAGAATTGTAGAATACACCCGAGCTTACAGATCCTGGGTGGGTTCTAGACTTGGCATTTCTTGCAGACATGCTGCTGCATTTGAATAAACTAAACGTGTAGTTACAAGGACAATTCTGGTTGCTGTCTGATCTAGTGCAAAGCATATTTGTGTTCATGAACAAACTGCAGTTGTTTCACAGACAAATGCTAGAGGGAGAGCTGACACTTTCCCTCAATGTCACAACTTCCAGCCAGATCAAAAGAAGATGCAGCAGAACCCCTAAAACGGAGCACAACTAGGTATGTGAGCATGATTAAAAATCTCAAGGACAGTTTTGAGGAAAGATTCCAAGTTTTGCAGCAGAAAAGACCTCAAATCAGATTTCTGATTGACCCTTTTAATGCTGAAGCCGATTGTCTGAAGCCCCCTTTAGTCACTGATGGAGAAACATCCCAGATGGAAATAATAGAAGTTTTGGAAGATGACAGATTGAAATTTGTTCAGAAGGCAGAGGGGACCCTTACTTTCTGGAAATCCGTACCAAAGGATAAATACCTCAACATCAGAGGTGCAGCCCTAAAATTAATCTCAATGTTTGCCTCGACCTATCTTTGTGAGTCTGTTTTTCTCAACACTCAAACATGTGAAATCCAAGCACCGATCTATTTTGATAGACAGCCACTTAAGAGAACTGCTGTGTGTGAGCACAACTGAACACAAACCAAACTTCAAGGCTATTGTTGAAAGCAAAGATTGCCAGAAGTCCCACTAAGTACAAAATTAAGTTATTATCGTTAACTATACATTATAAATATATAATAATAATGTATATATAAACACATATACATATATAATCATTACATACTACTGTGGCTCTTTGGCAATGTACATTGGTAAATTCTGGCTCTCTCTCAGCTGGCCACCCCTGATTTAGCTCTTCCCCAACACCCTCCATTGGTCACAGCAAACACTGGAGTAAGACTGTAGGGTGGGTCTGGGGAAAACTGAAGGGCAACATCTGAATCTGCCTGCACAAGGTCCTATAGAAATCAGTGTCAAAGTTTCCTGACTGCCAACCCTAAGGGGTAATTACTAGACTACAATTCCTTCTTTACCTGACATCAGAGAAGCAGTAGGTGAATTATCCATATTTTTATATATTTTGTGTGTGAAATATGTATAAACACCACAAAATATAATTTCCACATCTTTTAATCATCTTCATATATAGATGTAGAAATAATATTTTGATCTGATAAGTTAAAATCCAGAAGCAACACAATTCCTACATTGCATAATTAAAATATATTTCAAAATGGTTCTTTACTTGAAATGTATAAAAGTTAATCTTTTAAAATATAAACTTCTTTTTCCAGTGCAAAAACCAACTAGTTGCTGAATAAATAGGTTTACTGGTTGATACTATTTTGTACGACAAACACCTGCTCTGAAGTGACCTCAGCTTGCCCTTATTTTGGTGGGGAGGTATAAGAGAGTATTTCTTACCTTAAAAGTCTTCTAAAACATATTATTATCATTTTAAAGTAAAAATATGGATAAGTCTTACATTCAGTAACAGCTGTATAGTGTGTAGGGTAACACCCATTGTTTCATGTTCTCTATGTATATAAATCTCCCCACTGTATTTTCCACTGCATGCATCCGATGAAGTGAGCTGTAGCTCACGAAAGCTTATGCTCAAATAAATTTGTTAGTCTCTAAGGTGCCACAAGTCCTCCTTTTCTTTTTGCGAATACAGACTAACACGGCTGCTACTCTAAAAGCTGTATAGGTGCGATTCATCATTCCAAGCATTATTAATAATGGAATGTGTCTTTAAGAAACTGCAGGCTGATCTATGGACAGCAATAATGTCCTCTTACAGTAAAGGAAAAGTCTCTCATTAGCAAACCGCCTGAGTGCTACTATTAAGGCACTAGTACAGCTGGCATAGATTCTGAGAATATAATTATTCATTGCCATGGTTACTGATGTTAGAAATATTATTCTCTGCAATCAATGTAAACAAAGATCCTTTCAAGACAGTATAAAAATTGGAGCACTTTAAACAATTAATGGAAATTATAAATTGTGCAGAAGTTGAATTCACACGCTGTATGCAATTTGGCTTTCCAGCTCTGAAGGGGAATGGGTGCTCCACTACACCAAGGCTCTGATCGTAACTCCATTGAAATTAATTGCAAACCTCACAATTAGTGTCAGTGGTGTGAGCCCAATTCACCAGAACTAAAGAGAACAAACATGTTTAAGTAGCATGAGTGCCCTAAGAACCAACATCACCCTTTATGTGGTCAATAGAAAGAACTTTTTAAAAAAAAAAAATCTCACATGAAGCTTTGCTACTATCTTGAGATAACAAGGTGAAATGATCAAAACCTGTTTTTCAAGTATGATTGTTGACAACGTGTTACAGGGTCCACTCACTGTTAGGGACACCTCTTCCCAGCTGCTTTTAGGATTAGCTTCTTCCCGGTGCTGTCCTCTCTTTTGGTAATCTCTCCACCCATTATCCTCTCTGACCAGGAGTTGCAGCCAGGTCACTCCCCTTCTACAGTATCAAAGTCTTTTGGGGCAAACTGTCCCAGGTAGTCTGCTCTCCACTACTTGGCTTGTGCTACTTCCCCAGGGCCTAGTAGGGGAACCCAGGTGCACCCTCTACTCCAGGTTCCTGTTCAGGGACCCTTTAATCAACAGCCAAGGTCTGTTCCATCCTGGACCTTACTGTCTTTTCCCCAAAAACCTTTCTTACTTTTCTAGCTACCCCCCCGCCCTCCTCTCTGGATTTGCCAGCCTAGACTCCCTCCTCCTAGGGAATGGGTGCAGACTACTTCCCTCCATAGCCTAGCTACACTCAGCTCCTGGGCTTTGTACAGGCCCCTCCTGTGCAACTGAGCCTCATCTCTAATTAATCCCTGCTCCCTGGCTCCTCCTCCAGGTGCACCCTGGGCAGCTAATCAGCCTACTAGACACCTTAACCCCTTCAGGCCTTGCAAGGGGCGGACACCCTGTCACACAAGGCTTCCCTGACAAAGAATGTTTAGGGATAAGTTATATAGGTTCAGAAAGCCTAATCCGTCAGTCCTTAACCATAAGGATCCATGGGACTAGAACCCAAGTCTGCAGAGCCTGAGACAGCTCACATTCCATGTCACCCCTAGGCATAGGTCAACACAGCATTTAAACACTCACAGCTGGTCCAGGTCAGCAGATTCAGGCTCACAAGGCTTGGACTGTGGGGCTGTAAAATTGCTGTGTAGACATTTGGACTTGGGCTGAAGCCTGAGCTCTGGGACCCTGTGAGGGGTCAAGCTAGCATGCTAAAAATAGAAGTGTCACAAGTGGCTAGCAGGCCCCAGTACATAACTAAGATCTTGGATGGTATATCATACTTGGGGAAGCCAGCCCTCGTACCACCACTACACTTCTATTTTTAGCATGTTAGCTCAATCAGAGCTAAAACAGGTATGTCTCCTTGAGCTGGAAATTACACTTTCTAGTTCTAATGTAGATATACCCTTAGAGTTTATATGTAGGGCAGAGCTAATTCACGAAGGGAAGCACAAGGGCCATGTGAATCTTTGGTGTAACACCATTGGAGATACACAAACAGATCCCCAAAACAGTAACTTCAGCTGAATTCACAAAAGTTTGTTTCCTACAGGAGCTAATATACAGGGAACATAAATCCCTCTCAACTACAAGGGGACAAACAAAGTTCTGGCCCTTTAAAATGTCTGATAAATAAATCAAACTGAGGGACAACCAAAATTAGCAGAGCAAGAAGTTCCACATGATTTGAAAATAAATTTGTTATACATTAGGTTTCCCATTACGTTAATTTCATAACTCAGTGCTCCTTCTGCCTGCAAGTTTCAAGTAACAGGAAGTAGGGGAGAATACCAAATGTGCGTGCGAAAGCTGTGGCCCCAGAGAGAAAGAGAGCACTCAGTGGAGGAAAGTTCAGATGTGTTCAGGATGATCTCCAATCTGTACTTGTCTGAAAGCCTGGAGATCCCTTCTGTATTCAGACTCACAAACCTAGAAATGAAGTGTTGGATCTTCCAGTTTTAAACTACAATAAAACTATTCAGCCATCAATACTGAAAACAGCCTCAAACATCTTATTAGTCACTGCTGAAATTTTGCTAAATGATAGCTCTCAAAAAGCATTCACAGGCCAGGTCCTGCATCCCTTACTTTTGACTGTAGACCCCTAGGGTGAAGCTCACACTGGCGCAGAGGATCAGTGCAAGACCCTCTGAACCAGCGAAGCCATACATGGGAACTGCATGGGGAATCTACTGGCTGAGTGGCCACATAGGCCACGCACCACCCGCCCCTCCACCGTGGAAAAAGTTTCCATGCTGATTTTGCACAGGCTATAGTTATAAGCTACAGTCATGGCTGGGAGTGGGTCAGGGTGGGCCAAAAAGGACATCACAAATCTGATGAGCCCTGTAACCTAGGCAACTGGTACAGAGGGGCTCTGGCTTCTATTTCAGTTCATAGGCTGTGTAGCAACAGCTGGGGCCAGCATAGCAACCAGGACTGGTTCTAGGCACCAGCAAGGCAAGCACGTGCTTGGGGTGGCACATTTTCAGGGGCGGCACATTCATAGGCTCCGACTTTACCTGGCACTGGTGGGTGCTCGCACACACACACCCCGCCCTGGCCCCACCCCAACTCCACCCCTTCCCCACCCCTATTCCAACTCCTTCCCCAGAGGTGAAAGTAAGCTGGTACGCCGTACCGGGACCGGCTTTCCTAGACAGCAATTTAAAGCCCCTCACAGATCTTGGGAGACAGACCAGTCCTCGCTTACAGAGAGCCCCCCAACCTGAATCAAATACTCTCCAGCAACCACACACCACACAACAAAAACACTAACGCAGGAACCTATCCTTGCAACAAAGCCTGTTGCCTACTGTGTCCACATATTTATTCAAGTGACACCATCATAGGACCTAATCGCATTAGCCACGCCATCAGAGGCTTGTTCACCTGCACATCTACCAATGTGATAGATGCCATCATGTGCCAGCGATGCCCCTCTGCCATGTACATTGGCCAAACTGGACAGTCTCTATGCAAAAGAATAAATGGACACAAATCTGACATCAGGAATCATAACATTCAAAAACCGGTAGGAGAACACTTCAACCTCTCTGGCCACTCAGTAAAAGACTTAAGGGTGGCAATTTTGCAACAGAAAAGCTTCAAAAACAGACTCCAACGAGAAACTGCTGATCTTGAATTAACATGCAAATGAGATACTATTAACTTGGGTTTGAATAGAGGCTGGATCATTACACATATTGAATCTATTTCCCCATGTTAAGTATTCTCCCACCTTCTTGTCAACTGTCTAAATGGGCCATCTTGATTATCACTACAGAAGTTTTTTTCTCCTGCTGATAATAGCTCATCTTAATTAATTAGCCTCTTACAGTTTGTATGGCAACTTCCATCTTCTCTGTATGTATATGTATATCTTCTTACTATATGTTCCATTCTATGCATCCAGTGAAGTGGGCTGTAGCCCACAAAAGCTTATGCTCTAATAAATTTGTTAGTCTCTAAGATGCCACAAGTACTCCTGTCCTTTTTGAGGATACAGACTAACACGGCTCCTACTCTGAATTCAGTCCAATTGTTTTCTTGGCTTGACCCCTATCATTTAACCCACTCTCTCTCCTCTAAAGTCTTTCCATTCTAATAGCACAGGTTCTTTAGGCTTCCCAATCCTTCCATTACGGTATCTAAGAAGAATTGCTTCCATAGGGAGGAAGAAGAATGGTTAAAGAACAGGGCTGGGAGTCAGGTGTCGATTCCTGGCTCTGCCACAGGCGTCCTGTGTGATCTTCAGCAACTCACTTAAGCTCTTTGTGCCTCAGTTCCCCATCTGCGAATGGGGATAATAGTATTTCACTGACGAGATGAGTTTCGAGAGGCTAAATGCATTAACAGTCTATCCAAAGTTTGTGGAGTAATTTGAGATCCTTGGATTGGAAGGCACTTCTTCCTCATCCCTAGCCTGTTACTGTTTCAGTCCTAGCTGGAGATTTCAGGTTTCTTTTTTTTTTTTAACAATATATAATTTTTACTGTGTTTTGCAGATCTCTGACTTGCAACCACAACCTCCTTATCTTTATACTTAGTTTTACTGAGAGAAAAACTCAGCTTGGATGTTTCTCTGGTTTTCATTAATGTTCTGTTTCCTCTCTCACTGTCACCTTTCCAGTTAGGCTGATGATAGGGATCACTTATTTCCCCACCAAAATGCAACCATCTCTGGGATTTGATATGGCAGTTGTTGAACAGCACAAAATAATATTGCACACTATACACTTGTAATTGCAGGGAAATTTTTAGATAGCCATTCTCCTGCCTTCCATCCCCTTGTGAAACTGACCTAATTTAAATGTGGATAATTGCATTCTGTCTATGTGATGGTGAATGAATGTGTGATGATATGTGAGCGTGTTATAAAATTTGTATTGCCATGAGTTTGTTTGAGATGACTGCATTACTCATCAGTAAGAGAACCCCTCGTCATTTATACTGGTTTTCCCCAGACGTGTGGTAATAAAAATATCATCACTGGTTTTCTCTATGCTGCATCAGACTTCCAGGTTTTGAATGGGTTGGGCCCTGGCTATATTTGAGACCAATTTTATCCTGAGGCATTGTTGCCTTCAGAGGCCACTTGCCTTTTAGGGAGTCTAACATCATGTCTTAGATCCACAGGTGATTGAGGATATAATGAGGAACTTGCTCTGCTTTGACAGAAAGCCAAGGAAAGTGTGGGCGCCTTACTGAATGAGGGAGGCAACCTAGTGACAGAGGATGTGGAAAAAGCTAATGTGCTCAATGGTTTTTTTGCCTCTGTCTTCACGAACAAGACAGCTCCCAGATTGCTGCGCTGGGCATCACAACATGGGGAGTAGATGGCCAGCCCTCTGTGGAGAAAGAGGTAGTTAGGGACTATTTAGAAAAGCTGGACGTGCACAAGTCCATGGGGCCGGACGAGTTGCATCCGAGAGTGCTAAAGGAATTGGCGGATGTGATTGCAGAGCCATTGGCCATTATCTTTGAAAACTCGTGGCGAACGGGGGAAGTCCCGGATGACTGGAAAAAGGCTAATGTAGTGCCAATCTTTAAAAAAGGGAAGAAGGAGGATCCTGGGAACTACAGGCCAGTCAGCCTCATCTCAGTCCCCGGAAAAATCATGGAGCAGGTCCTCAGAGAATCAATCCTGAAGCACTTACACGAGAGGAAAGTGATCAGGAACAGTCAGCATGGATTCACCAAGGGTAGGTCATGCCTGACTAATCTAATCGCCTTCTATGATGAGATTACTGGTTCTGTGGATGAAGGGAAAGCAGTGGATGTATTGTTTCTTGACTTTAGCAAAGCTTTTGACACGGTCTCCCACAGTATTCTTGTCAGCAAGTTAAAGAAGTATGGGCTGGATGAATGCACTATAAGGTGGGTAGAAAGTTGGCTAGATTGTCGGGCTCAACGGGTAGTGATCAATGGCTCCGTGTCTAGTTGGCAGCCGGTGTCAAGTGGAGTGCCCCAGGGGTCAGTCCTGGGGCCGGTTTTGTTCAATATCTTCATAAATGATCTGGAGGATGGTGTGGATTGCACTCTCAGCAAATTTGCGGATGATACTAAACTGGGAGGAGAGGTAGATACACTGGAGGGCAGGGATAGGATACAGAGGGACCTAGACAAATTGGAGGATTGGGCCAAAAGAAATCTGATGAGGTTCAATAAGGATAAGTGCAGGGTCCTGCACTTAGGACGGAAGAACCCAATGCACAGCTACAGACTAGGGACCGAACGGCTAGGCAGCAGTTCTGCGGAAAAGGACCTAGGGGTTACAGTGGACGAGAAGCTGGATATGAGTCAGCAGTGTGCCCTTGTTGCTAAGGCGGCCAATGGCATTTTGGGATGTATAAGTTAGGGGCATAGCGAGCAGATCGAGGGACGTGATCGTTCCCCTCTATTCGACATTGGTGAGGCCTCATCTGGAGTACTGTGTCCAGTTTTGGGCCCCACACTACAAGAAGGATGTGGATAAATTGGAGAGAGTCCAGCGAAGGGCAACAAAAATGATTAGGGGTCTGGAACACATGACTTATGAAGAGAGGCTGAGGGAACTGGGATTGTTTAGTCTGCAGAAGAGAAGAATGAGGGGGGATTTGATAGCTGCTTTCAAACTACCTGAGAGGTGGTTCCAGAGAGGATGGTTCTAGACTATTCTCAGTGGTAGAAGAGGACAGGACAAGGAGTAATGGTCTCAAGTTGCAGTGAGGGAGGTTTAGGTTGGATATTAGGAAAAACTTTTTCACTAGGAGGGTGGTGAAACACTGGAATGCGTTACCTAGGGAGGTGGTAGAATCTCCTTCCTTAGAAGTTTTTAAGGTCAGGCTTGACAAAGCCCTGGCTGGGATGATTTGATTGGGGATTGGTCCTGCTTTGAGCAGGGGGTTGGACTAGATGACCTCCTGAGGTCCCTTCCAACCCTGATATTCTATGATTCTATGACATCAGTCTTGGTCTATTTTTCCTCCACATATAGGGTCTCATCCTGCGGCCCTTACTCACATGAGTAATCTGATAAAGTCTGTGCAAGAAATTCGCTCCACCCACATAAAGCACAAGTATTCAGGCTCCAATCAGTTAGGGTGCAGAGTGGCTGCAGAAGTGAAATCCACCCTTCAATCCAGGGCCAGGGTAACAGTTGCCAGCTCTAGGTTTTTTGCTGCCCCAAGCAAAAAAAAATTTTTGGCCGCCCCCACTCTTTGGCCGGAATGCCACCCCTGGAAATGTGCCACCACTGGAAATGTGCCCATAGGCGCCAACTCTGTGGGTGCTCCAGGGCTGGAGCACCCCCAGGGAAAAACTGGTGGGTGCTCTGCTCCCACCGGCTGCTCCCCGCCCCCCCACCCCAGCTCACCTCTGCCTCCGCCTCCTCCCCTGAGCGTGCTGCCGCCACTCCGCTTCTCCCCCCTCCCTCCCTCCCAGGCTTGCCGCAAAACAGCTGTTTTGCACGGCAAACCTGGAAGGAAGGGGGGAGAAGCAGAGCAGCGGTGTGCTCGGGGGAGGAGGCAGAACAGAGGTGAGCTGGGGCAGGGAGCGGTTCCTCTGTCCCGTGCCAAGGGTTACTTCCTGTGGCCCTCCCCGTGCCCCAGCTCACCTCTGCTCCGCCTCCTCCCTTGAGCATGCCGCCGCTCCGCTTCTCCTCCCTCCCAGGCTTGCCATGCGAAACAGCTCTTTTGCACGGCAAGCCTGGGAGGGAGGGGTGAGGAGGGGAAATGTGGTGCGCCTGGTGGAGGAGGCGGGGCTGGGGATTTGGGGAAGGGCAGGGGTGAAAGTAAGTTAGAGGATTTACTGGTACGCCAGAGTCCTGCACAGGGGGTGTGGCCTCAACCGGAAGAGGCAGGGCCTTAAATCCCCAGGCCCCTAGGCATGTGTCTGCACAGATCTGGAAATCCTGGACGCCACATCATCTCAGGCATTGGCACCCTAACAGCAGGATTGTCTGACTATGTGGACTCTCTCCTCATGCCCTATGCTACCAGCACTCCCAGCTATCTTCAAGACACCACTGACTTCCTGAGGAAACTACAATCCATCAGTGATCTTCCAGAAAACACGACCCTGGCCACTATGGATGTAGAAGCCCTCTACACCAACATTCCACACAAAGATGGACTACAAGCTATCAGGAACAGTGTCCCCGATAATGTCATGACAAACCTGGTGGCTGACCTTTGTGACTTTGTCCTCACCCACAACTATTTCACATTTGGGGACTATATATACCTTCAAGTCAGAGGCACTGCTATGGGTACCCGCATGGCCCCACAGTGTGCCAATACTTTTATGGCTGACTTAGAACAATGCTTCCTTAGCTCTCGTCCCCTAACGCCCCTATTCTACTTGCACTACATTGATGACATCTTCATCATCTGGACCCATGGAAAAGAAGCCCTTGAGGAATTCCACCATGATTTCAACTATTTCCATCCCACCATCAACCTCAGCCGAGACCAGTCCACACAAGCGGTCCACTTCCTGGACACTACTGTGCTAATAAGTAGTGGTGTTCACATGAACACCACTCTATACCGGAAACCTACTGACCGCTATACTTACCTACATGCCTCCAGCTTCCAACCAGGACACACCACACGATCCATTGTCTACAGCCAAGCTCTAAGATACAACCACATTTGCTCCAATCCCTCAGACAGAGACAAACACCTACAAGATCTCTATCAAGCATTCTTAAAACTACAATACCCACCTGCTGAAGTGAAAAAGCAGATTGACAGAGCCAGAAGAGTACCCAGAAGTCACCTACTACAGGACAGGCCTAACAAAGAAAATAACAGAATGGCACTAGCTGTCACCTTTAGCCCCTAACTAAAACCTCTCCAGCACATCATCAAAGATCTACAACCTATCCTGAAGGACGATCCCTCACTCTCACAGATCTTGGGAGACAGACCAGTCCTCGCTTACAGAGAGCCCCCAACCGGAAGCAAATACTCTCCAGCAACCACACACCACACAACAAAAACACTAACCCAGGAACCTATCCTTGCAACAAAGCCCAATGCCAACTCTGTCCACATATTCAAGTGACACCATCATAGGACGTAATCACATTAATTGGACTGAACAAGCAGTTGCACAGAATAAAGTGATACTTACTTTTATTCTGCTGTTGGAGAGGGGCTGTTACAAGAGGCACAGTAAATAACTCCAAAGCACCAACAATCCTTGCTGCAAGCACCAACAATCCAGCTGGAAGGTTTGAAACAGGCCGACATATTTGTAGGTTGATAAGCTCTTGATGAAGCATTACGTGACATGTCTAATGCACATCATCAGCCTGGAGAAAACCAGATGTGATAAGATGACACTGACGTGAATTCCCAAAGGGAAAAGAAAGATTAAGAAGCTTGTTAAGAAGCCCGCTACCATCTGGAAGATGGTTGGAGACATAGATCTGTAAGAAATCTCTCCTGGGAGAAACTAAGTTACTTGCAACTGACAGAGCAAAATGAAAGGATCATGACTACCTTATATGCCTGCCTGCTCTGGAGTCTTTAAGGACTAAAAAAGGATGGGAGAATTGGTCTTCATGTTCATGAGCCTGGATGGTATGTACTAGATTCCAAAATGATGACCTTGCAAGCTTTGTAAGTTTATCAAGCTTCGCTATATGTCAAAGGCTATTGACCTCCATACGAACATTAACATAGCAGGCCAAATAACTTCACTGGACAAACAAGAAGGTAACTGAGCACACAATTCAGATTTTAATCTGTTAATACGAATCTGAGTGCTACTTATCAGTTCAGGGCCATCTCCTAGAATTCTATCCTTTATTTCTTAGTCATGATTAACTACCACCAGTGACACAAAATGTGTTAAACTTACTGCTTGTGTATTTAAAAACAACAGTAAAAGCACTCTTTCTGGATCTTCTGAAGTTCTGAACTTGGTAGCTGAATTGCTGGGTGAGGGGCAGTGGCTGTAAATAAATAGACCAGTGCAGTGCTAACAAATGTATAACTACTGAATAAGTAGTTGGTTTTCTACTATCAGCGGATTTATAATTCATCCCAAAGAACACTAGCTTCATACTGGATTTCCCTTTTGGAAACAAAATACAAAAGCCTTTTGCTTTTGGTTAGTCATGTAGATCCTCAGATGAAGGATATGCTAATAGAACTGTAGTAAGGGACTATGCTATAAATAGTGCTGTGTGTTCATCTGAACTGATGCAGAAATGTACGGTTTTATAGCTCAGGCTGAGATCTCAGTTCTCTCCGTGCTAGGGGTTGACATTTTGCCCTTATGGATTTGTCCTGTTGTCTGCTTTATTTCCTATATAGTCATTTGCTTTAAGTCTGTCTGAGTACATGTTACATACTGAGGAGTTAGGATCCAATGCAGGCAACCTTAACTTAACCATGTAATCTGCTCCTGCTGTTTTTCTTAAAGCTTGCAGAATTCTGAGGCACAATCTAGCAGAGCATGTAAAACCACAGACACATTTCACCTAACCTGGGGTCCATACAAACAAATGTTTAAAACGTCTGAGAAAGCTGCAATAGACAGCTGCCTGAAAGACTTAGGCCCCCATTTATTCAGCTGTTTAGTAACAGCAATTCCTGCTGATTTCAATAGAAGCTGTTCATATGCAGTGGCTGCATAATCAGACCCTAAATGTGGCAAGGTAATGACTGGATATGGTCTAATTGGAAGGATCAAAAGCTTAATTTATTAATCAGAAAAAATAAAGATACCCATGGCAAAGGATTGCAGGGCTGATGTATTCCCTTTAAATGCTACATTTTTATAAGGTTTGTTAAGTGTCAGCAAACAAAATCTACCAGTGCAGTCGCATGGACGGGGGGGAGCCCTGGGAAAAGATACAGTTAGATGCAACATATTCCCATCATAGACTCACACTAATATCAGCTGCATCTGAGGAGTCTATTTTCTGTAAAATCATCAACTAAACAGCCTATTGGATTTTTTTTTTAATCTTCATTTTTACGGTGCTCTAGATCATCCCTTGAATAAAAGCCTTTTTAAAACAAACTGTCCATTTTAGGCTGTAGCTTTTATCCAGTTTGTGTACAATCAGAATCAAAGGTATGGCCAAAAACAATTTTTCTCAGCCCATATTTATTAGAACACATTTTATTGTACTGATATGCTTAGTTCTGTTTGCATTGTGGTTAACTGACTTAGATAGGCGAGAATATATAGCACAACATTTGTTTTATATACTGTGATGTGTATATACTGTATCTACCTCTGGTAGTTTCATGGCCTATTGCTGTAGGATTTGAGCACTTCACAAACTTAAGTATATTTATCCTCACAACAGCCCTGAAAGGTAAGGAAGTCTTATTATCCTCATTTTACAGATGGGGGACTTAGGATACAGAGAGACTAAGTGACTTTCCCAAAGTCACACAGGAATCCCAGACCCAGGCTAACTCCCTATCTGCTGAACCCGCCCTCCTTTCGGTATGCCAGCTGGTTACTAACCCTCCACCTCCCATGTGTTTACATTGAGTAGTGCTGTATAGATGGAGTTTGTGAAGTGCTCTGAGATCCTTCAGGACAAAAGGCTCTAGACAAGTGTAAAACATTTAGTAATAAAAGTAATACATGTTATGCTATAGACTAGCTATGGGGACCTGGCATCACAGCAGCTCTCCTTTTCCTCCTCACACGTCTCACTTCATTTACAATTTTCCCTTTAGCGTTCCATCATTAGGTATATCTTTTCAAACACAGCCATTCCCAGGGCTGTCAAAAAGACACACCTAAATAACCAAAGCACTGCACACACATTATCTCAGTCAGTGCATCTCCTCCCTATACCTCCTGTAGCACAGAGCAGCAGTGGCTCAGCCTCTGTTTCCCCTCCTCCACCAGGCCTACCTTCCCTCAGCAAGGCCCTGTTAAATAGCACTCACTCGTCTAACAACCACAGAACAAAAGAATCACCCACTCCTCCCAGGCTACACTTCCACCCTGCTCACTAAGGGTATAGCTACACTGCAAAAAATCCAAAACAAAACAAAAACAAAAACAGCAATGGGTCTCAGAGCGCAGGTCAACTGACTCAGCCTTGTGGTGCTCCTGCTAGGGAGCTAAAAATAGCAGTGTAGATGTTCCTGGTTAGGGTGGCCAGATGTCCCAATTTTATGGGCACAGTCCCAATTTTGGGGGCTTTTTCTTATACAGGCACCTGACCTGATTTTTCCCGCTTGCCCTCTGGTCACCCTATTCCCAGATGGGCCAGGGCCCAGGCTCTGAGATCCAGCGAGGGTTTATTAGGGGCTGAAAATGTTCTCTTCTATCATTTACCTGCCACGTTTGCAGAGTGGATGCAGGAATCAGCTTCCACAGATACTTCGGAAAGGGTCACATTCACACTTTCAAGCCATCTTCCCCACTTGCAGGTACTTTGGAGTTCCATTTTCCAGTATCATGATCCGCCAGAATCTTCGAGGTGCATTGGTTTGGGGTTTTCTTCATTTATTTTAAAGGGGAAGGGAACTATTAGCTCAACGATAAACACTCAGCCTTATTACTTTAGAATGCACTCTTCATCCAGGACTCTTGGTCCTATTGCTACTTCTTCCCCACAGATTCATTCACAACTGTTCCCCTGGCTATTTAATCTGTTTTGCTGAACATGTTAACTGCTCCATCAACAGTGTGTCCGACAGTCATTCAGTTGAAGTCTTTGTGGTTGCGGCCTACTCCGGAGCAAAAGAGAGTGGCAGCTATGCATAGGTACAAGTAAGGTAACCACTAGCCCAGGGATCTCAAACTCGAATCACCATGAGGGCCACATCACTGACACCCCCTTCCCCTGCTGCCCCTGGCCCCGCCCACACTCCACCCCTTCCATGAGGCCCCACCCCCATTCCAACCCCTACCCCAAATCTGCGCCCCAGCCCTGCCTCTTCTCTGCCTCCTCCCCTGAGCGCCTCCTCCCCCGTCCCTCCTGGAAAGCACTAAGCACTGCCAAACAGCTGTTTGGTGGCAGGAAGCGCCTGGAGGTAGGCAGAGGAGCAGGGACGCAGCGCGTTGCGGGGAGAGGGAGCAGGGTGGGAGGGGAGCTTGGCAGCACATAGGAAATAACTCCGGGAGGTGCGGGGGGCTTGGTGGGCCGCAGGAAATAACCCCGCAGGCTGCATGTTTGTGAACCCTGCACTTGGCAGTCATCTGCACTGAGCAGCAGTACGTCTCAGGTCATCTATTTCCCATTCTTTTTCTCCCAAGTGCGCAGGACAAAAAGAAAGGATGTGGCATATGTGAGAAATGGGCAGGTGAGGAGGTATGGGCATGAATATAAGCCCATTGTACAGATGAGGAGCTTAGCTACACATTCACCTCTTTGGCCTTATTACCACAATCCAGTAGGGGAGCAGCACTCTCATGAATGCAGGATCCGGTTACCTTGCACTTCCTGTTCTGCTCATCATTTTTACACTGAGCCTTTTATATGCAACTCTTCACATGCCTGTTGTGCAAGAAGATCTTAGTATGAATTGAAAATCATTAGGTGATGGTTAATCAGGTGAACATAAGCTCCCCATGCAACAATGCGGCCATGTTATCCTTGGATGCATAAACAGGGGAATTCAAGTAGGAGCAGACGGGTTATTTTACTTCTGAATTTGGCACTGGTGTGGCTGCTGCCAGAATAATGTGTCCAGCTCTAGTGTCCACAGTTCAAGAAGGACATTTATAAATTGGAGGGGGTTCAGAGAAGAGAGATGAGACTGATTTAAGAATTAGACAATCTGCCTTATAGTGATAGACTCAAAGAGCTTGATCCATTTAGCTTACCAAACAGAAGGTTAAGGGGTGACTTGACTACAGTCAGTAAGTACCTATAAAGGAACAAATATTTAACAATAGGCTCTTCAATCTAGCAGAGAAAAGTGTAACACAATCCAGGGGCTGGAAGTGGAAACCAGACAAATTCCAACTGGAAAGAGGCATAATTTTTTAACGGTGAGAGTAATTATCCATTGGAACAGCTTACCATTTTAAAATCAGGATTGGATATTTTTCTAAAAGGTATGCTTTAGGAATTATTTGGTGGAAGTATTATAGCCTGTGTTATACAGGAGATCTGACTAGATAATCACAATGTTCCCTTCTGGTCTTGGAATCTATGTATCACAGCAGCCTATTTGTCCTGATAGGTTTTATTCTTTTCTAATTATCCTGTGATTTGTTAATACACTCACTGAAAACTTCAGGAAAGAGTCTGTTCAGGTTCTTATTCTCGTCAGATCAATATTTCAATGACCAAACAAGTAAGTTCAGTGGTGCTTGAGATATGTAAGGAAAGTGCTGTTTAACCCAGTAAAAAGGATAAATGTAACTATTAAAAAATCAGTTTACATTATTGATGCAAAAATAAATTGATCCCAACTCTTTATTTTTCAAATACTGAAGAATAAATAGCTCTTTCTAAAACAGAGACTACTCATTTATTGAGTAAATGAAGATAAGGTGCCACTTTAAAGGAGCACTAGGCCAGTCTGGAATTTAAGTTTGAGAGAAGAAACCTACAGCTAGAGCTGAAGGAATAATGGAGGCTGAACTGAAAAAAAAAAAAAAAAATCTGGTTCAAATTTGAACTGAAACTTTTTTTCTCCACCAAATCGAAAAACTCTTAAAAAAAATAAATCTAATTTTGAATTAACCAAACGTTTCAAGTTTACTTGAAATGATTTTTTTTTCAAGTTTTTCCATTTTGATTTGGCTGTTTTTCACCCTTTTTTTTAACTGGCCACATTTGAAATCAAAACACTATCTCACATTGAAAATTTAAAACAAAATCTTTTCACTTTTTCAGAACAAAGTTTTTAAAATGAAAAAGTCAAACTGAACATTTTGACTCTTTAGAAACATTTTTTAACCAAATTCAGCAAATTCAACCCAAACTGACAAATAGTTTTCAGTCCCCAAAACATGCACTTTTTGGCAAAAAACAATTCATTGAAAAAGTTCTGCCCAGCTCTGCGTACAGCAAATATTATTAATAATCAAAATATTTTATGAGAGATTTTTTAAGATATCAGTGGAAATTATTTTTGGCCTGCATTTCCATACCATTTGCAACTCACATGTTGTGGTATAGTGCCAGAGAGCCAGGAATTGAAATTGACTTGAAATAAAAATGAAACTGACTAATCTACTTTCATCATCCAAGTGGAGGAAAGGGGGGGAAATTAAACCAACAGAACAAGTGGCCAAAAATTAATTTGCTGTTTAAATTTTTTTTTCAAGTTTTTAGCAATTTTTTTGAAAAGTTAGTTTCATCAATCTAAGTTGTGTTTAGTAACATACGTAAAGGCATTTTTGAAATATTTTTATCATGCGTGTGTCATTTTCAGTTATCTTGGGGACATTACTCCCCATGTCTTGTTTTCAAAAGCATAGTATTTTCCAATTCACTAAATATGTCACTGCTATCAGTAATTGGGACAAGGATATGAAAAGTAACAACTGAATTTATTAATTGCATTAATCATGACATATAACATGGCAGTGGATATATTTTTCATGTTAAGGTTTTTGAATGAAAGACGGAAAGTGCAGTTAGTCAGAGTTCCTTACATTCGTTAGAAGGGTGACTACCAAAACCACCAACATTCACAATGGTACATAAGCAAACACCAGAATCAGTGCCAATACATATACAGAGTACCCAAAATAAATATTTACAAGATTAAAAAAATAACATTGATTAATCTATCCCATTTAACTGTTGGGGAAAAACCCACCTATTGCTATTTGTTATATTTTAAATAAGTTCTTTAACAGTAGATGTATTTTTCAACGTTTGTTTAAGTGGAAGTGGATATCTTAACAGTCTATAAAAATACCACCTAGAAAGCTTCTAAGTTTTTACTATCACTGCTCAGACCAAGTTGGTGAATGTGAGTTTACCAGATTCTCAGAAAACTGATCAATTACATGAAGTGTGGAGTTCTGGTTTTTCTTGCTCTTCATCCTGAACAGGTAGGGTGACCAGATGTCCCAATTTTATAGGGACAGTCCAGATTTTGGGGGCTTTTTCTTATATAGGCACCTATTACCCCCTACCCCCTGTCCCAATTTTTCACCTTGCCCTCTGGTCACCCTATGAACAGACCATATGTTATTTCACTGGAGATGGCTCAACACAAATAATAATGGGAAAACCTGCAATTAAAAATTATGTCAGGTATAACGTCTCTTGTTAAAAAAAACAACAACAGCGTTTTATAACAGTTAAATCTGTCCTATTCAGCATGTAAGAAACAACGTTTCAGTGTCAGTTTTGTCAGATGCAGTGCTGAATACTCTCACGCACTTTTTCCCCAGTCTCACTACTGATATATAAATCCAGACTGGCTGTGATGAAAGTTTAACACCATTCCATATTATTACAATTTTATTCGGTTTATTTTTCTTCCCACCAATTTGTTCATTTCCTTTTTAATTTATAATCAAAAATATTTTTTCTAGCATTGTAGCTGTACTTTCTCTGTGTTTTACATCATCAGCAGTATAATTTTTAGGAGCCATCATATTCCATAGTTTAAGAAAGCTGCAAGCTTCAATACTAGCAGAGCTTCTGAGTAAGATCCTGCTGATGGATACAATAGCACAGATCTAGAGCGCCAGATTCTGATTCCTTTACTCATACTGAGTAGCACCATAACTCCACAAACTGTTTCATTGACTTCAGGGAGACTACTTGTGGAATGAGGTGTTATTTAGTGGGAGCAAGGGTACTGTAGTCTGGCCCAGATCACTGGAGTTACTCTGATTTTACCCTGGTTTAACTCTGAGTCTAATGTCACTGTTCCTCTTGAAAAGTAGAGTGAAACTGTTTACACTGCAATGCCAGAACAATGCCATATACCTGAGTTTGTCAGCTGCATTATAATTTTGATTTGATGTATCTATGACCTTTTACATGTATGTACATAGCAACTTCATTTCTGCAACTCTTGGGCCATATTGTTCCATCCACTTTTAAGCAGAAGACCACACCGAAGTCACAGATATAGCTCCATTGTTTTAATAAGATTTTTTAAAATGAGGGTTGAAATGCAGGAGAAAATATTTGAGCAGTACTGGATCTGTGGAAGTAGGCGTGCTAAAGCTACATGTTAAATGAAAGTGTCACCTCCTGCCCACCTTACTGACCCAAACAGTTCCATTCCCTTTACAAGACAGCTAAGAATATACTACTGCTAACACTGGCTTCAGTAGATCCATTGTACTTTCATGAGCAAGGATAGCAGGATTTGGCTCACAGTTTGGGTGAATATATTGTCACTAATTGTAGTGCCAGTACAACGAGCCAGCTCATGCTCCTCAATCCACATATGGAGGGAAGCCTCCATGTGTGGTGCTCTTTTCTTCCACAAGGAAGGGAAGTTCAGCCACTACTGCTGCATCATGCCCCCCAGCTCCAGACCATACTGGAAAGTGGTGGAGTAGGCTGAGGGAGGAGTGGGCAGGACAGGGGCATAGGAGATGCACATCATCTGGCCTCCTCTCCCACAGAAATTAAACAGAAAAGAAAACGTGTGAGTCCCAGGAGCAGCCAACGGAGGAAAAGCTAAGACACTGGGGAGATAAGGGGGACCTCCATGGGGCCAGAGCTGGTTCACAGAGCATCTGGGCCGATGTTCACGGCCTCTCATGGATCCCCCAAGATCTGCCCATTTTGAGAGTGAGCCCCACAGTCTCTTCCACAAGGGACATGCCTCTTCCTTGTGATGGGATCATATTGGAGGGGCGGAGCATCCTCAACAAGTAAATCCTCACCGTGATTTCCTCCCTCCTGCACGGTGCTCCATGGGCAGGGATTATCTGGGCCTTTGCATTTACTGCCATTCATGGAGAAATGGTATCAGACTTGTAGCTCTTTCATTCTAAGGTCAGATTTAATTCAAAGCAGATACAACCAATTTTCTTTTGTGGGCACATTATACTCAAAGACACACTGTGTCTGCATAGAAAAAACAGTTGAAATGGTTTGATGCTGAAATGGAGATCATTTTAACGTAGCATAGTCCAAAGAAATAAAAATCTGTTTGGGTCCTTACAATCCAAAACCAACATCTTGTTCTTGCTAAAAACAGATTTTACTGAAACTGCAATTAGAGTTAAAAGGAAAAACATACCAGTTAACAGATCACAAAACACAGTCAGTGACACAACAGACAGCACAGAGGATTTACGGCACTTGAATGGATCTCGTCCCACGTCTGCCATCACAAGTTAAATTAAGGATGGCAATGACTGTATTAGCTGCAATTTGGACATGCTGAGCATGGGGGACAAGCCCTGGAGTGGCTGCTTGGCAAGATGGAAAAACTATGAAAAGATGTGTTTTGCATTTAGATGAGGGGAAATATTAAGACACCAATATAGACGACTGCATGGCTATCTGTATGATCTTGAAATGTTCACCTTTAAACAGAAAGGAAATGCACATTTAGGGAGCGCTTACTACTAACTGTTGTATTATTCTGCAGGGACAAATAGTTTATGTCAGCTGAATGAACAAATACAAGAAAAATTGCAGCAACTGTCATGTATAATCTCTGCCAAGACTTAGTTCTGCAGCATCCTTCAGCTGGTATCACTTTGTTTTTCCAAGAGTTGAGAAGAAGCAGTAGCATTTCGGATCAATGGCCATGAAAGTAAATTCCCAGACCACCTTGCTTAAAATCCTATACTGTTTGCTGTTAGATAACCATTTGCCTTGTAAGTGGTTATTGTTGCAGTGAACTGTCTCCTTCATACCATTAACACAATGAAAAGCCTTTTCAAAAAGCACTCTATTACAGCAGGCAAAAAAGCTTCAGAGTGAGGCCATATAGCAAAATCAATGGCTCCCGTTGAGGAGCAAGCTCTGGCATAAATTTAAAACCAACTAGAGTTTTGCTTTGCTAAGCAAAAGCTTGGTAATTTGGCTCATCTGTACTTTAAGCACTTTCCTGAAAATGCCATCTGAATCAGACATTTTTTGAAGACTTTGGTGCAATATTATTTTAGCCTAGATAAATAATTTAATGAGATTCATTAAAAAATAATCAGGGAATGCATTTCCATAGGATACGTTTACACACAGAATAAACGCCTAAACGGTGGCATGGATGTTCCTAGGGGATGAGGAAGATGATGATGAGATATGGAGTAATAGTGAACATGGATTCACCTTATTAGTAGGTGTGTAGCCTCCTCTTATATCTGTTGCATATGTTCAAATCCTACTACTGTCAGCATCTCAGTTGCAGACTACACCTATAGCACAGCAAACTTTACTTCTATTGTGACAAAATGAGTCCACAAAAGACAGCATATCATGCTACTAAAAGAAGATCCTCTGTGCTGTTATTTAGGAAAGAAACACATACCACTGAAGATACCATAGGTAACTATAAAATGTTATGCAATATATAGAAATATCTTAGGGACATATAAAATTTACCAGTAGTGACCTGAAAGTGCAAAGAGTATATATACTTAATGCCAAGACCTGATCTATAAAACTCTTTATGTGTTATGTACAGGGTCAAACTTCTACAGCACCAACCCAAGCACAATGCTAAACAAAGTGTTCTTTAAGGACTAAAAACCATGACAATGTAGAAGAATGGCATCTTTGGGACCTGGAAGATCATTTCTACCTTGCTATCTACCGAGGCCATGAAAACGTTTGCTTAAACACAATAATGTCACAAATTAGAATGCAAATCACCACAGAATGCCTCTAAGACCATTACCTCTTTATGTTTCAACCCATTAAATCCAGAAAGTCATCAATTTTTCAGTCATTAAGTATGTCAGTGTCCCTTACATGTGATTTAAAGGAATTAAATGTACATTTAAAGAAAGCCTTTTGAACTACCTTTTAGTGCTTTGTTTTAAGCCTTGTGTGAAGTTATAACATACAAATATATTTCTATTATCATAAAAGCAAGTCCTGGTAACTACTACATTTCCGATGATTAATTTTTGAAATAAAAACATAATTGGTTTAAAATGACTCTGAATTTTGTGAATAAAAATGTAGAGTTCATTTAAGTGTTAACTTGTGTTTAAGTTTCTTTACTCCCACACAATCACTGCTCTCAATCGTGAATCAATGCCACTGTATTGTTATGGTACAAGAATACTGAAACCCCACTACAAGTTACTTTCCCATTCTCCTTTTTAGGATATGATTGTCCTTTGTACATTGCAAGCAGTCACATGAATCATTATCAGGTTTGCAAAACCTACTTACATTATGTATCGGGCATAAAGCTTGAGAAAGTGATTAGTACCTAGTCACTATAGGGAAAAGAGAGGCTAGGCAGGTACCTCTCCCATCCTGAACACGCTTCCCACGTGAAAGCTTCAGACCTCTTTGCCAGAGAGAGTAGCTGTTTAGATTGTATTTGCCAGCCAGCACGCAGCAAGAGGAGTAAAAAAAGGATGGAAATGAAATACAGAGAGAAAATGAAGGAAAGGCAAAATATTTTAATGGTGGTTGTTGTTAGTTATAAGTGTGAGGGAACTAATCTAAAATTATTCTACTGTTTCTTGCTATATACAGGCCACAGTGCAAACAAAATGCATATGAAGAAAAATTGCCACAAACAAGTACTGTATAGGTGGTAGGTTATTTCTCCTGGTGTTTTAAATGATGTACAGCTGCTACTATCCACTCTTCTCACTTTAAAGTATGTCACAAGCTCACAACATCCTCTCTCCACCTCAACTTTCAGTTCCCTCTACAATCCTGTACAATTTGTCCTTAAAACAAAATGGGCAAACATGAATTTTCTGTATAATCATCATGAAAAGAACAACATGATCCTTACAGTCAGATGGGGAAAAAAAAACAGAATGACTGTTAGTTTTTTATGGCTAGGATTAAAATTCCATGCTCTGTACATTCATCCTTTTGAGAACTTTAGCTCCTAAAAATACAAGAGGAGTCAGGTCAAATGCAAATCCCTTTCTCAGGCAAAGAAAATAATTGCCAACAAGTTTTGAGATAGATTTACTGTATGTCACCTCAGTCTGTGAATAGGAATGTACATGCCTGGTAGTGTTTGCATGAGTGTGTGTATGTACGAGTATGCATGTTCATTTGTGTGCCTGTACAGTATATGTACGGCTATCCAGGCATATGTACAATTTGTGTGTGAGAGTGGACATGGCTACAGCCATATACATATATATTATGAAGAAATTACATAAAAATAAACTTCTTTGAAGTATATTGAGGTTGTGACACAAACCAATAAAGCCAGGAAATTGAATGGAAGGGATAACTTTTCCTCCTGGATACCCACCACTGGGGTTACGCAAATCAGTATTAGGTAAAGTGACCATTTCAAAACTACATACTCAATTATTAGCTACCTGGGCAACACCCAGTGATACTAATGGGAGCTGCACTCAAGTAAATGGAGGAACAACTCGGCTCTTAATACCGTATTTCCTAGCTTTTCACAGTTCAAGTTACAACCTTAATATTCTTTAAATTTATATTTTGTATATCTCATTTTTTTTAAAAGGAGAAGATAAAGCAAACTGTCATGTAAGATTCACTTACATAAATTTAGGATTCTCTTCATAATATTTTTATAATTTTTTTTAAAATGTGTATTTCCAGATTCACTGAAACAACACCTCCATATCACTTGCAGTCTGTTGACTAAATACAGATTTTAAAATATTTTGTAAATGCATAGTATTTACCCAATAGACTTTAATGACCTTTGGAGCTGTTTCAGAATATCATGAAAATATGTCTTTAGGCACATCATAAAATCCCTATGAAATTTCTTTGAAATGTTGTCAATGCCCATGTACAGGAGCCACTTTTCAAAACACACATCTCTGCCATTAACAGTTTTTTCATAGCACACAGGGTGTCTAGCTATTTCCTGGATCACTAACCTTACCATGTCTCTTTTCTTTCCTAAAGTAAAATCACTTGGAAGCTATTAAGACAAACTGAAAATCCAAAAATTTCTTTAAACAGCCAAAACTCATTTTATATATTTTAAAAAATAATAATTTAAAAATGTATCTCTAGCCTAGGTTTCTTCTCAGCCAGGTTTGAGCGCAGCGTATATTTGTATAAACCCCTGAAAATAGAGGTTTGCAATGGCAATGCTGTCAAAACCTTGACTCTGGCACAATGAATGTGTCACTCTACTAAAATCAGCATAATAAACTTGTTATTCTGGGGAAGCAAGAGTCCATATAAAACAGAGTTTTGCTCTTGTTCAAGGGACTTAAAAGAAATTCTATAATTTCAGAATTGTAAAATTATCTAGCTATAAAAACTAACTTTTGCTTAAACTCTAGATAATACAGACAGACATTTTTATATAAAAAAATTGTAGCATTGAGTAAAACTGCTAAAATATGCATCTATCTACACATGAAGAGTAATTTATTGTATAAATGTGAAAGTTGTGGATAGATTGGCTTTTAGTAAAATGCTTCCCTGACCCTGATTTTTATGCATCAGACAAATATTGAAGTAACCCTTTGAACTTTGCCAGATGTCTCTGCTGTCCATTTACAGTGTAACAAATTCAGAACAAAACAGACAAACAAACAAAAATATCTGTTCTAGTTATAGAAATCCACCTAACCCATTAATTAGCTCCTGGACACAAATAAGTTGAGTCTGCTGCTGACCAGCACTGCTGTATGTACATCAGGTAAATAATTACCTGTTGGGTTGTTTGTTTTTTCTTGGCATTTTTCCACATAATTGTAGAGCAGACATCATTTTTCAATTTAAGCAAAAACGAAAAACAAAAAAACAGTAAAAGCTAACTGTACTGGAGAATTCCTGTTGTTCATCTCTTTCTGTATTTCTGTCCCCTTGAAGAACTCATGGCACTAATTTGCATTAGGGGAGATGCTCATTTTACGTTCATAATCAAAGTCCAGCTTCCACAAAGGCATGTAAAAGTGACCTCCTAAGTGTTTAGTGCTTCAGAAAAAAGATACAAATTTTAAAAAGTGCTTGAAAAGAATCTGACTATTTTTGTATTTATTTATACTGTATATCAAGAAGAGATTCAGAAGTGCTAGCCCCCAGAATACATTTATGGGGCCCTTTTAGGTGCCTTTCTTTAGGTGCTGCAAACATTTTTATTAGTGTTTTCCTATAAAGACTTTCCCACCTCTAATTCACTGTCCATCTTTGTCTCCAGATCTTGTTCAACTACTTTTTGGCATTGTCCTGGAATGTGGTGGCTTTAACCATCATTCCAGCTAAACCCCTATTACTGACCCGGCGTACAAGTACTTTAGAAACCGGGATTTTTGTTCTGGGAATCTCACTTTTGGTTGGGTGATGATGTGCAATGTGATGGCTGTTACTGGCATCTGTTCCGTGGCTGGTGGGAAGCGATGTAAGATGTTTAATGCTGATAGGTATCTTGGAGTCCTTGACTGAACCTGCAGGTGTTTTAAGTGAGCATGTGGTTGTTACTGGAGACACAGGTTTGGAGCGTGATACACAAGTGACTTCTTCATCAGAAGGCACCCCTGTGATGTTTTCATCTGTATCAGCATAAAGATCATAGAGGGCATCACCACTGTAGCTGTCCCTGGGGATGCTCTCTTTCTGGACACTATTGCTGCTATCTTCCTCAGGACCAGGAGTAGTGGAATC
Source organism: Chelonia mydas (assembly GCF_015237465.2). Classification (NCBI taxonomy): domain Eukaryota; kingdom Metazoa; phylum Chordata; order Testudines; family Cheloniidae; genus Chelonia; species Chelonia mydas. Next base: position 43,068,675 of record NC_057849.1, read on the forward strand.
CCAGTAGCCCTCATCACTGTTTGGGATGCCCTCTGGCTGCTCATATTCCCTGTTCTTCTGATCCTCTTTGTGGCTGAGATGAATCGGAATCTGGTTGAGACCAATGCGTTTCATCATTGAACCATCCTGTGCCCCCTCAACATATTTGTTCTCTTTTTTGATCTCAGGTGGTTTTGTCCCTCCTCCTTCTCCTTCCTGGGTCTCTTGGACTTGCTCCTCTGTTTGTGATAACATATCCCAGAACTCCTGAAGGTAAGTGTCATCCACTTGGTCTGGGCTTGCCATTTCCTCTCCTCCTCCCTGGTAGGCCACCATGTTTGGGTTCTTTTTAGAAGTGCCTGGCTTGCTGGCCCCTGGGGTGCTCTTCTCACAGCCGCCACTGCTGCTGCCCACTTCATCCTCCTGGTCTGCAATAATATCTCCACAGCCTGTAAGAGAGTCAAAGCTTTTCAGTGAAGTCACGTCAGCAAACATCAAACAAATACGATCTATCGATTGCTCTGAGGGTGGATCAATAGAGGAAGGGTCAGGGGCTGCTGCCATCTCTTGACCACTAAGACATTCAGGTTCAACAAGGGGAATAGTCTTTATTGGAATGTCACCTGTTATGGCCGTATCCTTCGCAGTCCCAACCTCTTCCACACCCGGATCTGGCAGTTCAGGGCGGTTCTCCTCATGTTGGTTTCCAGCGGCAGCAGGAATCTCTCCTTGTGTGCTTTTGTTGTTCTGCATTTCCCCAGCATCTCTAACTTCAGGCTCCTCTGCCGTGGCGTGCACATCTCCACTGTGTTTATCACAAGACAATTCAATGTTAATTTCTTCCGTGGTATATTGAGGCTCAGACAAAGGTTTTGGTGCCTCTTCTTTGATGCATTCCAAACTGGCAGTCAGAGACCCTGACATAATAAGGTTGGATTGAATTTCTGATGTTTCCCCCCTTTCGTCCTTGCCATTTTTATCCTTTTTATGCCACCGCATACTGCTGAAGATCCCTTTCAATCCTTTCTTTTGTCTGCTGCCCGCCCTCTGATCTGCATTCTCTCCCTTGCCATTTTCTGATTTCCCATTCTTCTTCAATAGAGAGAAAAAACTGTGTGACTTAGCCACAGAGCTGTTTGATGAAACATTGAGGCCGGCTACAGCCCTGGTGTTTATATCCCGATTCAGTTGATCAACACCACCGCCACCTCCGCCGCTCGATTCCTCCGTCTTGCTGCTTTCCAGCACAACATCAGCTAATCCATCGTGAGTCTTGCTCCTCACCATCCCAGCTTTACTCGAGCCTTTCCCATCCCCGCCTTTGCTTTTCACCCCAAATATGCTGGGCATGGTGCCCCCCGATTTCTTCCTCTTAAATAATTTGAAAGCAGTTTTATTAATCTTCCCGGACGGTGGCTCGACTGCCGGAGTCTCGGCACAATCGCAATGCAAGTCCATGTCTGCTGCCTGCCGTGTCCCTGATCCTGCCTCCTTCCCCTCCTGCAGACCCCCACAGATGCCTGATACTGATTTCCCTCACTGACAGCCTCTCCGCCACTGCTGCCTCCTGCTCATCTCCATGGCAACCCAGAGAGGGATAAGCAGCTTTCCTCAGTCATGGGCCTGCGCCAGGCCACTGTCATCCATTCTAAATCAACCTGAGCTGCAACAGCAACACCAATAGAGTTTGCTCCTCACCCCTCCCTAAAAGGGCTTATATAACTTAACCCATTTCGTGCCGCCGCTGTTCACTATCATGTGTGCAGTGCATGGTTTCTTTTGGATGAAAACAGTGTGTGCTAGTTACACATTCCCCAATGGCATTTTGGATGCTGAAATTCAGGCTCAGCTCTCGCAGTGCAGCACCGCACTGCCCCAGGACTGATAATAATCATCAATACTAATAATGCACATAGCACATTTCATCCCACTATACACACCACACACAGCATCATTTTATACCACCGCACGTACCGCACAGTAGAAACGCTCCTCAGTTTTCTGACTTTCTTTGTCAAAATCTCTCTCTTTCCCACTTCGTAATGCTATTTCCTCTCTTCCACACAATATTTTTTTCTCACAGACACACAATTGCCACAGTGAAGGCTCAGATACCATGATTATGACAAGCATGGTATTAAATGCCTAGACAGACAGACCCATCCATCCACGGTTGACTGTTTATTTTTGCTGTCAATTATTGCTATGTTTTGCACTGTCTCTGTCATCTTTGCTGAGCCCCTTGGAGCAAAGATGTTATGTAGGCAAATAAAACACAACACCCATGCAGCAAAAGAACATACAGCACCACATTTAAGGTGGCCTGGGGGCAACCAACTGATGTAACCCTCTGTACAGCAAGGCAGGGCTTGTGGAAAATTTGGACCAGGTCTTAATAATTCAGCCTGAATTTAGCACATGATGGCTTTGTTTAACAGTATGAATGTAAAAAAGGAATGCAACATGCTCACCCCTAGAGACCACCACAATGAAATTAGAATGGTAGTTCAAACCTATTCTCCCAGGGCCAGATCCTGGTGTAAACCCTCACATCTCTGTTGATTTAAATTGAGCTACAACAATTTACACCATCTGGCCCCTGGTATTTAGAAGACTTTATTCTGGACTTCTTAAATGAGCAAGCCTAAACAAACCTAAACTGTTTTAAATTGCCTTAAATCTATATTTCATACAGAATTAAAGAAGAAGAACACAATCATACTTAGGGCTAAATTCTGGTCCCAGTGCAGTCAATAAGAATTTTATCACTGACTTCACTAGGACCAAGATTTGACTCTGTTACAGCATCTTTCATTCATTGCATTCAGCTATTAAGTTATTTCTTCTGAATATTTACCCAACGAATTTAACTCTTTTTTTCTGTTCATGAATTATCCATGAACGGGTTCCAATTTGCATTCATTATTCCTAACAGTTCAACAAACAGGTTACATGAACATATTTCAACATATACATTTTCTCTCCTCCTTTAGTAACAGACAAAAGTTAAAACAAAATAAACAAAGTCCATGACTGTGACTGGAAGGAAGAGAGAGTGAAATACATCTTACTGTGTATACTTTATAAACATTCCTGGTACAAGCTATGAAGTCAGAGGGCATATAAGAAACCAGAGAGATAGATATGGGTGGCTCACCAAATGTTCCCTTTGACTGTGTCTTCAACTATTCATTAATCATGGTATGTGATTGGTCACTTAAGTCACCTGGTATTATTTCTGCTCTCTAAGTGTATGACTGAAGCTTTATAAACAAGGAGGAGAGTTTACATACAACTACAGATATTCACATATGGTACAGTCATTTCTTGAAAGTTTGAGCAAACAAAAAAAATTCACACGTTTAAAAAAAGTGAACAAAACAGCTCACAGATATGGTTGGATGGGATGGATGAATTTGAACAAATGTTCACAAATTCAACTCAGTATTTTGTAGCATTTCCGCAGCTCTACTTACAAGAAGTAAGAACTCAACTGAACAAGGATTCCACACAGTGCGGGCTCCAGGCACCAGCTTTCTAAGCAGGTGCTTGGGGCAGCAGTCCGTGTCCCGCGGTGGCAATTCGTCGGCAGCCCCGCCTCTCTTCCGGGCGTGGCGGCAATTCGGCGGCAGCTCCACGCTCTTGCAGCCGCGGCAATTCAGCGGCGACTGCTTGGGGCAGCAAAATTGGTAGAGCCGCCTCTGGTTGCACAGATGTAAATGGTAGCAGGTTTTATTGCCTCACAGCCCCGTGAAGCAGGTAAGTTATTGTCCCCTCTTTTTTTTAATTATTCATGTATCTGTACTATGTGCTGCCATTGACGAGGGGTTCCAGCAGAGCAGCGTGAAAGGGTGGCCAGCTACGCAAAGAGTTCCTGCCTCTGCTGAGGCAGGAGGGTTCCGGGATCTCTAAAATATGAGGTGTTGAGAGCCAAGGCCCTTTCCCAACTCCATCACCCCTATTCTCCTCCCACTGATGAGGGGCACCTCAGGAAACTACCAGAGGAACCTCTTGGAGTTTACTGCCCCTTTGGTCCCCATCTCATAGATGATTTCTCTGGAAGTAGGTAATATGGCCCTGTATTTGCAAACTGTAGAAAAGATATGGAATCACTTATATGAGGAATGCAAATTGAGTTCCAAGAATATCCAGATATGTTTCTGAAAATGGGCAAATAAGGAGATATGGTGAAAAAGCAGGAGAATGGAATTGGGATAAACTGAAAGAGGGCAGAGGCTTTTTGACCCCAATGGACTTTTCAGTTCCTCCATATTTTTACATCCTAAGAAGCCTACACAAAGCCTATGTAAGAACTAAGTATTAGTATTATTCCCATGGACTTAAAACCCACTTTATGGGTCTCTTTATGACTTCCTCACTCATAGGCTTAAAATGAAAGTTTGTCCCTGACTGTGAGACCCATATAGTTCTCTCCTGGCATGAAAGCAAAAAAGCTCTGATAGACATCTTTTAAAAAGAGAAAACAAATCAGGAGTTATTTTTAAAAATTATTGTAAGAAATCCCTAATCACCTAGGAATTTCATAGGTATCAAAGTGCTGCAAAGAATGGCCACTCAGTTCAACAGCAAGGATAAAACTCAGACCCAGGGCCTCCAAATACATAGACCCCAACTGGTTTAGCCAAAGGAGAATTTCTAAGAGCCATTAACAGCAGCAGATCAAGTATAGTCTAGCTTATTATAATAAAATAATAAAAATAAGACAAGCAGAATTTGGCCCTCAGTATTTACGCAGTCACTACTCTAGGCAAACTTTCACTGGCTCCACTAGGAATTTGCATTACTTAGGATTGAATTAATATTGAATAAGAAGCTCAGGATTTAGCCTATAGAAATTAGTGATGGAAATGACTGCTAGTAAGTCATCTATTCCATTCTTTTGGCAGAGACTTCTAGGTTCTGTGAGCTTTTCTTTCTACGTCTGCCCTGAGCTTTATATTAGAGCAGAGAGCACAGCACAATATGACAGAAGTGTCTGTAAAGCCCACGGGGTGAACAGGAATTTTTCATTTTGTACATCATTTATAAATGGCTGTAGTGAATCCACAAAGTCAGCAGCATACCTCTCAACTTCCCCTCATTACCAAGAACGTGCGTAGTTTCAAAACAAAATGTACCCCCTTTCTGCTCAAGCTCGGTGTTGTCTTGCTTTTCCTGTGGTAAATTATTTACAGCCCTGATTCTGTTCTCATTTACATCAGTGTAAATCTGGGACAAATCCACTGAGTTCAGTAGAGTGCCCCAACGAAAAAACCCAGCAATAACTGATGCCAGAAGCAAACCCTGTATTTCCAGAACAAAAAAAAAAAGAAAAGGAGTACTTGTGGCACCTTAGAGACGAACAAATTTATTTGAGCATAAGCTTTCGTGAGCTACATCCGATGAAGTGAGCTGTAGCTCACGAAAGCGTATGCTCAAGTAAATTTGTTAGTCTCTAAGGTGCCACAAGTATTCCTTTTCTTTTTGCAAATACAGACTAACACGGCTGCTACTCTGAAACCAGAACAAAAGAGTGAATCTGAGGTTGCAGAACATGTTGTATGTCAGAGAAGTGAATCCCACATCATATGAATATTTTCCTACATTATGATTTTTCCTGTGCCCGGACATTTGAGGACTTTGGCCAGCATTGTGCCCTGCATTTGAATCCTGGTAGGTTGAGTGGTATGGTCTGCAGACTTTTTAAAAGTTATAAAGCATAAGCATGAAATAATCAGGGATTTAAGATTCACTACAATGAAGTCACAGGCAATAATAACAGGTTCACAAAGGAAAACATGTTCATTATTTGAAAAGCTGCATCAAATCCTGTGTACTCCCCCTACATGCAGTCAGACTTGCTACTGGACAGATGAGAGACTTCAAAACACTAGGGGATTTGAAGGGCAAGAGGAGAGCATTGGCTGGATCAGAAGGATAAGGCCATACCAGGAGATGCCCAGGATTTTGCCAGGATCTCAAGATCTGCTCACGGACCGTGGCCAAGTCAGGAAGGGGAATTGGGGATGAAGGGCCCTCTGTGCCATGTATGCAGTGCTAAATTTCATGACTCTATGACTGTAATATGTACCAATGGGGCTGATTTTTTGCAGGTGAGAGGGATGAGGGAAGAGTTTCCTGGGTTCTAATATATGCCACCACTAGCGCTATTCAAAGTGCACATGCAGCCTCACAGAAAGATGGAAGCGTCCCTCTCCCGCTCGGCTTCGCCAGTTCCCCTCTTCTCTACATCTGCAGAAGCTCTTGAGAGCCTCCCTGGACCACCTGGTTTGTTCCTCCACCCCCATAATTCTGCAGATTTGGCATCCCCCTCTGCAACCCAAGCTCCAAAATCAGCTGCACGGTCTCTTCATTCCTCCCGGCAACAATGAAAGTTGCCCAGCTCAGTCTGTGCATTAAATACTCATCTCAGTATTTGGTTCTCTGCTCTGTCCAGCACAAGCCTATGCAAGAGCTGAGCATTCATCTTGGACTCCTTTTTTATAAAAGAACTTGGAAATTATGCCAGCTCCCAACAATTTATAGGAAGTTGGCCTCTTCTCAGAGAATTCCCCTGTGCACTTAGAAGAATTTTCTGAATCTTCCAGGAACCACTGCTTCAGAGACATGTATCAGAAACTGTGGAATAGATAATAAGGGGGCAGAGCAACTGCAGCAGCACTGTACAGTACAAATGTGATGAGACACAAAATCGCACCCAAACCAGAATTGCAAGCCTGGTGACACTGAACCACTGGTCCTTACACTGGTGCTGACCAAAATGTTAGATTACCAATGGTTCAGTTATCTGAACTGACATAGCACTGAATGCAGTATATTGGACCAAAAACCCATTCTAAAAACTTTACTGAGTAAGCCTTGTAGTATTACTGAAACCCAAACCCTGCAAACCTTGCTCATATAAATAGTATCTTTGAAGCCATTGGGTTTACTCATGAAGCCCCTCCTCTGAGGTATGGCTTAAGCCTCCTCCTTGTTCTCTCCCAGGAGCTTGCTGTCACCAGCATTTGGAGAGGCTTCTCCCCTATCCTCACATGGGTCAGGTCCTGGGTTCTTTTTTGGCACCTGGTGCCCCCACTCAAAGTGATGCCTGACCGTGTTATATACACAGGGGTGCTTTCCCTTGAGACATCAATGACAATGCTACTAGCTAGCAAAGAGAGTAAACACGGGACAATAAAGTAAATAAAACATTACACAGGGGACAATAAGGTAAATAAAATAAATGCCAGCAAAGGAATTACACCAAAAATAACAGTGTAACAGAGAAGGTGACTTAACTGGAAACAGAAAAATAGGATCTGGGGAAGGAAGGGGTTCAAGTTAACTAATAATTAATAAACACTTATAAATAAGCCAATTTCCCATCTCCTAACACTCACAAACTCCTCCACACAAACCCTCCTCCCTGACACCCCCACAAGGCAAATGGCACGGCCGAGACAGTGTGTCCTCAGACAGAGTGTTGCAGCACTGTGGTGTTGGTTGGCTTCAACAAAAGCCACATTACTTTATCTTCATCCCAGGTGCGGAAAGGTCCTTTCCCAACTTCAACTGGGCTCACTGGTTCTGGTCTGGAATCCTTCTGGGGTCTCAGCTGGGTCTCTTTATCCAGAGCCAGGTCAAATTTCTCTCTGCTGGATGCAGGTCATTGCAGTACTGGAGCTGCCTGATCCATGCAACTCGAACTCCCTGGGCAGGGGGTGGGTTTCGGCAGACTCTGTGAGCTGAGCAGTCTCTCTCTCAGCTTCCAAACTGAAACCTGAAACTAAACTCTCTGGGTAGAGTCAGGCTGTCCCCCTGCTGGGAGCCCTGCAACCCTGGCTTGTCACTGGTCCAGTGGAGTGCTCGTCCAGCTCACCCTATGCAGAAGCCTCCTGATTGGCCCCAGCAGGGATTTCTGGTCCTTTCTGTTCCCCTCCTAGCACCAGGCATGCTGGGAAATGAGGTCAAAGGTTTCTGGTGGCCTCTGACTTGTAGTCCTTTTAATAAGGCCCCCTAGAGGCTCAGTCTGGAGCTCCAGGAGCTGGAAACTCCAAGTGGGGGTTACTCTCACATGAGTAAGAGCTGCAGGATCAGGGCATAAACAGACTATGAGTTTCTTGCACCACAGCAGTTCCTATGTTCCAGTGCCTCTGCTCCCTACCCAAAGGGGCACTACAGAACGAGGCCCGATTGCCCAGACAGTCTCTAACTCCCTTTCTATTCTCTACATAATTTTCTTCCAAACATAAAACCAATGAAAAATTATAAACACAGAGATACAAGGGATCAACTAAAGAACTACTAGTGTTTGCCATACCAGATAAGACCATTAACCCACCAAATCTGTGATCTTGCCTTCAGCAATAGCCAATATCTGTTGCCTGAATAGAAAGCCCAACAACTTGTTATATCCATAGCAGCATTGCAGCTGTTTGCAAATTTTCCAGTGGAACGGTTTTCTTTTGGAAAATGCTGATTTGACAAAATCAAAGCATTCCTCCAGAACATAATGATTCCATTGAAACTTCTGGTGGAAACTAGGTGTGGTTTCCTGCCAGCTCACCCACTGCCTCCCTGCCTTGCCAGTTCCTCAGTAGTCCACCTGATGGGCTGCTGGAGACACAGGAGCCTGGGGAGTCCTGACTCCCAAGCACCCTTCCTGACAGGCTGTCATTGAGCTGGAACTGGAAACTAAAAACAAAAATCCAGTTTCGTTCTTTTAAAATGGGATTTTTTTTGAAAATGTCCCTCCGCTGGAAAAATTTGTATATCCAACTTTTCATTCTGATATGGAATGACAATTTTTTTGGAAATGCAAAGTTTTCCATGGGTGGACATTCAGGTTCTGACACAGCTGTAATCAGAATCTGATGCCACCTCCTCCCTACCCCTTGCCCCATTAAAAAAACGTACCTTAAACATCTTTAAAGTGTACACAGAGTATGTCCCTTTAAATATTTATTTGTGTGGACAGAAAAAAGGGTAATTCTGGATATTTTTTTCTCCCTACAGTGATTTGGATCATTGCTTGTCTGAAAGCTAAATACAAATTAAAAAGATGTGCAGTTCATGTAGTTATCAAAGGGAGATATTTACTTCTAATTAATAATATGCTGATGCACTTATCCACTGCATTTAAAAACCTTCTTGATTAATCCTGCTATAGCACTGTTTATGTTGTGGCTAGACCCACTAAGAACTACTGAAGTTCAATCCCAGATTTACTTCCACAGCGATTACTGGAAATGTGTGGGATTTAATTTCTTCCATCTACTGAATGGAAAAGAGAAATTGCCCAAAAGAAATGTAAATACCATTTTTTAAAATGAATATCCAATAATTAATCTGGTTCTTTGTATGTTCACAGATCCCAAGAGGTAAAGAAGCCCCCTTGCCTCTAACTGTGCTAGACAGACTTTCCATTTCAAAAATTAATGAAAAGAAAACCCAGGATATGAAATCCCTGAAGACAGCAGAACAATAGTATCACCAGAAGGATGGGTCTTATCCACAGCTTTTGATTAGAAATCCCAACTAATAAGGTAAATAGGATGCTGGGACCCCAGGGAATATAAGGACCTTTATCAAACAGATCAGAATGCTTTTTGAGCAGGTAGGGCATTTTTACTAGTACAGGTTAAATATTCAAATTTGTTTTATAGCTAGCTAGGGGCTGAGTTTCCTCTCACATCAGTTTTACACAGTGCATCTCCATTAACTTCAGTGGAGTTATTCCTATTAACACTGGTGCACGTGAGATCAGAATCAAAGCCCTAATTAAAAATCCAATCTTTTTAAATAGAACACCCAGACTGATCAGGCTATGCTTTATTTTTTACAAGCAGTGCTTCCCAATTCCTTTGTCAAGAATATTGCTAGACGCAACCACTAGGCATAGAATCATAGAATATCAGGGTTGGAAGGGACCTCAGGAGGTCATCTAGTCCAACCCCCAATAGATAAATCCTCCTTTCATGATGGCTGCTAATGAACACCTGGTTAGCCAGGATCTGGGGACTTTCATCCCACTCTGACCTATCTCCTCTCCCCATACCCATTTTTATATGCCTTTGCCACTGTAAAGGAAAGAGCTTGTGGACATATACTGAACCCAGACAGCTTCCCCAGCATTGCGGTAATGGTTGTACATACGGAAACCATCTGACTCAGTAGAGGCTAAGGCAACATGCAGATTCTTTTTAAGCTGCTTTGTAAATATGGTCCAGTGCAGATTCCAGGTTCATTAGAGGGGCAGTAAATCCCAATCACAGGGAGAAAAGGAGTACTTGTGGCACCTTAGAGACTAACCAATTTATTTGAGCATAAGCTTTCGTGAGCTACAGCTCACTTCATCGGATGCATACTGTTATGCCTATCCTGAAGGATGACCCAACACTCTCACAAATCTTGGGAGACAGGCCAGTCCTTGCCTACAGACAGCCCCCCAACCTGAAGCAAATACTCACCAACAACCACATACCACACAACAGAACCACTAACCCAGGAACCTATCCTTGCAACAAAGCCCGTTGCCAACTGTGCCCACATATCTATTCAGGGGACACCATCACAGGGCCTAATAACATCAGCCACACTATCAGAGGCTCGTTCACCTGCACATCCACCAATGTGATATATGCCATCATGTGCCAGCAATGCCCCTCTGCCATGTACATTGGTCAAACTGGACAGTCTCTACGTAAAAGAATAAATGGACACAAATCAGATGTCAAGAATTATAACATTCATAAACCAGTCGGAGAACACTTCAATCTCTCTGGTCATGCAATTACAGACATGAAGGTCGCTATCTTACAACAAAAAAACTTCAAATCCAGACTCCAGCGAGAAACTGCTGAATTTGAATTCATTTGCAAATTGGATACTATTAATTTAGGCTTAAATAGAGACTGGGAGTGGCTAAGTCATTATGCAAGGTAGCCTATTTCCCCTTGTTTTTTCCTACCCTCCCTCCCCCCAGACGTTCTGGTTAAACTTGGATTTATGCTGGAAATGGCCCACCTTGATTATCATACACATTGTAAGGAGAGTGGTCAGTTTGGATGAGCTATTACCAGCAGGAGAGTGAGTTAGTGTGGGGTGGGGGGTGAGAAAACCTGGATTTGTGCTGGAAATGGCCCGATTTGATTATCATACACATTGTAAAGAGAGTGGTCACTTTGGATGGGCTATTACCAGCAGGAGAGTGAGTTTGTGTGAGGGGGGGGCGGAGGGTGAGAAAACCTGGATTTGTGCTGGAAATGGCCCAACTTGATTATCATACACATTGTAAGGAGAGTGATCACTTTAGATAAGCTATTACTAGCAGGAGAGTGGGGTGGGAGGAGGTATTGTTTCATGGTCTCTGTGTATATAATGTCTTCTGCAGTTTCCACAGTATGCATCCGATGAAGTGAGCTGTAGCTCACGAAAGCTTATGCTCAAATAAATTGGTTAGTCTCTAAGGTGCCACAAGTACTCCTTTTCTTTTTGCGAATACAGACTAACACGGCTGTTACTCTGAAACCAATCACAGGGAGGACACTCAAGCTGCAAATATAAATTAGAAGCATTGATTAGAAATATATGTCTGGGGAAACAGGGGGAAAAGACTGTGCCAGTTACGATGAATTACCAATACTAATGATATAGCAGAGCTGACTCACCATCTGGGTTTTTCTCAGGTATGTCCCGAAATTGCAACCCTGCCTCAGGTCAGTAGTTCTCACTCACACACATATTATTACTAATGCTAGTAGGATTTCATGTTTAAAGTACCACTCAGCAACCTCTATCAGAGTTGAGTGCGAGATGCTGTACAAAATTCGGCCCCAATCCTGCAAATAAACCTTAAGGGCCATTGATTTCAATAGAATTAATACCAAAAGTGTTTTGGTGTTTGCCAGTTTTTGGCCAACATTTTTCATATTTCTTTTTTTTTTTTTTTTTTTTACAAAAAAAAAAATCAAAATTGTCCACAGAAATCAAACCTTTTCCAACCATCTCTTATATACAAATTCACATTGTTCTCTCTATCTACATTTGACAGCATTTATTTTAGCTTTGATTTCAGTGGGACAATGTCTGCTTACATGAGCAAGGGTTTGCAGGACTGGGTCTGTGGTTTTGAGTTAGGCCACCAACGTGGCTTCATGCAGCCTGCGCCTTTAGTTTTTACCAGTCACTTAAAGCTGTCTGATTTCTTTAGAAACTCTCACATGGTTTATTCATTCTAAAATGATTCCTAGATACACACCAGTGAACTCATTAGTTTGATATAATCATAGGAGGCCTGGTATTTTGTAGTGAAGAGCATGACTCATTGCGCACCCAGCCATTATCACTGATCTCTGTTTAATATGGATCTCTGACACCATGCGCTTGGTAAACAGCACTGTGCAGTAAGTGGTATACACAAAATAACATACTTTTTCTAAGGGCTCCCTTTGACAAGGGCTGCTGCTCTGAGAGCTGATTGCTAAATCAGTTAGAACTGAATGTGAGCCAAAGGACAGGTGCCTTGTTCCTCCTCCCCTTCCCCCCCGTAAGAAAAATAAAAGCAGTGGACTTTGATTTTTGATAGTCTTGCTTAAATACTCATTGATTTCAATTCAGATTAGGAAGAGATTAGCACTAAAAGCCTGGCCGATGGCCTGATCCTGTACTACTCCTCCACTCCTTACTCAGTCAAAACTCCACTGGCTTCAATAGAAGCTTTGCCCAAGTAAGGAGTGTTTAAGAACTCTATTTACCAGGCCCTATGTATTGGCATGTGGGATACCCAGGGTCAGGATAGACCTTGGAACAATCATTTCCTATGTGATTTGGAGCCAGGGATGCCATGGTGGTGATGTTCGTATCCACCAAAGCCAGATCCTGCTTCTGTTGAAGTCAATTGCAAAACTCCATTGACTCCAATGGTACTGGACTGGGCTCCCGAGAAAGGCAAACTAACACAAAAATCAGGTTTTTACATTCTTCTCTTGGTACCAGGGCTCCCTTAACATAAATTCCTGCCTTTTGCTTAGAGTCCCCTGCAGCCAAAACAAAAACAATAAACTCTGAAGTCCAAGTGCTCTACTGATCCAAAAGATATAAGGATTCATCTCTGTCCTGTACCAAATGGGATGGCCCTAAGTAGCTAGGTTTAGTCATGGATTCTACCCAGAATACCCTACAAAAATATTTAAATAGGCAACATTAGCAGGTGAGCTGAGATTGTTTAGAAGATGGTCTGCTTTTTTCCACAGCAGGTGTCCATGAGCAACCTTTCCGTTTTTACCAACCCACCCCCCCTCCCCACACACAAATAAGCTCTAAAGCATTATTTGAGAGGGATCCCTCTCCCTTCCACATTTTTGTCTCTTCCTCCCCCTCCCCCACCTCCCCCCCTTTTCTGAAGAGAGATTCTCCGTTCAAATAAAAAGGAATTTTCCACATTTTTTTAAGGGCAACTGTTTCTATAGCACACTAGAACACAGGAGTGGTGACCGAGCTGCATCCAGCACTAACACTGATCTCAGATCAATAGGTAATCCTTTGTCAGGCTGATTGCTGTCAAAACCAGGACAGGCAAAGGCATTTATCATTCCCACCATCACAGCAGTCGTCTTTCCCTGTTAGCCCAGTTAAGCATAGAGAAAAAGGAATAGCACCATATCAAAGACAGTTTGTCTTGAGATATAAATTGTCCTCTTGAATTTGCCTGTAAATGACACTGTAAGAACAACAAAATAATAATATAAACTCAAATATTGTGCTGACAATACAAAGGAACCTTTTTTGGTCTCTGACTGAATGTGGTATCCAGGCCTAACAATCCATGACAGGTGCCCATATTCCCTCCACAACATTTGGCTCATACATGGTACATACACAACCCCACCTTGCCTGCAGAATGAGGGTACTACACACACACACACACACACCCCATCCCATTTTGCCTTAAGCTTTAGGCTATTCTGGCGACCTCTGTACTCTCAGAGACAATTCTGACACTGTAAATCTGGATCTGAATGAAATCTGACTTATTTTTTCCCCCAGGAGTTTTAAAGGTTTTCTACATTCTGTCATCAAAGGTGGTTCCCCCACCCCCATCCTTTTACTTCCCTGACAGTTGGCGACACTCACACTTTTTAGCTCAGAGGACAGGGGATCAGTAATTTTCTCTGCAGTCATTTGCCAAGGCCATTCTGGAAATGAGCCTAGAGCATTACTGTAAGAGAAGCATAACTGGCTCCTGGCAATGAAGACCAAAGAAGCACATCACCCTTGTGTCATGCTGTATACAAGGCAGGAGATGGAGACACCCTGCTGTGTGCAGGATTGTCATGTAAAATCTACACAGATGCAGCCATTTGCTTTAGCAAATTTATGTTTTTAACTCTGCTTCTGAGCAATAGAATGAATTATAATGAGCTCTTATTAACACAAATAGTCTCTTTCTACCAACAGGATGAACAGGTTAAGGCTAAGTCATTATGCAAGGTAGCCTGTCTCCCCTTGTTTTTTTCCTGCAAAACCCCCCCCCCAAGACGTTCTGGTTAAACTTGGATTATTGCTGTGCACATTGTAAGATGAGCTGTTGCCAGCAGGAGAATGAGTTTGTGTGTGTGGTTTTTGGAAAAAGGGGGGGGTGTGTGGGGGGGTGAGAAAACCTGGATTAGTGCTGGAGGTGACCCACCTTGATTATCATGCGCATTATAAAGAGGGGTTTCAAAGGGAGATGGGCTGTTGCCAGCAGGAGAGTGAGTTTGTATGTGTGTGGGGGGGGGGGGGGGGGGGGGAAGGGTGAGAAAACCTGGATTTGTGCTGGAAATGGCTCTACTTGAGGATCACTTTAGATAAGCTGTTGCCAGCGGGGGAGTGAGGTGGGAGGAAGTTTTGTTTCATGGTCTCTGTGTGTATATAATGTCTTCTGCAGTTTCCACGATATGCTATGCATCCGATGAAGTGAGCTGTAGCTCACGAAAGCTCATGCTCAAATAAACTGGTTAGTCTCTAAGGTGCCACAAGTACTCCTTTTCTTTTTAGGTTAAATACCCTAGCTCCAAGCTACATAATAAAATTATATTTATCACTTTTCAGCTTCACAGCAAATATTAACAAATTAATCCTCATAACACCCCAGGGAAAGCAGATATTTATTACTGCCCTTATTCCCCAGAAATTGAGGCTGATAGGTTACATGTCCTCCCCAATATCATACAGAGGACAGTCTGTGTCAGAAGCAGAATTAGTTCTGTTGGCTCAGTTCGTGGCTCCCAGGCCTATGCAACTGGATAATGCCTCTCCTATTAATAACAATCTTCACCCTATTTATGGCACTCTTTAGGGTAGATTCTCTCGTCTGGGTGGCTTATGTTCAGTACTAGACTTGAGGGCAAAAAAAACTTTAAGTTACTTTTCCTTCCCAACCCACTCCCAATCCTGGGATAGGTAGTGGAACAGGCATGTTTCTTACCTAAGTTAACAGACTTGGTCAGCTTGAATTTACACCTAATTATCACCTATGTCTCCAAGAGCTCCTTCGGACAGCCTGGGGTTTGCCAGGGCATAGTGATGCCCCAAAAATGTCTCCAGTGTTGGGGGCTGTAAGGAGGATGGGAATAGAGCTAGTGGAGCTGCACAAAATCACTGAAGCAGGGCTATGAATCTGGCCCATTATCCTTCCCCATTAATGTGTGAACGATTCAGAGCCGGCTCGAGCCTCCAGCCAGTAACCTGGGAAAATTACACACCACCCTCTGGGCGCCTCTAATACTTTCCCTCTCACAAGTACAGAGTCTGAGTGTAGAAAAGAAACTTTTAACAGAAGGAGGGAAGTAACAAGGCATGAATTTGGGAAACCGCCTCAAGCAGGATTCATAAACATAAAACCACGAGCAAAACACTCACCCCAGAGTATGTTGGGCAGTGTCTTTTGCCTCAGGTTCTTGAGTCCAACCAGCAAAAGTTCCTTTAACGTGCCCTTCCCTTCTCCTTCCACCACACCACTCACAGTGGCTGTCCTTGGTCAGTGAAGACCCAGAGTTCATAGGTGCATCTTCCTCGCTCCACTGTCCAGACACTGGCCCCGGCATCAGCCGCTCTGCTGGCTGCCCTCCTGACCATCACCACTCTGCCCTCCTGACCGTCACCTTCTGCTTCTCTACAATGACCTCTGGATAGGGCTCTTGAGGATCCACCCAGCCAGTGATTTTCAGTTCTTAGTGGGGGAACCTCACTGCTGAAGCAGGCTGGGCATAGATGCTGTCCCACAACAGATGATTTCAACTCTAGTGATCACTTAACAAAATGACTCCTAATGGAGCCTTAATTAGCTCTATCTTTGAACTGCAGGGAGGGACAGGTTAACCCATGCCTAGGACTCTTAAGCAGAGCCTACACCTCTGAGCAGGAATACCTGTCCCAACCCACTCTTGCCCTTCACAGGGGTCTGGCATCTGAGCACCCTGATTAGCAAGTTCAGTTCAGTTGAGAGTGACTCCCTCAATCAGGACAGGCTAAGCACAGTTCTGCTACCCTTTACTTGTACAATAAGGATAATAGCATTTCATTACCTCTGCATTCAGTAGCGATTTGTAACCCAACACCAACCAAAATTGGTCACTTTGGCAACACAGCTCTGTCTGCTGGATACCTAGGCAGAGTGGGTGTGTTCATGTAAATACAGTCTGGTCCTGACATCTTTTCCCCTCCCCAACTCATCACTAGCTGTCAGGGGAGAGCTCATTCAGACCCTGCTTTTATGGAGAATGCATGTAATTCCCGAACAATATTTGAATCTGAAAAATTTAAATCAAGTTTTAATGAAATTTATTGAGAATCAGTTTAAATCTTTGCTCTGTCAGCTGCCCCTCGATCTTGGTGGCATGCAGTCTACTATGATAATACTGAGCAGATTTTAAATCCAGATATAGGATGCCGTTAAATATATTACTTCTTCGGTTGGTTAATTACTGGGTACATGTGGAACATAAATATGCTGGCCCAGATTCCACTCTCACAAAAGGGCTTAAGCCAATGTCCATTGAAGTCAATGAGCTTGATTCTTATCTACACAAAGGCCTCTTTACACTTCTCTGGCAGTGTAAATTATGCCCATTTTGGATGCCTTTACACTGGTATATGAATGTAAAGAGGCCTTAATGTAATTGAGAATGAAGGAGTCAAGTTCAAGGTCTCAGTCTTTATCTTCAACATGCTCAATGACCTGGGCCTGGGATACCTAAAAGATCACCAAAACCTCCAGGATGAGGAGAGTGGTCAAGAACCCCACTCCTCTGGTACAATGGAATACTCCTGGGGGAATTCTGAGCCATTGCACATGTGCAGAATTCACGCTCCCCTGCACATTTATTTGCTTTCCCGCATAAAATGATAGGGAAGAAAAGGGAAGCTCTGCAGGGTGGAGTGGAGCTGGGGATGCCCATAGGAATAGTTTGGGGGGGTACTGCCCCCCCCCAAAAAACAAGAGGTGAGGTGTGGGGAGGGGCACATGGGGTCACATGTTGCTGGAGGGGATTTGGAAGTGAGGGGAGGAGGATAGGGGCAAGGGACAGTGGGAAGAGAAAAGGGGCGGGGATGTGTCAGGGGACAGTGGGGAAGGGAGATGCGATGGGGAAAAGAAGGGGATAGGGGAATTGGGCCAGGGGAGAGAAGCAGGAGCCCAGCATGTGGGGTCCCCTGGGCAGCAGCAGCAGCAGCTGGGGCTTCTCCATTGAGCAGGCCCATCAAACCCTCACCCCAATGAGCCCCCCTGCACCCATACCTCCACCCCATTGAGCCCCAATCAGCTGCTCCCAGACCTCCACTCCACTATGCCCCACACCCCCAGCACCCAGACCAGCCTGATGAGCCCCCCACGCTGAGCCCCAGACTCCCACATCCAGACCCCCCCACTGAGCCCAACCACCTTCACCCCCCCTGCAGAGTCCCATTGCCCCTGCAAACAGAACCCCACAAGGAGCCCCTGTGCATTCAGATCCCAGGCACACCCAGACCTCCCCACTGAGCCACCCACACCCAGATAGCCCCACACAGAACCCTCTTACCCCACACCAGGATCCCCCCACACTAAACCTGTCTACACTTGGATCTTGCTGGACTGAGCCTGTCTGCCCACACCTGGTGCACGTGGCGCAGAGGGACAGGGCTGTTGGATGTTTGTGGGGCAGGCCCCTTCCTTGTGCTGTGTCAGTGTCAGGAGCAGCCTCACCCTCCACATTTATTTATTGACAAATAAGATTTGCAGAATTTTGAAGAATTTTTAAATATTGTAGGCAGAATTTTTATGTTTTTGGTGCAGGATTCCCCCAGAAGTAAATGGAACTTTCTTCCGTAAGGATAAGGCTTGTCTAGACGGTAGACAAAGCCTTCTCGGGGGCCAGTCCAAGGCTGGTCAAGGAACTCCACAGGAACCAAGGACCATAACAAACCTCAGCATCTTCTGCTCCAAATACAAGGCACATTTCTGTGACCTGCCTTCTCTAACATCAACATGTAGCAACATAATCATTCTTTAAAAAAACAACCCTATGAAAACAAAACACTCCACTACGCACATAATTCTCCCCTGATGACAGAAAATAAACCACATGTGACAGATGTTAGTCAAGATGCTTAATGCTGGAGGGTGCTCAGCTATTACAGTGATAACTGCAGTACAAGAACCTGTATAGAATAGAAAAACAGTGTAAACTGGAGTGACTCCATTACCCTACTGCTGTCTTTTCAACCCCTCCATAAACAAGTTAAAGCACTTTAAGAGAATTAGGATTTGTATTAATAATTAATAGCTTTTATTGGGAATATTTGCTGTAGATTTTGTTTTTGCACTAAGCTATATGGCTCTTTGACTGTGACAAACTGTTACACAAGTATTCAGTTTCTGGAATAGTTTCCCTTAACATGAAAAATGAAGTGTCATTTAGCCTGAAGAAATGCATTAACTTGCTTCCAATTAATAAAGTATATTAACCTCCAAGCATTAAAAAGCAGTAATCAAATGTCTCAATCCTCCCTTGTTTCAAATTAGTAGCACATTTCTTTTCCTCCTTACATTTGAAGGAGAGAAGATTGTAGCAAATGCTATTCGGAACCCCTGTATAATTCTCACTTTTCTCCCAGCTGAGGGTTTCCCAGTATAAGTTACAACATCATAGTAATGGGTGTGTTAAATTACAAAAGCATAATTGTAAGACAGTAAAATCCAACTGTTTTTATATGTCATCTGACACATAAAGGTCAAATAAAACATTTGGGAGCTGATTAAAGTTTATACAGAGAAGCCTTAAAAGAGGTGTACAAAGCTATACATTCTGGTAATTTACACAGAGGGTTTTCAAAATCAAAGGTACAAAGTACCCAGTCTACTTCAATGCCTGAAACTAGGCACCTACGTTCATGTTTAGGCACTTAAATAAATGGTCTCATTGTCAAAGATGCTCAGCACTCATGGCTCCCCCATCAACGTAATTGGGAGTTAGATCAGGCCCCATGAAGCCATCTTTCAGAGACAAGGTAAGTCAGAGAGAGTGAATGTTTAAGTGAATGAGATTGCGCTGTAGAAGACACACTGGACACAGCATAAAGGATAGCTGGTGACTAACCCTGCATGGATGCATAAAGAAGTAATGCACCTGACCTCTTCTCCCAAACCTCATGTTCTCACCCAATCTCTCTTCCCTGCAGACCTCCCAAGGACTATAGGGAAGTGGTTCCTTTTCTACCAGATGTTTAAGAGATCAGAAGGCAGCAGCTGGAGAGACCAAAAGGCTTGTGGCAAAGGGGTTTCCCTCTTGGTCTGCAGGAGGAGACAGCCTGTACAATCCAAGTCCTTTGGAGTCCTTCAGCACAGGAAGTGTGAAAGATTAGTGCAAACCATGGGACTAGCCTCCCCAAAGGGGAAAGGAGAAGGCAAGCCCATGGTTATGCTCCTCTGTATGTAACCCCCAAGGTGATTACCTGGATTCCTGGGACTCTGTGTGCTGGTAGCTCTAGAAGAGGTGCACTGTCCCTGGTAGGGATGGAGAGCCAAGGGCAGACTCAGAGTCTGCTCAGCACCCCAGAGAAAGGAACGTGCAGGAAGAAGACCTAGCCTGACCAATAGAGAATGAGATGCCCTTCCCTGAGAACTCAGGAGAGGGGAGAATAAGGTGACCAGGTGTCCGGTTTTTGACTGGAACACCCAGTCAAAAAGGGATCCTGGCAGCTCCAGTCAGCACTGCTGACCAGGCCATTGACTGTTCGGTTGGCAGTGCCATACAGCAGGGCTGGCAGGCTCCCTGCTAAGCTCCCAGGAAGCAGCTGGCATATCTCCACTCTGGCTCCTATATGTAGGGGCAGCCAGGGGGCTCTGCATGCTGCCTCTGCCCCAAGCGCCGACTCCACAGATCCCTTTGGCCGGGAACCGCAGCAAATGGGAGCTGCGGGGGCGGTGCCTGTGGATGGGGCAGCATGCAGAGCTGTCTGGCCGTGCCTCCACATAGGAGCCAGAGGAGGGAGATGCTGCTGCTTCTGGGAGCTGCTTGAGGTAAGCGCCGCACAGAGCCTGCACCCCTGACCCCCTCCCGGGCCCCAACCCCTGCCCCAACCCTGATCCCCCTCCCACCCTCTGAACCCCTCATCCCCAGACCCACCCCAGCCAGAGCTCTCACTCCCCACCCCCATGCCCTAACCCCCTGCCCCAGTCCCCTGCCCCAGCCCTGATCCCACTCCAAACCCCTCAGCCCAAACCTGGAGCCCCCTCCTGAACCCCAAATCCCTCATCCCTGGCCCCACATCAGAGCCTGCAACCCCCCCCCCCCCCCCGCATCCCAACCCACTGCCTCAGCCTGGAGCTTCCTCCCACACCTTGAACTCCTCATTTCTGGCCCCACCCCGGAGCCCGCACCCCCAGCTGGAGCCCACACCCCCTCCCACACCCCAGCCCCCTGAGCCAGCCTGGTGAAAATGAGCGAGCTTCAGTGTAGTAGGGTCCACTTTGGTGGCATCCTGGAAGCGTTATGCCTGAGTCAGTCACAATACCTCCAGTAGCCTCCTACACCTTGTGTAATATGAATCCAACTCACCATCAGCATAGACAGTTGTTTACATTACCTAGACTTGCCCTAATGTTAATTAATATCTTAGATCGATAACATGGGCAGGAGTAAAGGAGAAACAGTTTGTCTGCCATAGAACTCACATTAAAAAAGATTTGGACTCAAGTGTAGTAGAAAGAGAGCCCGAGATATAAAGCCTTGGATTAGGGGCCTGGTACAAGGCTTGAGGCCTGATTTAAAGTAGTAGTCAAAGCTTTGCTGCTATAAAGCAAAGTTAAGTTGTGAGCAAAAGGCAAGGCCTGCTCACAGAATCTGGCAAGAACAGGGCGGATATTGCAGGAACACACATTCCTAAGTAGTCCTAGGAACAAGAATACACACGGAAATGGATTCCAGAAGGATGGTACCAGAACACCCTGATACCAGCACATTCCCCAAAGACAACAGGAACATATTGACCCACCTAAAGATAAGGTCAGGATGACAGCATGATAGAAAGAGAGGTTTTCATCAAACCAACAGATACAAGGCAATGGGTGGTACCCAGATACGTCAGAGGGGCAGTACGTAACTTGTTTGTATTGGTGTATAAAAAGATATCTGTGAGGGAGTGTCTTTGGCTGGCCTAAAGCATAATGGAAAGTCCTGCTATTAATTGAGCTAGTCCATTGCAACAGGCATACATGTGTGAGTATACCTGTAACCAGTGGCAGATTTAGAGTTAGTGGGGCCCTGTGTGCACCTTCATTTTCAGCCCCCTCCCCTCCATACTTGGGACCCGGCCAAGGAAAAGAACATTTTCTTATCTCCCCCCCCCAACACCCCGTTTTTCATTCTTTTTTTCCTTCATCCTCCTCCTATAAGTAATAGGAAGTAAATGAAAATAAAGTGAGGTACTTTGATTGGGGCAGGGGGTTGGGGTGCAGGAGGGCATGCAGGGGTCGGTCTCTGGGAGGGAGTTTGGGTGCTGGGTGTGGGCTCTGGGCTGAGGCAGGGGGTTGAGGTGTGGGAGGGGGTGAGGGGTGCAGGATCTGGGAGGAAGTTTGTGTGTGGGCTCTGGGCTGGGGTAGGAGGCTGGGGTGTAGGAGGGGGTCGGGGGCGGTGCTAACCTTGGGTGGCACGGCTCCCAAAGCAACCGGCACACCCCTCTGGCAGTGGCTTCTAGGTGTGGGGGAAGTTAGGGGGGTCTCTGTGCAACAGTGTCCGCACCCCCAGCTTCCCATCAATGGGAGCTGCGGAGTCGGCGCTCGAGGTGGGGGCAATGCGTGGAGACACTCCCCCAAGGGGCCGTTTCCAGGAGCAGCACGGCACGGAGGGAGGCAGGCAGCGTGGTCAGGGAGCCACCTTAGCCCTGCTGCGCTGCTGCTGGCACGTCTCTGCACGCCCCTTGGGGGGGAGGGGGGCAGCAGGTCTCTGTGCACTGCCTGGGGCCGGGGCAGCACGCAGATCCACCTCCCCGCCTCCCCTCCTGCCCCAGAGACATGCCAGCAGCCGGCTTCTAGGAGCGGCATGGGGCCACTGGCCACAGAATGCAAGCAGCCTGCCTGCCTGAGCCCTGCTGCACTGCCGGCCAGGTTGTCAGATGAGATTTGTCCTGCATTTTGGGGGGGACCCTGTCATTGGGGGCCCCATGCACAGTTTGTTTCATGGTAAATCCGCCTCTGCCTGTAACCATTGAGCTAGGACATTAGGACGGTGCTTCATTGACAATAAACCTGACCAAGTGCCTTTGCTACAAACCAAGTCTGTGGTTATTGGGCAGTTCGATTGAGGTCTGCTGTGCCAACTATCTGCACAGAGCTAGGACAGCACACAGAGAAAACCCACGTTCAGCATCATCTAGTAACATCTATCAACAGTAAGAACTGCACCAGCATGTACTAATCACATTTTTTCTCTTAAAATATACAGAGAGATCAACATCAGAGGTGTACATGGTGTTCATTGTACAAGACTGAATACCCCTCATTGTAAAGGTGTTTCGCCATCACCAACAGGTAGCCTCCATGTTCATTTGAAGTATTTAATCCCAATTTGGAATTTCCTAAAGAGACTAATCCCACCAAACCAGTTTAATCCATGCTTGCTTTATCTGTATTTCTGAGTCTCAGAATGATTGAATTAGTAACCAGTATTATAGCATAGACAGATTACTGACCTATTAACCTAAAGATTTTTTTAATCTGATTATAAAAAATGGTTGGAAAACTGATTTGCTTTAGCCATGCCTTAGTGCATTTAGTTTGACAAATGATTGTTCTAGAGTTTTTAAAAAGAAGTTCATATGTCCAGAAACTTTTCTCCACTATTCACCTAGAAAACGGTTTTCTATGGAACTACAGTCTGGTATTCCTGCACATTCTCATTCTGTTCCTCAGATACCTCCATGGTATACACAGCATGAGGAATCACAATATATCAATCATAGAAATATAAAATGAAAGTGACTGATGTTAATTTTCATAGATTCATAAATATTCATAAATGTTAAGGCCAGAAGGGACCATTATTACCATCTTGTCTGACCTCTTGCATAGCACAAGCCATAGAATTTTTTTCTACCAAAATCCTCTATTCTTGCCCTTTCAAAGGCCAAGATCACGGCGATTGTTTATTACCTCCCTTTCCCCTATCCTTCATCTGTCTTTTTCCTTTTCTGATTGTACACTCTGTGGGTCAGGGGCTGCATGTGGAAAGTGTCAAGTACATTTTGGGTGCTACCACAATCTAAACCATGGAGTGGCAGCAGTCGCTGCATTGTTAAGGGTGCTGTAATCCCAATTTTGGCCCCACCTCTAAAATCCATTTTTAAAAAATCATATCAGCCTAAAATTTGGTAGGTTACATCCAGAGATGAGGACGAGTTTCTCTGCGAAATTTGAAGTGACTCAGATTAGGATTTCTTATCTTGGAACCTTCTAAAGTTATAGCAATTAACACAATTGCAGAATTCGTTTTTTTTTTTTTGTCACTGTCTAGGGAAAAAACCCTGGAGGATGCACTCTCTATCTTAAGGAGGCCTGTCACCAGGTAAATTAAGAGGTTTTTTTTCCCCATCAAAAAGCCCACAGGATGGGTGATGAGTCCCTTTATGTTCACCAGGGTTGTTGAGGGAAACAGCGAACTTCAGGAGGTTCATTTCTTCCCTTGTGCAGACTTTAAGAGGTCCACCGGAGGACAGGAATGGCCCCTGACCTCATCACCTTCTACATCTCTTATTCTCATCCAGTCCCCCTTCCCTGTGGGCCTTCTGATGTCTATGGGAAGGGGCATTTTCTTGCAAAGCCTAGAAGATTAGAAGAGGGGGAGGCCTGGGGAGAGTAGGAGGCTTCAGTGCAGGGTGGGATTCCCCCTTCTGGTGGACCTTATGAGAGATGCAGGAGCAGAAAACCTTCCGGTTAGCCCTTAGGATGCTCCTCAGCCCCATCAGCAAGCCTTAGGAGTTCACTGGAGGCCTCCCCATATTCCAAAACTTAGACTCTCCAGGGGCTCATCTGGGCCTTAGACTCATTGGGCGGGGCGGGGTGGGGGGGGGGGAAATGGGGGACGGACTCTCCCTGCTATGAATCTAAGGCATTCATTGAGGCAACTACCATCCCTCAATGGGCCATAGGATCATTATTTGTTTTGAAAAGGACCATACCTACTTTTGGTGAATAGATTATGAGTAACATTTTCAAAAGTACCTACATGACTTAGGAGTCTAACGAACAAGGGAAAGTCAATAAGACTTAGGAGCCTAAGTCACATAGTTACATTTTTCAAAAGTGTCTAAAATAATGGCTGAGGTTTTTGAAAGTGAATAGTAATGCTGGGTGCCTTAATTTTTGACTGTCCTATTTCATACACCTTAAAGGGGCCTGATTTTCAGAAAGGGCTAAGCACCCACTCACTGAAGACCAGTCCTCTTTAAGGAATCTGATGTTGGACATCCAAAATCTCTTGTCACATTTGAAAATCTTGGTCAATTTTATTTGCAACAACCAAAAACACGAGAGTGGCTTTAGCGTGGATTCATGGGTTCAGCTGCACCCACAGAAATCATGAAACCAAGGGTGCAAAATCAGGCAAACATACACTTCTCCCACCCATATGGATGGGGAGGGGGGCCCTGGAGTAGGGGTTGGAGAGAGAGCCCACTCCACATTCCCCCCACAGCGGCCGCTCTTGCCATGACAAAGCAGTGGCCAGGCCAAACCTGAGGGGTGCTTCAGTTCAACCCCATGTTCCAGGTCATGATGCCTGGACTTTGGAGCCAAGCACAGCCCCACAGACAGGAGCTGCTGCTTCAGGTTGAATGTGGACCTGGAGAGTGAGCCTGCCTTACACCTCCAGGGCCTCCCCTCCATGCTGGACTGGGATTAGGGTTGCAGTGCGAGGGCAGAGGGTACTGCCGTGGGTGGTCACTGCCCCCTTTGGAAGTTTAGTGTAGGGCACCCATTGAATCGGGAGGCTACTGCTGCCCCTGAAAATACATCTATTTTCTAGTGATCTTAGCTAGGGGGTAAAAAGCAGCTACTTCACTTATTTTAACAACCACAGGGGTTCCGTTCTCTTTGGATTTCTTCTAATGTTGGGCAAAGCCATAGCTTGTAATGGGAATGATTACTGCAGTAGTTACCACCCCGATTTTCAAAACAAAATGATCACTCCTCTGCAACGGGTGAATACACATACATTACAGAAATTTGTTTTATGCCTGTTCATAGTGGTATTGCTGTAGAGGAACTTGTATCTGACACTGCAAATCAATCTACTTTCATTGGGTTGGTGTTGTTAAAATCAGAAATGCATAAACTCAGTTTGCCTCATTTTGAATCTACTTGAACAAGGGGGTTTGAAAGCTTGGACCTGAATGTTGTTGGCGTTGCATTCCACTTAGAAGAAACTGAAAGAGGGGGAAAAAAAGCAGGAGGGGAAAGGGGGGGGGGGAACACAGTGGGATCTTCAGCTGACAAATTGTCATAGCTCAGGCAGATAGGGGAACCCCATGGTTAGGGACGGGAATCTCAGGTCCCAGCTACACACCTCTGCACAAAACACCAACTCCCCCTCCTAGAAGGCACCACACTTAACAATAGAACACTTATCTAACCCAGGCAAAGCTAGGAGTACACCCAAGTCAGGATCTTACACAGAGTCTCTTGCCCTTGCTACAGGATGCAGTGTGCAGTATCCCCACCCCTGGCTAGACACACACAGACTCTCTGCCCCATGCCAATGCACCCCTCCGCAGACCTTGGAGTCAGTCCAAACTGTCCGTGCACTCTGTTGCTCGTGAGCAGTATGAACTCAGAATGGTGGGTTCTCCTGAGTGGTCTCAGCTGTCGTGTCAGCTCTAAGCCGTGCTCCAGTAAGACTCTTCTTTTGCAGCTGGCGCTCCTCTAAACAGCTCTAGTTCCAACTCTGCTGAGCTGGGGCAGAGAGACGTCAGAGGTGCACTGCTACTTCTCAGCTCTTTTGTTTGTTCTCTCCCCTAAACTTCCTGGGTTCTGATCCCCATCCTACCATCTGTTCACTGGCTCAAACCCTCCCAGGTGGTCTAGTTAATTGTGTCCTTGTTTAGTAGTGGCACTCCAAAGGAATATGTCATTACATAAGTAAGAGGGCTACTATATTATAAGTTTCAGAGTAGCAGCCATGTTAGTCTGTATTCGCAAAAAGAAAAGGAGGACTTGTGGCACCTTAGAGACTAACAAGTTTATTTGAGCATTAAGCTTCGAAAGCTTATGCTCAAATAAATTTGTTAGTCTCTAAGGTGCCACAAGTACTCCTTTTATATTATAAGTGGTGCTTTTGTGATGTAGTTGCTAGGCTCGATTTCTTTGGCCTCTGATTGACCTAACCAGGAAGTAGGGGGCACCAGGGAGTGATCAAGACCTGGTTAGACCAGTTTTGCATTTTGGTTCTAGCTTTCATTTGCTCAAGCTGTTCCGTCACCTCCTGGGCGACTGATCACCCTGCAAAGCGGATCAGATTAGATCAATCAGATCTTGGTGTATTGTGGCACTAAGAAAGTTGCAAGGGTTTAGAAGACAGAGTGGTTCTTGGTTAGGCTCCTTCCCCTTTTTGTAGTATTACCATTTTCAGGATAAGACAGTCTTTCCTGTCCCTAGTTTTTGGGGGAAATAGGTGGTGATGAAATCAAACTGAGAGAAGAACAAATGATAGTCTTAACTGTCTTAGGTTCAAGGCTTGAATCTTATGCAGACAGTCAAGGTTCTCGTGATCAGAAAAGACTTGCATCAGGCTCACTTGAGGTAATGGTGCCACTCTTTGAAGTCTTATTTAATTGCAAGTGGTTCTTTATCTAATATCTCATAATTCCATTCAGCAGCAGCGAGTTTTCAGGAGTAGTATGCACGGCCTATGGCCTCAATGGTTCTATTGGATGCACCACCTTCCACAAGTAATGCCTGGGCCAGGTCTGGATGTGCTAGAATGGGAGCAATGGTGAAAGTGGCCTTGAGCTGTTCAAAGACAGAGTGAGCTTCAGGCGTCCAAACAAATTGGCCTTGTGGAGGAAGTTTGTCACGAGGGCTATTTCCCTGAGAAGCCTGGAATAAATCATTAAAAAATTGCAAAGCTACAACGCACTGTAACTCCCAAGGGGACTTGGGCACTACCCAGCGGTGGATGGCCTTCACCTTCTGGGGGAGCCTTCTTAATTGCTCCCGGGAAAAGAATATAACCCAAACATTCTGTGGACTATTGGTCAAAAGGTACATTTTCCCAGTTTCATGTACACCCTGTGCTTCTGTAGTCTTTCCAGGATGGAACGAATGTGATAATAATGCTGCTCAGTGTTATCAAAATGGATGATGACATACTGGTCCAGGATGTCTCTAACTATGGTTGTTCACAAAGCGTTGAATGCTGTCAGACCAAACAGCATTACTAAATATTTGAAGTGCCCATATCAGCTTCAAAACTGTCTTCCATTCATCTCCCACCCAAATATATACTAGGCTGTAAGCCCCTTAGAGGTTCAGTTTGGTGAAAATTCTGCTCAGAGTTACTAGATTGGGTGATTAGGGGTAGCGGATACTGGTTTTGGATTGTCAGCTGGTTTAGGGCCTGATAGGACAGAACACTATGCCTCTCCGTAGAGTTTTTCTTAACAAAAAAGGAAGGAACACATGATGAAGCCCTTGGACAGGTTTTCCCAGATGTATGCAGGAAGGGCAGCCAGTTCTGGCTCAGACGTTGCATAGACTTGTCCACAAGGGACCTTTGCCCCATAAACCTGCAACCTGGAGCAATCATAGTCCTGGAGCAGAGGGAACATGTCTGCATTATTCTTTTCAGAAACATCCGCATAATTGTGTTACTAATCAGGGAGATGGGTGTTCAGGGATTCCTTTTGGCTAGCTGCACCGTCTGAGGTTTCCCCAAAAGGTGCTGTCACTTCCGATCAGCTGTAGGAGCCCAGGACTGGCAGGTTAGGTCTGGCTGCATGAAGGCAAACCCTTTGGCAGTATTCAGAGGAGACACTGATTCTCTTCTCTTGCCAGGATGCAAGGCCCAAGCTGCTCCAGCCAGACGATGCAGAGAATTGGGGGGGGGGGGGGGGGGGGGGGGGGGGGGATCCATGGAGAATGGATCATGTTGAATTGTAGTACTTCCCGACGACCCTGAGGTATGATCTCTAGAGGTACTGTTTCCTGCATCACTGGCCCTGAGGGCAGGAGTGACCCATCTGTCATCTCTACGAGAACTGATGTAGTCTTTAAACAGAGGAGGTCTCTAGCTATTGAGCAGCTTTAGCATCTGTGAAGTTATTGGCAGCCCATGAATCGATCAAAGCCCACTGAGGGGGGAGGTCAGCTTGGCCCCATCCATGGTATGCAATGGGTATGTGCACTTGGAAGTGTGGGGAGGACCTGCATGTCCTGGATCAGGCTTCCCTTGATGGCTGGGAGTAGCTCTGAAGAATAGTGCCTTGGTGATGCCCAGGCTAGGCCCTTCCATACGGTCCAGGCTCACTCATTTCCCGATTCCTTGCTGGTCAAGATCCATGATGGGCATGAAGCAAGGGAATGTCCCGGCACTCTGCAGTAAAAGCAGAAGTTATTGTGCTGCTGCTGTTCCTTTTCTTCCAGGGTCAAGCCCCAGCAGCCAAGATCAACCTGCATTGGTTCATGGTTGGGCCCTGGGGTTTTCAGCATGATGTGTGGGCGATGCAGTGGCATGGTGCTCCTCATTTCCTCCTTTCCCTCATGCAATGGGTTGTTGGTACGGGGGGGGAGGGGTGTCAATAAAAGCATCCAAGCTGGTTGGGGGGGGTCTCAACACAGGCTAGCTCATCCTTTGCCTCCTCATTAAGCCCCCACTGAAATTGGTGCAGTTGGGCTGCCTCATTCCACTCAACATCAGCCATGAGTCACGGGAACTGGCCAGTATACGAGGCAGCTGGCCCTTGCTGGAGCATCTGTAGTGCAGCTTCCACTGAAGGAGCACCCTGAGGGTCATCAAAAATTGTGGAAAATGCTGACAGGAAGGTATTCCTGTCGGTTAACACCTAGCAGTCCTGCACCAGTGAGGGGAATGAGGGAGGGCCAATCCAGCACTTCTCTGGTTCTCTCAGCTCACCCATGGTCAGAGATCCCATAGTGGTCAGAGGAAACGCTACAAAGACACACTGAAAGTGTATCTCAAGAAAACAGATATGGACATCACAAGCTGAGAGGAGCAAGCCACCAACCGAACCCAGTGACACCACATCCTCCCTCAGGCAGTGGCCCGCTTTGAGGAGAAGTGCCTTGCCCTCAAAGCTGAAAAGAGAGGGAAGGAAGGAATAAGAAAGAACTTTCTCCAAGCAGGCAGCTGACCCCTCAGAAAATGTCTGTACCTCCTGTGGGTGGATCTGTGGTTGCAGGATTGGACTCCTGAGTCATCTCAGGACTCATATGTAAATCTGTGGTAGAGATCATCCTTGAATTGAGAGATTGCTGATGATGATGGTTAGCAAACTGATCACTAGTCCCACCCTGGTGTGGTCAGTGGGATACATTCAAAGGCAGAACAGGAAAAAAAGATTGCACTGGTTCAGAAACCCCCTGAACTTCTGGCAGTTCCTATCAAAATATTTGGGTAGTGTTACCATCAGACCCTATTTGGAGGGCAGTGGCCCAACCCGATCCTGGACTTCTTTTCTTGGGACCATGCTAGTTGCTCATAGAGTGTCTGATTTTCTGCTAGGAGCCATCCACTTGTGACAACCACAGCACATGGTTCTTGGTGTGGAGTTGAGCAACTTGCTTTTGTGGAGCTGGTACCCAATGGGTTCTGCTGGGTGGCAGTAGACCCACCCCTTTCCATGTCCCTGCTAAGGGGCTTCCATGGAGGGGTCAAAAGTTGGTCTGGGCACTGTAAAGGACTGGGGCATAGGTAGTCTGGCCCAGTGGTCACACCTGGGCTGGTATCCACAAGTCCAGGACAGCCACGAGGCAGTAGTTGGCAAGCAGGGATCAGAGTAATTGCTAGGGCTGGGATCAATACACAAGAGTCAGAGTCAGGCTGGGGTCAGAGACTAAGATCAGAAGCCACGTGTAGTCTAGAGTCACAGAAGGCCAGAAGTCTACGTGAGTGCCCAGACAACTTCCTGGGGCACCTGCCAGGGTTAAATAGTGCACTTGGCCAATCAGAGGGTGCTGTCACTCTAGAATCTAGACCCTTTGGCAGTGGTGTTGGAACAGTTTTTATAATGGGGGTGCTGAAGGCAGAAGCCATGGATTTGGGTTATTACAACTTCAAGCCAAGGGGTGCAGCAGCACCCCCAGCTCCAGCACCTTTGGTCAGTACTTCTTGCAGTGCCTAATCTCCACAGTGCTCTTTGGAGGGGACCCTATATGCCCTTCTGGTGGTGATGGGGGCATGTCAGCTGTCCCTAGCTCTACAGACCCAGGTTCTAGTCTCATGGATCCTTACGCTGGGACAGAATCAAGGTCTGATTAAAACCAGCTCTGTACCAGGTATATTTTTTTTAAAATTACATGTTACTCAGAAGGCTGTAGAGCACCTTGATATGTCGTGGGTTGTTCTTCCTACCCTTCTGTAAGTGACTAATATCCCCACTTCACCACTATAAGTGGTGATTAAATTGATTGTTATATGTCCATGCTATTGGGCTGATCAGCCTTTTAATTAATAAAGGCTTTTTCAGTTAATGTGTCAATTCCTGAGCCTCACTGGGGGTAAACTGGACACCCCAGGGATAGAGTGGAAATCCAAAACACACACACACAGCCAATTAGGTTTGCACACTTGAGAGGGGAGAAAGGAGAGAAAAGAAAGCTCCGTGGAGTTCAGTGGCTCCATGCTAACTTACACATGCTGAGAGTCTGGCTAACGGAAGGAAAAGGGAGCAGAGCAAGGGCGGGGGGAGGAGTACAGAAAAATTCTAATGATAAAATACACACTATACAGAAGGCACAGCTGTGCCAGCCTAGCTTCTGGGGGTTCTTCTGTCCTTAATGCATAACACAGACCACCCTTCAGCTGCAAAAACATATTGAGCCAATATGGCACAAGCTTACATAAGGGCTGGTCTGATTAATCTGGCCCTGTCAGGAGCCACACTAAAGCATAGGCATTACAGGCCCATAGTTAGGGTCCCAGCCCCTGGACTTCTCTGATGGTTTCAACATCTCAAATTCCATTTTTTTGAGGAAGTGAATTTCTAGCCTTTGTAGTTGTGAAGGAAAGCTTGAAAGACGAGCAGAGCGCAACTGACACTGATACGCAAGAATCAGCAGACAGCCTGAGACAACATCTGCGAGGGGCACTGCCCCCAACGTCGCAGTGGGGTCAGCTCCAAGACACACTGCTGTGGAGGGGGCCATAGCAACATCACCCCAGAGGAGAGTACAAATGCATTCCTTACCGTAGCTGGACAGCTCTGCCAGCAAGTTGGGAGGATGCAAGCTCATGACTCCTTTTCTGGAGTTGTTTGCAAGCCAGGAAGTACTGGCAATCTCTGCCTTCATGGCTGGCCTCTACATGGGGATGGGTTGGTGCAGGGGGATGTGGGGGAGGGGGAAGACTTCTTGCATCCTTCCCCCTTGTGATTTCTATGCAAGGCCCAGCCACAGTTTGGTCATAGTGATTGTTTCATTGAATCCCCTGTGGAAAAAAGGAAATATTTAGATTAAGAGACATGAAGTTCCTAAACTAAAAACTACTGTAGTTCAGTGTACTTTGCTAAACCAAAAAAATAGGTTTGAGGTTTACCCATCTCTAGGTAAAATACTAATTTTAGTCCATTTTTTCCATTCCTAACTCTACAGGTATCCTTGTGCGCTAGACCAAATCACCTGCGACATACTGTCTCTCCTTATAGGATTTTTGTTCTCTATTTCTATAATAAAGCAATAGAATCAGGAGATGCATCTGATAGCATGGGAAGGGGATGTGCTTCAAAGAAATCCCAGCTAAAACCCACCTGTGATGTTTGTTTCTGATCAGTTCTTCAGTTGTTTACAGCCGCTTCTCAGTTGTCTCCTTTAAAAATTCTTAAGGAAAAAATAAACCTGTGACATTAGAATTATCTTTGATCCTCTTCAAGGATACACATGCAACAAAGATGCTGTTATCACTTCTCCTCCTCCCACACATCTGGATGGAAGAAATTACTTTAAACACAAAGCTTGACATCCTTGCCCCCAAAAGCAGCAGGTAGCTAGGTATTGTTTGACTTGCAGTAAAGAGAAAACAAAAACGAATGTTAAAACACACACACACACACACACACACACACACACGTTTTCCTTGAAGGCCAAATGGACAAAGTGCAACTACACATGGAGGGACAGCAGTGCTAGGAACAAAGAAGGTACAAAGTAGAACAAAGCAGCATTTAAAAAAAGGGCTGTTGAAAGAGACAGACCGATAAACAGAACAGTTAGGAAACCAGGTGGAAAGCCAGAGTTTGAGGCTAAAAGCAACAAGCTAGTTAGACTTAAATTCTAAATCCCCCTCCTTACAAGATACCAGTACCTAGGATGACTCATACAGTGTAGACAGAGCTTAGAAGGGCTCAATTAGACAAATACTGGGGCAAGCTCTGTCATTTGGAATCACCATTGTGCCAAAGAAAGACTCACTAGACCTGGAGTGCATTTCTGAGAGCAGAACAGATGAACAAAGGAAATAGTTTGGAGCACAAGCTAGGCACTCAGATACCATGGTGAGGAGCCCAGTGTAAACAGATAGGTGCCATATGCAACATGGCATACAATATTAATTTCCTGGGGCAGGAGGGGGTGACATTTCTTTTCTTTACGCAACTGGCAGGTTTTGTTCTTCACCCAGCCATTTATTAATATTCCACTAGCTAGCTATCGACCAGATCCACAACTGCTGTAAATTGACATAGCTCTATTAGAATTATTGGAAATATACTGATTTAGGCAAGGTGAAGATCTCACCCTGACTTTGTGAGTCATCATGATTGACCAAATTAATCCCTGGTGTAACTTCACTGACACCAGGGAATTTGGTGCATGTGTAGTGGACTGTGGGAAAAATTGCAAGCGAAATCAGCAGCCCAGCCAGTATGCATGACTATTTCAAAACTGATAGCTACACTCCATTATTGTGAAGGCAACAAGACTCACTTGTTTCCAGATCTGAGGACAAGTTATTAAAGAGACAATGAAATTAAACATCCTATATATCAGTGATTAGTACCATAAGCAGTCTGTAATAGAGTGCAGAGGGCCAGAATGGAATATCTGGAAAAAAAAAAAGGGAAACAGACTACTGGAAGAGATGAAAGCTTAGAATTTTCTAAATGGCAATGACTCAGAACTAAAATGGGAATGCAAAGCACCCACTAGAAAGACAAGCAACCATAACAAAAAACTGGCTTTAATAGATTTGACTTAATCAAATTTGTGTTTTGTTGCTTGTCCAATGTGATCTTATATGTTTACATAGTAAGTACTCCAACTTCCTCTTAACAGGAAAAACTAAACAAGACAGATAAGTGTCAAAACTTCTGATTTATGTTCCCATTTTTCCCCACTGACTTGGTGTGATATAAGGCAAATATTTTAACTTTCCTGTACCTCAGTTTCTCCAGCTGCAAAATAAAATAGTAACAAGGCTTAGTTAACATTCATAAAGGATTTTAAATGCCTTTGGTTAAAATTTTGTTATATAAGGGAAAAGCATAATTAGTATGAAAACACTTTATGCAGACAAAACTTACTGAAATGGCGTACATAGATTTTTTTCCATTTTCCTTTAGCATTTCTGAACTCAGCCTGCCTGCAAGAGACAGCAGCCATGTTGTTCTCAGAATTGTTGCAGTCTGAGAAGGACACACAGACAGTGCTCTCTCATGGAGATATATTTTTGTTCTTTCTTGTTGCCATTTCTTTAATCTAAAAGAAAAGCCATTTTAGACTGAAGTGCGTGCGTGTATATATGTATCTCTCTCTCTTGTGAGCATATTTCTCACTCTGTTTGCAAATATAACAACTGCTAGTACCACAGCTGCCATATTCCTAAGGTTTGATATGACAACCAGCACATTTGTTCATTGATTTATATCAGATTAGTCAGGGCTCAGAATATTCTATAAACAAGGTGTGAAATGGAGAATACGCCTCATTATAAACCTCAATTTCCTAGCTTTGTCTATGAAGAAAAACAAACAAACAAACAGGCAGCCATTCTTAATTTATTGTTATCTCAACCCTGCATGTTGTCCTCTGTTCCTGTTACTCCCTACTGATATCTATTCAAAAGGCTGGGCAAACAGAAGGAAAACTGTTAAGCACTCAGAAATGGGTTGGATTTTCTTTCTGCAGTATTTGCCATCTGAGAAGGGTCACCCCTAGAAAAATCTCCCCTCGGCCACGGGGTCTCCTGCATGCCCTTCACTTCCATTGATGCAAAAGAAAAAGCTGCATGCTTACTCTGCTGCAAATTTTCCTCTTTCCACCCCAGCTCCCATGTTCTTTGTCAGGACTGCTGCTTTGATGTTGCATCAGGCAGCTTTGAAACAATAACTTGAAGACAGAATTAAGGCCAGCCAAGGGTAAAACGTACAGCGGATACAGCACAGTTACATCAGCACATGACAGGACTACTCATGGAAACTGCATAAGCATTTGAGATTTTGAGTGAGAGGACCAAATTCTGTGTCTTACTCTCATGGATATTCTCATTAAAGCCAATGAGTAAGATAAGCAGAATTTGGCCCTGTTTTGTAAGCTGCCCTTCATAGTTATGGCTTGCTAATAAAATGGTGTTTGTGTGTCCCAGATGAAACCTGAGTGATTGGCAATTATTTAGCTTCCCCTACTACAGGAGTTAGTTTAGTTTACCAATTACCCCCACGCAGAGGCCCTTTCAGTGTTCATTTTCCTTGTTTCCCTATGCTGAGTTTGGTTTGCCTGCACTGACTTTGCCCTGAGGTTTTCATCTTCCAGTTTTGGGCTGTTTAGTTCTTAGCTCAAATGATTCAGAAACAGCCCCACCAGAGTTGTCGTCATAAGTTATTTTTGAACAATGGAGGATTGGGAGAATACCACTGATTGTGTGTGTATTGCCAATAAGGAGGCTTAAGATGTGAGCCTTGGTGAGGTACTCAGGAGGATTAAGTGCAGCAGATTTCTGGGTGAAATCTGGTTAGTGTTGATGCAAAAGGTTGCGGGGGAGGGAGCTTTTCAGAGGCATAAATAGGAGTTAGGAGCCGGGCATCTAAAGACTATTGATTTTTGCTGGGAGATGAGTGCATAACTACACTTTGTACCTTTGAAAAATCTCCCCCTAAAGTACTGAAAGAAGAGAGGAAAGAGATCCAGAGGAGACTGACAGAAGGCAAGTGACTAACAAATGTCATCCAGTGTTAATATGAGGGTCCACAAGCACCTAGAAATACAAAACACCAGGGTCTCCACTGCCTTGCATATTATATCATTCACAGCTGTACAAAGTGGATATAAGACCTAACAGTCCTGATACCCCTCACACTTACTGTTACAAATCAGTAGTAACCCTAACAAAGTCAATAGAGTCATACAGGTGTAAAACTGGAGGGGAGATCACAACTAGGTCCTATCGGTCCAGTTTGGCAGCAATTTACACCCACTTCTACATAGGTACAATCGACTACATGAGGCACAAGGCAATGGAGAACCAGCCAATAGTATGTAGAAATGTGCTATTGATATTAGATATGTTAGGACAAGAGACAGTGTTAGATGGGATAGTTTTAGTGAGGCTGTGAAATGTAGGAGCTATGGATCTTACTAATAGTCAAGAAATGCTGGGTGTCACTCCAGAATACATTTTGGGTTTTATTTCCAAAGACAGGGGAAAAAAAATATATAGGTCACTATTTCATTTGCCAGAGTCTATGATTAAGGATGTTAAGGAAAGGGTGTCCAGTGTATGCTAAGCTGCTCAGGAGGCAGCTGAGGATTCAAAATGCAGGACACAAAAGGGAAAAAAAGCTGGAGTGTTGAACATGAAATTTAGGCATCTCATCTGTATGCTAAAAGAAAAGCAGATGTCATGTGGACTGAGATGTCAGGTTTGCTGAGTACGTGAGCAGAGTTCTAGGGAGACATGACTTGTTAATTAGATGGTATCAAACTGGAGATGTCAGACACCTAGCTCACAAAAACTGGAGGATGAAGTAGAATGGGATGGGATGGGCTGCAACAGAGGACAAGAGGAGGCACTAGACCTTTGTAACTTTAAACAAATGTGGTCTGATTTGAGGTGTTAGGCATTCGCAAATTCTACTAAAGTCAATAGGAGGTCAGTGCATTTAGAAACCATGCCAATCAGCTCTTCAAAATAATGGAGTGTTTAAAGAACAGCCTCTAGAAATTCATATTCATTGGGTGTAACAAGCATTATCTTATCCTCAGAAGATGGGGCATTTTGCCTCTGTGTGTGTGTGTGTGTGTGTGTGTGTGTACACACACATACAGAGAGAGAAATGATAATCATACCCACTAAACTGTTCAGGCATTTCTAGTCCAACAAAAAGGGAGGGAACATTATTTAAGATTGGTCCCATTAAAAGTGGCAGGAAAATTCAAGGAGGAAAAATAAGACAATGGAAAAATGCTTATTTTAACTACAAATGAGGATTAAGGAGATTTTCACTGAGAAGAAATCAGTTAATTAATGTATGCACAAATTTATACAGTGCATCTGTATAATACACAACTCATTAGCATGAACAGGAATTACGTATGTAAATGAAAGATGGTAGTTGAAATCTTGGAATTTCATCCCTTTCCCCCACAGTAAATATGTTTGTAGGATTTTGGTTCTTATGAAGGTGACGGAACAGTATCATTGGCTACAAACACTGAGCCACAGCTGGATAAGCCTCCCCAGACTGGTTTGCTGACAGATCTCTGCATCATCCCTGCTCTTCCAAATTGGGCCTCCCAAGGCCACAGGCTGCCAATTGTGTCAAAGAGAGAGCAAAGCTTGTGTGAGTGGTCAGTAGGATGTGAGGTCACAAATAGAAATGAGTTTGGTGGTCTAAGTGAGGATTTAAAGATTAGAAGTTCTTAAAATGCATAATGCCTCAATCAGACAAGGAAGCGAGGACAGAGAGGGGAGAAGATTTAACTAAGATTTTTTTTAAAATCTCATTTTGCGATTTCAGGAAAAACTCCTAGAAACTGGGGAGTGGCTAATATTTTGCTGAAAGGAGTTTGGAATATGCCAAAACTTAATAAACTAGTTTCGTTGCGTGTAACTGGCTGGCAGTGTTTGCCTGAAATTCCTCACCCTGCTAACAGGTGCTGATGCTGCTGGGTTATTCTAAATGAGCTCACAGAGGAAGGTTGCTTTGTTTGGATGAGTGTGTCTGAGAGAGATAGCTGCGATACCAATATTAACAAAAAACAACCTTTCAAATCTTTTAAAAAGGAGCAGACCAGGGAGCTACAATCCCCCTCCATCAGACTGCCTTTGCCTCTGTCTACACAGAAAGTTCCTCATGAAGCATCAGTAGATAAATGTCCCTCAAGATAGTTGTATGCGGTGTTGTTGTAGCCATGTCAGTCCCAGGATATTAGAGAGACAAGGCAGGTGAGGTGATATATTTTATTGGACCAACAGAAGTTGATGAGAGAGAGAGAGAGAGAGAGAGAGAGAGAGAGAGAAGCTTTCAAGCTTACACAGAGCTCTTTTTCGGATCTGGTAAATAAAGCACGAGTCACAACCAGTCTATCTAGGCGTCATGTTGGATAGAACTCTCACATATCATGATCATCTTACAAAGACAGTGACTAAGGTCAAAACATGCAACAACCTGCCCAGGAATCTGGCTGGTATGACGTGGGGTGCCAACACTCAAACGTTACACTATCCAGCCTTGGCATTCTGTTATTCAGCAGCAGACTATTGCACTCCAGTATAGGCTCGCTCATCTCACACAAGGATGACTGACATACAACTTAATTCCACCATGGGTATTATTTCAGGCACACTTAAATCTACTCCTCAACATACCGGTTCTCTGCAATATTGCTCCACCCAGTTTTCGCAGAGAGGAAAGTGTAGCAAAGCTTGTGATGAAATTGTGTAATATGCCACATCTACCATTAAAGACTTGTTTAATCCACCACATGGTCGTCTTCCCTCACAGCGTTCATTGTGGATAAGTTTACCAGGTGAGGGATTTACAATAGAGGATGCGTGGTGAGCTTCATGGCCCGCAGAGAAAGTGACAAATAATTATCTTGTACATCAACCTGGATTTGATTTACCATGAAGGCAATGGAGCCTTCTCAAATGGTTTCGAACAGGACCTGGAATTTGTGCTGTAGCAGAATTTCAGTGGCGTTTTAGAGACAGTCGACTATGTCAATGTGGGCAAACCATGATACACATTGTTGAAGACTGCAAAAATGACTCAACTTCCTGGAGGTCTTTGTGCCTTGAATGTTGTTAAGAATGCTGTGGATTGGCTTGACTGGATTGCACACACCAAATAAATAAATAAATAAATAAATAAAAAATTCAGGTCTGAGACACTAACTCAGTGTCACAGCTAAATACAAGGTGGAACAATTGTTCCAGCATTGTTTAGCATAAATAGTTAACACACAGTTCAAGGGATCATTCAAGGTGAAGTTAACACCTCTCCAGTCATAGGGAGGAAAGGAAGGGAAAGGGGTGAAATGCAAATGTGCCATGAAACCAGTGGCATACCTGAGATACATTGATGATATTTTCCTCCTTTGAACAGACAACTGTGACATTACCTGATTAAAATATGACTATCTAGATCATTGTTGCAACCACTATTGTATATTTGCAATAAATCTTGTACAAAATGTGGCATGTAAGATATCTATGAAAAAGATTGTAATTTGCTGGTTATGATTGTGCTATCTGTATGCAGGATCATTTTTGTATTTGAAGTTATGAATATTGGCTCTACACCTGGATTTCAAGTGTTTGCTCCTAGGGTAAAACCCATGAAGTAGTTAGCCAGCACATCTTGGAGGGACTATTCAAATTGAGTGGCCCATCAAAAGTACACTTAACTCACAATGGACCATGGGAGACGTCCATCTACACCGAATGGACTGTCCTATAAACGTGCTGTTGGGAACATAGGTAATGGCTTTCTGCAATGACTGAGCGAAATTGGGCATGGACATGTGACTTGCCCATGTGACTCCAAACACTATCTGGTCACCTGCAATTCTCCACTACCTGTGCTGAGGATTTTTGTTTTTGTTTTTTTAAAAACAATGGGTTTTCCTCTACATGACAGAAGATATAAATGGCCCTGGAAACCCCTCCATTTTGCCTCTGTCCTGCTCAAATCTCTGGACTGTGGACTTATACTAATGGGAGCATTCTAACCAAGGAACTGAGGTCCTTCCAATGATTTGGAAGCAACCAGAGACTTAAGCCAGCAGTTAAGGGTGTATGATCATTGCAGAGCCCTAATCCCACCACCTAGATACTTAAGAACTGTATAGGGGAAACTGAGGCACCCCGACAATATTCAGAGAAAACATTAAGAACAATCCCACTTCGTCACTCATCTCTGAATCCAGTGGTTTTGGTGAGGATAAGAACTGGAATGCCCAAGGAAACTGCTGTTATGACATCTTGTTAGCCAGTGTGGTGAAACAGGAGTTTACTTTTGTGGCTGGTTTGGTATATCTTATTAAAGAATAACCACCAGTTTTGGGTTGTGTTTGCCCTATTTCTCAGCAGTTCTTCCTCAATTTGGCATCAGAGGCCCAGTTACAACAACTTCAACTCCCTCATGAAGTTGTGTTAAAATCTAACAGCCACCACCTCTCCATTAAACTCTCTCTGGAACGTTCCCACACTAGCATCAACTTCCTGGACACCACAATCAGCTTCAACAATGGAACCCTACAGATAGTTATATACAAGAAACCCACAAATCACTATACCTACCTTCATAGGTCCAGTAACCACCCCAATCACACCGAGAAATCAGTTATCTACAGCCAGGCATTCAGATACCACTATATATCCAGGATATATAGTACTCCTTAACACACACATACACACCCACCTTCACCAAACGAGGACACTCCATCAGAGAAATAGATTGCATCATGGAATGTACCACCTAAATACGCCGAAAGAACCTGCTCCAATAGAGAAATAAAAACCTTTCACACTACATACCCCTAGCTGTCACTTACCACAACCCCACACTGGAACCTATACAGGTTATCAAACAACTACAACCCGTATCTGATGGGGACCCCATCCTGAAAGAAATCTTCCCTGAACTCCCTCTTCTAGCCTTCAAACCAACCCCTCAGCCTCTCCAAGATCATCAGAAGCAAGCTCCCCACAAACCAGGACAATAGCTCAGTGGTTTGGGCATTGGCCTGCTAAACCCAGGGTTGTGAGTTCAATCCTTGAGGGGGCCATTTAGGGATCTGGAGCAAAAATTGGGGATTGGTCCTGCTTTCAGCAGGGGGTTGGACTTAGAGGTCCCTTCCAACCCTGATATTCTGTGATTGTTAACTTAAAGCACCACCAGACCCCGCCAGAACAAGAGATGCAAAACCTGCAGACATATGTCCACTGCTACAATGATTAACACCCACCATACCTCACCTTTCAAGACCCATGGGTATTACACATGCCTATCACAACATGGGATGTACCTCATCCAGTGCACTAAATGCCCCAATAGCAACGATGTGGGTAAAACCAGACAGACAATCACTACGCTCTCAAATGAACTCACCCAGGAAAAGGATAAAAGACAAACACACCACATCACCTGTGGGTGAACATTTTTCACAAAATGATCACTCTATACCTGATCTATCAGTCCTCATCCTCAAAAGAAACCTGCATAACATTTTCAAAACATGAGCCTGAGAGCTTAAATTCATAATTTGCTAGACACTAAAAATCATTGAATAGAGACACTGGATTTATGGCTTATCACAACAATCTATAACCCACTAACAACTTCCCCAGCTGCTTCCCTCCTTCCCCACCACCTTTCCTCCCTAAGATTGGAGGAGTGTTAACGGGCCACTTCACCTTGAAATGTGTGTTTAGCATAAGTAGTTAACAATCTGTTCACCTTGTATTTAGCTGTGACACTCTGAGTTAGTTTCCGAGACCTGAAGAAGAGCTCTGTGTAAGCTTGACTTTCTCAACAACAGAAGCCGGTCCAATAAAAGATCTCACCCACCTGGTCCCTCAAAATGGTGGCAGTTCCCATGTCTAGTATAAGAGGTAGGGAAAAAAAGCCTCGGTACCTGCTAAAACAAAGGATGAGACAGTCAAACTTCCAGAGGTCAAAGGCATAAGTCATCCTCCTGTAGTTATTGTATGGTTAAAAGTCACATTGAACAGATTCATCGTAAGGTTTTCCCCTTTCATCAACTGGTGATTAATTTTGACAGTTAGATGTTTTTGTTCCCCCCCCACCCCCCCTGATCTCTGAATGGAACAATCTAAATCTTTCTTGATTTAAAAAAAAAACAAACCACTGTGTTAAACATAATTAATTGACTTCCTAGCCATTTTCATTTTCTTTTTATGAAAGGTTGTTTCTATTGCATATGACACTTACCTCAGAAACTGTCACTCAAAGAGAAAAGATCAGTGAACATCAAGATATTAAATATTTCATCTTTATTGTTCTTCTTACCGATTAGTTTCTGTTGGTACATGTAATACCATAGAACGCTACAACCTAGTTTCTACATAAACTGACTTTTTCCCCTATAATCTCCTTTCAGACATAATGTAACACATAACAAATTAACAACCATCCCTAGTAAGAAATAGTGCTCTGAGACTTCTAAATTCTGATTATGTAGATATGGAAACAACAGTTTGCCAGATGCATAGTACTTGTGCCACTTAATCTGATGCTACTACAGAGCTGCATCTTCATAAAGTCCTTGACAGAGCTTGTCAAATTGTTCCACAGGAATAATATTCATTGTGAATTTTAGTATGTTTACATTTAATAATTTCTCATTATCCAAACTACTCTATAGTAACTTTCTAGAGCCCCCCCCCCCCCATCAAGATCAGGACCTCCCTATACCCAAATGTGAGAGACACAGTCCCTGCCCTGAAGAGTTTACAATCTAAACGGGAAATAGCATCTCCATTTTACACATGGGGATGCGAGGCACAAAGAGTATGTGTGTGTCCTTAGGCAAGTCACTTAAAGCCTGTAGCTGGCCCAGGAATTTAACCAGACTTCCTGAGCCCAGTGCCTTAACCCTGAGACCATCTTCCTTCTCATACAATAATAAAAAAAAGAATTAAAGATAAAGGAATATAGAATTAATCCTTGCTATGATCTGGGAACTACTGTATTGCTGCTAAAAGAATCCACAAATCTTCCTCTAAACTGGACATCATATGATAATGGAACAGCTTTCCAGAGAGCGGGTTTGCTAATAAACTATATTCAATCTAAAGGTTCTGGTATAAAGGAATATTTATGAACTACTTAAGACAGTTTGTTGAAAGTGAGGCACATAGGTCATAAGCATGTCATCATCTGCTTCATTAGCCAGGCCATAGGAAACACCACTTTTGTATACTGTTCATTAAATTATTCCACAATTACCTTGAATTGAGTCTTTCATGATAGCTGAAATTAGTGCATAACAAATTAAAATCCCATGTACATTACATTATTGCTGGTCAAAGAAATATTGATTTATATCTGCATGCCTCAGACTCTGTATGTAGAGGGGGGAAGAAAAAGAAGGGGAGTTGTTCCTTATGTACTCAAGAGGATAAAAATCACCCTCATTTTCTACAACAGAAGAGGCTTTTTCATAGCTGAGGGAATACAAGAATACATCAGGAACTCATTATACATTCTAATGGCTTCAGCACATCAGAGTCTCATTTACCTGCTCTATTACAAAACACAAACTCTGCTTTTCTAGTTCCCAGTGGAATTTATTTAAATACAGGAGTCATTTCCTAGACTCAGATCTTGTTTGTATTAAGTCACATTTATCTTGGCAACTTGCTGAAAATACTAAAGGCTTACTCCAGTGCCAAGTCTCAATGGCAGAGCAGAAAGCCCTCCACAGGTAAGAAGTTTGCCCAAAAGGATGCTGAGGGTATGACAGGGCCCCATCCCAGACCAGGCCTGCTCATACCACAATGTAGCCCTGGAGCGCTGGACAACGTTCTCTCAATAACTCATTCACAGCCCAGAGTACTTACAGTAGCATGCTACTGCTTGGGGTCCAATTTGTAAAGTCTTTATAAAATACAGTGTCCTTTGGCCCTTCAGGCCTAACCTCTTCTCCTGTGGGGCTTCCAACTCACTCTGGTTCCAAAGCTTTGGGTGCCCTTTCTCTCCAGTTCCCTGATACAGGGAACTCTCCTTGTCCCACTGCAGATTCTGGCCTCTCTGGAAAGTCTTTCCCTCTGGAAAGTCTCTTTAGCCCAGATCCTCAAGGGTATTTAGGCACCTAAATCCCATTGAAATCAATAGGAATTAGGCATCTAAATAGCTCTGAGGATTTGGGCCTTCCTGCCACGGTCTCAGAACTCCTTCATCTTGATTAAGGGTTTTCAGAGACCTCCCTCTTTGGGCTGGCTGTGATTTGAGCAGGCTTCCCCTGTCTACCAGGGCTGGGTTGCAGTCCTGCTCCACAGAGCCATTCTTCCCCTTGGTTCAAGGGCCCCACAGCCCTTCTTGGGGTTGTAGTGTGATTCAGGCAGAGTTACCCAGCCCACCAGTCATGCTTCTGGCTCTGGATCCCATCCCAGGGAGTCTCTCTCCTTCCTTGATGGTCCCCTGCAATTCTCTTCTTCAAGCTGTCCACCCACTCCTTTTCCTGGGAGTCACTTATGTTCAGAAGGTAGCTACCTAATTCATATCTGTCCCCCATTCCCATTTGTCTGCTTCCTTGAACAGCTGTTTCCTTTAAAAAACCATGTCAAGGAACAGGGGTTGGCTGGCCCTGAGCCCCCACTATTCCTTAAAGGGGATAGACTACCCTGTTACACAGGACATAAGGCACAAC
The DNA here is from genome assembly GCF_015237465.2 of Chelonia mydas. Taxonomy (NCBI): domain Eukaryota; kingdom Metazoa; phylum Chordata; order Testudines; family Cheloniidae; genus Chelonia; species Chelonia mydas. The sequence goes on from NC_057849.1 coordinate 43,113,232, forward strand.
CTCCATCCCCTGCAGGGCATCTCTCACTTGGCCCCTACAAGACTAGAATTGAGCACCGTTGACTAAGGAGAGGACATAACCAAGGTACTGGAACAGGCTGGGTGAGTAAGGCTTCTATGGAAACCTCCATTGCCACTGTAACCCCCCACCACAAGGTGTGGCTCAAGCCTCCCCCGTGGTGTTTGCTTCTCCCCTCCCTTGGGTTCTTTTTTTGTGATACCTTCACACAAGGTGATTCCTCACTGTGCCCGGGACACAAGGGGTGCTGGCTCTTGGGAAAATGAATAATGCTAACACTGCTGGCAAGGAGTATAAAACTCAGTACACAAGAAACAAAGGACATCAACCCCAGCAAAGAAATGGCACATCCAAATATAACAATACAGCTAGGGGCGAGGGGCTTTATTGGAAGCAGGAAAATAGGCTCTGGGGAAAGAAAGAGTTAGGCTGAACTCATAAGTACTCAAGCCTCAACTCAATGAGGGAGTGCATCTATGAACTGTAGATTGTGATTTTGCCATCAGTAAATGGAACTTTAATCTCAGATGTTTATTAGTAACGTCCTCCTGCAGGTTGTTTTGTGAAGTAGAGGGAGTTCAATCAATTGTATTGCTCCACTACATATCCAGGCAAGACTTTGTATACACTGAAATGTACTGCACATACGAATTATTCCATTTTCTTCTGTGTACATCTTTTTGTGTGGTGGTAGGTGTTTTGGAACAACACAGTACCACAGGGTAAATCTCAGAGCAATAAAATTAAATTAAGAATGGAAAAGTTTAAGATTAATTTCAGGACAAAATAGGGATAGTAAAAATTACATATTAGGGCATAGAACAGTCTCCCAAGAAGAGTGATGAATGCTCCATTAAATTGACTATTTAAAATTAGATTTGACAAAACAGTTGTTAATCTACAATAGGGGACAACCTTAATATGCCCCCCTTGTGTATCTACATAATGATACAGTCTTTAATTACAGGATCACCTACTAGTTTTTCCATTAGCACCCCTGTCTCTCTCAGTGCACAGAATGTACTCCTTGCTGTTTGTGTGGCCCCAGGCCTTATTTACTCCACTCTAGTCAAAGCCTGCTCTGAAGATGGAATTATTAATTTCCTCATGGGCTTTTCTATGGTGTTCATTGCCATAGTATCTGAGTGCTTCACAAACATTAATTTATTTATTCTCACAACACCCCTGTGAAGTGAGGAAGTGTGTCACAGGCTGGCTGGCCCATTAAGGCAAGCCAGGCTCAGCCTTGTCTGTAACCACACAGCTACCTTCCCAGCTGAATGTGATGGAGACTTAATTATAGGGGCTGATGCCAGCTGCAGGCAATCAGAGAGATGATGCCACAAACAGAGCTGGACCTCCGTCTGGGGGAAGACGACCCAGAACCAAGGAGAGTTCATGCTTTCTGGGAAGGGTCTGGGGAAGCAAAGGCAGGCTGAAGAGAAACACTGGAAGCAGTCAGGCTACTGTTGGGGGCCCTTGGATAGGATCTGTAAGGAGCAGCAAGATCCTTGAAGGAAGCTGCTGGAGTCCCTAGGGAGGGAAGGTAGTGGGGAGAAGCCTGCTGGGAAGCAGCAGCATAGAAGAGTTCAGCAGGATTCTGAAGGCCCAGGAGTAGGGGCAAAGAAACAGTCGAGGACTTCAATATAGCCCAAGAGGGGCAGAAGAACTATTGATTTGGATACTTATGTGGATTTACAGATGGACTTTTGTTACCCCTAGAGGGGGCTGAACTTAGGAGGTGGGCTGGCCCACAGAAGACCCAGACAGGGACAGGTCAGCATAGGAGCAAAGAAGTGGTCCTGATGGGGTTTAGAGGTGAAGTCCCCTACAACCTCATACTCTGATGCCAGGGACGACTAATTCTGTAGTGCAACTGCTTAGAGGGTGGTGTGTCTATTTTAAAGATGTGGCTCTGAGGCACAGAAAGATTAAGGTCTAAAGTATGCACTAATTCTGGGTACCCAATCTGAGACACACTGGACCTGATTTTTCACTTAGTTCTATATATGTTCAAAGCATAGCTTCCCCATTGACCTCAGTTACACATGTGAATGCTCAGTGTCTCTCTCCTGCTCTCAGACCTTCCCCAATAAGTGCCCTAAAACATCCCAAATAAAAAACAGTATGATATGCATAAAAATAGACAGATATAGCAGGAGATTTTTCCGAGAAAAAAAAGAGTGGGGTGGGACATAGTTTACTGGAATGGAATTATTCAGTGGAGCAGAAACATTATAGTGGAAGAGTGATTTGATTTATTGGTACTTCAAACATTAAAATTGCAACGTGCTATTGCAGCAGCAGCATAACTGTACTTGGTTAGTATCCTCACGCTTTTTCCACATCTCTTTACTTAGTTTAGATGTTACTTGAAAGCTCATCTGACCATGACAACAGTGTGTGTGTGCCTCCATTTACACTGTCATTTGAGTGGCAGTAGAGTAAGGAACTAAGTACAGTACAATGAAGCCACCCTCTCAAAGAGAGACTGCCGGCAAATATTTCCTTTACTGTGTTCTAATGGCCAGAGTCAATATGGCTGCCCTCCCTCGCAGGGCAGCGCAGTTTGATGGCTAGAGAAACCAAGGTTCTCCCTACTCCACTGGTCCCAGCCCTGGACCCTGACAGCAGCAAGTGTCTTCACCACTGGGTCAGCGGGGTCCAGCCACGACATGCTGACTTTGATCTGGCTAACGGACCAGGCACTATGTGAAGTTCCCCTGGACTACTTCCTATCATATCTTCCAGTGGCATGGTCTCCTGGGTCTCCAGCCTGTGAGCCTCCCAACGGTTCCACCATCTCCTGGGTATCCACAGGTAGCTGAGTGTCTTCTCAGATCTCAGCAGGCGTAACCTCCACAGTCTTGGGCTCTAGCAGCTCCCAGGCAGGAGTGTACATCCTCTTTCTTCAGCAGTCAGCCCTAACTGAGCTGGGCTGCTCCCTTTTACATGGACGCTCCAGTTGGAGCATGCCCAGCAGGGGCCAGGGGGCATGGCTTCCTCTGCCCAAAGTATGAGGTTAACCCCTCCTTGACCAGTGCAGGGCAAGTACACCCCGTCACAGTCACACTAAATAAACCCCATTTTCAGTTATGCTAGTGACGCTGCAAGAGGCTACTCAGCTAGAAAATTCAAAGACTGAATTTCAGGTACCTTGGAAGCAAATCAGAGTCCCCCAAAGTGTTTTGGTGAATCCTTTCACTTGTACCATATTAATAATTACACATAGGGTTATTACATCAATTAATTTAATCTGGTGCCTGTCTAAGTCTATAGGATATCTCCCTCTCCTCGAATTTGATCCAAAGGCAGGAGCTCTCCCAGCTAAGTTAAAGAAGAATCTGCAGCAGCTGGCACTCATCCTGGTAATTCATCCTCTTTGTGGGCCTCTCACCACTCCAGGGCAAGACCATCAGAATTTCCTGCTGAGTAGCAAAATTTCAGCCCACTAATTTCAATTAAAATAAGTCACAACAGCATCTTGGGAATCCTAGGACTGATGGATCAGTGCTTAATCAGCCCTCAGTCAGACTCATATTCACAAAACTTCCAAGGCTGCTTTTCCAGAACTTGTCAATACCTAGCAAATAGTCTTTGTTAGAGAGGTGTCCAGTTTTTTAGCTCTTTTGCAGTCCCCTCACAACAGAGGTCTCTGTGATGGATTCCCCCCCCCCGCTCCGGGGTGCAACCTAGAAATGGTGTACCACTGAGCCCCCTCAGACTGGGCTCCCTTTACACTGTACTGCTGTGACCAGCCTGCCAAGCCCTCTCCCGGGCTGCAGCACACATATAGGTAGGGACACATCCAGCTGCAGTACATACAGACACTGCATTCAGCTCTGCATGGGGAGGCTACAGCTAAGGAACTGCCCAACTATTCAAGTGCGCACACCCCTCTGGAGTGTAAACCCAAAATTATACCGTCTTGTGCTGCACAGAGATCTGTACAGTATAAGCTCATGAAATTTGCCCCCTCCCTCAATGTGGAAAAGGATATGCAACAGCTTTCTGCCTCAAGTTATGAACTCCCACACACTGGTTTTAAACAAAGCAAAAATAAGTTTCTTAACTTCAGAAGGTAGATTTTAAGTGATTATAAGGGACAGCAAACAGATCAAAGCAGATTACCTAGCGAACAAACAAAACACGCAAACTAAGCTGAATATACTAAAGAGATTGGATACGAGTAGCAAATTCTCACCCTAAAAGATGATTCAAGCAGGCTGCAGAGATTCTTAAAGGGCCAGTTTCACTTGCTAAAAACCCCAGGTGTTCCTTTCACAGGCTAAAAATCCCTTTAGCCTGGGTCCAGCACTTTCCCCCAGTTCAGTCCTTGTTCCTCAGGTATTTCCAAGAGCCTCTTTGGGCAGGGAGTCAGTGAAGATCCACAGTGATATCAATCCCCTGCCTTAAATAGCTTTTGCATATTGGGGGGAACCCTTTGTCTCAAAGCTTGGTTCCCACGCCAGTCAGTGGAAAAACACTGGTATTCCAAGATGGAGTCCAGTACGAGGTGACATGGTTACATGTCCCTGTACTGCCACAACAGCCATTGCTCAGAGGCCATTTGTAGCGTCCTCAGGAAGACTCCCCGGTTGGAGATTAGCTTTTCCTAAGACCTATTGTTTTCTCCTAATGGCTCATCAACCTGAATGGGCCCTTCCCAGCCAGCCAACTAGACTGAGTATCTTTTGCCTAGTGGGTGTTCCCCAGGTGTAAACACATTTGTAATACAGATATATATTCAATGTTCCTAACTTCAATACAAAAAAGATACATGCATACAAATAGGATAATCATATTCAGTAAATTATAACCTTTCCAATGATAGCTCACATGACCTATTTTGCATAAAATATATTATGATTATGTTATAATCATATCATAATAATATTACTGTGAAGAATATGGTTTGCAGGATGGGCTGCACGTGAACTGCCAACTGGGGGAGGTTAGCCCCTAGCCCCACCCCTTCCACCATCTTCCCCCCCCACCAGAGCCCAGAGGCCCCACCCCCCGGCCACTCGCCCAGTCCCACTCCAGGCTAGCTCCCCAGTCCCGGGAAAGTGGGCGGCACGTGGCCGCAGCCTCCCCAACTCCAGAGTGCTGGGAAGGTGGGCAGCACGTGGCCCCAGCCTCCCCAGCCCCAGCCAGAGCACTGGGGGCGGGAGGACTGGAGCCACACACAGGGAGCAGTGGTAAGCAGGGGGCGGGGTCACACCTGGCTGTTTGGGAAGGTACAGCCTCCCCCAGCCTATGCGACCTGCCACCCATGGGGTGCAGCGTCACAGTCTCTAATCTTTTTGACCATGATAGGATCTAAATACAAATGTGGTACACTGGTTGTAGAAATATGGATTGTTTCTCTGGCTTTCAGATTCCCAGATGGATGTTTGGGGCTCATGAGATGACTGACTCCCTGTATTCCACTGCTCCCTCACTTGCCTCTACGGCTACTTTGGTAGCTCCTCTTTCTTGGTTCAACTGTCTCATACTTCACAGAAAGTGTCATGCAGTTCCTTACAAGTACTACTGCTTGTCAAGCTAAGATGGACTGAAACTGGAAAATCACAAAACCCTTAGCCATTGGGAAGAATATGGGGCCTGCATGAAGTCTGCAGATAGGAGATCCTGCCTTTCTGAGCACAGGACTATATTGCAATAACCATTCTATTGGGTGAGGGATTATACTCTATGGGCCAAATCCTCCACCCTAAGTAAGGGTCATGGAAGGCGCTGATCTAGCTGAGCCGGATTCTACCAGGCCTTCTAACTATGTATTAGGCCAAAGCAAACCAAGCCTTCATATCCCGGCACTTTGCAGGTGTTCTTAATCTGGTTTCAGAATCTGCAAATCAGAAGGTAAACTAGACTAGGTGGAGGCAAAAACCTTTTAGGATCTCAAAAAAGATATTTCCACCTTCAGCTGATTCTCATTTTATCTGAATCCATTTGCCAGTTCCTAATTAATAGTGCTAAACATTTTCAGGTGAATTATATTCACGATACACATAATTCTGAATGACTACACTCAGTGACAGACCGAGACCACCTCCTCTATACACAAGCATCTGGCCATGCATTGTACTTTCCTTCTGCTTTCAACACTGAATACTATGCCTTCACATAGCCTATGTTATCTTTGTCAGCAGCTTCAGAGCTGGCTATCATGTCTTTAAAAAAGTGTGCTACCAAATCCAACCATCCAGAGTGTAGGGATTGGGATCTTGCATGGGATTTCCTCCCAGGTTACCTCTCATCGTTACTGTTAATTATACAGCGCTATAAGTGTGCCTGGCACTTTACAGGCACAGCTCCCTGTCCTGAGGAGCTTACAGCCTAGGTTACACAGGGAGAAGCGATACTAAACAAAGAGCTGGAAGGATCTTCGTGGGGATTATATACCCTCCTTTCAAGGCCCTCCCACTCCATCCTGTAGTTTGTCTTCCCTCTCCTGTGGACTGCTACTGACCATCTCTCTAGTGCTTCCTGTTGGCTACAATGGAGACAGGACACTCTAGAGAGCATGCTCAGGAATGCTTTCAAGAAACAGCTAGAGGGAAGGAGGGCATTATCTATTTATTTCAGGTGTTCTGGTATGTCAGACTACGGTTGAGTTTTACTCTCAAGTATGTGACAACTGGGTGGAATGATAGTAGCTGTCCTTGACACAGATCGAGATTGGTTGAGTGGCAAAATGAGTGTCCTACTCACTATTCCCCGTTTATCTATAACCCAGGATACATTAGCCCTTTTTTGCCATAGCATCACATTATGAGCTCGTTAGGAGCTTGTCCACTATGACCTCTAAATCTTTTTGAGAGTCACTGCTTTCCAGGATATAGCCCCCCCCTTCTGTAGGTATGGCCATAGATGCTGGAACTAGGGGTGCTGTCACAGCCCCTAGCTTGAAGTGGTTTCCATCATATGCAGGGTTTACAGTTTGGTACAATGGCTCTCAGCACCCCACTATACAAATTGTTCCAGCACCCCTGGGTATGACCCTGCATTTCTTGTTCCTAAATGTGTAACTTTGCATTTGGTTATGTTAAAACACATTTTGTTTGAATGGGCCCAGATTACCAATCAATCTAAATAGCTCTATGTGTCTGCCTTGTCCTCATCCTTATTTACCAAGCTTTGTGTCATCCACAATTTATCAGCGGTGATTTTATTTGTTCTTCCAGATCATTGATGAAATGTTGATTAGCATCTGGCCTAGTACCAATCCCCACAAAGCCCTCCTCATAACACCCCCATTCAAAGATTTCTTATTGATAACTGCTTTTTGAGATCGGTCAGTAAGCCAGCCCTTAATCCATTTATCAGGGCTCTGCTGATAGTCTAGAATGCCAATTTTTCAGTCAGAATGTTGTGCAGTATTAACTCACACACCTTACAAAAGCATATTAAATCTATGTAGTTACCTTTATCAACCAAACTTGTATTCGTATCAAAGGACAAAACCAGGTTTGACATGACCTATTTTCCATACAGAAAGTAGCTGGCCAGGAGGCTTTGGAAATGGATTGGTCATGTGCTTCCGATGGAAACTGATTTCATCACCAGAGTAGCAATAAGATGGACACCTGAAGGCAAGCGAAAACGAGGCCGCCCGAAAACAACATGGCGAAGAGCTGTGGAAGCCGAGCTGAAAAACCTGGGGCACAGCTGGGGAACCATTGAAAGATTTGCCAGAAACAGACAGGAGCTTCGTCACTGCCCTAAATGCCAGAAGCTTAATAGGAACATGATGATGATGATTTTCCATACAACTATTTGTTGACTGTCTGGCATAAATTATATTAGTACCTTTAATTCTTTAACAATTGAATTGCTATCAGTTTTTCCATTAGTTCTTCCAGCATTGATGTCAGACTACAGTTGCCCAGGTCATCCCACCTGACTTTTTTGAATATTGGCACAAAACTGGCACTTACCCAGTCATCTGGAATTTCCCTGGTATTCCAAGATTTGTTAAAAATGAACGTCAGTGGACTGGAGATTGCCTCAGCCAACTCTGAATGGCACTGACCTGTGTTCCTCTGACAGCATGGGGAGGTCTGAAAAAGCAACTCAGAGATCTGATCCTCACCTGTATGTGTTTTTCATGAATCCACATTATTGCAAAGCTGAGACTGTTACCATAAACCTACCAGGGAATTAGATACCGATGACCCAATGCACAGAATATAGTCTGTGGTGCAACAAGAGCAGGGTTCCCATTCACAGATTTTGTTTTTTAAAGTGAGACTAAGTGCCCAAGCTTTAAGTTAGTAGAATGAGAAACTGATATATCCCACAGTTGCAACTCCTCTGGCTGTGATTTTATAAAATCTTACAAGCTAAGCAGAGGCTATACCTGCATGGGAGAACCCCAAAGAAAATCCAGCACTTCAGGAAGAGTTATGATCCATTAAGTGACAACTCAGGCAGAGTATGTACTCAAACATAAGTTGCTGACAAGCTGGGTTTAAAAATGCCATAGCACTTGTTTCTATATTGGTAGGTGTAAATTTCAAATGGTCATAGCAAGAATAGTGTTACTGAACAGTTTGCAGGGTTCCCTGGTGAGAGAAATAATTGCTGCATGGACAGTTTGCAAAGCACTTTGGGATCCTTCAGAATGAAAAGGTGCTGTATAAAGCAAAGGGATTTTATCAGCAAGGTGAGTAATGATGGCATGAGTGGTAGATTTGCTTGCAAACACACTTTTTCAATACAGCTCTTATTGGATAAAACTTTCACAACTTCAGTTCCTCGCTTAAGATATAAAAGAGGGACAATGACAACATGACAACAGGGCCTCACTGTCCCGACAACAACACACCTGAAAACACCTGAGGAACAAAGACTGAACTGTGAGAAGTGATGATCCCAGGATAAATTCTTTAGCCTGTGTAAGAAAACCTGGGAAAGTCAAGGCAACTGGTGCCTTAAGAATCTGCCAGCCCGTTTGTCACTCAGGGTGATAATCTGTTAATTTGTATCCTACCAATCTAGTGTGTTAAACTCAGTCTGCGGCTTTTGTTTATTTACTAAAATAATCTGCTTTGTTCTGTTTGCTATCCCTTTAACCACTTAAAATTCACCTTTTGTAGTTAATAAACTTATTTCTTGTTTATAATAAAACAGTTTATGTAATTTCTGATGGGGGTAAGAAGTCGTGCACATCTCTCTTCACATTGAGGAAGAGGGTGGATTTTTATGAGCTTGCACTGTGCAGATATTTCTATACAGCGCAAGACAGTCTTATTTTGGGTTTCTCTCTCAAAAGGGGTATGCACCTGAGTGCTTGGGGAGTCCTCTCACACAGAGTTGACTTCAGACTGTGACTGCAGCAGGGTGTGGCCCTACGTGTGTGTGTGTGTGTGTGTGCGCGCGCGCGCGCGTGCGTGCATGCGTGCTGCAAGAGGCCGGAAAGCCTAATTCAGCACAGCAGGGAGAGGGAACCCTGGCTGGTTGAGTAAGAGAGGCTCAGTGAAATCCCAGTACAGTGGGTGGTACCCCAGAAGGAGGGTCCAACCTGTCACAATACCAGTAAAGCTATTAAATATACATGATGTTAAGGGAAAGCATGGCCCAGTAGATAGAATCAGGAAACTTGCTTTTATTCCCATCTCTGGCACTGGCTAGCTGTGTGACCTCTGGCAAGTTACTCACCCATCACTTTTGTTCTCAGTTCCCTCTATAACCTGATACTAATAGTACTTACCCACCCTTCTGTATAGATCTGGAGATGAAAAGCACTAAAGTGCTACGTATCATCGTCCCTAAAACAGAGTGTCAAGCTATTCCACACTGCTTGTTATTGGGCCTTCCGGCCACATTTTAAAAACCATTTTTAGATACCATTGTGATTACCATTCTGTCAACACTCCTCATAATTGCTGTTTATCAAACAGAGCCAACTAAGAAAGAATGTTTCCAGTGAAGCTGAACATTTATTTTAATTCTTTAAATTGTTTAAAAGACCAATTGGGTTAACACTCCTGGGCTTTACCTCAGTAAAGAAACATGCATAGTGCTAATGGAACTTGAACTTGCTGCAGGTGTGATTTGAGACAACACTGGTGGGTGTTTATATATATTTATGACTCCATGTAATACTTTTCATGCTGCTTATGAAACACAATTATTGAATAAAAATCTTCCCTTATGTATAAACAGAAGTCATTTTTCTTCCACGAAACATTTACTTTCCAGCATGTCTTCATACAAGCTGTCAATAGCCTCCTTTGAAATCCCTTCCTACACCCATAATGAGCTTTTTAAAAGTCATTCACATAAATATTTTAAGTAATAACAACTGGTCCATTTTTCCTGTTCTTACGCAGTCCTTACAGTGCTCAAGATCCTAAAATAACCAGTTATTAAACATCTTACACCAGCTTGATAATCACACATTAAATTCCTTTCTGTGATCTCCCTGTTAAGTATACTGTAGACCAATGCTGCATTTACCTGTGGGCCAGATGAGCCAAGGAACAGGGTAACAGTAAATGAGTTTGCTGACCCCCCATAAGTCAAGAAATAAAACAAATATTCCATTTATACAATACGATCTCCTCTTCCACCACTGTAGAATTAAATAACAAAATACTGAAACAGATAAAAAGCCACATAATATGGGATCAAAGTAAGAGAGGAGGAAGGGTCATAGATTAACATTGGAAATGCGTCTGACAAGTGTTACAGACACAAGGTGGGTGAGGTAATATCTTGTATCGGACCAACTTCTGTTGGTGAGAGAGACAAGCTGTCAAGCCACACAGCGCTCTTCTTCAGATCTGTATGGCTCAAAAGCTGTCTCTCTCACTAACAGAAGTTTGTCCAATACAGGATATTACCTCACCCACCTTCTCTCTCTAATACAGTGGTCACCAACCCGTCGATCATGATCGACTGGTCGATTCTAGAGGATCTCCCAGTCGAGCGTGATCTCTGGCGGCATAGAGGGGCTGCTGCTAAGACAGGCTCCCTGCCTGCCCTGGTCCCACATCGCTCCCGGAAGCGGCCAGCGCAGTCCCACAGGCAGGGGCAAGGGGTCTCCCGCTGCGCGCTGCTCCTGCCTGCAAGCACTGCCCCCGCAGCTCCCATTGGCTGGGAATGGGGAGCTGCGGCCAAGAGGAGCTGCAAGGGTGGTGCTTGCAGAGAGGGGTAGCGCGTGAAGGCACGTGTTGCCTGCCCTGCCGCAGGGCCACGTTGGCCCCTTCCAGCGGGGGGTCAGGGTAGGCAGGGAACCTGCCTTAGAGGCAGCCATGCTGCACCACCAACTGGGAGCCGCTGGAGGTACGTGCTGCCCGACGGGAGGCTGCATCCCAACCCCTAACCCTAAGCCCCCTCCTGGAGCCAGAACCCGAACCCCCTCCTGCACCTGAATCCCAGCCCTGAGCCCCCTCCCAGAGCCAGCACTCCCACCCCCTCCTGCACCCCAACGCTCTGCCCCAAACCTGACCCCCTCCCAGAGCCAGCACCCTGTACCCCCTCCTGCACCCCAACAATCTGCCCCAGCCCAGAGCCCTCTCCTGCACCCAAGCTCCCTCCCAGAGCCCACACCCCGCACCCCAATTCCCTGCTCCAGGCTCAGCCCAGAGCCCCCTCCCACACTGCAAATCCCTTGGCCCCAGTCCAGAGCCTGCACCCCCTCCAGCACCCCAAATCCCTACCCCAGCCTGGTAGGGGGAGAGCAAGTGATGGAGAGAGGGGGGGATTGAGTGAGTGGGGTTGGGATTTGGGGGAAGGAGCAGGATTGGTGGTTGAGGTTGTCCTTAAATTCAAAGAGTGATCTTGGGCGTAAAAAGGTTGGAGACCACTGCTCTAATATCCTGGGACTGGCACGGCTACAACTACCCTGCATCTGACGAGTGTTCCCAGCTGCTTTTCAAAAGCAGGCAGGCAGGCAGGGCAGGTGCTGCAGGTGGCCCCTAGAGGAGGGTGTTCCAAACTCTGTGAGCCTCCAGAGCGAACGGACAATCACACTTGCCTAACCATCGTAGCAGAACTCAATGATGGTAGCTGGTATCAAATCAAGAATAGCGTAAAGACAAGGCTCAAGGAAGTAATCTGTAACATAGCCAAGGCTTACACTGGCCAAGACTTTTACCAAAACGGGGCCATCTCAAAAATCAAGTCTGCCACATTACATGTAGGCAGCTCGTTTTCCACGGGTGGTGCAGAAAGTACCACAGGACGGGTGGAATGTTGTTGTAACGGCTCAGTCCTGTGAGAACATCCACTGAATTCTACACGAACAGCAACTGGTGCCAAAGCCCTGAACGGGAGTTGCAGTATCAGAGCTTCTGGGCACAAGTTGCTACTGCAGAACAGGTAAAACATAAGGGATATATAGATTTTCATAAAATGTTTCTCTCCATTTTTGTCTTGATGGGACTGAGGCATGTTTTATGTCCCACTCTCTAAGCAGGTGGGCATGGGGTCCACTGTATTCTCACATATGGCTGAAATTTTGTCTCTTTACCAAGTGTAGCACCAACGCCCTAGGCAACTTCAGGTATGGGACATGTATATTATTTCCTAAATGTAGGCAGCTTGAAGCTAAGGCAATAATTCTATTTGATTGGCCTGGACCAAGACTAAATTAAACCAGCACAGACCAGAACAAAACAGAAATAGTGGAGATGTTTATCCTTTCCCACCATTTGCACAACTAGCATTAGAATAGACTGTGATAAACTATAAAGGGAAACACAGCATTAATTTTTGAAGTGAGAACTATTTTCCCCCACAACCTTTGAACAGAAAAACTTTATTGGGTAACTCACTAAAATCAGTTTCCCCTCCCCCCCCCCCATGCATTACTGAATTTTATTCAGTTGTAGACAAATGTGCTGATGCCACATTTGTGCCCAATTAAGAATAGTGGGCACGTGCTAAAACTCCAGCAATCAATGAACATGCTCATTGACTTTCCTATTCAGTTCAGTTAGTTACTGTTGCCATACAGAGAATCCAATCAATGCCTTACATCTTTTTGTAATCTTTAGTTAAAACTATTAATATTTTTTATTTTTAAAATGAGTCACCATAGGAGGTATGGTGTAAGGTATGATGGGACATGAGACAAGCTTTAGGAATTGGCACTGTCCTGTGGCTCTACCACAGAGCAGCACCACCCAAGGGCGAGGCAGGGGGAAATGCTCAAATAAGTATTTTAAAATAAACCATCACCTTTAATGCTTCAAATCTGGCCACAGAAATCTCCTTATGTCCCATCTATGCTACAGTTATGGTGGTGACTATGGGCTGATTACAACAGAGTTCCATTTTGTAGTATAGCTTAGGACATTAATTGTGTTACTAAAGCCTGGGATAGTTCAAGGCTTCAGCATATTAGTTTCCCCATCTGCACTACAAAATGAAGCCATGTTGTAAATAGGTCCCTTAGAGATATAGATGGGGCTTAAGAAAGAGGGAATTATATGGGCTACCAACAAATGCGAACAGCTGCTACTGCCAGAAGTCTGTGTGAGCATTGCCAAACAAATAAAATGGTTGTCACAGGTGGAGTTGCACTTCAATTTCCTCAACAAAACACATTATGAAGTAATGAATTCAACTAGGTTAATTAAATGAACAAAATTTGCACTTCTATCTAGCCTCAAAGCACTGTACAAACATTTAATGAACGAATTCTCACAACACTGGAAATCAATATTCTAAGGAGCAAGGCCCACTTTTCGGAAGTGGCCTCTGAAAAGCAAACTCTTGGTGTCTAATTTGAGCACCCAAAATTTGAAAGAGAGAAAGTTCAAGGCCACTTTTGAAAATTCAGGCCCAAGTGACACACGGAGTCACGGTGTAATGTTGGGTATGCACCTAGAAGCTCTCATCTTCTGAACCCATGTTCAACTCACTAGATTAAACTGCTTCTCCGTAGCTAACTTGACCAAGATCATGCTACCAATCTGTGACAGGTCCTGTAATACAGATGTGGTCTCCTGCACCTAAAAGTTGTTGAACCAACCAATATAATGATTGGGTAGACTACAGGATGGTTTATGTACTGATGATCTGTATTGCCATCTGGTGAAAGATTTTTCCATAAAGTAATTTTGATCAACACAGACTATTCACTGCCATTGTGTGTGTGGATTTGGAAGTACAGTAAATGAACTCATTAATCCCACTGTCAGATTTGCAAGATCATGTTTTTTTATTTTAGACCTTATGATTTTTAAAGCACGTACAAGTAAAATATTCATTACAAAATTCTGCTTGTTAAAATTTTTGAACTGGTCTACGTCAAAGCATGATTCCAGGACAGAGGTATAAGTGACTTTTTACAGGATGTGATACATAGCACAATAAATAAAGTAGCCTGTCTGTTTGCATGGGATCCTACAAATGAAGATTGTTTTCTCTGCCTTAATCACATGCAGTATTTGTTGAATGTTTTTTCTTTAATCAGCTGCATCTGACATTAAAGTGTGTTTTATTAAAGAGAAAGTCTAGAGGCACTAGCTCCTTCCAAGCCCTGAAAAGAAAAGGCAAAGCAATGTTTTTCAAGTTCACTAGTTCAGAGTAAGATCCCTGAGAACTAGAAAAGGGACACTAAGTCAAGTTTTCCTACAGGGAAACATGTTCGTTAAAGAGGTTACAGGCAAGCTGTTGAAAAGGATCGGACGATAGATAGATAAAGCAAACAAGCTTGTCAGGGTTGCTCCTCTTGAAGAACATAAGTGCTATTACCACGAAAAAACAAAACATTTACCAACATTGTCTGCTTATGTGCAAAAAACCCCAAAAATATGAAGATACAGAACTGGAGTAAATATATTCATGTGGCAGGAAAGTTATGTAGAGATTAGAATACATTGTGTAAGCAGCCCCTTTGTCAAAATGGAAAAGGCTTTCATAGTAGGTATCAAAATTGTAACCCCTTTTGTTTATAAATGTTGCATAAATGACCAAGATAGTGTAACTGATTTCAGAAAATACTACACTGTATTTTGAATGCTGCCACCACCGGAACATACCCAAAGATTTAAGTCATTTCTACCTGAAACTAGTAGGTGAAAAAAACAGCTCCATATAGACTTGGAATATAAAAGTACTCAACCTCAAGGATGCCTGACATGCTCTAGGGTCCAATCTGGACTTCTGAAGTATTGTCTTAACCCATTCTCCTCCAGCCCTGGGCTACAGGTTGTGGTGGATATTTAAGTAGTGCCGTCCCTTGCTCACATTTCAAGTAAGGTCCCAGCACTTTCCTGCTCCCTCACTATGTAGCTAGGGGGCGTAACAAGTGCCCTGGCCAAGCCTCTTTACTTAGGTCTGGTCTATACACAAAAGTGTCATGGATTTGCCTGAAGTGGTGGTGATACACTGATTAACTAAACTGGTGGAACTCTATGTGTAGATCATATTTGAATAGGGAAAACTACAGAGATAAAGCCAGGCTGAAGCATGTTAAAGTGTCCAAACAGTTTGAATCAGTGCAACTGTGCGTTTAGACAAGGTGTTAAGAATGCTAGAGTGCATCACTACAGTGCTTCTGGGACTTTGTGCCAAGCCCCCAAGTACTGGGATGCCCACTGTGCTTGAATGATACACAAATACCAAGGACTGCAGTAAGTTATGCTTTGGGCAGCACTCTCCTCCCTCCTTTACTAGTCATATTATGGGTCACGGTGGGATTCTGCAAAATGCCAGAACCTGGCCCTGAAAGCTGGAATAAAAGTATGAAGGAGACCACACTTGGTCCATGGTCTTCCATTTGTGTAGGTCTGAATGGACTGCATAGAAGATCCTTAAAGCCCTGAGTACAACCTGAATAAGAACTCAGACCATCACCAAGCTTTAGACAAGTTACCATTAGAGTGAGCAACTATCCACTTTGAAAATAAGAATCTGAATAATTTAATAGAAACCCCATGGGTTTATCTTCCATGGGTAGCTCTACTGCCTATGCTATACTTGTTCTGTGGAGTGAGGCCTTTGGCATGCGATAGGGCCAGCCCCACACTTTCCACAAGCATTCACTTAAAAAAAAAAAAAAAAAGAAAAGAAAAAACCCCCACACAAATACATGGAATTTCTTCAGATTATTTATGGCACTTTTCATAAGAGAATAGTGGATAAGCCTTGGTGTCCTGGCCTCATTCCCTCTCTTGATAAAACAGCTGCGGGGTCTTTTGTTAAGTCCATAATGGATACGCAGTTGTTAGAATGTACCAGTGTCAGAGTAATGAGTTATCTCAGAGCTTTACAGATGTGTGTACCACTGTCAGTGTGAGATACAAAGGCCTTTGAAAACTGCTACAGAAAGGATACATCATAGCCATTTCTTACAATTCTTTCTACCATGCATTATTCTGTGCAGTTAAAGCAGTAGCTTAACTCCTGCTTTAATTTTAGTCTTTCATCTGAAACACTCATTTACATTAGGATGACTGTTCTATGGAAAACACAGGGATGGGCAGCTTGGTGGAAGGTCTGCTTTTGCATATTTTTCTTTGTAAATGGACATGCTAGACTTCAGGCTGTTTCCCCCCTCGATTTAGGTCACTTGTAATTGGACGTGTGAGGAAAACGCACAAGCTCAGCTCAGTGTTGCTTAATTTCTTAGTATGCTGATTTGGCAGTTGTCCTACAAAACAGAACAGTTGGATATTTAAAATGGTAATAAAAAAGACAGTGCCACGATAATTAACTTCCACCCCCATAAACCAAGCTCTTTTCATACTACACCTTCCACCCAAGGCCACTTTAAAATTAAACCCAGCCTCTCATGACAGAAAGCATTTCCTTCACAGATTTTTCAAAGTGGAATTTTTGAGTAACAAAAAAGGACATTACATTTCAGTCACACTCAGTTCATCTATCATTATTCTATACACAGCCAAAGTATGACACCTTCCCCTCTCCCCCGCAAAAAAAAAAAAAAAAATCATACTCCACTTCTTAGATCTAAAATCCTTATTAGCAACTTCTGAAATCGGAACGCAGCCTTGACAGACTCCAGCTGCAGTTGCTCCATGACAGATGAAGTAGGACCTGCCAGAGCACCCTTACAGTACCTGGGACAAGTTAAAGTGTGCATGCTGAATTGATCTATGCACCAACCCACAGGACCAGAGACCAAAAAAAGAATAGATCCAGGGCTCTCTAACCTGAAATATATGAGCATTTCCTGTTGGAGCAGCATTTGTACTAGCAACAGAAAGGCCCACCCTCTTGAATACTGTAAGATAGTAGAATTAAAATCCTTTCCCCTGCTCCTCCTGGAAAACTTCTGCACAGCTCTTCATACCACCAGTTCCCTTAATTCCTTCTCTAACCTTCCTGAAGGACACTGCATGGCCCCACCAGGCTAACTGGCTAGCTCACAGGAGTAGTGCCAAGGTTTATGCTGGAGCTTACTGTGCCATGTTCTGCTTACTTCATCACAGGTCCCATGTGCTTTGGGCGGTTTTGGCATAAATCTACATGGTGAGAGAAGAAAGAGAGACAGCTGCCTCCCTCCATGGGCTTCTTCAACTAGTGACTCTGGAGGCTGAGCTGGCAGGTTTTCAAAAGGGCTATCTGGGCTGAGCAAGAAGCCTCTGTTCAAAACAGCCTAATAAAATTCTATTCATCTGCTCATTTGAGGAGAGTAATTTTTGTTTTGGACAGGAAAGTAAAAGGTTAGTCTTCACCACAAGAATAGTCAAGCAGATTTTGTGCTTGAGCATGTAATTTTTAATTATATTTCAAGGTTGACTTAAGATGCCTACCCCAAGATCTAAAATACAGTGGGACATATTTATTCCTTCTGTTCCAAAAGGCGCCCCTTCAACAACAAAAGGCCAAGAAGAATTGGTAACAGGATGATTTTAGCATCACCAAAAGGAAACAGGTTTGCTCCATGACAGCCATAACAGTACACATGTATTTAAAGATCCTGAGTAAAAAATATCATCCCACAATATTTTGCAAAACAGAAGAGATTAGTAAACTACAAACTTTAGAGTCTGTTACCTCTCGGCAATAACTATGAAAAGCAACATATGTCGCACGCCACCATAAAAGCTGATAGTAAAAACAGTACAAAGTGATATACATACCCTGGCTATTTTCGAAGTCTCCATTTTGCAAATGTAATAAGAAACAAGGTTAATACCAGAAATCATCTGTAATGGGAAACTACAAGTCCAAGATGACATAGCAAATGGGGCTGGCCAGTAAGGCACAAAAGCCTTCCTTTGCACATTGGCATCTTACAGGTTTGCAGCAAACAAACTCAACCAATGTCTGAAATGGGAAAAAATCGGCAGTCTTACTGTTTATATAGAAGGATTTTTTTTTTCCCTTTTACTGAAAAGTGATGGACATAAGGAAGGTGTTTGTGCGATAAAAAGATTCTGACAAACCTTCATTTACACACCAAGTTCTATTTTGTAATGTGGTGAGTGAAATGGGCAGCTGATTTATACTCTGGCTAGATGCAGGCAGACACGGTCATATTTTTCTAGACAGCTTTGCCAATGCAATTTGATCATGACCTGCACTGCCCTTGTTATTACAGTCCTGGATCTCATTTGGGGCAGAGAGAGACTGCCAATTGTGGCAAGGTGTGTGGGGTGTGCTGGCAATTTTAATAAAAGAGACTTTAGGAATTAGGATGAGACTAAACTCATTTTCACTTATAGCCAAAAGGGATTTGAACCCAGAAGTGCAAAGCCAGTGGCATTAACCTACTATACCACCTAGGGAGTTTAATACCTTGGCTTGTAATGTTTATATCTCTACTTAAGAGCTGGCACTCACATTTCTTCTGCTACTGTTTTCAAACCTAATTCCCCTCCTGACCTGGGCAATAGAAACAATTCAGAAAGCGTTGCAAATGACAAGAGACTGAGACAAAGCCTCTTAATTCAGTGGAAGTTAACATGAAAGGCAATCTAGGGACACATTTTATTTTACCTCTGAGAAACACAGTACGTTCCTTCTTACCAAACCTCCCTGTTAACTGAAGTACAGTTATGTCCCAAGGCTTGTATTCTTCTAGATGAAGCTGTTAAGTGGCTTCCCAAAGTAAGTGGCTTCAAAGGGACTGTGCTCCAAATGCCATGACCCCTTTAAAGCCAGCTGGTTTGTAAACCTGGCTCTTTTTCCTGTGCTCCCTACTCATGGGCCAACAGCACAGGGTTTTGGCACTCCCCCCACAATCATCCAAAACAGACTGTCTGCAGATTTAGGATAAGAGGGATTGTGTCGTCTTGTAAAGTTAGTCTCATTAAAGGGGACTCTCACTAATAACTGAAACTTATTGAAATGAAAGACTAATACAAAAGTACTTAGATTTCTCGTGAGAGGATGGTCTAGAATGATAATACGTAGTCCTGCCATGAGTGAAGGGGACTAGATGACCTCTCGAGGTCCCTTCCAGTCCTATGAGTCTATATTTGGAATTCTGTTAAAAGTCAGCAATTTTGTTTGAAAACTATGCAAATCACTAAATACTGCTCCTAGAACTTTCCCTTCTGCCACTGTAACCCAGAGAATCTTATGCAGTTGCAAACTCCATGGCAGGTCTAATAGCTAAACAGTCTGAAGAGAACATGACCATTGTTCAGCTATTAGCAATGTGCTAGTTTAATAAAACCTCTCAATTTGCACTGGTGCCCAAGTTACAAATCTTGCCACAATTCAACATTTTAAAAACTGTACACATGAATCAGTTACAATTATGCTGTCAATACAATAATCCTCTAGGTTGACAAAAGTTGGCCTATTATATTTTAAACAATAAAGGAATAGGAAATATAATAATATTCAGCATAAGATTTAACATTCTTATAGCTTCATTTGCTGATAGCATAACCATTTAGGCTTTTTTACATTTCCTAAATCTGATCCCATTTTAAGGAGCAAGAACAATTCAAGCAAATACAAATAAAAACAGAGTCATGTTACAGGCAGCAATAGTCAAGGACAAGAAGGCAATTGATTTGACAAATTTAAGGCCAGCTATTTATAGTTTGAAATATACTGTACTTTTTCATGGCACTTAAAACACCAAAAGTTAGCAGTGAGAGACAAAATTAAATAGGAGTATACAGATTTAAATGTATACTATATATACACACACATAACTTGTTTCTAAAATAGAATGTTTGTCAAGTTTTTCCTGCCCAGCTACAATTAGTTCTGAAAGATCATTTGTGTTTGGCTGCCATGCACACATCTTACGTAATGTCACTGTTTTACTCACTCTAGAGCAAACTGTGACTTGTTAAATCCAAAACAGACCACTCCTTAATTGGTTAAGTCACTAAGGATCATTGAATGCCCCAACGTTTTTTCCTTAAATACAGCTAAATTCAATTATTTCTCAAGAGAACAGCAAACACTTTCCTTAACAATTAGCATGCTGTTCTATTCTACAAAGCTCACTATTATACAAATCAGATTTTGGTCATGCAGCAACAGACCATCCTCACAATAATCTGTCTTGTATTTCAGTCAGTCTAGAAAAAAAGAAGCACTGTTCAATGTTTCACTAACAGGTCATCCTTGCCACTCCATACTCCAAGCTGACAACAGCAGGCTCAGCTTTTGACAACTCCTCCATGTATTCACTGTAGCGATTGTCTGCTGTGTTGCTGCCCTCTATAGTTCGAATGGAGTCATTCATAGGTAACAGAGGCGTCTCCTTCTTAAAGCACGGAGAATTTCTAAGTGCTGGTGAAACAGGATAGACAGACTGCAATGGTTCCTTAGTGAGGAGTTCTTCTGGTTGCCGGTTTCTTTGTTTCATTTTCTGAAATATAACAGGATCTATTAAAATTATTGTTCCTAGTACCCAGCATTTCCTGGGATAAAAATAAAAATTAGAAGCCAAGCTACTTAGACGACTTTCAACACACTTGTCCAAAGCCACGTCCTGACTGGCTGGTTTGGCCTTTTGAGCAACATCGTATCATATCATGTAACAGTACACCAACTCCCAGCTACGCAAAGTGGAGTTTTCAAAGTAGCTAGAGACACCGATTGTGTAAAAATCCTGTTAAGTACCTAATGTATAACAAAAACTAAAACAAACCAACCATTCCTCAACATTCAACCCAAGAATCTGACCACATAAGGAAGCCAAAACATTCCCTTTCAAAGCAGAGTATAATAAATTAAAATGGGTCAAGATTCAGTTGTGAATTTCCATGCAACTGTAGATAATTATTAAAAAAAAAAAATCAAGATGTTAGGAGAGAAAATATTTGAGATAATCTAAAATCTTGATATTCTAAAACATTAATTTACGGGCTTTAAAAAGGAGGTTTCAGATTACTTAATCTGGATCTGTGACATTATGACAGGATTAGCCTAACAGAATCCTTATGTTAAAAAACTTTGCTTCCCAAAGTATCACACATAGGAGGACAGAAACTTCAATTTGGCATTCCAAGATTTTTGCTACAAATAGCAACACTGATTTGTTCATTTGAGAACTTTGGATGGTTAATGACATTTTAATTTCAAGTTTTCAGCATCTTAATTGATGACTATGAAAAAGTTTAGTAAAATATACTTAATCAACCCTAAACCCTGCTTCACAAGTTTGTACTAGAATAAGTGACAATACTTAGCTACAATAGACTTGCCAGATAACAATTTAAAGGGCTGCACAAACAGCGACCTTGTGATGGTCACGCTAAGGGCATGTTGTGGCCTGTGGTAGGCTGACCCATCTCCAATTGGATCTATTCTAGTCCTTACAAATCCTGGCCGTATTTTGAAGAGACATCTTTCCCCGCACCCCAACTCCCCGATCTTCAGGTTACTGTAATGGTGGATATGGTGGAACTAAAGAAGAAAAGGACCAACAAAAGGCAGGGGTTGAGCATGAGTTAGATTACCCAATTGGAAGATCAGGAGAGAATGGAGGAGAGAGGAGGGAGGAAAAGCACCTGTGTCATATTAACAATGGCTTAGGTAACTAAAAGATTTCTGTTCTCCTTGGTTGAGATTATAGAGAAAGGATGCACAATTGTAAGGATGTGCGATTAGCCATACAGTACATATCTATCAGGGAGAGAATTTAACCAGCATTAAATGAACTGCTCTTCTGATGTGAGGCTTTTCCTGCTACCAAAGGACAATACACAGTACAACAGGAGGACAGAATCATTTCAGTTTAAGAGCAAAATGTTTGGAGCCTATATAATCTTGTATGACTACCCAATGCCCGCCCCCCCCCCCCACACACACACACACCAAAACCAATGCAAACTAAACTTTACTTTAAAAAAGCTACACATAATAAGTGCTGTGTCATATAAGGCGGCTATCAGTTTCATTGTTGTAGGATTATGAAAATGAATTTGTCCTTCAGGTTAGAGCTCAGAGTAAGTTTATTTCTTATTTACAATACTCACAGCTTCCAGTTCTTTAAAGTCTTTCTCCAGTTGTTTATTTTGTTCACTCATGGTCATGATGAGATTAAATACAGATTGCCTAGGGTGCATACTTCGGTCAAACTGATGGTACATATTTCTCCAAAACCTGTGTGTACCAAAACACAAAACTGTTTTAACAAGCCGGTCTAACAATAGAAGTGAAGCAAATATAATGTACCTAATGAAACTTACTTAAAATTGAAGGACACTGTGTTAGGCTCCAAGAGGACAAGTTTCTGAGAAAAATCTCGATTGTATAGAGGATTAAGATACTTCTTTTGTTCATCCAGAAGGAATGGCCATAAGGAATAAGTTTTCTCTTTCAGTCTTAAGGTAAGCAGAAATAAGGTCAAGACACTAACTGTGGGTGAAAAGTAGTAATACTAACTCTCAGTCTTACAGTTCACTTCAGTCAAAACAATAAATCCCAACTAGACTGTTGCTTTTCACCTCCACAATTGCCAGAAATGCAGTCATGAATTTAGAATGAGACAGACTATCCAGTTCTTCTATCCATCCATCTTGTGAATTTATAAAACTCCCTTTCACCCGGGTGGCCAAGCACCAAATATTCTTGGGATAATGGAAATTCTGAAACAGTTCTCACGTCACCAACTACTTCAAGAACATTTAACTTATTGTATACAATATAAGTAATAAATCTGAGACTGATTATTGTAGCCACCACCACATTCTCTATGAGACTTATAGTAACAAGATATATCATTACAGGGTGTAATCTTCCCCACTTTTTAAAGAAGACTTAATATAAGGCTCCTTGGACCTCTCTCCAGTCCCTGTGTCATACATCTTGAGCTCAATGACACCTATACCTCAGTTTTAGCCATATCCCAGGAATAAACAAAAATACTAATTTTATTATTGGGTTTAGAGTTAAATAGTGCTTTAGGAAACAATGCTTTGCATAGTTGCAAGAAATGACTCTGAAAGGGGGGAAAAAAGACTTGGGCACTTCAGATCACTGGACAAAATAGTAATAAATGTTCAGGGAGGAATAATTCTGAAGTAGAAGGAGAATGGGCTCTGACTTAAGTTTTTACCCCTCATTAACTTAAATCATTTTGGAAAAAAATACTGGGGGTGGGAAGTCTGAAAATACTTTCATTTTTCCCTTTATGAAATATGAGTACATGCGTTTTTCCTTTCAAAATTCGAAAGAGGTCTCAGACGTGTGAGAATCATTGGTGCTTTCCAATGCAGTTCAGCTACTTTTCCCCCCATTATAGATCATGTCTAGTTGCTTTTATTGAGAGTCCCAGCTGAAGATTTATACAAGTTCTTAGTTTACTGAAGTAAATGAAGAACATTTGCAATAAGTCAGCTTACTTTAGTTCTTCTCGCTCTTTTTGGCAGTTTCCAAGGAAGTTTCCAAATTGGCATGAATGGACGTGTTCATGGATCTGAAGGAGAAAAGCTTCATTGTATTCAAAGGCTTGTGGAAACTGCTCTGTGAGATGCCACACACCTTCTAAAAACTGAGTGAACACGGGAGAGATTTCCTTGGGGTCACCATCCAATTGACCACATCTACAAAAAGTTCCACAAAGACGTCAGAGAAATCCAGAAATTGTTTTTAAATGTGAACAAGCTTTTTAAAAACAAACAAACAAAAAAAACACCCACTGACAAAATCTTCTGCATTTATTTTGACTGGACAGTCAGGAAATACATTCATTTCAATAAGGTACATGTTTACGAACTGTAGGGCAACTCTATCCCAGATAAGTCATGATGTGGAAGGGCACTCCAGGACAAAACACCATGTTTTATGGACCTATCTGGCTAGAATAGCAGAGCCACAAAAGAGACAATTTTGTTTTCAATTTTTAATTTAATTAATGGGCTCAGCTTATGCAGCTCAAGAGAAACTGGCCTGGTTTTAGAGGAAAAATGGTGTCAAATTTGGCTTCTAAATCCATGTTGAGATAATCCTTCCTCTTCATCCTGAGTTTTCAGCATCACATAATAGACAGACAATTATATTTGTAGTGAATAATATACAACAGAAGGCTAGTTAAGTAGCTCTGTAACATCTGGTATTGTGATAGGCCTCAGTGCTACACATTCAGAATCTACCAACTTGAAATAATTGGTAGTCTCCCCACTGTCTTTGTCAGAGCAGATAGGGTATGTCTGCACTGCATCTAGGAGCGAGCATCCCAGTCCAGGTCCAGCGACTTCTGCAAGTGGGGCTCGTGCTAGTATGCTAAAAATAGCTATGTAGATAGTGCTTTGACATTGTGGCTTGGGCTCTGAAGCCTAGGGGTAGGTGGGGGGGCTTCAGAGCATGAGCTTCAGCCCAAGCCACAATGTCACACATCTATGCAGCTATATTTAGTGTGCTAGCACAAGTCAGTGGACAGGCTCACTCCCATATGCAGTGTAGCCATACCAGAGGTTTCCTAGGTGAACTATCATTGCTGGCAGGACTTTGCTCCAAAAGACCAAGAATAAAAAAAGACCAAAAAGAATTGGGAATTTACAGATCTGATAATAAATTATTAAATGTATATGGAGCTTATCAACGGAACATCTGACAATTAACAGCAATTATTTAAGTGGTATTTTCAAATTCATTAATATATTTTTCAAGAAAAAAAATACATTGCAACAAACTCAGCTTCCTTAGCCTACAGCACAACTTAGTTTCATATATTCTGAATGGCTGAAGAAAAGTTATGAATCAGTGCTGCAGTCTCTAAACACACATATGCAGCTCCAAGCTGTCAAACTCAATGAGTTAGATGCCCAATGACTACAGGATTGACAGTTCTAGGGCAACAAAAGTGAGGATCAGACACCACAGCGATGGACACCTATAAGAGCCTCAGTTGCTAACTTTTATCTGTTTTCTCTATTGTCATCCAATTCTTAGTAGCCCTGAAGTTTATATTTGTGATATGGAAACAAATTATCCCATGGGCATTTGAGTAAGCACCAGGTAACAAAACACACAGCTTGTTGCAGAGCTGGCTTACTCGGAGGCACAGAATCCTAGCAACGCTGCAGCAGAATTTAAGTATTAGAGGTTCCATTAAAAAAATATATGTGTATCAATGAAACAGTGATGCAGAATATTGAGCCCTGTTTAATCGCATATGCACAACTCAGTTGACAACTGACGTGACCATTGCACGAACTGGCAAATCTGTAAAATTCTACTTTAGTTGAAAAATGTTGTTTACCTGTCAGAAAATTTGTGTCCAAAAGAGATCCAGTCCTTCTCTATCAAAACCTAGAAGAGAGAGGCATCAGATGTAAAGAAATTATGAACTTCTAGATCTGTGCATTTATACTGACAGATCAACTATCTATAGGTTTTGTTTTTATTTGAATTTATTCACTGTGTGTTACTGCACTTTACACCACTTTGCATTTCTTTTGGTTTCTTGGCATAGTCTTCAATACCTTCAAGGACCCTCTCAAAGGACAGCTGAATGAATACATTTGTAACAACTCTGAAAACTTGGTTTCCATTTTTTTAAAAAGTTTCATTGTTAGTCGACTCAACTGTCTGCCTGATAATCATTATAGTGGCTATGTTAAACCAACTCCACTTTTTAGAGTAAAATAGAGCCCCATTAATTCACATAAGTGACTGGGAGACAGATGGTTAATAGCTGATGTTTGCAAATTAGCGAGTAGGTGAACAAAAATGCAAGATGCATGCATTACCATATGTACTTTGTCAACGGTAGTTTAATTTATAATACATAACAGTATCATAGTAAAATATAATTTAGTACATTTTGTAATAATAAAATCTTGGTAACGTTAGGAATGTAGGGACTGCCCGATCAGATCAGATTGGCATCCTGCCTGAGAGTGGCCAATACCAAGTACTTCAAGGGGGGGGGGGCGGGGGTGAGGGGGGGGGAGAAGAGAGAGGAAATCGCTAAATCCTATAATTGTGCTTTATAAAATAATATGCCCATAGCAGAAGTTCCTTCCTGGCCCCAAGCATTTATCAGTAGTTATATATCCCCCACCTTTTCATCCTTACTGACTACGGATGTTCTCATTAGCCATACAAATAGCTAATCCTTTTTTTGAATCTGACTAAACTCTTGGCCTCAGTGATATTTGTGGCTGTGAGTGCCACGTTACTCACTCGTGTTCTACTAATTTTAAAAGTTGCCTTTTAAAATTCACTGTATCTCCTGTATTGAGAACACGTAAGTAGAAGTGCTTTTCCTACTGATTTTCCTACTCTTTTTGAATATCCCTACTTTATCTCCTCTTATTCTTCATCTCCTCTCTAAACTAGGATGTCCATATCTTCTCATTCATACTGTAGTCTCTCCATGCACCTAATCATGGGTCACTCTCTTTCTAAATCTTTTCTATTTCATCTTTTTTAGGAAAGAGTGACCAGAACTGAACAGTGTTCCGAGTCATCACACTAGTATCTGCCACAAAATCTTTGCTGAGAGATCCCAATAATTTTTGGTTCAGATTATAAAGCATGAGATTTAGGGTGCATGGATTAGCAAATTACTACTATAGTTTAAGCACTTTAGAATTGTAACATTTCATAGGCAATGCTTTAGAATCCTGGTGACTATAACCTCAATCCTGGGATATTTATCTTACCTGCAGGTGTCTAAGGAACTCTATAGTACTGCTGTTTATAAATTAGGTTCCATACATAATTACTCTAAATACACACTTTGCTGTTCATGGACTGTTTTGATTAAGGGTATACATCTCTTTTTTAGAAATACATTAAACTATATGGAAAAAGAATGAAGATTTCTGTGCATCATTTTTGTTTTGTTACAAAAGGCATTGGTTTATGCTGTTACGCTGCACGCTTAGGATTCTTAGATTTAGGGTGTGAGAATAAAAAGAACCATCTAGTTGTATGAGTAGATGCTTACCATGAAGCCTTTGATGGTTCTGTAATATGAATCCAACAAGAGAGATCCAAGGGAACAAACTTGGGAAGTCCTGTCCCACCCATCAGAGCAATGAACTAGCACAGTTGCATTTTCAACTGCTATTGCCTGTAAAGTGGAAAACAAAGCCTAGCAATGCGTGTTCCAAAAAGAGGTAAGTTTCTAGGTAAATTCAAAACCTTATTTTATTCCAAACCTACATCACAGCCCATTTTTAACGGCAGCACTTGAAGCTCATCTGGCAATACACACAGAAATTATTGTATTTGTGAAAATATGCTGCATTCAGTTAAAGCTGGGATCTCCCCTATGCAATGCTATAATGCTCCCCATAAAGATCACAAGATCCAGTTTCCTGCTTGCCCATTGAAGGGGCAAGAACTATTAACGTGATTTCTCATTTTATTTTCCACCTTCCACCGCTTCCAAGAAGTTAAAGTACCCAGAAGCATCTACAGTTTCAACGGACTGCTAGGAAAAAGCCTGACTACACATCCCAGAAATCGAAAGCAAATAAGGACTGCTCAGCTTTTTTTTTTTTTTTTTTTTAAATCCTCTGTCTACTCCACCCCTCAAGAATACGGAGGCATGTGGAGCAAGTAGCTTGGACTCAGGACTTGTCTACACTACAAGTTATGTTGCTCAGAGGTATGAATAAGCCACCCCCCTGAGTGATGTAAGTTACACCCACATAACTGCCAGTGTGGACAGTGTTATGTCAATGGGAAACCTTCTCCTGGTGCCATAACTACCACGTCTCGCGGAGGTGGTTTTATTATGCCAGCGGGAGAGCTCTCTCCCATTGGCATAGAGTGTCTTCACCAAAGGCCCTACAGCTGCACCACTGTAGTACTTCTAGTGTAATCTAGCCCTCAGTCAAATAGGAATTTATGCCTCATTCGTCTAATCATTTGCAGGTCACGTTTAAGAGATGTGCCAGCATTCTAACCTCTAAATAGCCCCAAGCCTCAAGTACTATTTCAGCTAGTAGAAAGTTCTGAGACAAGAATTAGTGCTTCACAAAATACAAAAAAAGTATTTTCTACTTTTTATGAGCCTCATATATGTGTGATTGTGCCAGATTCACATGCACTGAGACACGTCTTTCCACAGAGCTCTA
The DNA here is from genome assembly GCF_015237465.2 of Chelonia mydas. Lineage (NCBI taxonomy): Eukaryota > Metazoa > Chordata > Testudines > Cheloniidae > Chelonia > Chelonia mydas. The sequence goes on from NC_057849.1 coordinate 43,141,692, forward strand.
TCAGCAGCATCCCACAGCATAAATATATGTTTCTAACATGCCAAAAAAGTACACACTTCATGAATTCATCCATAGATGAAGTCGTGCATGTTAGATTTAGCAGATAATAGATAAAACAGCATACAGTAAAGAATGCCTCAAGGTGACAAAGACTGCAAGGCGTAAACACCTCAGAAAAGCACCAGGTACATTAAGAGCCCCAGCACACTGACATCCCTACTTAGAGGTTGATACCCCTCTTAAAAAGTGACCTGCAAATATTTAGATGTTAAAGAGAGTGGCGTACATATAGATTTGTTCTAATGAACAAGGGCACTGAGCATACAACCACTTCAACCTACCCTTTCCCTGCCCACTAATTCACGTCCCCCAAAGTCACAATCAATCAGCTATCTATTCCAGTGTCACACTAACATGTTGTTCTGTGACAAAGGTATCACAGAACATCACTTGTAGCAGCCTATAAATGAGTCAGGGTTTTAATTATTATATGATGTGGATTTGCAGAGATTTTATATCTCAAGAGATAACAAAAGTAGCTGGTTTAAAGCTGCAAACCACACCATGTAATAAAAAAAGTTGCTTACCCTATCCCTATAGGTCAGCGCCAGTGCAGTTCTTTGATAGCTGTGTATCAGAGTATGTTGGGGGGGACTCTGAATAGGAACTGGCTGATTTGACTCTGAAAAGACTTGAACTAAAAGGAAAGAAAGAAGTAAAGTTAGAGTTGTGGGACTGGTCCCCTGCTCACCCCTACTACGTGGAACACTAAGAACATTTAGCTTCCTGCATCCCCATATTCATATATTTGCAGGTCAGGTGATCTCTAAACTACGGCTACCTAGCATAAAACTTGGGTAACCTAACATCCTTTCTTCACACTGGTAGATGGGCAGCCTTCAGAGAAACCTAAAGTATTCGGAGGCACATCTGTTCTCTCGAAATGTACAGAAACATGTTCTGTTTGCACAATGATGTACTTGGTGTGCAGTTATTTCTAACATAATTAAGATTAATAGTGAAGCAAAATATCAACCACTGAGACTATAGCAGCAGCAGCAGCCATCCCCAGTTTATACCTGATAGAATGGTGACAGGCAGAACCATACTTTTCAATCACCATCCCTCCCCCAGAGAAAGAAGGAGCATATGAATTACTTTGGCTAAGATGATAGCAGCATCCAATACAGCTTTGATATGACGCAGCCAGCCAGAGTTCTCCAAACCAGACAAGAAACTGTTGACAGACAAAGCTTTTGTACCACTAACTGAAATAGAAAGAAAAAAGCCATTAAAACTTTCTATGGAGCTGTAGCTCTCTAGGTGGCAAAAAATAAAATAATTACAGGCTGATAATCCCCAGAGTTTAAAAATCTATTTGAATTATTCTCCTCTTTTGGTAAAAGTCTAAGATTCCGAATGTTTCAGAAATGCAAACGAGAGTAATAAATACAATTTTTCATCTAAAATAGATCTTGCAGATATCTGATCATGAGTTACAGAAGTGAAGAGATACTAAGTCACCAGTGTGGTCAAAATGTAATGACAACATTCAAGGAAATAGGATTAGTGGCTCCCAGTAGGAAGAGCTACCTAACCTAAGAGAGGAAGGACAGCACAAGATAAACATGCCACAATCCCAACAGCCTATCAAAAATATTTATCCAGGGAATAAATCACATAACCAGACAATGATTACTCCAGTAAATCACTTTATTTAAATGATAAAGTAAATGTAGTGCTTGTATAGTGCAACGAACTGACGACCTTGGACAGTGAAGCCCTTTGTGTATCTGCAGAACAGATGCACTGCCGCTTCCTTACTATAAGCTCCTCCATATTGCCTCACTAATGTACCTCAGATGTGATACTGGTGGCAGTGGGGGAGGGAAATTAAGGGGAAATCATTAATAGGAGAGGGTAGTTCACCCTCAAATCATTCTGATTTCTCTCCTATCTTCCGAGAGTATCAAATGGGTGCTTCATTGCTATTGAACGTGAAGGACTATTGTTTTTTTTGTGATGTGGACAATTGTCAGTCCACAAGAAACAGGACTTAGGACATCAAGTAATCATAAGACAGTAATAACTTTTTGCCTGTAATTCACTTTGAATCACACACATAACTCTGACTGCCAACCAACCAATCTGGCTTGAACCAGGTCATGTAAATCAAAATAGTTTTGCACTGTTGATACTAGCTGATTGAGAGGTCTGGCCATCAAAAAAGATGAAACAGTTACCCACGTGGCTACCACAAGATCACATGACCATGTGAGTTAAGAGAATTTTTAGCAGAGAGCGAGTGAAGATGTAGCACAGTTAGTGCAAAATCAATCCTTTTAGAACTGGTCTCCGATTTCGGAGTGTGAAAGTAAGTGTAGGTACATTTTATAGCACTCAGATGTCAGAGTATTTTATTTGTGAGTACAGTCAAGAATTGCAACATTTATGTCCTATTGAAAAATCAGGGGTAATACATGCATGTTATAAACCCCAATGGTTTTCTCCCGTAAACCATCTGACATGCTAACAGAATTTTCCCACTTCCACCCAAGACACATTACACGTTAAGGAAAATAGTTTAAGACAAATGACTGAGAATTCATAAGAACTCATTGCCAAGGAATTGTGATTAAAACTAGCACCTACCCCTCAGAAGTCCATAACAGACATTACATTCACTGCTGTCGGTAACAAAGTTTGGAAGTTCCTTGGTGTTTTGCATAGACTAACATTAATAGACCAATGATGTGAGATGGTCACTTATCCTATTTTTAATCATACTCTGTTACCCAACAGAACAAAAAACATACCTTCTAAAAGTTTCTGCAGGCTGGATCTCATTACGTGAATGTTTTCAATTCCAACAAACTGGAATCTAATGTTAGCATAGTTGTCTTCATTTTCATAGCCTTTACCTGCTGCTCTGTTTGCCATTGCATTAAGCTTAGTGGAAGAAAACGCAAATATTTAAAACCAGGAGTTAAAAACTAAATTGTACAATCAAAATATAGATTAAGTAACCAAGCATCTTCAGCAGGACACTCGGTTAAAAAACAAAACTAGCACACATATACCAAACATCCTTCTGGATATCAGATTTGTGGCAGACTAATCTGAAAGGATTACTCTGACAGGAGGATGACACAACATGTAGGGGGGATATGATACATAGAAGACTATGAAAAGTAAAAACAATCAGATCATGTTGAGAGCTGACAAATCTGAATACTATATCCTAATTCTCCTTTCCCCAAATCATAATTGCTTATTTGAAAGATGCCACATCGTAATTAGCCTAAAAGAAAAAAAGTTAGTACTATGAAGTGTTAGGATACCTGAGGTGTGTAATTTGAAGGGGAAAAAAGATCAGTGTAATATGATATCTACAAAATTATGAGGTACAAAAACAACTCCAACTGGGCTGGCTCCATTTCACTCAACAAGTGAGCACTTTTTTTGGAGGCTCCCCTCTTGTGCTCCAGAATCTAATGTTTTACAATTAAAGTTGAATCTTCTAGTCCTTATGATCAAATAAATTTAAAAATAAGAACTTCCGAGTGGAACCAACAAATGTATCTGCCAAAGTCTGCAACAATGGCTCCAATAAGTATCAGCTGCACCACTCTCCTCAGTGTAGTCCTAATGCTGAACTTTAAGAGCTGATCAGATATGATTAACTATTTTATTGTTAACCAAAACACGTAAAAAAGAGAGGAGATCTACAGTCTACTTTAAGCAACGTCTCATTTTGATAACAGATATGGGTGGAGTTTGCTTATAAGCAGAGTTTAGGAAATAATCACCACTTGATATGCCCACCCCTTAATCTGATTAGTGACCAAAGAAGTAAAGATGTAGTAATGTGAAATTGCTTACTGAAATGTGGTATCTAAACAAACTCTAGGGCTTGAAAACTGTCCTGCAGATGCTCCCTCTAGGTTTTACAATTTCTGTCTCTTAATTTCTCCATGCTCCATTGAGGCATACTCACTATAATTCTACCGGTGTGCGCTTGGTTTGTTTGGGTTTTTAAAAACAGCCCTCCAGCTCCACATCCAATGTTATTATAAAATTCAGATCAATGTTACACATTTCATCCCAGTTAGATAGTTAAAAGAAGTTTTAAAACTCAGGGTCTAAAAAAATGGGTGCCCAAATTTGACTCCTAAATCTATGTTTAGGCAGCTAAATAAGTGGCCTAATTTTCACAAGTGCTGAACACCCAACAGCTCTCACTGACTTCAATGGGAGCTATGAGTGCTCAGCACCTTTTAAAACAACAACATTTATTGCTTGAATATGGAGTCTTGCACTGTAGGCACCCATTTTTAAAAATCTTCACCCAAGTTCCTAAGTGAAATGTGTGTTTTGTTTTGGTTAGCTGCCTGAATAAGAAGAGTTACCAAACTCATCTCACATAGATCATGATCATCATATGAAACAGTAATACTTTTGGTCATCAACTGGGACAATTCTGAATCAATGATCTAGAGCAGGGGTTCTCAACCTCTCTCTTTCTGAGGCCCTCCCAATATGCTATAAAAACTCAATGGCCCACCTGTGCCACAACTGTTTTTCTGCATATCCCGTAGATTAAAAGCCACTGTCGGCATTAGGGGGTAGCAAGCAGGGCAATTGCCCGGGCACGCCACAGGGGGCCCCGCAAAGCTAAAATGCTCAGGCTTTGGCTTCAGCCCCGCATAGCAGGGCTTGGGCTTTCTGCCCTGGGCCCCAGTAATTCTAATGCCGGCCCTACCCTCTGGTTTATTTTGGCGGACCCCCTAAAACCTGCTTGCAGATCCTCTAGGGGCCTCAGAACCCTGATTGAGAACCGATGCTGTAGAGATTAAATAGCATGATACAGCATACGCCCAACACCTGAGCCACATAGTGCCCCCAACGGCACTTCCGTATGTATAAAATGATCAAGTAAAAGGTATTTAAGATGAACCCTAAGCTGCAACCCTGACAAAGGTACATACCTTAGGTCGAGTGTCCATGACATACATGTAGTGACGAGCGGGGTTGGCTATACTGATTGCATGCAGCATATTTTCATCCTCCAGACACCTGGCACTGAAACCTGAGAGAGGTTGACTGCATCTGCAAATGGCAGCCTAGTACAGAAAACAAAGAATCGGATAGCAACAGTATATTAAGTAACACCTCTAAAAGAATGCTTTAGATGTGTATTCTATAGAGCTGAAACAGAGTAAATTCTTTTATTTGGCAGACTATGAAGTGAAAGATAAGCTAAGAACTGAAGCAAAGATGCTCTAACTTTTTACATCAAAGTACACTTTTATAGTAGACCTTAAATTTAAGTCCCTGACTGCTGTTCATGGACTTCGAAGATCACATGGCACTTTGATAGTGTAAAGGTTTACCAAATTTTGGAAATAAGCCCAAAGATCTTAGACATCTGTTTACTTCCTAAAAAAAATTAAGTTTAACACACATATCCATTTTTCTTAAAATAAATGCCTGTCTCATGTGTGTACACTCTCAGGATGTTTTCTATTGAATTATTCTCTCCCTAAATACAAGATGAATCCACAATCATTTTGTTCTCTTCTACACATCGCTCAATCTCCAGCCTGGCCAATATAAAAACTGTAGTTCTCTCTTTGACAGCAGTGTTCTTTGAGGGGTGTATCACACATTCCCTGACAGGTAACACCCACAAATACATCCACTCTGTGGATACAACCGGCAGTTGCCTATGTGTAGCTTTACAATACTGGCCCTTCAGAAACTGCTGAACTCACGGGAGCAGTTGACATAACTGCTATTCCCTCGGATATATATCAGGATTGAGATTGACTGCTGCTGCTCCATACAAACAACGCTCCTCTATGGAGTTCCACAGGACTTGATTTTCTCTCTTCCTGCCCTTCCTCCCTCTTTAACAAAATATTTCCATGGTTCACAGCATTTTGGAACAAAAAGATTTTATTCTTGACATTCCAAAAAGTATAAAAAACACAGAGGATCTGATCATCAGCTAATCTTAAAGGCCCTATTTTTGGAACTTTTAAGAGATTCAAATGACTAGTGAAGAATTTTACAGTTGGCTAAGGATGACCTAAGCATCTCATTAGCCATCAGCAGTGTCAGAGATTAAGGAACTAGGATTGTTCTATTAACCTGGGTTATTATACTTACCTCCCTATCTTTCCTGGACCAATGGCATCTGCTGAGAAATAGTTTTAGCCTACTTGTGCTGAAAGGAAATTAGACTGTACCTCTTTATCTCTGTGATAATATGATAACACTGGGAATCTTCCTTTGCTTCTAAATTTGGAGCTACCAACGATTACGGGCTTGCTTGCAGTTCTGGGAACATAAAGTTCTCTGGGATAGGATTCACAAATCTGCAGGACAAAATAAATGTATAATGTAAGTGTTTCATTTACAGACTACATCAAATCTGGTGCAAGATTTCTAACAGTGGACTGCTGTCCTTGCATGAATCATGACAGCTTTGTGGATAAGAAGGTGGTTATAGCAGGGCTAGATAACACAGAGGTAAAAACACTTGCACCTGTCATACAGAAATATGCCCATAATCTTTCCTAATGTACACACACCAGAAGTGATACATGGATTAAAAGGTATGAAACAATGAAATCAAAATCATACACTGTGGAAGGGGACTGAGACATCAGTGTACAGTCTATCAAAATGAGACCACAGAGAATAATTCCACAGTAGTAGTATAGAAAGATCACACCCCTTGCACCTATCCCCGACTTCACTTATGCAAGGGTAGGCTTCTCCCTCACTGAACAACAGGATTTCCATTGCTTACCCTCAAAATAGGACTGTCATTGAGGGAAAATGAGAAAGAAACCATGCTATCCAAAGACTATCCCAACGTCAAAAAACCGAACGGGGAGGGAGAGAGTAGGCTCTCCCATCTTCCGCATCCTTTCACTTTATGCAGCAAACTCATGACTCAAAGGGTATGTGGTTTGCAAGGCACTGCAGATAGCGTGTTGGCCTGGAATCTGAGGTTATGAAATCAAATAGGCATAAAAATAAACATGTTTCCTCCACAGCAACAGATTCTCTAGTATCCTTTACCTCATAATCACGATTAGCATCGGACAACTGCCAGTTAGAGTTTGGCACTCCCATCCGCTTGTATTCTTCTGCAAGGTCAATGAGCTGCCAGCCTTGCAGCCGCTTAGACTCATTTTGTTTTGGATTGTAAGAGAAGGCATACAGTTCATCGTAGCTTGCTAAAGGAAACAAGAAAATAAGATATTATGCATGGAATCAGATCCCAGTGTCATTATTGTCAGAAAAAGGGCAGGAATAGTTGAATTCATCATCTGATGATTATCTTTGTAGTTCTGTAACAGGGCAAGATATTTTATAAACATTCATGGTGGGTAAACTTTTCAAAAATGCCTAAGTCACTTAGACTAAGCCACTTTGGTGCTTTTGAAATATTTTACTTGGTATGTAACTTCCGCCCCAAAGAGTTTACAGTCTGAAGTCACACAAGTTAACTGACAAAGAACGATGAATGGACATCAGCAAGGTAAGTTTGGTGGAACGCAGGTTTCAGTATTTTCTGAAGAATAGGGAGGTTCCTAGCCATAAATCAACTGGGACATCTTCAAGGTTTAAGGGGCAACATTAAGAGTAGCACAAAGTTAGGAGCGGATAAGAGGTAAAGCAGGGGTCTCAAACTCAATTTACCTTAGGGCCAGTGCCAGTCCTCAAATCCTTCCAGCGGGCCAATAATGTCACTAATGCCACCCAGAACCCATCCCCCAAAACTCCGCCCCCCACCTGCCTAAGGCTCTGGGGCGGGGAGGAGGTCTGGGGTAGGGGTGCAGGCTCTGGGAGGGAGTTTCGGGGAAGGAGGGGGTATGTGGGGAGGGGGTGGAGGGTGCAGACTCAGGAGAGGGTTGGAGGGTGTGGCGATTACCTGGGGCTCTAAGGTAGGGTGGGCTGGGGGGGCCTCCGTGTGCTGCTGCTACCCCAGGCACCACCCCTGCAGCTTCCCATTGGTCACAGGGGCACTGGGGCAAGGGCAGCATGCGGAGGCACAGCCCCGCCCTGGGCCACAGGGAAGGGCCAGCAGACATGTGAAGTGAGCAGGCAGACACCGCTCAGCTCCACTGCGTTGCCGGAGCCCCGGGCCATGTAAATAGCCTGGGGGGATGGGGGGGGAGTGCCCGGGGGTGGCAGGTGGGGCCAAGGGCCACGGGCCACAAAACTGCTGGAGCCCCGCAGGCCACATTAGGGAGGTTTGTGGGCCGCAGATTGCCCGCGGGCCGGGAGTTTGAGACCCCTGGAGATAAAGGGTAGTCAGTAGAAAGCTTAGTAGGAGCTCAAAGAATGGGAAGAATTTTAAAAGATGAGGCAGAAATGAATGCAGGTCCAAAATTGTGGCAATCTTTAGAAGCCAAAAAAAAAAAAAATCTTACATTTTCTAGTGGAACAAGACAAAATTTTCCTAACGATTGATCTGATACACAGTTTATATATTAGATTTAATATTTAGAACTGTTGTAAACAACAAAATACAGAAGAAGTTTTTTGGAGAGATCAGATATGAAGATGACAAAAATCAGTTATAAACCTACAAGGATCACTGCTGAAATTTTGAGAACACCACAGTATTCATTTTCAAAGCGTTTTTTACTAGTTTCATAAAGCTTCACTATGTAGTGAAGGAGCGGGGTTGGGGACCAGTATGCACACGCATGCTGTGGTTCCTGGAAGCAGCGGCATGTCAGCCCTCCGGCTCCTATGTTTAGGGGCAGCCAAGGGGTTCTGCGTGCAGGTCCCATTGGCAGGAACTGTGGCCAATGGGAGCTGCAGGGCTGGCACCTGCGGACAGGGCGGTATGCAGAGCCGTCTGGCCACGCAGGAACTGGAGGGGGGACATGCCGCTGCTTCCGGGAGCTGCTTGAGGTAAACACCGCCCAGAGCCTGCACCCCTGAGCCACTCCAGCACTGATCCCCCTTCCTGCCCTCTGAACCCCTCGATCCCAGCCCAGAGCACCCTCCTGCACCCCAAATCCCTCATCCCCAGCCCCACCCCAAAGTCTGTACTGTTTTACACTGCTGAAGACATTTCTAGGGTACAAGGCTTGGGGGCTGGAGGAATTGGTTGGAATCTCCCTCTGTATAATCCATGAATGGCTTAGAGAGCATTCATGCAACTCAGCTGGGTGTCTCTCTCCACAAGTTGATAGCCGAGCGATCACAGCACCTGGACGGGTTTGCTGCTTATCACTGGCATAACATTATGAGAGACAGCCCAGGCTGAAAAGTTTAAGGGGACTCAGTGGTACCACAGTCTAGGTTATACCCCGAGGGATGTGACAACCAGCAGTGACTTTTATAAATGCAGTTTCACAATCACTTAAGATCTCACCTTCTCCCATACCCGTATGTCAGCACACTCAAAACTACAGAATAACAGTTACCAAAACTATGCACAACAGATCAATGGCTTTCTGTGTTTATGCTGCTCAATTTCAGAGACTTTATAGAAGCCTCACATTTAATAACAGAAATAGCACAAAGCCCAGAGTTGTTTTGCAGAATGGTGGCACAAACATACACTGCAAGGTCTTGTGCACTTGAAAGTCATACCTGGTTTTGACAGTTGCAGCAACGAGTTGTAAATGTCATGACAATCCCTTTCTCTGGGAACAATAAAGTGAACTACCCTGAAGTTCTTGCACTGGATCACAAGAGGGCAGCCTGAAGTAGTCAAGGCAAGTTTCTCCACTGCAGCGATATGATGATGTAGTATCTATGGCACACAAGAATTCATAATTCAAGTCTTACTGTAAGATGTTAATCAATAGCACTTTAAAATATACTCTTGAAAAGAGACAAAGTAATTGTAAAACATAACTGAACAAGCTAGTCAAAAATCCTAATACAATAGGTTTAATTTGTTAAAGAAATCCCTGACACTGGCATTGTGGTCAACCTATCCTAACCATTTATTTGAAATTATGCTCCATCTCTTCCCCTAAACTTCAAAGGATTACCAGTATGTCACAAACTTCAAGTGAATCTCTTTCTTCACACATAATGCAAATTTAAATCTTCAAAAAGGCAGGGACTTTCTATAAAGCTCCGTTGGCTGAAAAGCTGTATCCATTTAGGTGTTGGGAAGATATGCAGTTGGTTGCTTTCCATGTCTGGGAGTGCTCTTAAGTTCAAAGCATCAAACATTTTTCCATAGGAAAATTTCATTTTTGCCACACACACACACACACAAAAAATCAATTTTCTGTCATGAAAATCAAAATGGGGGTTCCTCAGCTCCCTGTCTAGAAGGCTTTTGTCAATTTTGCTTTCCTTCTGTAGGCTGTGAAATTGACACAATTTTACAGGAGGGCTGCTCAGGTTGAACACCCTAGCTTTCGGCCTCTCCAACACCAGAGCTGATGGTAGTGAGGGAGAGACAGGAAGGCTGAGCACCCTGCTCTTTGACAAGAGCCTCTCAGGCCTGCTGTCAGTTTCATTTTCTGCCAGATTATTCCAGGCCAGCAGCTGTGAAGGCTAAAAAGTTTTGGTTCTCCAGAAACAGAATTTTTCTTGAAACCCGTTTTTGTGAAAAAAATATAGCATTTCACCCCAGGCCAGGAGGAAAACATGGAATCTTTTGCAGGAAGGGATTTCCTCAAACTTTAGTTTTAAGGAGTTGGACCACTACTTAATATGCAGAAGATGGACTTTCTACTGAAGAATGTGAAGGTTACCTTACATTTATGCCTATAACTGTAGTTTATGTTAGTGCTCTTTACTTCTGACATCTATTCCTAGAATCAGCCTCTGTACCCACACAAGTGTGAGCTAGGAGGCAGCATAATCTGTTCCTGGGGAACAGGATGAAAAGAGAGAGATGAGAAAGATCTACTATGAATTATTCTACAGCTACTCATCTGGATGATCTAGATGTTAAACTCCAAAGTCAGTTCCATACAACTTCTCCTCCACCAAACCACCACCTCAACCATAATACATGTCCTTTGACGGAAGAAAAAGTTAACATAGGAATTTTACGAAATTATTTTATACAGACACGTAAACACAACAGATCAAATATGGAAAAATGCATGTGAGATTTAACAGCTGTGCCCCTATGCAGGAAAGCCACAGATGCACTCTGCTTCATCTGAGACACTGAAGGGAGCATACTATTCAGTCCTCTTACTACCACAGTTGTTTTCTCCTCTTAAGACTCAAATAAAATTAGACAGGCGTTTAAGAAAGCATTTTGCGAGACATGTATTTGAGAGGATGGGACTAGATTTCAATAACAGAATTTTATACAGTGAAACCCAGTTTATCCGATCTAATTGGGACCGGGGCCAAATCAGATAATCAAAAATCCAGATAATCCAGAGAACGGGCAAAGAGCTTCAACCCCTGGCAGCAGGGCCCAGGGCTGATAGTGGGAGCTGAGCCCTGCCACCAGGGAGTTTGATTTGGTTAACATGGAGAGCCGGATAATGTAGGCTCAGATAAATGGGGTTCTACTATACTAACAATGATTAAAGATGCTCTTCTATTGAACTAAATTTATAGAAAGAGTATATATAAGTTGTACCGTGGATAGAACTGGACTGACTTCAAGGATGTTAAAATGAAGTAAAGCACAATGGGAACAATCAGTGCTTTTGAACCTTTTTTTTTTTTTTTTTTTTTTTTTTTAAACACACATATACAGCACCTTTTGTTGTGAAGGATTCCAAAGCTTCTTCAAAACTATATACTGTATCCACAGAAACACTGAAGCACAGATTCCTCTGAGAGCACGGGCAGCAGCTAGCCAAGCAGGTAACCAGGATACAGGACTACGGTCATAGCTGAGAAGCTCATACCTTTTTGAAAAACCTACAAGATCTTTAGTGTTCATGCAGAACTGAGACCCTTGGGTCTTGTTGTCTCATTTAAGGCTACAAGGATTTGAACCTGGAGTTCAAGGAAATCTAGGTATGTTAAACCTGATGCTTAGATCACTAAACAATCTCCTCTCATCTGATAGCACAGAAAGTCAAAGAGGTAGAGATCTAAACAAAGTCACCACACACACACAAATGGAGAACTAATTTGGCATGACCATCTTTGAATAGACAAGAAATGGAAATTAGGTGCATAATTACTTGATTTTTAGAGATACCAAGCACCCACAGCTCCCACCTTTGAAAATCAGGCAGCTATTTTTAAGTGCTTAAATAATATGGATTTATTTTAGACACCCATGTTTGACATTAGCCATAATGACAAGATGCAGCACTTAAGCCTGGTCACTGGTGCACAGTAAGAGTACAGATTATGGATCTGTTCCTTATTGTTTGTGTGCATCATGAAGTAGGGGAAAATATGAGAGAAACTATATCCAATTAATTATTTATCTTTAATTACATATGCACAAGAAAAAAAAAGGAAAAGAAAACACATTTGGAGAAGCTGCGTATTTTCAGGCTACAAGGTAATGCATTTGATATCCTTACCCAAGTCTCCTTCTGGCTAGAGTCTATAAATAACAGATGAGTTGCTGTAAGGTACAGAGTTCCCGTTAATGATTTGTTGCTGGTGCTGAAACGGTCTATTAATTTCACCTGCTCTACCTGTAAGAGGGAAAAAACAAACATTTTACAGGAAGTAAAAAACGACTGAACATCAGGGTGAAAAACCTTCCCTGACAGTGAGATCTATCAGCCTGTGGAATAATCTTGAAAGTGGTGGAAGCTCAAATGCATTGCACATTTAAAACTACACGGGACAAATACTAGGAAGCAAGCAATAGCAAACAAATCTGATTTGCCAGGAAGACTAGCTAGATAACCTAGGTAATCCCGTCCGTTCAAGACAATGCACAATAAAGACAAGGTTAGGATCATAAGTAGATTCAATTCTCATCTGTAAAGTTAAAGTTTTTCAAATAAAGAGTCACCTTCTGTTCTGCTACGTATTAGGGATTATTTTCCACTAGGGTTGATCGGTGTATTTAAAGAACCGTTTTGAAAGCAAGAGGTATAATTTGCTAAAGTAGAAAACTTGTAGCATCCAAGTCTATCTGAAGTATAGCAGCAAATCCTCAAGCCATAGTAAGTATATTATCCTATTATGTAGAGATCTCGAGTACTGAATTAACATCTTTTTTTCCTTCTGAGGTTTTCTGTATCCCTGTCAGAGCCCACGGACCAACTTGCCCTGACTTCCTTTTCACTCTCGCTTTGTACTGTTCCCACCCTCCAAAACCTAGGTCACGGTATAATGACTTGCTCTCTGGTAGTGAACTGGAAACTCCCAGTAAAATGGAAACAAGGGCTACTATCAGCAAAAAAAGGAGTACTTGTGGCACCTTAGAGACTAACTAATTTATTTGAGCATAAGCTTGTGAGCTGTAGCTCATGAAAGCTTATGCTCAAATAAATTGGTTAGTCTCTAAGGTGCCACAAGTACTCCTTTTCTTTTTGCGAATACAGACTAACACGGCTGCTACTCTGAAACCTATCAGCAAAAAGACATTCTCCTAAAATGGCAGAGGAGTTGTTTTTAGACTAGAAAGCTCTTGCACGGAGAGATTTCTCATGCTGGCACCCAACCAAAAATCTTCCCATCCTTAACCCCAATAAAGGAATATATCATAAAAAGGGGTTTTAGATAGCCCACAATTTAGCTGGAGTGAACAAAGCTCTTTACAAACTCCACAGAGTTTGTTTTACAAGAAACAAATGTTACATGATCCTATATGTGAAATACCACAACACAAAAGGACTACAGTGAAAGGCTGGTCTGTGTAGTCATTATTTCTTGGCAGGACTGTCTCATTAGTGCCAAGTTAGAGCTGTGTTGCTAGGGGCCCAATGCTACTCCCATTAAAGTCAATGGCACAATGCCCAATCACTTCTCTGGCAGCAGGATCAGCACCCAGCAGAGGTGGCTGTGACAGCATAGATAGAGCCCTGGATCAGCAAAGCAGGCATCTGCATTTCCTAGATATTACCTTGATAATGCAGGCACAGATAACTGTATCTAGATGACCCCAAATGGTACAGATTTGATTGTTAAACCACTAAAGCCATTTAAAAAAAAAAAAAGTCAAGTGCAGTGGGAAGGATAGGTTGTGTGCACACTGTTCTAATGAACCATTAACAGTATGCCACAACTCAAAGGGGGGAGGGGGGGAGATTAAAACAAGTCATAGTTTCTCAGTTTTATAGAAAAAGGGATTTAAAAAAGGATACAATATAAAAGATGGCCTGCATTTGCAATATAAATAAAATTAAAACAAATCTAAGAATATACAGCAAAGAAAATGCCAGGGGGCATCACTCTAAGTAGTTTGGAAGCAATATTTTGACAAAAAATTACCTTGTCTCTAAGAATTTTAGAGAGCTTTCAATAGCAGGATAGAAAACAGTCACCCCAACAATATATGAAATCTATTTACAGTAACCAGAGTCACAGGAGAGGGCTGAGTAATTGATTGGGACTGGTAGTGATGATCAAAGACTGCATAACAAAGGACACGTCTGAATGTTCTCTAATAAGATGGCTAGTACATCACAGAAGAAAAATACAACAATCAAGTCTTGCCTTCCAAGTGTTTAAAGGGTGATTAAACTCTGAGAGGTAACTAAAAATGGTATTCTGTCATTCCAGGTTTACTGTCTCGCCATGACTCCATATCAAATTTGCTCAGGTTACAAATAGAGATTTCCTGCCCTCAACACCCTTACTAAATACCATGCCTGCAAGCTCATCCTGAGATACAACAGCATAGTTGTACTCTTTCTGACAAGTATTACTAGTAAAAGACCCTACAGTGGAATTGACTCAGAAGTACTGATGATCTTTGAAGCAGAAATTAATCCCATAACTGTATTGTTCTACAGTAGTAAAGATAAAAAGTAATAACTGAATTATTTCACTAAAAGAAGATTTGAATTGGAATACATATAAGAAACAGATCTATGGTGCCATTTTTGCACAGTCTCTTTTCTGAGCATAACCATACTATTTCCTTAGGCTAACCAAAGAGTGACAAACTGTCACTCCTGTACAATGTAAGTATCTAAGTACATTGCAAAAGCTTGGCCAGACACTTGTAGAGTTCATTTCAGATTTGTTTTAAAAAAGTCAAGAGCACCATAACTGGAAAGTCCGTCCACAGGCTGAACACAGTTATTTGTATGGCTTTATAGATTATAGAGTCAGTGATAAGAAGACTGGATGCATGTGTCAACAGTTCTCATGGGTAGAATACTGGGCCCAACAATTGCTGCTCTTTAAATATTCTGTGACTGTGTGGTTAGGCTCCAGCGCACCACTGTTATTGCTCCACTGAGCACTAAGGGGGCACTACCAGGGGAACTGAGGCAGAAGCCCAGGGACTGGGCTCCCCTAACCCCACTTCACATAGAATCCATCTCACTCACACTTCCCTTTATCTTTATTTTGCATGTTTAGTTCGAAGATGAACAATGGATACAATTTTGGAATGTATGTAAGGATTTAGAAGCGTAAATCCCATTTTCAAATGCAATTTAAGCACTTCAAAGTGTAAATCTCATTGAAAGAGAATGGGATTTACGTTCCCAAGTCAATTAGGTGCTTTACAAAATTTTACTCAGTATGTGCTGTAACAGCAATGAACACTAAGGGCAACTCCAAAGTTCCAAAGAGAATTTACAATTACAAACTCAATCCACAATAAAATAGCCTCATTACTGAGACTGGAAAGGGAAGGGAAGGAACTTCATGATTACCTCTTCAGGTTAATGTTCTCACTGCCAGCCCATTGGTCCAGAGCTGCGTGTCATTGCATTCTTGCCACTAGACCCACTATAAGTTCTGCCTTCAAGCCAGGATTCCATTTGCAGCATTCATAGTTTGTTTAGCCATTTACTATGCCATCCATGTGGAAAAACAAAATCTCCAAAGAGCAGTCAGATTAAAAAAGTAAATATGCCTCCCGTAACAGTCAGAACAAAGTCCAGCCTAAACTATTATGCAGAAGAGATTCACAAGATATTTATATTTTAATTGCCCCACTTCCCATGATAGATCTGCTTACATTTATTATCAACTGGTATATGCCTGCCTGCCTTCTTCCACTCCCACGCACATTATATCCTCCAAAGTTTATTTTGAAAAAAAAACAAACAAATAAACAAAGCAAGCACATTAGTAGACATGTTTCATAATTGAACAGAGTCCTTTCATAACCAACCTTGGTCATTTCTGCCAATTAAACCCCACATTTTAATGTGAATTATTTCAGCAGGAATAATTTCAAAGTAATATTAGACTCTGACAGAGCATCCTCAAAAAAATTCATGACATACAATTTAAATTTCCTTTTTTAAAAATTACATTTTTCTCTCTTCATCTGATTTTTGACAAGAGAAACTAAGGCCCAATTCCTGCAATTGACTCTGTACAGTCAAATCCTGTGCCCATCCTGAGCCTCATTGATTCCGATGGGATTGGGCCTACACAGAGCTAGGTGAAGGTTTGTTGCCAAAATAACTACTTGGAAATTCGTGAATCCAGCCAGCTAAACCAGTTTCCTGTCAAATGTAAAGTAAAAATATCTATATTCTGGATTGCTACTTTCATTTACAAGAGTTAAAATTAGCTGTAGTAAAAACAAAATTCTCAAACATTACTTAAAATGACAATGTTCCTTTCAATATATTCACTTGTCTCTAGTATGTTAGTTTTGTGTAACATAGTAAGTCTTAATTTATGTAGCTTTGTTGGCAAGCAGCTGACTGATCAGACCCTCCCCAGCCATAATGAGTTTTATAATGATGCATAAAGAAAATTAAAAACTGATAACCTGCTCCCTTAATTAAATATTGGTTATAACTACAGTACTTTAAAACTGGAACATGACATCATCGCCTTCCTTCATATGTCTATAAATCCAGTTTATGGTCAGACTGCCTGATCATTAAATGAGTAGCTTGTAAGGTGATGGCTTCTGGGGAACTGCAGATAATGCACGTTTCAGAGTAGCAGCCGTGTTAGTCTGTATTCGCACAAAGAAAAGGAGTACTTGTGGCACCTTAGAGACTAACAAATTTATTTGAGCATAAGCTTTCATGAGCTACAGCTCACTTGCTTATGCTCAAATAAATTTGTTAGTCTCTGAGATGCCACAAGTACTCCTTTTCTTTTTGCAGATAATGCAGTCTTCAGCAGCCTTTGCAGACAGCAGCACTCCCTCTCTTCTTGCTGGAGGCTGAACTACAACTCATTCTGCATATCAAAAAACTCCATACACCACAGAAACACAGACATCAAGTAGTTTCAGCCTAGGAACATTTTTGCTTCTGCCGTTTGCTTCTTTATAACATATAAAGAGGGCCCGAAAGTTTTGTTTATTTTAAATTACCCTTACTTCTTTTCTTTAAGATAGGGAAAATAACTGGAATGTCTACTCTGGTCTAAGTGGTTTTTCTGGAGATGTCCCAGAGAATGCATTCTGTTAGCTCTCACACTAACTGAGGGGGCAGGGGTGATGAATCTTTAACAAGGCATTCTTTCTCCAAAGAATGACCTACTGAAATTAGAAAACAGATGCACACAAGTTTTAAAAAGTTACTAAATATCCTCTCAGTCATCCTTCACTCTCTTGATTCGTGGTATCATTGGAGTAGTTTTGCAGACATCATCATCTACGCTAGGGACATTTTCTAAATATTTCCCACCACAACAATAATTCATGTCAATTTGTGTTTACAATGTTAGAAATACTAGAGTAGACTAGCACTCAGCACTTCACTGTCATTGACTTTGCTCAGAATAGGTCTAATTGACATGGTATTAAAGATGCTGGCAGTCTATCTACACTAGAGCCATGATCCAGCATGTGTAGTCCTTTATGCCTGTGCAGGGCTCTACTGAAGTCAACTGGGCTCTGCACTGGCGCATGGATCGCCACACATGAATCAGCTTGGATGATGACTGTTTATAGTTCCCAGTAGAGCTAGAACACAACTGACAGGGCCTGTAAAGAACTAAAAATTGTTTCAGATCCAGTTTTTTCCCTTTGCAGGTCATCTTTAAAGAGGAACCATCAATTTAAAAATCACATTTCTGTATGAATTTTCCCTGCTATTCATATAAAAATAAACCAGAAAACCAGAAAGGGGGAAGAGAGTTTCCATTTCTCTGCCTGTTTACTTTGTACACAAGAGGTTATCAGATGCACAATCACTTGCACCATTTCCTCTGCATGACTTCTGTTTGTGTCTTTCACCCAGCAAAGGAAAACATTTAAAAAAAAAAAAAGATTTGATTGTAAAACCACAGGAAATGACAGAGAAACACACTCGGGGGGGGAGGGGGGTGGGAACTACTGGCAACTATTTTTAACTCCTTTTGAACATAATTAGATTTCCAGCTGACAAGTCCCTTTAATGGGGTGTACACTGAATATTTTCCCTTATATCCTGCTCTGGCTGGGGAAGACAGGAGATGACTTGATCTGGAAAGTCTGCTCCATCCCTACCTTCCGTGATCCGGGAGGCACAGGAGGAAAAACGCATCCTGTGACCGCTCCCATCGGAAACCCTGTCAGCGCAGAGCGGCGAGAACACAGGCAGGGAGGGCGAGGTGGCTTTGCGGAGAGACTTTCCCCACTCTCTGTTTTGTTTGCATTTCACAGACCTGCTGCACCAAACCGGCCGCGACTCCAAAGGCCGAGAGGGGTGGGGAAGGATCCTGCCGGCAAAGAGGGGCTCCGGCCCCGGCCCCCTCTCCCTCTGTCCGTACCCACTGTCCCTCACAGCGCTGCCAGCGCAGCAGAGACTCACCAGCCGCGCCGGGCGCGGAGCAAGCCTCACCCGCCACCCTCCCGGCAGCATCTCCCCAAAGGTCCCCTCCCCATGGCGCCGCCGCGCCCCCCCCAATCCTACCCCCAACCACCCCACGGCCCCCGCCCCCAGCCTCCCAGCGCGCCCCCGCACCCAGCTCCTCACTGCCCCCGGCCCCCCACAGCGCCCTCCCGCACCCGGCCTCCGATGGCCCCGCCGCGCGGGGAGGGGGCGGCGGGTACCTTGGTGGTGCGGATGTGCTCCATGGTAGCTGCTGCCGCCGCCGCCCCGCTACGCCCAGCGTCTCCCCGCCGGAGTCGCCGTCACCTAGAGACATTTCCTGAAAAGAGCCGGGGGTAGTCGGCGAGGGAGCGGCCAGAACTGCCTGGGAAGAGGCCGCGCAGCGCCCCCTGCCGGCTGGGGGACTCATCGGGCTCTTCCCGCGCCCCGCCCAGGCGCTGCGGGTGGGAGGGGATGTGACGAGCTCTGAACCCGCCCCCGCGTTAAAGGCCAGAGCCCTGTGAGCCCGCCTCCGACCTGCCCAGCAGCAGCACCTCCCTTACCATGGTGGGAACCACACAAAACTGTGCAGGGCAGGGCCCAGCAGGCACCAGTTAACCCCACTTCAGACTGGGGGTTCTCCCCAAAACCTCAACTAAATGCGAACCCCGCCATGATATCCACCCTAGGTAAAATAACCCAGCCCTCAGGGGCGCTGACACCTTACAGGAGGCAAGAGCCTTAGCCGCCCCAACCCACCTTCTCCTTTACTTTAAGAGGTACCCCTGACCCACTTCTCCCTGTTTTGGTGCTTTACATGCTATGTCACATAGCAGGTCAATATACAGATCACTTTATTTTATGTTGCTGAACATTACAACATAACTGTTTATTAGTTCATGGGAGGCATCTGGAGTATGAGACACATCTTGAAAATCTAAAGAAAGAATTAAGGCCCCAGTCCTACAACAAGCTCTGGGTAGATGCAGGGATCCACCCAGGTGGACCTCAGGGTAGGATCATGGCCCACATTCCCAATTCACCAGCCTACATCTTCCCAAACAATTGAGGGAAGTGGGGAGTTTTGCAGAGTACAGGTCCGGACTGTGGTGACTCAGGAAGCAAATTCCAAAGCTGATAATCATGATTATAATCATGCAGATTATGATAGGCTGTAATACATCATTTGGATCACAAATAAAGCATGGTGTGGTGCTTCTTAAAAATAAGTTTTGGCCTTCATCTCCCATGAAACACAGGTGACAGCCCTACCTTTAAATCTTCTCTTTGTGTCACACCATTAATGTTATAGTCACTAATCTATTAAATTCACCAGTTCTCATGTTAAATTTCTCAGTGACAGACCCCAGTGTTGAAGGTCCCCTGGGGCATCCTCTGACCACCTCTTACCAGGAGGCTTCTATGAAATATAAAGCTGTCCTCCTCTGACGGAACCTCCCTGAGGAAGTCAACAGTGGAAACACTACCTCTCCCCTTCCCAATGTATCAGTCCATCTGGCACAGCAAGTCACTACCTTCCTGCTCCCAAGAGTGGGTGAATTTGGACCAAAGTTCCTAAAGATTTTTGAGAATGAAAAGTGCAATAAAATTATTATTATATTAGTTATTTAAACATAGTTATGCACACAGATATGACACAGGATTTCACAGCTGCAGACTGACGCAAATACTACAGATGGATTTTAAACTAGGATTAGATCATTTTATGTCCATCAGTAACATTTGCAGCTCAGTAAGCCAAGGCATGTAATAAATGTTATCAAACTCAGACTTCAACAGTGTCTAAGAAAAAGGACTTGAAATTCTAGATACGGAGTACATCACAGCCTGAATCAAACCATCTCAAGACTTGTTTGAAGAAAGATAGCCTCCAGCAAACCAGTTGCTCATGACATTTGAAAATATACCTACTGACAATCAATGATCAACAATACATTCAGGCTCCAAGGTAATATTGAAAAATGAGGACTGGTCTCTCCTGACTGTCGAAAGCACGTTCTCAATTCCACCAGGACCTTCGGGTTTCTCTGTGTGTATGTGCTTCTCATGAATCACCAACTTCCTGTAAGTCTCCTTCCTGTTTGGTGTCTTTCGACCAGAAGGCCTCATGACTTCATATTTACTTGTAAAAGAAAGTTTTAAATAAAAAAATAACTACTCCAGAACCAAATAATACTCAAAATACCTGTTTGTATACTTCCCAATGGATTTTCTGGGGGGCCGCCTGAACAAGCACAATGTATGACCTTGCAAAAATCTAGATTTCTGAGTCAGGGGCTGGCAAAAGAGGCTGGGGTCTATAAGCAAAGAAGCAATCTCCTGTTTTTTGTTCCTCCTGCATTCAGAGAAGAAAGACTTTATACGTTCCTTGTAATTTGTCAAGATTGTATCAAAGAAAATACCTGACTCTATAATTAATTTCTACTCCCCACTGGAACAACCTCAGGACCTAAAATTTTGACTAGCTGCTAAGATCAAAAAGGGGCAACACTATGTATACACAAAGTATATACCATGCCCAGACATATACAAACAATATATAGATATATATCCTTGATGCTCTGGAAGATGTGAGGGAAATAGCTACCAATTGGCTTCCCCAAAGATCCTCTTAGAGCTAAAAGATGTATGGGCCATCAACAGCCCCCTTCTGAAGATCCCACTATCCCTGGAAAAGGATGTTGAACCTGCCAGTGTCATCCCTCTTACAGATATTTTGTGCATACAAAGGGAACTGGACAAAAGGGTCAGAATCATCTCTGATGATCCCAGTGCTTTGGAGAAAAGGCTGATCCACTGCTCTGCATTCTATAAAGATCGAGGTGTCCCCCAGGGAAATGAGCTGCCAGAAACCTCCTCCAAAGTTACTGCTTGAGGAGGAGGGATCAGGCCACCAACAGTTGTCCACTGACGAGCCTGCTGCTCTATTTGGGGGGTCAGAACACCAGGAACTTCGCTAAGATGTACTTGTTTAGGGGTCTTCACCGGTTCACTAGCAGTCATCCACCTATTGAACACAGTAGCTACCTAAGCTCTTTCCACACTATGGTTGAAACCATAATATCATCAAAGACCATAGGACACAGGACTGAAAGGGCCTCCTGGGTTGTCAAGTCCCCTGCTATTACAGGCAATGGTAACAGATGACAGAACGAGGAGTAATGGTCTCAAGTTGCAATGGGGGAGGTTTAGATTGGATATTAGGAAAAACTTTTTCACTAAGAGGGTGGTGAAACACTGGAATGCGTTACCTAGGGAGGTGGTAGAATCTCCTTCCTTAGAGGTTTTTAAGGTCAGGCTTGACAAAGCCCTGGCTGGGATGATTTAACTGGGAATTGGTCCTGCTTTGAGCAGGGGGTTGGACTAGATGACCTCCTGAGGTCCCTTCCAACCCCGATATTCTATAATTCTATGAACCCCAACATAATCCCATTCACAAAAATTATCAAGCTACATTTTAAAACTACTTAGGTTCCCTCCTATACACTCCAATTGGAATGCTGTCACAGAACCTCACTCCTTTGATGGTTAGAAATCTTCTTCTAATTTCTGGCCTAAATTTATTCATGGCCAGTTTATACCTATTTGTCCTTGTGTCGACATTGTCCTTTAGGTTAATTAGCTCTTCTCCCACTCCCTGGTCACTTCCTTCCCTCCTTTTCCTATTTAGGAACATCTTTTCCTATTTTATTACTATAATGACCACCCCCAACATGTTATGCCTACGTTTGTCTGGTTTTGTACTGTCTGACTTCGCAGCTTTGATGAGTTGTAAAACTGCATAATTGCGTAAGTCTACTGGAGACCCTGTGATGCGTGCTGTGTTCAGAAACATAAACAAACATACATTCCCACTCAGCCTTCATTTTGCTGGCTAAACAAGCCAAGCTCTTTTAGTTTTCTATTGTTTTTATTAGTTATTCCATTTCCCTGATCATCCTAGCAGCCCTTCTCTGCAGCTTTCTAGATTGAATTCATCTTTATTGAACATGGGTGATCAGAACTGTACACAGTACTCCAGATGAGGTTGTTGGAATTATTAATATTTATACAGAGTATTACCACAACACTAATTTAACCATAAATTCCTTTATTAAATCTGAAGGCCAAATGGTATTTATACAATTGCTCTGAACAAGCCTAAATAATAAGCAATTTACCATACCCAATGCAGTAACAAAACATTTATAAACATTTGATCAAGAATAAGATACTTACAAATAAACTAACTCCAGGGGTAATTAGATCCAGGTTGGTCGGCTCAAACATGGTCAGGCAGGTATTAGCAATGAACCCTTTCAGAGTTTACTTTTTATACTCTTCAACAAACAAGAGATGTCATTGCCAAGTACTGACTTCACCTAAAAATCAATTGGAGACAGATCACCCTTATTTCCGGTTTTACTCCCGATAAGATTTACAACCTCCTTCCTTCCCTAGGTCTTTCCTCTCCACCTTCTTGCTGACTAGCAGTTTTTTCATTGCACCTGGATTCACATAGGTGTTAACACCGGTGTGTGGGTTGGGACAGGCCATGTTGGCTCATTTTAAGACAGATTCTCTTTATTTAAAACCATCTGCAGTCATCCCTATCAGTCAGACGCCTTCTTTTTAGAAACTTCCCCTTATCTCATTATTCTTTGAAACAGATGTCCTCCCAACTTCATTCCTTCTGGCCTTATAATTAATTATTTTCAAGGCCTTTCCTTCTAATTGCTAGTTAGGGCCTTTCTTTACAACACATATTTATTTCCTTAACCAAACTTAAACTAACTCTAATTCTTAATTTAATATTTATCCTAGAGAGGTCTTACCAGTGCCTTGTACAATGACATTTAATACTTCCCTATTTTTAATGGAAATACCTCACCGGATATATCCTAAGACCATATTTATTTTTCTTTTTCACAGCTGCATTACATTGGTGATTCATAGTCATCCTGTGATCAACTAATACAGCTAATACACTGATGAACCCCCAGCTCATATCCAAATTTCTTGTTATTAGTCAGGAAGTGCAATGACTTTGCACTTTGTGCTATTAAATTTCATTCCATTTCTATTACTACAGTCCTTAAAGTCATCCAATGTTTCCTGTATAATATTCCAGTTCTCTGTATTAACAATGACTCCCCAAATTGATCTTTGAGAAAATCCACTAGAATCTTTCCCCACACTTAATCGTTCTCTTTTCTGAACAACCCATTATCACCCACCAAATTAGCCAGTTCCTAACCCATTGTGCTAATCCCCATTGTAATAAATAATTTTCCATGTGGCACCATATCAAATGCAGTTGATTAGATCAACTGCATTTTCCATGTCTAAAAAATCAGTTATCTTATCACAGAAAGATATCAGGTTAGTCTGGCACAATCTACCTTCAGTAAACCCAAGTTTCATTTTATCCCATTTTCCATTTCCCTCCATGTTTTTAATTATTCTTTCTTTCAATATTTGTTCAAATGCCTTGCACTGAGGTCAGACTGATGCATCAGCAGTTGCCTGAATCAATCTTACCCCTTTTTAAAATATAGGTACAATGTTTGCTATTCTCCAGTCATACAGTACCATCCCTGATTTGACAGATTTATTAAAAATCATTACTATTAGACTTGCAGTTTCATGTGCCAGCTCTTTTCATATTCTGGGTATTCTGGGATGGAGATTGTCCAGTTCCCCTGACTTGAGCATGGTAAATTTTGCTTCTGTGCAGTTTTCCTGACCAGTGCGCACTGGGATTTTCCCTCTGAGGACCATCTTTATAAAATTATACTACAGACTATTTGGGGTGCCTATGTTGGTGATCTATATAATACAGTAGTTCTAAAAAAAAAAAAAGTGTCCACACTGGTCATGAAAACTGTTCTAGATTACAGCCATGTCTGTCCAAGTCTGGGGATTGCTAGCACAGTCAATTATAGCGCAGCTAGAACTTTAACATGAAGCTTCCCTGATGTTTGCATTTTGTGCTGCTTAGCTGCTTATTGATTG
Organism: Chelonia mydas; assembly: GCF_015237465.2. NCBI lineage: Eukaryota > Metazoa > Chordata > Testudines > Cheloniidae > Chelonia > Chelonia mydas. The sequence goes on from NC_057849.1 coordinate 43,166,537, forward strand.
GTCAGTACAAATACAACATTTGTGACATCATGATCCAGCTGGCAAGTCAAGCAGTGAATTTCAAACAATGGAAATGCTTGGAGGCATCATCATGTCGATGTCATCTAGACCAAACTAGGGAAAAAGGGGTAAAGGTTAAAAAGCTGAAGGGACAACACAGAACATTTAAAAAACAGTTAGCCTGGTCAAAATCCAGGCAGATAAAAACTGCATCTGTACTACTTGTGGAGGAGACTGGGTCACAGTCGCTGCCATGTCAAGAAAGAATGATCTTTTTTGTCTGGGACTATGTTGTAAGGGTGTCCCTCAGACTGATTCCATAAGTAGGTAAGAAACATTACTTCAAACTCCATTGTCATCAAGAACCTAACACAAGGCAATGGCATTTTGCCTTCTAGAGTCATTGACCAGTCTTGTTCAGGCCTCTTCAGTTAGCTGCCCTAATGGTGGGTCACGACAGGCCAGGGAGAAAACTCTGTTGAGTTTTAGATGTTGGACAGCATTTGGGTAAAAGAGGAGGCTATCTTCTTTCTCCATGGATTTTGGATTCCACAGGCTCTGGAGGTACATGCAGAGCCCCTGAAAGCTGGTGTCACAGGGACCATAAAAAGGCTATTCCTCAAGCATCCATGTGTAAATATAAGCACAGGCCAATCAAAACACAACCATCCAGTGCAACTACCTATTACGCTCTGCTTTGCGGTAAAGACTTTGCAGCAGACAGGGAATCTTCAGTTGCTTGTTTGAGGCACGTTTAAGCCCCTTCCACAGGTATGCAGTAACATTCTAACCAAGATTCTGGCCTCTGCCTTATATGCATATAGAGTCTCAGCCCTAATGTTTTATTAATATATTTTTTTGCACTGAATGCCTTCTTTCTTTTTTTTAAAGGACACATGGTTGTTGATTGCACAGTACTTTTTTCAATGTGTAATTGTTGCAATAGTTTGTATTATGGACCTATAGATATACATAATCATAAACTAAGATACGTATATGTGTTTATTTGGAACTCCATGTCTGTGTATTATAAAAAAATTGATACCATCCTTATGTGACCCCAATCATGGAAGTACGCATCTCTGTGTTTACAAGATTAGAGTGACTGTTGAAGCTGCAATCTAATGCTGATTTTCACTCCCACTGTAATTCAAAGTAATAAATAAGTAACTTTTTCAACATTTGAAAGTTTGTTGTAAGGTGAATTTTCATATGTAGACTTTTTCCTGGACTGCAAGATTATGAATAACTTTATATACTTTCCACTGAGTGGTTTATGCCAAGACCCCAATCCTACAAACATTTATGCATGTGCCTAATTTTAAACTTGGGACGAGTCCAACTGATTTCAGTAGAACTACTCACATGCTTAAAGTTGAGCACGTGCGGAGGACTGGGACCTGTCACCTCCTCAGTCTGTGTCGGAGGACAGGGTGGCAGCACTGCTGTTATCAGTGGCATTAAGATTTCAGAAACAGGGGACAGAAGAAACCAAGGTGGTGCCAGTCACATGCTGGGACATCGTCGCAGCAGTGCCCTGGTTTTGGCATCGTGCTTGTCAGAGCCCATGGGGCAAATCAGGAGACGAGGGTGACATCGCCCCGGGATGCTGCAAAATCCACGGGAGGGGAGCGCGGCGAGCCCCCCGGGACTGTTACCTCAGCGCGGGATCCCGCTGGGATTTCACGCCCGGCCACGTGCCGGGGCGGGCGGGGCGCGCTCGGGACTGGCTGCTGCTGCCTCTGCAGCCCCGGGCCTGGGCGCCCCGCGCGGTGACCCGGGGAGCAGAGCCCCGGCCGCCCGGAGCGAAGGGCTCCGCCGGCTGCCTGCTGGCGCTACTGTCCCTTTAAGTGAAGTCCGCGCGCAGCCGGCTCCCCCACTATCCCTTGGTGCATTGCGGCGGGGGGAGGGGCATTGTCGCAGGGCTGCTGCGTGTGGGGACGGGGAGCTACTCGCCGCGCCTGCTTCCCCCCACCCTCCCCCCGGGTTTGAAGTTGGCGCCCGGGAGCGATGCGGCGCTGAGGAGAGGGAGGCCGAGGAGACACAGGCCGCCGCCATGTCTGCGGGATTCTCCTTCGGGGCCGGCACGCTGGGCTCCGCTGCCGCCGCCGCTGCGGGGGCGGGAGGCGGCGGCGGCGGGGCAGGCTTCTCCTTCGGAGCCGTCCAGCCGAGGTAACCGCGGGCCGCCCGCCTGCTGCGGCCCGGGATGGGCCCTTCCCGCGTGGGGCGGCGAGCGCCCGAGCGGGCCCTGCCAGCCTGGTCTCACCGCGGCGGGGGCGCTGAGCCTGACCCCGCGTCCCCGCAGGCGGAGCTGGGTCCCGCGTCCCCGCAGCGTCCGGGCCCGGCCCTTATCTGCGCTTCACCTGCCTCCCCCGTCCCCGGGTGGGGCGGCACGTGTGTGACTCGGGGCCCTGGCGGGGGTTCCCCGCGGCAGAGCGCTCCGGAGGCGAGAGACCCGTAGCTCGGGGCTGATGAAAGGCCCTTTTCCGCCCAGTCGGCGTCAGGCTCCGCTTGCGCACGGGCGACTAACGGGCTTCACTCGGGGGGAGGGATAGCTCAGTGGTGTGAGCATTGGCCTACTAAACCCAGCGTCGGGCGCTCAATCCTTGAGGGGGCCATGTAGGGATCTGGGGCGAAAATTGGGGATCGGTCCCTCTTTGAGCAAGGGGTTGGACTAGGTTGACCTCCTGAGGTCCCTTCTGACCCTGAGATTCTATGAAAGTGGCCTCTGCAAATGCACGTGTGCTGCTGCCTTGGGGGGGGGGGGGGGGGATGTCCCGTCCAGCCGTGCGCCCCAAAGGGATACGTGGGAATCAGTAACCAAGTATTTGGAAATTCCCTTTCCGCTCTGCTGTGTGCCCTGCTATTGCAACAAACAAGCTCCCCCCCATGGCCAGAGCGGAAATTAAAAATGCACGTTTCTAAGGAGAGTTGAATTATTGTCCCATAGGTCTCCACGTGCCGTAGAAATGAGAGGTTTAATATGGAAAGGTGTAAACAGTTTTGTTTACCAACTGGTGCAGCTCCAGCCCCTGCAGGTTAGAGAATATTACAGCTTATATTGCTGGGAATGCAGGTGGTGCTAGACTGGTACCGAAATCTGCTTGCAAACCATCCTAGTATAGTTAAGGATTCAGTAAGAACATGCCAGTCAAATTTCATTTGACTGTATCTGCATTTGTACACTTTTCCACAGTGTGTGGCAGCCTTCCCTCTTGCTAAGGATTACTGTGAATAGCCCATTGGAGAACCCACCAATGCTACCTCCTTACAGTTTCTTTGGTGTCTCACATAATTTAAGCATATTAATAACAGATTAATGTCCTAACTAGCATGTTGAAGATGTAACACCTTATATACTATTAATGATGTACTGAAATACCCTCTGCTTATTGGTTCTTTTGACACCTACTACAGCTTATTGTTTTGCAGTAAGGATTTTTTGCTCATCACAGTACACTTTCTAAAATGTAAATACCAAAAAACCCATATTATTTTGTCTTGCTTATTAGGGCCTGATGCTTGGGGAAGAAATGAATGAAATAATTGCAAATATGGATGTATTAAATGGATTAGTTTGCAAAATAATTGATACTAATAGTCAGTTTTGTCTTGTAATAGCTCAACCGGAGGGCTTAATTTTGGAACCTTGGGCTCCTCGACTGCTACAGCAACTACATCAGCTCCATCAGTGGGCTTTGGAAGTGGACTCTTTGGTTCAAAATCTACCACTGGGCTTGCTCTAGGAGGTACTAATACAGGTAGGGAATACATGTGGATTTATTCCTTTAATATAGCAGAAATTTGGGCTTTTGCATAATCTGTGTGTTTCATGAATTAGTAAATGAACAAACACAAAAAGGAAGACTAATGCATCACAAAGTGTGCTGAAATGTTTTTAACTGTAGCTATATACATTGTTAGAAAATCTGTTATCGTTTTTAAAAATAAGATCTTAATAATGCATTACAGCATTACTATTACAGGAAACCCTGATAACTGAACCTTTAATAGATAAACATACTTGCTATCTGAAATTTGTATCTGGTCCTGTGTATGAATTTTGTATAGAAGTTGGAATTTTATACTATGAAACACGGAATTGTACGGAGGCTTTGGCCATTCCAACAAGACTTCCCTAAAATGTGGGTTTGTCTGTATAGCTCCTGGAGATTGGGAGAGGCCACCAAAATTTCATGTGATTTATAGCTTGCAGTTGAATACAATATGGGGGTTCAGTGCAGTGTGGGTTTAAGGTTGTATTGTACTTTCTTTGAGGATATTCTTAGCAGTGATTTTCAGATGCCATAAACACATACATTTTCTATTATGTTGTCATTTACAATGCTATAGTTCTTATAAGCTCTTCATATTAGCAATAATAATTTGGCCAAAACTTCCTTTCAGAGTTTGGGCAGTTGTGTACACTTTCTCAGACTAACAGTCTTGTATAAACCGTTCTGTGGGTTATTTAACAGTGGTACAGAAGAAAACTTGTACCATTTTAAAATTGGCCATCACACATACGCAATAGCTAATATTAGTGACTTGTATACTGGCTCTGTTGGTTTTTGAGAATGCATCTCTTTCACACACTCTAATATGGTTGTCTAAAGTTACCTTTTACAGGGAATATTTGTAACATTGTTACATCTTTGGATATTTTAAATAAATTGCCTGGGGGTTGTGGAATCTCTGTCATTGGAGATTTTTTGAGAGCAGGTTAGACAGACACCTGTCAGGAACGGTATAGATAATATTTAGTCCTGCCACGAGTGCAGGGGACTGGATGACCTCTTGAGGTCCCTTCCAGTTCTTTGATTCTATGATATGGGTTGCATTATCCTCTTAGCTTGCCTCTCTGTTTGAGTGATCCATTAGTTATTGTCCTCTCATTGAGTTAGAAGTACCGTAAGTTTCTTAGAAGCTGAAATTTCGTAACTCTGTAATGAGCGATTAATTATGATTTTAAATTTCTATGGGGAAGAAACTAATTTGAAACCCAGTATTCTGAGTAGACCATGGACTCTGTAATCCTTTCCACTATAATGCAAAACCACGCTGTTGTGCATGTTGGGATTCCTGACAGCATGTAAATCTGGAGTTCAACCACTTAAACTTTCTGGTGTTTTTAGTGGCTTTAATTTCATTTAAATTGTAGTGTACTAGTATACTGCTTAACTGGCATTTTAATTGCATAGTCACTATTGACCAATGGCTCTTCATCACAAATGAGTTCTGTACATTGTTGACAAGTTAATTGTGCTTTCCCAGGAGGGTTTGGACTGCTAATACTTATTTGAAACCTATTATTATTTTGTGTTTGAGAGTCTAAACCAGAGTAAATCTTTTATATCCAAAAACACTTTGTAAAACGTATTCCAGTTTATCTTGTGTCATTGTAGAGACTGCAACATGGTATAATTCAGTATTTTACTGGTACTAATAAACCATAAACAACTACTAAATTGTGTGTATGAAGCTTGGTAAAATAGATATAAAGTTGATTATGGATTTTTATTTTGTTTTTCTTGGCAGGAACAGCTACAACTATTGCTACAGGATTAACACTGGGTAAGAGTCACATATTTAGAAGCTATTAGTATTTGGAGACAAGCAAGTACGCTCTAGAAGACCAATTGTTCTCTTACTGTGAGCACTTGCTGAGGCAGAGACCTGGTAGCCACGTGGAATGGGTTCTCCTTATATTAAAGACAGATAAAAGTATATTGCTACTTCTCCATGTAAGGAATTATTGTAGTTGCCACAGGCTTAATGCCTCCACTGATGGGAGGTCAGGTACACATGGTTATGAGGAAACTTTTGGCTCTTTTCATGGCAGTTTGCTTAAACTGGTTTTGAAGGATTGATATACTGTTGGCTGGGACTAATGAGGCCATGGGATATATATGTGGTTTTGGAAACAAAGTGCACTGAACTGAGGAACATGGGTGCTCTGTCTAGTTCACATTTACTCACCCTTAAATTTCCAGGGCCTGCTGAGCTTTAGGAGCCATGTCAATGCTGTTTGAGATACATATATATATTTCAAATTGAGGCTCTTCAGGGAAGCATTCATGTTTCTTCAGAGATTCTTTTAGCGATGGTTCCTTCCCATACCAAAGTTTATTATATATCTATCAACCTTTGATATGGCAATAATCCACTCTGGTATTCTCCATCAAAACTGCTGCCCCTACACAGTTGAGGGAGTACAGAACCTTTTCAGGAGCTAAAATTGTTGACTTCCTGCATGGATAAACCACTTATTGTATAATGTTTATGTGAATGCACATTGCCTCTGTGGGTCATGCACAGAGAGAGCACTGTCTCATTCAGTGTTTCTTCATTCACAGTGTCAAGATCCATTTGGCTGTGGAAAGCTGTCTTTTGGCCTTCCCTTCACTATGACTGAAATGTGTTAGCTTATTCACCTTAAGCGATATTACTATCTTGAGTGACAAACTTGCATCGGTGAACTGAAATCAACAAATATTATCATTCGAGTTAGGATGGGGCCCATTGTTCTTTGGGGCAGAAAATATACTGTGCCTAGAGCTGACAGTCTAAATAGACAAGTTAGACAAAGGGTGGGAAAGGAAACAGGTGAAATTATGTTGGATTCAAAGTTTGTAGGTTCATATCCCCATGGAATCGCCAATAGAAAAACAAGTGGATTTGTTGTTAAAAGAGAACTTTGCTGCCTGCCTTTCACTTGAGTGAACCTGGTATGAACAGACATGTTCTCTAACTCCTTTGGATGGATGGACAAGAAGTGTTGAGCTGGGAAGGAGCCTTCAGAAGATATTTCTACCTTCATTGTTTCTCTGATGCTTCTTTAAATATTTCATATTTCTCAGCCATGGCTATGGCAAGAAATGCAGGTGTAAGTGTACCTGTTCCTGAAAAGCAGATAGGAAAGCAAAATAGCTCCTGGCCCAAAGCAGCAGCTGAGTCCTAGGTGAAATTAAAGTAAGCTCTACTACCATTGCATAGCAGCTTAAAAGGGGGTACAATCATATTACAGTGTCACAGTTTTGATGCTGTTCTGTGAACAAATACAATGAATGAGGCCCAGTGTTATAGAGGAAGACAGAACAAATCAAGGGAAAATCGCCCCCAGAACAGACTGCAAGACACCTGGAACATTTGTTTGGAAGTGATGTCCTCTCCTGTATGGAGAAATAGTCGCTCATTTCATTGGGCAAATTGGCAGTTACCCTCCAGTCACCAAGTTTAGCTTTCTTAGTCCTGGCCCAAAGGACCTTCTCACCATTACTGTTTCTATCAAAAATAACACCGAATTAAGGCGAGAGCTGTCATGATTCTGGTTGCATCATACTGGCTGCAGAGAGTATGATTGTCAGACCTAATAACATGACACTAAAACCTGGTATGATCTGTTCATGCCCACTATAAGAACCTAGATAGAACCACAAATATTCCTGCCCTTCAGAAAGCACCTATACACATACAGTCCCATCATGCTACCTAATAAAGCCACACCCTCACTATAACAGCTTCCTGAAAGGAAGCAACTGAAGGAATTACATTTGGGCGGAAAATCTCTATGCTTATAGCTTCCAAATAAGTTCACTAACTTAGTGTACTCTATAATGTGACTAAAACATAAAAGCTGGTGTTCAGTAAGTAGTTACTCCGCGTTTGACAAAAATAGAGAACCTGTTAGAGTTCCATCAGGACTGTTTCACTATGAGTTTAAAGGTGCCCAAGTTAAGGCACACATTAAATGTATCCCATGTAGGGGGTGTCCAGAAGGAAGAATCTCTCCATCTATATACTAAAATTTCTTCAATCAGCTTCTCAGCTAAACCTCAACAGAACTCTAACCTGGTGCTGTATGCCCTGCAAATGAACATCCTTTGAACACTTGGTGGACTTTACTTATCAAGTCATTCTTGCAGCCAGGCAAATATTGGATTTGGGAGCTCTGTCTATAAAGGACAGGCACCATGTTTTTCATTATAATAATTTTTTTTGCATGATCTTGACATTCATCCTTAAAGTATGCTCCATATGTTCTACTACAGTCACACGTACAATCTATGTGACTGATGGGAAAGCGATGGCACTCCTTTCCATTCTGCATGGATTTTTACATTCTGATGTCCGTGCAGCACTAAAATGTCTAGACAAAACTGAAGCATGTACAGTACACCTTCACTATAACAAACCCCTGGGGATCCAAGCCATTTTTTCAGTATAGCCAGGGATTTGTTCTAGCGATGGGAGGGTGGGGGAGAGGAAGAGATTCTCCAGCTGTGGCTGGGGCAGAGTACTCCTTCGGCCCCTGGGCTGCTGCAGGAGCTGACAGTGTTCCTCCAGCAACCTCGGCACCAGAGGTGGGATCCAGCATCCACATTTGCTATAGCCCAACTTTCACTATTGTGAAGGGCATTATAACAAGGCTCTACTGTATTCTAACTGTAAGGGACAACAAATACAAATCAAAATATTTACCTTCTCTATGCTGAGCACACTTGAACAGGTGTAGCGGTTTTCTGGGTGGATCCGTAACTTAAAGAAATCTGTCACATGGATTCCTGTCCTTCCCTGTATTCCGTATCAAAATACTGTAGTTCAAAGCTGATATGCTAGTCTCATTCAGTGCTGTATTTGGGATTATAATGTTGCAGGATATAAGAAGTCTGTCAGTAAATCGAAAACAATCTGTGTGCGTATTTGAGTTTGCTTATATATTAGGTTAATTTCTCTTCGTAGCTACACGCTGATGGATTACCATTGTGGGATTCTGAGGACCCTCCTTTTATGAAGAACAGTAAAACTTCCTTTCTTCAAGTAGTAATGACCACAGATCCAAACCATCCTGATTTAATAGAAGGATCACTACTCGAGATAAATGAACAACGTTTAACTCTCAATTTAAATTAGGACACAATTTTCATTATACCTCTGATGGTTGTCAGCTAGTTCCCTCTTCAGCAAAAGGGTTTATCCCTCAGCCAGTGACTGACAGGTCTCAGTTTTGACTGTACAGATACAAATAAACAAGGCGCATTGTAAGATCTGTGGACCTTCCTATTTGAAGAGAGGAAATGCTGTGATAAACTTTTATACATAATCTTGTTGTCTTCCCCGTGTAGAAAGGAACCAAACCAAAATGTGCGGTTATGTGGCTTTCCTTCTAGGTCCTTGTCACGGCATTTTCATTAATATTTAATTGGTAAAATTCATTTTGAGGGTGATAAGTTTACTTTAAAATTTTGGTGTTGAAGAATGCATGACACTTGGTGGCAAAAATGTTAACTTGAGCATTTATGCCTCAACAAAATGTCTTAAGAATGATGTTCATTGTTGTAGGAGCTCCTGCCGCTACATCAGCCTCTACCACAGGTTTTAGTTTAGGGTTCAACAAACCTGCAGGATCAGCCACGCCATTTGCTTTGCCTATTACTTCTACCTCAGCAGGTGGCCTCTCACTTTCTTCTGCTCTTACATCAACTCCTGCAACAGGTAAGGAAATCCTATTTTGCACTCCACACTGCATTTTGCATTCAGGCATATCAAAGTACTTTACAAGCACTCTGAAATAGATAAGCATCCTTGCTGTTGATATGGTCATTGTCTGCCTTTTACATGTGACTAATCTGAAACACAGAATTTAAGTGACTGGTTGAGCTTCACTGGTGTTGATGTTAGGAATGCTAGCATAGGTGGGTCAGGGGGTACTATCATTGTTTTAAGCCCAGTATTGATTAAATGCTCAGAGTTTCTTTTAAGCACCACATCATCTGGTAGTATTAGGTGATGGCTCATCTACACCAGGGTTTCCAATGTTGCCAGTACCAGTGGAGCTCAATTGTATTGGCAGAAGTGAGAAATAGTTTTTAAAAACTATCTCCCAAGTGTAGAAAGGGCATCATGATGCTGAAAATGGTTAATATCTACTGTCAATGAGACAAATGGTTTTGGTACTGTTAAAGCATGATGGAGAATATGTATCTCCGGTAAGATGTCCCATGCTTAAGATACTAATGTACAGTTGGCACCTTCTCCATATATGCATACCATATTTTCCATAATCAAGTGTTCGTTGATAGCTACGTCAGCTAACCGTATGTGTGTACACCAAAGCTGTTCACCACTTTTCCCACATTCTCGTTAGTCAGGATGCCGCAATATTTCACCTCTTATTCTCTGCCTGCTCCAAAAACTCAAATCAAGTAGAAGTTTTAAAGTCACAATTAACTGTTGTTTTTAGCCTCTACTATGTGAGAGACTTTGATGTTCCGCTGGATCTAGTCCTCTTCACCTACATGCCCAACTAAGACCAAGATTCCACTTAATTTGCAGCAACCAGTACCTAAATTGTGACAGATTCTGCAGCATTCTAGTGGAAATTCTTAAAATTGTTTGGTAGCTTCAGATAAACTTGAATAAAGGAAGTTTTGATTGAATTACATTTTAAAATGAATATTACAGTCAGTACAGTTGCCCCCTGTTGGTGATGATTAGGGCCCTACCAAATTCGTGGTCCATTTCACAGCCAGCGGGTTTTTAAATTGGTCAATTTCAGATGTTTACATCTGGAATTTCACAGTGTTGTAACAGAGGGGGTCCTGACCCAAAATGGGATCTTGGGGGGGGCAGTCCCATGATTGCCACCCTCACTTCTATGCTGACTAGGCAGAAGCCTCAGAGCTTCCTGCAGTTAGAGGAGGTTCCTGGAGGTGGATAGGTTATCCCCCGTACTGCTAGGAATGCCCTAGCTGGGGGCTCCTAGCTGCCAGTCCAGGCCAGTGACAGATTAAGGCAGGGGCCCCCTGGAAAAATGGGTGCCCAGCCCCAGGATGGAAGCCCCAGCAGGAGCCCTGGGGGAAGAAGCCCCAAGCATGGGTGCCCAGAGTCCCAGCTGTAGCCGTGGGGCTGAAGCATGGGCAGCCTCGAACCCTGGCTGGGGGGTGGAAGCCCTGAGTCCGGACTGCCCTGAGACCGTGTTGGAGCAGCAGGGGCGCTACATCTACTGAGGAGGGCGGAATTCCTGATCCTGGGCTGACCTGGCTGGAGCGACAGGGATCAGAAGCCCAGAGCCTGGGCTGCCTTGGCTGGGGGGGCTGCGCCAATCCCTGGCTGGATCAGGGGGAGGCCGCGAGCCCAGGCTGCTCCGGCTGCAGCTTCCGGGAGCAGAAGCTCCTAGCACAGTAGGAGATACTGGGGGAGGAAACCAAGAGCTTGGCGCTCTGAGCTGCAGCAGGAGCTGCAGGGGTGGGGGAAGGGTCGGAAGCCCAGAGCCCAGCTCCTGGGCTGCTGCAGCACAGAAGTGAGGGTACCACCCTCATTTCTGTGCTGCTTCTGGAGGTAGCTCTGATTTCCCCACCAAGAGCAGCCATGCAGGGGAAGGACAACTCCTGCCCCTCCCCAGTGTGGCTGGACTAGCAGCTAGGAGCTCCAGGCTCTCAGCATCAGGGGAGATCAGATTTCATGGGGAAGGGCTGATTTCATGGTCTGTGACACATTTTTCACAGCTGTGAAATTGGTAGGGCCCTAGTGATGATACTGAATTTAGTTTATTGCTGCAGATTTCATTCAGTGTTAACTCTCCTTTATGATGAATGAGGCGGTTCACACCTGTGAGTAATAATTTTAGGCTGTCTGCGGACTGTATAGTCTGTGTATTAAGGATGGTTTCATTCTTTTAATTTCAGGTTCTACTGGCTTTACATTAAATTTGGGTGGGACAGCTGCCCCAACTACAACTGCATCCACAGGCCTTTCGCTGGGAGGAGCCTTAGCTGGTTTGGGAGGTACACTCTTCCAGAATGCAACCACAGCAGCAACAGGTGAAAACAGTTTTATTCTTTTCCCACTGCTATTTCACAATGCTGAAACACAAGTTATACCATGTGGTTACTGTAAAACTTAAATAATTTCCTCTGAAACTTTTGCATTTTCCCTGAATGTTACTAGTCTTAGCAAGTCATAAAATACCAGACAATACAATTACCTTCTAAATATTCTGTTTTTTGCACCTTAAATTAATTTAATTTTGGCAGCTTTCTGCAAGAATGTAAATATTCTTCCATTACTCCTGGCAGAATTCTGCAACAATGCATGTGTGCAGAATTCATGTCCCCCACAGATTTCTTTGCTTCCCTTCAGAAAAATGGCTTTCTGATGGGGAAGCAAAGGGAAGCCACAAGAGCGGTCATGCACCACTCCCCAGCAGCGCAGGTGTATTGTTTTGGGTGCCTGGAGCAGCCAGCAGAGAGGTAAATCACTGGAGGGCTGGGGGTGCCCCAGCCAGTGGCTCTGACCCTGTGCCAGGCTAAGCTGCTAGTCCTGGCTAGGCTGGGGAGGACAGAACTTTTCTCTTCCCCTGCAAGGAGCAGCCAGGGCTGGGTCAGACCCACCCCCAGAAAACAGGGGTGGCAGGTTTGTAGAAATTTTGGTGGTGCCCAGAACCTGCAGGGCCCCCCCCCCCAACTCCACCCCCCCACACCTGCCTAAGGCTCTGGGAGGGAGTTTGGGTGGGGAGAGGAGGTCTGGGGTGCAGGCCATGGGCTGGAGCAGGGGATTGGGGTGCAGGATGGGTGAGAGGTTGGGCTCTGGGAGGGAGTTTGGGTGGGGGAGGGGGTCTGGGCGGGGGAGGGGGTCTGGGCTGCAGCAGGGGTGCAGGATGGGGTAAGGGGTGCAGGCTCTGGGAGGGAGTTTGGGTGTAGGCTCTGGGCTTGGGCAAGGGGTGGAGGTGCAGGAGGGGGTGAGGGGAGGGAGTTTGGGGGCAGGAGAGGGTGTGTGAGAAGGGCATGGGGGTGCAGGCTCTGGGAGGGAGTTTGGGTGCTGAGTGCAGGCTCCGGACTAGGGCAGGGCGTGGGGATGCAGGAGGGGGTGAGGGGTGCAGGCTCTGGGATAGAGTTTGGGTGCTTGCTTGGGGGTGCAGCCTCTGGGAGGGAGTCTGGGGACGGGAGGGGGCGCAGGCTCTGGAACGGAGTTTGGGGGCCGAAGGGGGGGGGCAGGCTCTGGGAGGGGGTGGGGGGTGCGGTGCTTACCTGGAACTCCTAGGCAGGGCAGGCCGGGAGTCTCCATGTGCTGCTACCCCCAGGCACTGCCCCCGCAGCTTCCCATTGGCCGCAGGGGCGCATGGGGCGGGACACAGACGCACCCCTCCCAGGGGCTGCAGGGAGGGGCCAGCAGTCACATGGAGTGAGCAGGCAGGAAGCCGCTCCGGTGGTGAGTGGGAGTCCTGGGCTGTTTTAAATGGCCTGGGGGACGTGCGGGGCGGGGGCGCCCAGGGCAGAAGGTGGGGCCGAGGGAGAGACCCAGCCTCAGACAGTGCTGGAGCCGGGCCTGTGGTGCAACAACAGCCGGTACTGGGATGGCGAGGTCACCGGCACCATGATGTGCATCAAAGGGGTCGAGAAGGGCCTTGCCCCCTGCGGGAATATTCCTGGTTCCCAGGCACCATGGGCCCATAGAACTCGCCGCCCATGCCAGAAACCTCACTGACTGCAGGAAGCTCCGCATATTCCCCTCACTTCCTTCCCTCATCACTCCTCAGCTGTGGGGGGGAGGGGGGAACGGCTCCCCCATCTGACCCCACAGGACCCCTGTGCATCCAGACCGACCTCATACCCAGATCTCCTCACCACCTGCACCCAGAAACCCCCTCTCCTCCCACCCCGTATTGAACCTACACCCCTAACAAGCCTCACTCTTTGCATCCGGAGCCCCCTTGCACCCAGACCCCCTTGCCAAGCCCCACCTCCCTGCATCTGGATTCCACCCCTGCACTGAGACCACTCTCTGCACTCAAACCCCCACCCCATCTGCACTTGGGCCACCCTGACTAGCCCCCCGCACTCAGATCCCCGCTCCACTGAATCCCACCAAGCCAGCACTCAGACCCGCACCCTGCCAAGCCAGCACCTGGACCCCCCTGCTGAGCACTCCACGCCCAGACCCACCCCCCGCTGAGCCCCAACCACCTTCACCTGGACTCCTCTGCAGAGTTCCATTGTGTCTGCACCCCAGTTCATCCAGCCCGCACCCAGACCCCCCATCAAGCTGCCCACACCCAGATTGCCCCACACAGAACCCTATCACCACAGACCTTGATCTCCTCACACTAAGCCCTGCCATACTTGGATTCTCCCGGGAAAAGCCAGCCTGCCTACATCTAGTGTCCTTGGCATGGAGGGGTAGGGTCCCAGGGTGTTTCTGGGGCAGGCCTGGTCCTTGCACTGTGTCAGGGTTGGGTGCAGCTTTACCACCAACTCCATGTTCCGGGAAGGGGGGGCCACAATTATCTCCTACCTATGTGCAGTCAGTGGCTTTTGCTCCCTACTGCCATGCTGGAGCCTCCACATTTATTTATTGACAAAATGTGCAGAGTGCAGAATTTTAAAATATTATGTGCAGAATTCTTAATTTTTTGACGCAGAATTCCCTCAGGAGTATTCCATGAAGTAGTTACCATAGCTGCATAGGGGTATTACGTGATCATAAATGGAAGGGGAGGTGTTCTAAGAAATAATCTCTTCAAGATGTGGTTTGCACTATGAAATGCTTTGAGAACTCTTAGTGTAAAATAGTCACTGGTCCCTTGTTTTAGCAGTGATCTTTGTGAATGAATTTAGAAAACCTTTGAGCTCCAGTACTGTAACTTTAAATCCCCTTTGTTAGATGGGGACCCCTTCCAGCCCCGATGTCCAGGGACAACAACTTGGAGAAAAGCGTAGTATATACCCCTCTATCCTGTGCCGCTAAAAGGGCGGGTGCTGTTCCTGGCTCCAGTGTGGGGTGGAGTGAGGAGCACTCCAATCTTTCATATTGGCCTTAGATGTCTAATAAATATGGTATTTTTCCTTTTTATTATATTGCAGTAGTGCCCTGTGACCTTAGTCAGGCTTGGGCCTCCAGTGTGCAGGGACTGTAAAAATACAGGAATTCATTTTCTTTATTCTGAAACACTTAATGTAGTTGCTGTATGGAATGGAGAGCTTTACTTTCTCCCTTTGGCTGATGTGGGAAGGTGAGATCTCTTCATACACTTTCCTAGCTACTGGGAGAAATGCATCAAGTCGTTACTTTCCTTAAAAACTTCTAGAAAAGATGAGAGATTCCCACTGTCACCCTCTTGTTCACACTCCCCCAAAATAATCCTCATATACAGCTGTGGGAAGGGCTAGCTGCTAAGTGATGTTTATAAGAATTTTGTTCACTGCTTCTCAGAGTGCTGGAAACGGCACTGAAACTAACAAGATCTTTTTGTAAACTTTGGTCAATTGTTGTCTGTTGGCCACTGGCCATACAAAAGACTAATGGCTCAAATTTTCAGTGCTGGCTGCTTGCTATCTTGCATATAAAATGCAGTTAAGTGGATATTGAGCACTCCTTTCACTGTGTGGAAGTACTGTTTTAAAATAGGTTTCAAAGTAGCAACTGTGTTAGTCTGTATTTGCAAAGACAAAAGGAGTACTTGTGGCACCTTAGAGACTATGGATGCATCCGATGAAGTGAGCTGTAGCTCACAAAAGCTTATGCTCAGATAAATTTGTTAGTCTCTAAGGTGCCACAAGTACTCCTTTTGTTTTAAAATAGTGTATTAATCCTGAGTGAGTCAACATGACACAAGTGATGAGGCAGGTAAAGATGTTAAAATTAGATATTTAGAACATTTAGCTCATAGAAGAAATTGTTTTTCTTCTTCTCTTTACATTATTTTCACTGAACTTCTTGGCCCAAATATAGCTAAACAAATCCTGAAAACAAGATGACATACATAAATGTAATCACAATATATTGAAGCTAAAATACTAAATTCTGTGTTACTGAAATACTTTTTGGGTTATTTGTAGGACTTGGACAGAATGCTCTGAGTTTGACTCTGGGGACAACTTCAGCTCCTTCAGCTACTGTTAATGAAGGTCTTGGTGGCATAGATTTTAGTAGTTCTTCAGATAAAAAGAGTAAGTTGTTGATGCAGTATTGTTTTTCTGTAATTTTTATGAAACCTTGGAAAATACTTGCTATAAAAATTCTGTTTGAAAGCACATAGTTGAAAGATGTTAGAGAGGAGGCATTGATGGCTTGGTTTTTCTAACTCTCAATGGACACCGTAAAAATAAGGTATTTTGAAAATGTCTTTCATAATCCAGGGTTGTTTTAAGATTGATAAAGCTAAAAAAGAAATAATGCAATGTAGTTGTAGCCATGTTGGTCCCAGGATATTAGAGAGACATGGTGAGCAAGGTAGTATGTTTTATTGGACCAACTTCTATTGGTGAGAGAGACAGAGCTGGGAAAGGTACTCCCAGCATCACAGCAAACTGCGTGGTGGAACAGATTGTTTAGTATACGTAGTTAGCACATATTGTAAAGGACCATTCAAAAGATGAGCTGGGGGGCTTACGTTAATTTCCCTGCTAGACATAGGCACTGATTCTGTGGGTGCTTGGGGCTGGAGAGCCCACAGAAAAAAAAATAGTGGGTACTCAGTGCCCACCGGCGGGCCCCGCCAATCAGCTCCTCCCCGCCAGTGCCTCCTGTCCACTGCAATCATCTGTTCAGAGGCATGCTGGGGAGGAAGGGGCTGGGTCAGGCATGCTCTGGGAAATGAGGAAGCCTGAGGAAGTGTGCTGCTAGACACTAAAAATCACAGATTGAACAGAAACACTAAATTTATGGCTTATTACTACAATCTGAACCACCTAACCCCCTCTCTTTATCCTATAACTGCAGAGGTGTTAACAGACCATGCTACCTTGACTAGTCCCTTACAATATGTGCTAATTACTTATGGTAAACAATCCCTTCCACCTTGCATTTTGTGGTGACGCTGGGAGTACCTTTCCCAGACCTGAAAAAGAGCTCTGTGTGGCTCAAAATGTTGTCTCTCACCAACAGAAGTTGGTCAAATAAAATATATTACCTTACCCACCTTGTCTCTCTAAAAGAAAACTAGTAATTTGTGGCAATTTGACTGTTTTCAACTATTTTAACTTGTAGATTCTTCTACATAAATACAGTGCAACAATATTTTCTTGCAAACTTGGTGTAATGCAATGCGTCTGGCTGGATTGTTGGCAGCGAGGATCAAACTTGGGATTTCTGAATCTTAAAGTATGAGTCTCTGCATGTCTGTTGCGTCAAAGGCTGTGTTAGGCTCACACATGTACTCTGACCACTTGGGAGTGCAGGGGAAATAGAGCTAGACTATAAGTATGTGTTGCAAATGCAAAGAGCCTGTTTGAAAGCAACTTTCTTTCACTGCAATGAATTTTAAAAATCATGGAAGCATTTCTAATCATGTGGGGTTTATGTAACTCTCCTTCAAAGTTGATTAAAATAGTTTGCAATCTTATTGTCTTTCTAATACTTTACAGTAATACATTTTTTAAATAATTCCATAATAAAAATATTACATCAAAAGTAATTACAAAAAAATACTTTTGTGGTTACAGTACACTTTTTAGTAAGCAATGTTTATGGTGTTAATATGAGCATACATTAAGGGAGTTTGGTCTTCCACTTCCAGTGTCAGACATTAGCTAAGCTAGTTATTCCCAGAGTTTTAAAGCAGAGACGATGCATTTTCTTCAGTGTTCACATTACAGTTGAGTAATCTCTTGGTTTTTGGGGGGAGAGGGTAGTTAAGAGTAGTTGTTCAGGGTAGCTATTCCAAAGGCTGAAATAGTAGAGTAGCAGGTTAGAAACCATATAAAATCCACCTTTGTGAGTCTTACTTGAGCCAGCAGAAGTTTTATATTGTTGAACTATTGCTCTGTGACGCTGGTGGAGGGTATGTATTGCATGTTTTGTGAAAGAAGACTCTGCTAGAGGAGTGTACTGGTACAGTGGGAGATGTGGAGGACGCTTATCACTTAAGAGCCATATAATTACCTATTATCATAATATCTGACTGCCTCAGAATTATTAATGAGTTTATCCTCTCGGCATCACCCATGCAGCAGGGAAGTATATCTCCATTTTACCCATGAGGAACTGAGGCATAGAGAGACTTAGTGACTCACCCATGGTCACACAGGAGGTCTCTGGTGAAGCAAAGCATTGGACCATAGTTTTCAGAGTCTCAGGGTAGTGCCCTATCTGCCGAACCGTCATTCCTGTTGAGAAGATCCTTGTCTGTAAAGTGCCATGAACCACAATGATGCTGTCTAAATAAGATAGACTGTAAGTGTGTGGGAGGTGGTTGAGAAATAGAAACCTGTAATGAAGAAGGAGGGGAAGAGTCAATTAAATTTTCTGCCAATGGGGCTGACTTCATTCCCTGAGCCAACATGCATTGGGGTGAGTGATAGTCATCAGTTCTTCCCCCAAAAACTTCTTAAGGCTTATTTTGCTTGACAGTTGTTCAAAGTATCAATTCTTATATAAAATTATCTGTATCTTCTAGGTGATAAAACAGGAACAAGACCAGAGTAAGTATGTTTAGTATTCTTCTTTACATTCTAAGGTTCTTAGAAAATAGTGAAGCTTTAAAATGTTTCTTCTATTTTGTTTCTTTGGCCTTTAAAAATGCCTATGTACTGTGAAGATGAAATTATCATTGTTAAACAGATTATGGGAGTTAACTGTGTTCTAATGAAATTGCATAGGACTCAGATAGGTGGAGAGGGGGGTCCCATAAACCACAAAATACAGATCCAGTGTTCTGGTTATTACTAATTAGTTTGTAATAGCACCAAAAGTGTGCTAGATGTTTTCCAAATGCAGAAGGGGCATAGTCCCTGTCTTGAGGCATATGTAACCTTAAATTTGCTTAGTTTAGCTTCATATAGAAGATGGTATTTAGTAGTCTGAGTTCCAAACAGAGGGAGAGAGGACTCCTGTGGTCTCTCTGTTCCTGACTCTGTTGCAGACTCATTACATGCTTTTTGGAAAATCTCATCGTACTCATCTGTAAAATTAAACTCTTGCCAAACACTGAAGAAGTTGGTCCAATAAGATACTACCTCACCCATCTTATCTCAGTGAAGAATTAAGTAAGTTGGTGCAGTTCTTCACAGTTGGTTTAATAAAAGGAAATTCAAATCATTATTACTTACTATAGCATTCATAAATTAGATACAAACTTGAAAAGTAGAATGAATATTTACAGCTCTTTGACTCTTTAGTAATGGGGTAACATTGTTTAGAAGTACTGTGTGTTTATGAATGCATATATTGTCTTTTGGCAGAGATAGTAAAGCACTAAAGGATGAAAATCTACCTCTAGTAATCTGTCAAGATGTAGAAAATCTCCAGTAAGTATTTTCCTTATACTTGTTGGGATAACCAAATAATTATACATTGTCATGCTTTAAAGCAACAAGTGGTTTAATCACACTTTTAAAAATTGTTTTAGATAGTGAGGATACACTGCTTATCTTTTGAAGGTACAATATAACCCATCTAAATATCTTCTGTTGAAGTTCCAATTTTAGAATGTTGAGGGTGATGGTGAAATTATGGTATACAGTAGTTCTGTAAAAGAGGCAAAAGCCAAAATTATCACTCAGTATTGGTGGTTTGGGATTTCATCAAGATTAATTTTATTTTTATTAAAACAATACTCGAGGTAGAACATTTGTGTGTTATACCAATAAAATAAAAACCAGCAGGATCTTATTAAAGGGGATTAGGCAAAATGCCACATTTATTGTGAATACAGAAAGAATCATAGTAAGCAGTTAGTTATAGCTATAACATTCCATTCAATTTCATATTTATTCACACACTCATTCACACACACATTTTCTGCAAGGTTGCTATCATAGTTACCAGCCTTAGTTGCTCATGCCAAGCCACTGGCCAGGTGGCCTGAACACAGGGAAGAAGCAGGGCCTTGTCAGATGCACGTCTGATGCTCCTGGAAGTTGGTTTGCGGAATCAGACCCCAAAGAACTCAGTCCCTTGGTTCTGTTTTTATAGGTCTTTGGTCTAATACAAGTCTGTGGGGGTTGCTTTATCATGCTGTTGCTGAATCAATCAGCAGATGGTACATTCCTAACGGCTCTGTGCTGCCAGATGTTGTTTTGTTTGTCGGTTCTCCCATCCTTGAGGCTGTTGGGTGGATTCCGGTCTGCCCTCCGGGGTCCTCTGGTTGTTTCCACTTGACACCTTCTTTGGCCGATCAACACTGGATTCTTAGGCAGGCACCTCCCTGATCATTCATTTATTATCCACACCAAGCATCCATCCACATACGTCCTCCATCTCTATTTTAATCACAATTGTTAACAAAGCGAGATAAATACAACAAAAGGGCGGGGAGTCTCTGTGCTGTTTCTGTTACAAAATATCGCTTTGACTCTCTCTCTCTGTGAGTAGTTGTTGTTACAAAGTATTGCTCTGAGAACAGACTCTGTCTTAGGATGTACTAACAGAATTAGTAGCTTGCAAGTTTCACACAGAGAGGGAGAGAAACAGTAAAACCAAGAGACCTCTTAATTAGTAATACCCTGGAATTTAAACTATGAGGAATCAAACTCATTTGTGATTTTAAGACAGAACTTCTTTAATATGATCCAACATGTGTGCTTTAAATGTAACAAATTAAACTTCTACTTCCAATTTTTTTCAGGAAATTTGTGAAAGAACAAAAACAAGTGCAGGAAGAAATTAGCAGAATGTCTTCCAAAGCAATGCTTAAAGTACAGGAGGATATTAAAGCTTTGAAACAGCTTTTGTCAGTGGCTGCTAGTGGACTACAGAGAAACACTCTTAATATTGACAAATTGAAAATGGAAACTGCCCAGGTATGTTAACAAATGAGTATCAATTTAATTCAAATCAGTAAGCATATGATTTCACATAAAGTGAGAGGCATTCAATGCTGTCAATCATTCTAATATTAGAAGTTCAAATTACTTATATATTGACTAGAAAATGAAAGATGAAAGGTTGGATCAGTTCTTGTAAATGTTAAGGGTGTATTTAACTAGCAAAGAAAAACCGATGGCTGGCCTGTGCCAGCCAACTCGGGCTGGTGGGGCGCGGACTATAATGGGCTGTTTCATCGCAGTATACAGTGCTGGGCTCAGGTTGTAGTCAAGGCTCAAGGACCATGCAGGGTGGGAGGGTTCTAGGGTTTGGGCTCCAGCCTTAGCCAGGAAGTCTACATAGCAGTGAAACAATCCTGCAGCCTGAGACCTGCAAGCCCAAGTCGGCTGGCATGGGACAGCCGCTGATATTTCTTCACTATGTAGACATACCCTGAGATTCCCAAGAGAAGAACACTTAAAATAGAAATCCTATAATCACTTGCATAGTTAGATGTAGGGATATTAACTATGAAGTCAGTAAAGCAGCAGTAAAAATTGAATTTTCTTTATTAAAAGTACAACACTTAAGTCTGGATCTAGTTTATTTTGTCACCTTTACTACTTATATTGCTCACTTGGGAAATATTTCTGCAGGGCAGTGTCTCTTAGTATAGAAGCAGATTAGAGATTATGCTTTGATTATCCTGATTGGAAGCAAACAAAATAAATGGAATCTGCATTTTCTTTCATATTCTTAATTTGACATGATTTCATAAAATCTAATTATCACTGTAAACGTTAGACTTTAATAAATGTGGCATTTTCAAATCAGTCTGGAATGACACGGGAATACCTTATCTCCCGTTCGTTAGCAGTTGTGAGAGCTAGAAATAACTTCCTTGCTATTAGGCTAGTTTGTGGTCTGCTCAATCCCAGCTTACTAGTATTCTTTTCAGTCACTGGTGGTTCTAGGTTGTAAGAAAGCAATGAAATAAACAAATGCAAGGGTTTAGATAGTTTTCACTTTGTCTGGCAATTGGACATGGTTCTATACAACATGCACTTGGTATATAGCTTACTTTAAGTGGGATGCCTGTTAGTCTAAGTCTTCATCTGGGAGGACTGTGGCAAGGTAAACACTGCTAGCTTCTAAAGCGCTTCCTTAAATTCAGAGTTAAAGGACCTGTAGCATTTTATTTTCCACTACACTCTTCAGGATTTTGCTTGCTTTGCTACTACTAACTGTGGTATGTAACCTGTCACTTAAATCGGCCTCTGTACCTGATGACTGTAGGATAGTTAATGTAATGCCAATTTTAAAAAAGTCGCCAGAGGAAATGCTGGCTGTTACTGAAATTAGGCTTATTGGCCTGTATCTGGCAAATGGCTGAAACTATAACAGAATTATCAGTTGCACAGATGAACACAGAATGTTGTGGAGGAATCAGTATGCCTTTTGTAAAGGGAAATGATGCCTGGCCAATCTATTAAAGATTTTTGAGGGCTTCAGCAAACATGTGGACAAGGGTGATGCACTGTATATATTTACTAGAACTTTCAGGAAGCTTTTAACAAGGTCTCTCACAAAAGGTCATGGGATCAGAGGGAAGATTGTCTCATGGATCAGTAAGTGGTTAAAAGACAGGAAACAAAGAGTGGGAATAAATGATCAGTTTTCAGACTGGAGCAGAGTTCCCCCCCAGGATCTGTATTGTGACAGATGCTGTTCAATATATTCATAAATGATTTGGAAAAAGGGGTAAACGATGAGGCAGCAAAATTTGCAGATGATACAAAATTACTCAAGATAATTAAGTTCAAAGCAGAGTGCAAAGACTTGCAAAGGGATTTCACAAAATTGGGTGATGGAACAACAAAATGGCAGATGAAATTCAGTGTGGATAAATGCAAAGTAATGTACATTGGGAAAAAATCGCAACTGCACATATGAAATGATGGGATCTAAATTAGATATTACCGCTCAAGAAAGATATGTTGGAGTCATCGTGGATGGTTCTCTGAAAACATCTGCTCAATGTGCAGCAGCACTCAAAAAAAGATAACAATGTTAGGAACCATTAGGAAAGGGACAGATAATAAGAAAATATCATAATGCCACTATATAAATCCACAGTATACCCACACCAGTTCTGGTTGCCTCATCTCAAAAAGGAGTTTAGAATTGGGAAAAAATACAGAGAAAGGCAATAAAAATGATATGGAACTGCTTCTGTATGAGAGATTAAAAAGACTGGGATTTTCATCTTGAAAAGAGATGCTCATGGGGTGATATGATAAAGTCTGTAAAATCGTGAAAGGTGTGGAGAGAGTGAATAGCGAAGTGTTAGTTACCCCTTCACAAAACACAAGAAGAACCTGGGGTCTCCCAATGAAATTAATAGGCAACGGTTTTAAAACAAAAGGAAAATACTTCTTCACAGAATGCACAGTCAAGCTGGGAAACTTGTTGCCATGGGATGTTTAAAGGCCAAAAGTATAACTGCGTTCAAAAAAGAATTAGATAAGTTCCTGTAGGATAGGTCCATCAATGTCTATTAGCCAAGATGGTCAGGGACCCAACCCATACTCTGGGTGTCCTTAAGCCTCTAAGTGCCAGAAGCAGGGACTAGATGGCGGGATGGATCACTCAGTAATTGTCCTGTCTTGTTCATTCCCTCTGGACCATCTGGCATTGGCCGCTGTTTGAAGACAGGATACTGGGCTAGATGGACCAGTGGTCTGATGCAGTATGGCCGTTCTTATGAAACCAGTCAACAAGTGATTTGTACTCTAAAATGAAAATGATGCTAGTCCTATGGCTTATAATAAAGTACTTTCTTCAACTATAAAATAATTGTGGTTTCTAGAAGTTCAGTGGTATGTTCCCATAGAAGAATACGGTGAACACAGATTTTTTTCTTCTGCTTCCATGGGGTTGTGTTTTCAGATGTTGGCTAGTCAAAACAGCTAAGAATAAACAAGTACAGAACTAGATAATGAGATGTTCTTATTACTACAGTTATTAGAAGGTACTACAATCAAATCACAGAAGTGTGTATCCTGTGATTATAATACTCTGGAAAGGCCGTCAGGAAGGCTTTTGTGGAAATTTTAAAAATATAAATAAATAGTTTACTATTGGCTATGCTCTTTTAAAAATAGACAATCGGGTAATCTGTTTTCTTGTTTCTTCCTTTTAGGTGTGCTATTTCCTCCCATTCCCCTAATCTTCCCTATTGAAGTCTAGGAAAAAATGTAAAATGATTTTAGATGAAGTGGAAATTAAAGTTTAGTTGTGATAGTATAGTACAGCGTTTCCTAAACTTTAGAAAACTGAATCACCTTTCAGGAAAGTGAAACCAATTGTTTCCTCTTCGGCATTGCTATGTGTTGTGTTAAAGGCCTGTCCATCTTAATATATGTCTTTGGCAACTCCAGTCTCTGACATTCCAGTTTTTGAAAATCTCATTTAGCAGATTTACACATCCATGCCTGAAGGTTTAACATTAATTAAACACTGCATGCCAAAAACACATCCAAGGAAGGAGCCCTCTGTGAAGAAGTAGTAGCGTTAGATTTTTTTTCTTCAGAATTCATCTTTCTTATAGAACTATAGCATGCAGTCCTTTGTTTTATTCACTTTATTTGCTTATTTAGGAACTGAAGAATGCAGAAATAGCATTAAGAACACAGAAAACTCCTCCTGGTCTTCAACATGAAAATTCAGCCCCAGCAGAGTAAGTTACTGTATCTAACAGAATCTTGAATTTACCGTTAAAAATACATTACTATCTGTCTTATAAATAGATTTGTATGTTGCAATGTGTAATCTATTACTCCTTTGATAGAGGCATCTGATAACAATATTAAAGTGCACCTATAAAAGCATAACACATTAAATAATTAAAATCACAGACTGACCCAGGATCAGAGGATTCAAACATTGCATCTGATCAGTGTCCTCTAATCAGATATCCTATCCCCTACATTGGCCAGCAGTGGAGAGGAAACCATCTTTGTGTAGTACTCTTTGTCTCCCTTTAAAATATGAACTGTATATACTTCTGTTTTACGCTAATCTGTTTTAACATTTTGTTCTATGCCTTATTGTATGTACTGCATGTTTTACTGAACAAATGTAACTGTTAAGATTTTTTTTTTTTTTTTAACTGATTCATACATCACCTTCAGGTAGAGGAAACACTTTCTCTAGCATTGGAAAGAGAGTAATATAAAATATGCTTAACTGGAATACTGACCAATGCTTAAAATGATGTAGTTTGGTATAGATCTAAATAGTAAAAATGAAGTTGCAAAGGAGGGAAATTCAACAAGTGTGATCTGATTCTTCTGTTCTAGCTACTTCAGGATCTTGGTTGAACAGTTTGAAGTACAGTTGCAGCAGTACAGACAGCAAATTGAAGAACTGGAAAATCATCTTGCCACTCAAGCAAACAATTCACATATAACCCCACAAGGTAAAAAGTTCAATTTTAATGTTTTTTACAGAAATCCTTTAATATGCATTTCCTACACACACAGTATTTGTTACTTTATTCTTTAACTATCAGGGTTTCTTCGTTAACTTTCAGAAATTATTGTTGATATGGATGTTGAAGTCACCCAATACAGTAAGTTTTAGGAACTTAAGCACCAGCTCAGACAACTTTGACAGGAAGCCTGGGGCCTGAATTCCCACTTTAATTCTATCTTGGCACTTGCACCAGGTGGATACATTGAAAGAATTTCAGTTTTGTTTAGGAAGAGACCTGCATCTGAAATGTTAGGCAAAAACACAGCTATCCTACTTATCTGACTCTTTTGGCTTACTGAGAAGAGTGCCCCTGTAGACAGAGCTAATTAACATTGGTCCAGTAGTTGTATCTAGTCATGTCTTGGAACTACATTGAGAATTGAGGGCCTCCTCTGTGACTACATCATGGATGGTTAGTTTTTTAGTGAACTTTGCATATTCAGAGTCATGAAATTTTGGGCTTTAAATAAGCATTCAAAATACAAGAAAATTTGGCTCATTTTGATGCATCTTTTATTGGTATTGACAAGACATACTGGTCCAGTAGAGCTAAAATTTGGACAGGTGAAATTCAAGTAAGAGGAGAAATAGGCAAAATGTTGTGAATAGCATTCCAAAACATAATTCTGTCCTTTGTTGACTTGTTAATAAGTCCAGACTCCTCTTTAAATAGAGAATATTACCTTACTCCCACACGGATACTTTTGTTTTACAGGAAATATAGTGCTTTTTTTTTTTTTTCTTCATAGGTTTGCAGCAAGTTGCATCATAGAGCTGGTTGTTTTACCCTTGTTGCAGTATAAATACTAAATTTAATTAATTTGTCTCAATATTGCAGTAAGACTATGAATTTATTTGCTGATATACATGTTTTACAGATTTGTCTATGGCTATGCAGAAAATTTATCAAACATTTGTAGCTCTAGCTGCACAACTTCAATCAATACATGAAAATGTAAAGGTAGGTTATACTTCAAGATTATATTTTCATATGTATTTCATAACCAAAAACACTGCAGGCCATTATTCATGTCAACATTTCTATAACACTTCTCCTTTCTGTTTTTAAACAGAGTTGATTTAAACTATTCATTTAAGCTTTTTAAAGTGATGCTGCTAAATAAAAAGTTAATTCGCTGATGTGAGAGCTGGAACATTTCTTGTTCAAGCAGTGAGATAGGCTGGCTTAAACTGTTTATAGTAAAAGTGGCAGAAGCTGTGACCACAGTATTTAAGGTTGCATAATATTTCCCATTTATTCCCCTGTCTTTTCAATTGCATGTAACTTTCTGAAATTTTGGGGGCTGACATTTTCTATACTTTCTCTTTGCACAATGAGTCTTTTTTGACAATTCAAGCAAAAATGAGTTAGTCATTTGAATGTGAGCAGAATCAGGGGGAAATACAGATTTCCAGTTATATAATAATTTTGCAAAATAGCCCTTGAGTGTTCTGGTGAAAATAGCATTCTGGGTTCATTGCTGGTTGAGATTCAGTGGCTTCTTTAAGGAGGGCTCTGGTACAGCCTCTGCACGCACCAAAAAAAAAAAAAAAAGTGTGCAATATGGCCTATTTTCTATGGATCTAAAAATCTTTTTGTGGGTAAGAATGAGAAGTCTACATTAAGACAATTCTCACATTGTGTAAGTTCCTCAAATTTCACATATCCTTGTTATGTTTGTGGCTATGTCTGTACAACTTATGAATTCTCTGAAGTTTTGAAGTCATGTGCCGGGCTGTAAATTCCATTTTGAGTGTGCAGCCTTTTGCCTACTCTGTGATCTGTTTGCCTGCATGTTGGGTTGAGATTCCAGAGGCCGGTGGTAAAAGCATAACAAAATAGTCATTGTGCTGAAGTGCTCTTCAATGAAACATCATTGCTCAATAGACTAGCTCCTCATATCCAGGAGAACTCCTTTGTCAAGGGCGATGGTGCCATGGCAATGAAATCAGGTGGCAAGGATTTGTGCTCATGTGGGAAATCTGGCAGGGATGTCACGTGATAAAGGAGGGGCTAAAAGATTGAAAAGGACAGAAGCTGGTCTGCTCAGGAGCCATTTTTCTCTAGTCCATGAGGAAGAGACCAGCAGCTTAGTTGCTGATCACTAGAGCCCTGCAAATCCGCCGGTATCCTCTTTGTATCCACAGATGCGGATACCCGCAGACCGTTTTTGCAGATCATAGCGTGGATGCGGATACAAATTTTGTATCTACACAGAGCTCTGAAGCACACACTCACCCGAATAGAGCAGCTGTCACCCAGCCTGCAAGCTCTAGCTCAGTTCTCTGAATCACGCAGCAGCGTGCTGGGCATTCTGGGAATTGTTGTCCCCAGCTTGCTTGGAGGGAGGAGGTAAACTACAACTCCCAATAGGGAGTGAGCCAAGCACCATTTTAAGGGTGGGGTTGTTCTTTAAACAAGCTGGCGGCAATGGCTGTGTGAATTAGAGGGTGAGGCGTAGGGGTGTCTGAGCCCTCCACGGGGAGGGCAGCACTGTATAGAAGGAACCAGAATTGTAGCCTCCCGGCCCAGAGCCAGGAAGGAGGTACAGCAAGGGCAGAGCTGGCAGCAAGGCAGGAGGTCTATGGGGAGAAGTGGGACTGGGGGTGAGGGGCAGTTGGGGGTTTGATACAGCCCTGCATCACTGCTGCAAAGTGACATGTGGAGCTGTTTAGAGTCCGGCAAATCCACCGATATCTGACAAGGATACCCACAGACCATTTTTGCGGATCGCGGATACACCTTTTTGTATCCGTGCAAGGTTCTGTTGATCGCTTGAGCAGATGAAATGGGGTAGGGGTGGGAGTGAATCCCAACAGGACTGGGAAATGGGAGATGCTGTATTTCCTTCAGTACAGAAAGAAGGAAAGACATAGGTAAGACGGAGAAAAACAAAGAAAGCAAAGGGCAGCAATAGTGGGTTTTGAAGTTCAGCATATTTTCCCACTCAGTGATACTGAATGCCAAAATAAGATACTTAAGTTTTGTTACTACATACAGATAATATTCTACGTGGGACCAAATCCTCTACTGATGTAAATCAAGTGGAGCAAGCTATATGGATTTACACCAGTTGAGGATTTGGCCTCAATCTGTGTAAAAGCCTTTTCGTTGACATAAGTGGTTAGCTCCAGATTGCTGGTAATGTAGTCCTAAATAGAAAATTAATTCAGTCCTCCAAATCATGAGTTTAACACCCGTAAACTAATATGAAAAATGTTTCTTTAATTATATTAAAATGTATTTAACTGGTAACTTGCCCCATGACTAAACTATTCAGTTCTTACCTGAGATGTACTGAACTAAAATGACTTCCCACTCCCACTTCCTTTCAGATGCTCAAAGACCAATACCTTGGCTACAGAAAAACCTTTCTGGGAGATGCTATGGATGTGTTTGAGGCAAGACGAGTAGAAGCTAAGAAATGGCAGAGTGCCCCACGTGTTATTACTGGACCAACCCCTTTCAGCAACATACCAAATGCAGCAGCCGTTGCCATGGCTGCCACACTTTCTCAGCAGCAACAGCCTGCTACAGGTCTGAATGCATTCAAGTTATAGATTACTAGTGTTACAACAATAGTCAATTTGTGTAAACTTTTATATAAGGTCTTCCTTTGTGTTAGCTTAAAAATCAAAAAATTGTAAGTTATCAATACATAGCTAATAGAAAATGCAGGGTAGACTTAGCAATAATTATATACCAGATAGATATTTAATCTTGTGAATTTATTTGTATGAGTGATATTTACTGTATTCCTCTAATTACCCCTTGGAATGTGAGTCTTCATTCTTAAATGACATCTCTGAATATGAGTAATATAGCATCTTTCCAAAATTGTATGGTTGTATAATAATGATTTTCAAATTGGGGGGAGGGAGGAATGAATCCAAATGCATATTACATTTTTCTTATGTAAAATGAATGATGCATTTTTATATAGCACTTTGAAATTGTAAATTGAAATATGCTACAAAACAGAGGATAGTGGAGCTTAGGTATGTAGAGTAGAAGGAAAGAATGCTTGGCCCATTGTTTCTTGTTTTTCTAATTTCTTTAGAAGAATGGTACTAAAACAGTTGCTAACAGGCCATTTGCTGTTGTGACTGAACAAGAACAGAAAAAGTGTGTGTGTGAAACATATCAAAGGTGGGTGGGTGTGTGTGTTTGGCCCAATGTACACGTGAGGTGAGGTGACTGGACAGGAAGAGAAGCCGTTTAGGCTGTCTTAGTTGACATGGTCAAAATGCACTCCTAGTCATATTAACCAAAATTTTCAAAGCTGGGTGCCTGAAGATAGGCATCTTGATAGAAGTGGCCTGATTTTTTTTCAAAGGGACTGTGCACCTCGCATTGTCACCTTTGAAAAATCCAACCATGTTAATGGCAGATGCACAGTCCTTTTTTAAAAATCATGCACTTTTGTTAAGGAGCCTGAACGTAGATTTAGGTGCTGAACTTCAGACACCCAGTTTGCAAATTTTGGGATATACCTCTATTTTACCATTTGATTTCCTCCTGAAATGTTCTTTATCCTAGATGCACTAATCACCTCAGCTTCTTATCCCCTTCTTTGTGCTCCACCTTTGCTTTCTTTGCCTACAATGCCTTCAGTGCTGGCATCTGGCCAAGCAGAGGAATATATGGCTTTGCCCAGAGAGTCATTCAAAAATCATCTGTAAGGATTGCTCTCAAGTAATGAGGCACTCCCTCCCTTATCTCTGTAAGTAGAAAGCTTTATATACTTCCAGCCCTGGCCCCTATGAAGAGTGAGGAACCAGGTCCAATTACATGTAAACCAGAATAAAGGATCACAACAAAAGGGAAATAATGATAAATATAGATTACATCTAAATCTCAATTGTAATCCACCAAGAGTGTTTCTACTGATGACTATAACTAAAAATTGTGGAATTATTCTCTAGATGCATTGACCTATACAGTAAACTTCTTTTAAGCATGTAACAATCTGAAATGACTCCAGATTTTCTCTCATGTTTTTTTATACAGAGAGGGATGTGTAGATTCTGCAGCCCTAATAGTTACTAAAAACTGCACCTCTCCACTCACCGTTTTCTTGTCTTTTAAGATCCTTTCATTAGTCATTAGAGGATTGATTGTCACACTACTTAAGATGTCCTAGTCATGTGTCCTCATTGCCTCTGGTGAAGGGTTTGAATTTCCTTTCTCAGCTCCAGAGACAAAAGAACTACTAACTGAGCTATCACATCAATAAAGTAATGTCACTGATAGAACTTTTTCAGCATGAATGTCCTTTCAGCAGTATGGGTGAGAGAATTGAAAAGTTGAGCTGTTCCAACCTCCATAGGATAAGGCAGTTTATATCTTGAGGTACCCTCAGTAACTTTTTTTGCGGTTAGTAATAAAGTCTCTGCTCATATTTTGTTGGGTATCTCAGAAGTGCCAACAAGTATGCCAACTATAGATGTGATCATGATCTCTGATGCAGATGGACTCAGGCAACCAACCTTTTTCATGTGTGCCACCAAAAAAGAATAAGTGGCAGTGACTTAAGGTTACCACTAATGGGGTCAGACTATTCAGTCTCCCCATAAAACACACTATAGAGGACTTGGCTGTAAACCACTGAGGTGATAGATGTTTGGACCACTGTCTGTTTAGCGGAGGAAATTGCAGAGGAAAAGATGCCATTTGGCCTACTGCAATAAGGTTCAAATCTTGCAAAGACTTAAGCATTCACTTAACTTTACACATTGTGAGTAATCTCATTGACTTCAGTGACGACTTACAATGCATAAAGTTAAGCAAGTGCTTAAATATTTGCAAAATCAGGGCCCAAAAGAGCAGGAATATAAGGGATGAGAGGAGGCCATGACAAGTGTTTGTCTAGGTGTCTCTCTCACACATACAATCTGTTCTTCCCCATGATCTCTTCATAAAGACTTTTCTAAAACAAGAAAATTAATCTGGGCTTTTAAAGTTTGGCAAAAAAAAAAAAATAGTAACACACAGTACTCTAACTATCAAGAGTAGGGGCTTTTGTTCTTGTGTCTAAAAATATATTTGATGTTTACATGGTATAAGGCTGTTCCTTAAAGTTAATTTAGATTTAGCAAGCTACTCATCTTTCTCTGAAGGAAGGCAGAGACGGTAATTTATTTTTTAGTTCACATTCAGAAGTCAAGTTTTAACAGGCATTGTTAAAACTACACTTAAGCCATGTCTGCACTAAACTTTTCTCTTAATTTCACACTGTTACTCTTAGTGCAGCATTACTGTTGGTGGAATGCTAGTTGTACTAGCTAGATCAGCAGCAAGTGCTCTTACTACCCTCTCATTTAGACCTGCAATGAGCAGTCTTTAACAAGAGGGTAGTTTAAAATGCCAGGGGGCTTAGTGCTACTGGTGGCAGTAGTAGTGGCTACTACGCTTAGTGCTACTGGTGGCAGTAGTAATTGTGAGAAACGCGAAGAGAAAATAAAAAGCCTAGCGTCATTACAGCCTTACATGCAGTTGGATGGAACTGATCTAACATTCTGCTGGTAAGGCTAAGTTCGCTTAACCAAAGTAATACTTCCCTTCATTCTCCTAAAACATTTAATTATTCTTGATTTAGTGGGGGGGGGAAACTAAAGTCAAAACATGATTAAGATATTAACTACGTTTTGACTTCTCAACATGAAATTTAAGTGAGAATGGGATACTTTAATAAAATCTTTACAGCACTTAGAACTTTATTGTATAATTTGACCTTGACATAGGTAAAATTTCAGTGTATTACTCTCAGAATGAAATCTGAATTGTGACACTAAACTTGGTCTTGTGTTTGAACCAATTATGTGATGAACTCTGTAAAATGTCACATAAATTTAAACTATGGTATCACTTTGGTAGGGAATCTTGTTGACCTACTGTCTAACTGGGTTCGTAGTAGTGAGTCTTATTTATTAAACTAAAAATGCTCTTCAGGGCAAAATATAGCAGGTTTTAAAACATTATTAAAATTATTGTTTTAAGGATTTGTCTCATAACTTATAATAGCCAAAGGTGACAATGTTTGCTGGTACTTTTGGCATGGAGGATCTTTATCACTAGTCTTTTGCTATTGAAAATTATGTATGTTTAACTAATAGGTTTATAAATTATGACAATGCCTTCAGAATTTTATGGTACAAAATGAACAAATATATCACAGGCCTGTTCAATGAAAAGCTTGTCAGCTTTAGGAATGAAAAATCCTGTTTTATATAACTTGAATATAGGTGTTTTAGAATAATACTGTTTTACTGATCTAAAAAGCATGTTACATTTAAAAACAAGCATGTCTTGGAGGACTCTGGTGTCTTCATTCTATTCTAAGGTCTTCCGCCAACAGTGCCTCCTATTAAGGTAGAAAATTGAGAAGGAACTGGACACATTTTTCTGTTTTTTAGTTTTAGAGGTCTAACTGACTTGTGTGTTTTTTGTTTTTTTATTTCCTTTGTACTGAAAACATTTCTAAAGGAGCTGCTAGGTAGATATTTCAAAATTTAAAATAAACTGGATGTAAACAAATTAGTTTGAGGTTAATCCATCACTTTTATTTTAGAAAAATACTTTAAGGGCCTCAGCTGGTATGAAATATGGTGCATACTACTTACCTGGAACAATGACAGAACTTAACTTCCCAAATAACTACTTAATCGCAGACTGCAAATTCACAGCTTTAGTTGCCCTTATAAATTTTAGTTTAACACTACTTTGAGTACACAGACCTCATTCTGCATTGGATCATTTAAGGGCTTTGTTGTGTTCCTTGCGAAAGTGTTACCACTTAATAAATACAGTGCCTTCTACTTAATTCAAACACTAGTTGAGTCACCATTTGAGTTTCTCAATGTCAAGAACCAAATAATTTGTATTCAAAATACTACCACTAGCTTTTTTTTGTTTTAATTTGCTTTAGATGAAAATTGCTGGTTATAGAAACTTTAACAAGTAAGGCAAAAATTCTGAGTAAGAACCAAAAGATAACTAAAAATAAAATGACTACAAGATCTTATTTGTTCCAACATTGTTGACAAAGACATTACCATGTACATTGCATTCTGTGCTATGTATGCTGGTGACCATATGGCTTACAGTATTGCCTTTTTAAATTATAAGAATGTACTTAACTTGGGTTAAGAGGTAGGCACTGTATTTTATCTTGACAACTCCTTCAACTTTCTAACTAATGCACTGATGACTGTGTTTGAAAAAGACAGGAATATGAAGATTGTACTGTGAAAACTGTTGAATCATTTTCATAAATTATTTATCAGCATTAATTACTTTTAGAGTTTTGTAACAGGAGAGGCTAGCAAGGTGATTCTATTCTCCACAAGAAAAACAAACTAAGGCTATAAATTTAAGCTTGGCAGACTGAAAATGGGTTTTTGACAATCCTGCATTTTAGTGTGACCATGCAGGGTAATTGCTGTCTCTAAAAAATTTTAAATGATGGGACAAACTTCTGAATTTGAAATTTTGAATGTATCTAATTAGTTAAGGTACACAAAATTGTGCCTTTGTAAATGTTTATTTAAACAGGTGGTTGGAATGGTGTAATGTAGCAAAGCTTAACAGAACTCAGTTATTTTGTGTGGAAAAAGTTTGAATTGTCATGTTGTGTAATTGACTTGCTTTAAAATGAACAATAAATTTAATAAAATAAAGTCATTGTCTTGTTTTTTATCTACTTAATGTTTGTTTAAATTTGGAAAAATACTCAAATGAGTAGCTTTGAAGGTTTCTAGTTATTAAATATATTGGCTATTGGTAACACGATGGTTTTTAGTCATGTTAGTGTCAGGTCTCTTCTTTTAATTGGAACTTGATACTAACTATTAAAGTGTTAATGATTTTTAAAAAGATTCTCCCTCTGTTTTCAATAGACTGTGTGTCAAAATAGTGTCACATTTAAGCGTAGTTCTTAAAAGATTTTAATAAATTATTAAAACAGGTTTATAAAGTTAGACTGAATTTGTAATAAAAATACTTCACTATATGTTGTAACTAGCTAGTTTTAAGTAGCTTCACCTTACATTGTGTTCAGTATTTTCTTAGATTTACCAGGTGGAGATAGAGGCAGTTTGGGGAAGAATTTTGAAGAGGTAAAGTTTTGGGGACTTTAATGGAATTGTTAAAAGCAATAATGTTCACTTTTATCAAATAATTACATAAAGGATCTCTTTATCGTGAAAGAGTAAGGCAAGTTTGTTTTCATTTTTTTTTTATACCAGGGCCACAGCCATCTCTGGGAGTTAGTTTTGGAACGCCATTCGGCTCAGGTATTGGCACTGGCTTGCAATCAAGTGGCTTAGGTTCTTCAAACCTTGGAGGTACACTTTAACTTTTCTAATGTTTCATTGAATTATTATACAATACATCTGAATTTATTACAAACTTTAAACTTCACTAAGAGGATGATCCATTTCAGAAGTAAATCTTCAGTTTGGTAAAAGTAAGGCACTTGGAGGGAAAAAGTAATCTGCATTGTAGAGCGAGAGTAAGATAAATCACAAAGGTTAAATCTAGTGTTGACATTTTTAGTGAACCCAAAGATGCAAGGGAGATGGGCATAAGATAAACATGTTGGGGTTGCATTTTTGAAACCAGGAAAGTACCAATTATTTTGTAATTAGGACTTGAATTTATTTATCGTTTACTAAAGGCTTTACTAAAGTAGGTACCCACAGTCTTAAAGACAATCATATTTTATTTGGATTTGAAATAGCAGACAGAAAAATGTATGTTAACCTAATTAAGAAACTTCTCCTGTGTACAATTAAGTTCTAACTCCTAAAACACATTTTAGCTTGTTTATCAGTTCAAGGATTTAATAAGAAACTGTACTGGAAAACTGTCTAATTTGCACTTGTTCTGGGAACCTGTTTGTCAAAGCATAATTATGTTCTGCTAAATAGCTTTCCAGTACAGAAGACAGCTCTGTAAAATGTTTGCCTCTCAATGCTGAGATCCAGAATCCTTTTTGTCAAGCTATTCAACCTCACAACTTCTGAAAATGAGGAAAATTCTCTTTTGTTTAAATCAAAATTTTTTTGACTGACGAGGGAGTAGGAGAACCTCCAGGAGAGGAGCTGTGCCTTAAAGAGCAGGTGGTGATGTGAAAAAGATTGTTTTCTCACGTGAAACATAGGATTATCATCAACAGGTGAACTGAAAAGTAACTATTAACATGTAAACTTCACAGAACTATATAGATATTAAAATTCACTTACTGTTAATCTTGTGTGGTGCAGTGTATTTACAGTAGTTTGAGATAATCTTTAAAATGATGAGCCATTTAACATTAACAACTTTACTTATCTTTGGAATTAGTTACATTATTTATAAATTCCAGAATGGTCCTCATCAGCCAAATGGTAAATTTGACAATCTATGGAAGTAGATTGTGTGTTCCTATAACAGGAAAAATTACTAATCTTCATGGGTGGACTAAAAGAAGTATATATTTACATTACTTGTTTTGAGTAGCCCCCATAGCATGTTAGGTGCTGTACAAACACAAAGGGAAGGCCTGGTCCCTCCTTCAAACACCTTGTAAACTACAGTTTATTCAGATACATTCTTTTAAACATTTTGCTGATGCAAGTTACATAAACTTGTCCTAGCAAGTAAATAGGAGTTAACTACTAGCTAGATCTTGAACCTTAATTTTTGAGCTTTCTTTAGTAGCCCTTTGCTTAAGAAGGCAATTTTTTTAGAACTTTCTGCCATAATTGTATAATATCTTGTAAAATCCTTAACTCCTTTTGCTTGGGTTTGTAATTTATTCTGCTACATACGGATTTATGACACATGGTGAAGAATAATTTAACAAAGAGAACTTAGTACAGCAGGGGGAGGAAAGAAAAAGCCTCCAGAAATGGGGCTCCTGGAAACAAATGGACAAAGTGAATACTTCAAGGATTCAGAAAATTTAATACATAAATCAAGTAGTGTATTCATAATAGGTTATTAGACACACATTCTCCAAATTACGTTCTTCGCTTGCAAAATTCTTACGGGTCGTATTCACAAGTTACAGTCTTAACAGTTGCATGTGTAGTTAGTATTCCTGGAGTGTAGATGCCTGCTTCTTTATTAATTAAAACATTCCTGTACTAATGGTACTAACACCTATCTGATAACCCATTTGTAATTGGATTGGGCAAAAACTGGGAAATGTTGCTCAACTGAGCAATCTTACACTCATACACTATGTGGCATTTGTTCATCTGTAAAATAGAGAGATTTCTCTGGTACGAAGGCAAAGTCCTCTGGTCTGTAGAATCAATATTTTGGAACTTTACATGTCCTGAATTACTACAGTTATAAAACTTAAAATTCGTATTTGTAAATGAAGACTAGTAGATTTTACAGTTCTGCTAAAAATGTTAATATTTTTCATAACATTTTAACTAAAGCTTGAAAATAAGGGTATAATTTAACAGGTTTGAACACTGTTCTCTTTTAAAAAGAATCAGTTAAAGCTACTGAATATATTTTTAATCATTCCTATCCCATAGCCTCTTCCTCAAACATGTGCTTACTTTTCCTTGTATATGTTAATAGTGACCAGTATTTCAAAAATCTTACATTCTAAGCAAATTCTGAGCAGTCTAGTCTCAAAATATAAACATCTCAGAACTACTAAATCAAATTGTTCCTTGAGATTACATAACTATAGAGTAAAAGATGGCTGCCCTTTTCCTGCAAGGATGTATTTCTGAGTGGTTCTGATTAAATCCTAATTCATACAAATTTAATAGTTATAAAGTTATCAGAGCCAGGTGACCAAACTAATTTCATGTATTTGTTTTCCTATTACAGTGATTTACCCCTAAGAATGCCAGATACTTTATCTTAATTATTAGAGATTTTTACCTCATACTTTTCATCTCAGCTAAAGTTTTGTCTACACGAGAAAGTTGCAATTAAAGTGTGGCTTATTTTGAATGAGCTTAAACTGATCCCTAATCAATTTAAACTGAATTGAAATAAACAGAGTTTAAACCAAAGTGAAGGTGTCCATGCAGCCTTTGGCGCTCATTTAACTAAATTTGGTTTTAAATAACACCTTTAGTTAAAATGGGGAAATTGTTATCATGTAGACAAGTCCTAAGGTTACTGGAGCTACAATTCCTACCCTAGTCACGTAATTTAAGTCTGAATTTGCTTAGTTTTTAACCTGTTGGTGGTGGAGTGACATGATGTCATTGAAATCACCCTTTTTGTATTTTAATAGCTATAGAATAATGTGACTATGACTACAGACATTTCCATTTAATTGCAGTCATTGTTTATAGCTTAATACCTACCATTCAGTATGTTATTTTTAAATGAAACTACTAATAGTTTTCTAAGATTCTCAGCCGCTTTTCTGTTTGAGCATTGCTGGAGGTGGGGGCGGGGGTTGTATTTTGCAGAATTTAGATAGTGCTGCATTTAGAGCAGGGCACTTTGAGTAGTGAAATAGATTTACTGAAAATAATTCTTAGGATTAAATATGCTTTTAAATTATTGTCTAAAAACTATAAATTTTAAATTGCAGTGTTCTATGTTACCAGTTTTTTATGTTGTTGCATGTCTTTACTACTATTCCACTAGGATTTGGAAGTAGCTCTGCTTTTGGAAGCACTGCCACAGGCACACCATCGTTCGGATTTGGAACTACAAATAAACCCTCAGGAAGTCTTAGTGCAGGTTTGCTTTTGTCTAAATTAAATTCGTCTTAGAAGTACAAATGCATAATCCAACTGCAGGTTTCACTTTAAAAAAAACTAATTGAAAACAAGATCATGTGTATGCTTAAAGTTGCCTTTACAGTAAAACTGTTGAAAAATGTTATTTTAACTAAAGAAATATTTACTTTAAACTAAATTGATTTTTAGAGGGGAAAAAAAAACCCCTAAAATACCCCTTTTTGGATGCTGTCTCCCTAAGTGGAAACTCCTGATTTCAATAAATGATAGCTCCTGTTTTACTAATTATTTACAGTTTTTTTTAAAAAAAAAAAAAATCAGATCAGATGTAGTTTGAGGCACAGGAGACACGGCTCGCTATATGAATACAAGGGAAAGGTAGACTTCTTAAGGTTATCTTAAGTTTTGTTGTTTTCTAAATGTGTTCTACTTAATTCACCAATAGTTAGAAGCTCTTACTTTTTTTTTTAGTCAGAATTTACCTTACAATAACTAAACTTTAAGGATACCTTTGCAAAACTAAATCCCTACATTTTATATGCAGAAAGGCAAATTATATATGCAGTTGTCAGTTCGTACTTTCATAATTCCCATATATAAATTAAGGATTTTATTTTGAAAACTTGTCTCATTCTGAGGCCTCTCATATAGTTCAACATTTGAATACATTTTTTATTTCATACCACTGTCAGTTTGGCAACTTCCTACTTATTACTCATTCCATTCTTAACCTTTTGTTAGTGATAAAATAGATGTAGAATCTTGGATCCATTACTCCCAAACTTTGGGTATTTGAAATCTGACTTTCATTTGGCACCCATATCTAATTTTGTATTTAGCTTTAGTTTTTAGAACATATGTTTATCATAGCTTTTGCTTTCTAGAAAATTAGAGTAGATGTCTGCCTTCCAGGATTGGTTTATGGTAGCATTTTTATTTGTTTTTACTTTTGTTTTTCTAATTACAGCTGTTTCTAAAAACCAAGGGTTTTCAGTAACGCTGAAATAATGTTGATTTTTCCTGTGGACTCCTCTGGCTCATATTCATTTATGTATTACATCAAATAAGGACTGCATTAATTTTGACTTCTAGTGTGTAGCATCCATGCTTTTTCTTTGTTAGTTTAGGATGATTCGTCTTTCAAATGAGGTCTAAAGAATGCTTTAGTTTAAAACAGCACATTACAAAATGGAAATAAATGTTTGCTTGATTTGGGTGGCTAATGCTCATGAATGCATAACATCCTGGTAAAGTGCATGTCATTTCTGTTAGTAGAATCTGCATATTACAAAACTGGAACTCTAGCATTTTTTGTGTTTAGTAACAAATGCATATTTTTATATAATGCTCAAATATTTTTACTTTTATAATCATTAAATTTTCTTACAGGTTCCTGATGCTTGAACTACGTTAAGCCAAAAATAAGTT
Source organism: Chelonia mydas (assembly GCF_015237465.2). NCBI lineage: Eukaryota > Metazoa > Chordata > Testudines > Cheloniidae > Chelonia > Chelonia mydas. The sequence continues at coordinate 43,205,954 of NC_057849.1, forward strand.
ATTTACTAATTTTTCATATATTAATAATAAAAATGACAAGTTGTTCTTTGAATGATTGCACATGTGCATTCCGCTCTAGGAGTGTACGTGCCCAAAGCACAGTTGCTGGAAATTTTTCCCTCAGTAGTACTCGTTGGGGTTGCTCAACCATCCTCTGTTGCTGCACGCCTATTGCGCCGGTATAAAGGTCCCAGCTAGCCCCCTGCCCTATCAGTTCCTTCTTACCACCTGTGATGGTCACTGGGACTGCTATCCTTGCTTTGACAGGTTCTCTCAGTGGTCTTCTTTTTCTTATATTTATACATAGTTCATAGAATTGTAGGACTGGAAGGGACCTGGAGAGGTCTTCTAGTCCAGTCCCCTGCTCTTAAGGCAGGGCTAAGTATTATCTAGACCATCCCTGACATCCATTATCCCCTTCCTAGATCCCAGGGAATGGTATGCTGCCGTCAATTTAAGAGATGCCTTTTTTCATATATCGATATACCAACATGTCAGAAGGTTCCTCAGATTCATAGTGAACCACTCACTACCCTCCCATTCGGCCTGTCTGCAGCTACACAGATGTTTACAAAATGTCTGGTGGTAGTGACAGTCTTTCTGAGGAGGTTAGGGGAGCAGGTCTAACCTTATCTAGACCACTGGCTAGTCAAGGGCTGGTCCAGGGCTCTGGAAGTGTCCAGCATTCAGATTATGCAGTTGACGTTCAAGGCCCAAGACCTTCTTATAAATGTAAAGAAATCTACCTTTGCTCCGCGCAGAGGATAGAGTTTATTGTAGCGGGGTTCAACTGTACTCAGGCCAGAGCCTACCTCCCAGAGGGTCTTTCCAGACAATCACATCCCTGATAATTCACCTCAAGGATCATATCAGTCACAACAGCCCAAAATTGTCTGAGGTCACATGGCCTTGTGCACATATGTGGCACAACAGGCAAGGCTGCACCTCACGCCCCTCCAGACATGGCTCAATGTACCCACCAAACCGCTACCATCTGGACTTCGTACTAATAGTACCTCAGTGGGTCCTCATCTCCCTCAATTGGTGGTTGGATCCGTTCACTGTTTGTTTGTGCGGGTGTTCTCTTTATACAGCCTTTGGTCTTCGGAGGAACTTTCACTCCACATCAGTGTCAGGAAATGCAGAGCAGTTCACCTGGCCTGTTAGGCCTTCCTGACACATTATGGGCAGAAACTTGTTTGTTCTTATGGACAGCACTGCAGCCCTGTTTTATCTCAACAGGCAAGGAGGTGATTGCTCTTCCGTCCTATGTCAGGAAACGATTTAGCTATGGGAATTTTGCACAGCCTACTCAATCAATCTTGTGGCCTTGTACCTTCTGGGAACGCAAAAAGACCTGACAGAGCGCCTCAGCAGGACTTTCTCCAGTCGCCACGACTGGTCCTTTTGCCCAGATATGGTGAGGGACATTTTCCAGCAGTGGAGGACTCCCCAGATAGATCTATTTGCAACCTGGTACAACAGAAAGTGTCACCAGTTCTGCTCCTGGCGAGGTCACAGTCCAGGTTCTGTCATGGATGCCTTTTTAATACCATAGACAGGACATCTTTATTATGCTTTTCCCCCTATCCTGCTCGTGTATAGAGTACTGCTAAAGATCACCTGGGACCAGGCCCGAGTTCTTCTGATAGCCCCAGCATGGCCCTGTCAATGCTGATTCTCCACTCTGCTAGGCCTCTCAGTGGCAACCCCAATCCCACTTACGTTACACCTGGACCTGATCTCTAAGGACAACAGTCTGCTGCTCCATCTGAATCTGAGCTCCCTTCACCTAACAGCCTGAAAGCTCCATGGCTAAATCCCAGGGAGCAGGCTTGCTCAGAGCAAGTTCATCAGGTCCTATTAGGTAGTAGAAAGAGCTCCACCAGGGATACTTACTTTTCAAAGTGGAAGCGGTTCTCTGTCTGGACATCCCAATGCAGAGCTTCACCCACACACTCAAGAATTTCTTGTAAGGATGACTCTCTATTATACCTGAAGCAGCAAGGCTTAGCTATTTCCTCTGTCAAGATTCACCTTGCAGAAACATCAGCTTTCCACTCTTGGGTGGATAACCGGTCTATTTTTTCAAATGATATGTCTGATTCCTCAAGGGCCTACAAAGGTTATATCCGCAAGTAAGAGGGGCTAGCCCGTTCTTCCATGGGACCTGACTTGATCTATCAAAGCTTATGGGACCACAGTTTGAATCGTGGGTAACTTGCTCTTTATTATACCTCTCCTGGAAAGTGATTTTCTTAATGGCCATCGCTTCGGCCAGAAGGTTCTTGGAGCTCCGTTTCCTCACCTCAGAACCTCTGTACACAGTCTACTTTAAAAATAAGGTGTATTTACGTCCTCACCCAGTTTCCTTCCAAAAGTGGGTTAGCAATTTCACAGCAATCAGGCAATCTACCTACCTACCTGTCTTTTACCCGAAGCCGCACGCAAATAGGGAGGGACCACACCTTCACTCATTGGATGTTAGATGCTCTATGTAGCTTTCTACATAGAAAGGACTAAACTGTTCCAATAATTTACCCAACTGTTTGCAGCTGTATCTAATATGATGAAGAGTCTCCCAGTCTCTTCAGAGACAATTCTGTCCTGGATCACCTCATACATTCATACTTGTTATGACCAGGCAGGTGTTCTGCCACCAGCTAACCTGACTGCTCATTCCACAAGGTCGCAAGCATCAGCAATGGTATTCCTAGCACAGATCCATCCCTACTCAGGATATTTGTAAAGCAGCGAACCGGTCATCAGTGCACACATTCTTCTCCCATTATACCATCACTCAACAGTCCAGGGATGATGCCAAATTTGGTTGAGCTGACCTGCAGTCAGTATGTCCATGAATTCTGATCCCTCCACCTGTTCAACTACTTAAGAGTCACCTAGACTGGAATGCACATGTGCAATCACTCAAAGAAGAAAAAACAGTTACTAACCTTCTGTAACTGTTGCTCTTCAACATGTGTTGCACATGTCCATTCCACGACCCGTCCTTCTGCATCAGAGTTTTCAAGAAAGAACTAACTGAGAGAGTGCAGAGTTGACTGGGCGTTTTATAATGGCACAATAGGTGCATGGCACCAGAGGGCGTTTGAGCTGCCCTGGTGGGTACCACTGAGGGAGAAGCTTCCAGTGAGCATGTTCAGGGCGTGCTCACACATGGAATGGACATGTGCAATACATCTCACAAAAACAAAAATTATGGAAGGTTAGTAACCGTTTTTTTCGTTGAAGTACTACAAAGTGCAAAACTTGCTTAATGTTCTTCATAAGCAACTTTGTTCCTCTAATATTAAACATTTTTAAATGAATGGTATAAAAGGTTTAAGGCATGCAGTACTTTAAAGTTTTGTGTTCCAAAGTGGCAGTGTTCATAAAACTCTCTGATTCGGCAAGGAACTGAAACATATACCTAACTTTAAGCATGTGTTCAGAAGCTTTTCTGAATTGGGATATCGATAAGGAAATTTATGAATCACTTAAACGTTATTGTCTAGATTTGTAATGTGGTTTAATTTTAAGAGATTATGGAAATCAAATTTCCAGATAACTTTGATAATTTATAAATACATTTAATCCTTGCCTGTGTCAGATGGCCTCTGGCTTGAATGTGATTTTACAGTATAGATCTACTTTATGGAGTAACGGAGCTTGGATACACTTATTTAAAAAAAAAAAAATACAATCTGTAATTTAAGTCAGTCCTCTTCCCCAGGCACTGTGTGCAGTACTTCAACACTGAGACCATTGTTTTGTAGAACCTTGTTATTGTCCTAGGTAATGAGAATTGTATTTTGTTTCTGCAGCTTTTTCTTTAATCTGACAGTCAGTAGGGTGGTTTGGATCTAGGGGAGCATGTATGTGCCATTATTGCAGCTCTCGAATTTAGATCTGACTCCTCTTCCATTAGATGTGTTACCATAAATTTTCTTTCTAATCCGCCCATCTCTAGGATTCACATATAATTCCAAATTTTTGATCTATCTCATGTTCAATTTTTTACTTGTAGAGTTTACACTGTCTTAGAATGTTGATCCTTTCTGGGCCCCACTAGCAACCTTCCCTCACTCCTTTTTTCTTTTTAAAAAATACATTGCTTAATAATTAGCCAACTTTTTACCCATACAACAATATGTAGAGTAATGCAGTATCTTTGTCTTATTTACATTTTATGCAATATTCTATCAAGTTTTCTTCTTCAGTTGTGTCCATGTGGGTCCTACTTCATGCGTGTATGCACCTGATGTGCACAAGATCAGAGCTTTGAAATAGTGATATCTGTTAGGCCACCCCTGTACCATGCATGTCCTCTTGCCCCACATCTGAGAGCATAAAGGGCAGAGCAGCAGCAACCGTTCCTCAGTTTCTTCTTACTGCCCCAGCAATGAGTTGGAACAAGCGGTGACTACCTGCTACCTCTTAGCGAAATTTGCTTCTTTTAGTTAGCTAGTCCCTTCAAATTCCCCCACTTTTCTTTGTTTTACTGCACTATTGCCAAAAAGGGGGTGGGAGGGGGAAGTAACTAACTTTTTTCTCTCCACTTTTTGCGTAAAATGGCAGATTCAGAGCCCTCAGGCTTCAGACCATGGCCATCTGTGAGGCTCATTCGCTTACAGATGGCCAGAGCCGCTGTCTTTTTTTTTTGTCTTGGTGGGAGTCATGTTCCAGGCTGTTGCATGGATACACTTCCTTTTTGACCGAGACAAGAAAATCCAGGGACAAATTTATACTTCCTTGAACAATCAATGAGAGGGACTTCAGACCATGAGAAGAGACCAGTTCCATCTTGGGGTTAATCCTTGTTCCTAAGTCCCAGTCATCCAGTGCCCCTGCCAGCCAGCACACAGCACCCCAGGTTAGTACTGGCAAGAAGTCCACAGCACTGTCAGGCAAGAATATAGGACCCATTGAAGACTATCTCAGTATTGGTTAGCACCATGGCACTGGAGACTGGTATTGCCTTCTCCAGGCAATGAATATCTAAACAGAAGAATGAATATTACTCCCAGCACCAATCCTCCTCTGTCCACAAGGAGAAGATCAAAAACTCATTCTCCTCTGGGACTTGAGGACTGCATCCAAAGACAAATGACACCAACTCAATTTCTGGCTCAGTACTGAAAAGGCACAGGACACCTTCTATGCCTACTCATGACAGTACTGGAAGCCATTGACATTGGCACTCACAATAGAGGCCTTAATTAATGGTACCAACCAGTTTAATGTTAAAGGTAGAAGCTAAGTCTCTGGCACGACATTCAACATTTATGCCACTACGGTGGGCACTGGTACACACCTCTGGTATCTTGATACTGAGTTCTTCTCAAGATCAGTGCCACCTCTAGAGAAAGTTTTCTCTTTATCTCCTTCACTGGGGAGGGGAACACCTTCATTCTGGCGTCTAGCAGTTTCAGTCACACAGACCAGGAGAAGGCCTTGCTCTACAAACCAGGGATGCTCACTTCAGAGCCTTGACTCATCCACCTCAGGCATGGCAATGGTCTGATCAGCATTACCAGAGCCAGGTGGATCCCTGTTGGCCCTATTGGCATACTGTGGACCTCCATATAGAGTATCCAGGAGCTGGTCTCCATCTTACCACTTAATAAAACACAGGCCATACTCCCTTTCTGTACCGCACCCCCATCTATAGACAGGGAGGAGCAAGAATAGCATTCACAGGAAAAACAGTCAGGTCCAGAGTCCTCTGAGCAATACCTTTCATCCTCTGAGACCAGTCATTGTCTTCTCCCAGTGAAATAGTCTTGTTTCCTGTACCAGCCCAAGGTGATTTTAGAGTCTTCCAGAGGCTGTTTTCTCATACAGCTGAGATTCTCAAAATGGAAACTTTAATAATTGAAGACGCTCCCAAGCTTTCAGATATGCTGCATTCTTCTGCTCCTGCCAGAATAGCACTGCCAATTAATGAGGGCATCTTAGAATCAGCTAAGACTCTGTCAGGTGTCAACAACTTTGCTTCAAATGGCTTAAAGAATGGAAAAGGAGTATCAGTTACCCCAAAAGGGGTTTGAGCAATTTTATAACCACCCAATCCCAGGTTCATTAATGGTCTCTCTTCTGCCCACAAGAAATCTAAAGACCCAAATAAATTAGACCTTTTTGGAAGAAAGGTTTATTAGTCGGCATCACCTCAGCTACGAATACGAACCTATCAAGTCTTGTTTGCAAAACCCTGTCTCATGTCAGATAACTCCTGACAACTCCAGAGAAGAGTTGAAAGCCGTCATTGCTGAAGGTCACCAGTAATGCCTTACACTCCCTAAGGCCTCCAGGGCCACACTTTGCTGCCTCAGCCCCAAATGACGGGCCCTTTAAGATACCAAGGGTAGTCTTGATAGAAGACCCTTACTTCTTCTGAGTATCTGCCCAGAAAGAAACCAAGGTTCTCTGAGAGGAGCTAATCTTTCTTAGTCTTTGATCAGTCTTCGTCTGCTTGTAGACTGCAAGTATGACACGAGGGTTGAGAGTCACAACAGAATCAGGCATGAGCCATCCCCAGATCCTGCCTTCAGATGCTGGTTTGCTTTATTCCATCAGGCTTGTACTGCTATAACAGCTGACCAATGGGTGCTGGAAGTGGTCTCATATGGTGCTTTCATCCAATTTGATTCCTTACCCCATTACCCTTCCCCATCCCTCTTCATGAATCCTTCTTACAAAAAGCTGAAAAGTGGCTTCCCTGCTTTGCTTGTGAGCCAAAGAGGAGGTGCATCTAGAGTACAGGGGAAGGGGTTTCTGCTTCTGATATTTCTTTGTTTTGAAACAAAAAAAAGGGGTCTTTGTCCTGTCCTAGACCCGAGAAGACTAAACAACATATACACTGTCTCAGATTTAGGATAGGAATACTTACCTTAATCATCCCTTTCCTAGACTCAGGACTGGTTTGTGGCTCTGAACCTCCAAGACTCAAACTTCCATTTTGCAATTCATGTAGCCCACAGGAAATATCTACAATTTGCAGTGAGTCCCAGTCATTACCAATAGAATGTTCTACTGTTTGGTCTTTCCAGAGCAGCAGCAGTTTTCACAAAGTGCCTGGGAATAGTGGCAGCACATCTGAAGAGATGAGGCATATTCACATCTACTCATATTTAAATGATTGGTTGATCAAAGTCAGGTCTCATCAGGAAGTCACCACAGCCTGTATCCATGTCCTTCCCCTTTTCAGACAGCTAGACCTCACTGAGAATTTTTATGAGAAACTATCTCTTACCCCATCACAAACAATAAAATTTACAGGTGCCTTAGTCAATTCCAGATCATTAGAGGCAGATCTTCCAACAACAGAGTTCTGTCTATCCAAATGATCATTACCAGTATCAAAACAAATCCATCAACTGCAATAAGAAACTGCCTCAAACTTCTTGGCCACATATCAGTTTGGCATGTACAGGACACCACTAGCCAAACTTTACCTACACCCATTACAGAGGTGGCTAAAGTCTGTGTATCACCCCAGGAGAAATCAAATGGGTATGTAAGTTATGGTCGCAGCTCACATTTTATCAGCACTGAATGGAAGGTCAGACCTCAAGAGCATTCCACCCCTCCTCCTACAAAGGTACAGATGCATCAAGAACAGGTGGGGAGCACATGTCTTGGCCACCTCCATAAACAAGGAACTTTGTCCCTAAAAAGCATGACTCCACCCATATACATTCTAGAATTACAAGCAATCGGGTTAGCGTGCATTGCATTCGTACCTATTTTACAGAATTCTACAATTCAGAGTCTGAGACAGTACCATCAGCAATACATTTATATAAGACAAGCAAAGAGGTTCTTGCTCATCACTTCTACGTCAGGAGGCAATGAAAGTTATGGACATGGTGCCAACAGTGGATAACCCAAGTAACTCTTCATCTTCCAGGAGTTGTCAATGATTTAGGAGACCTAATCAGCCAATCCATTACCAACCACAAATGATCTCTGAAGAACTCCATCATGTCACTATTTCACCAATGGGAATATCCCATTATAGACTTGTGTCATCAAACAACACATAGTGTCCAGCGTTTTGCTCCAATGGAGACATGAGTCCAGGATTCTAAGACACTTTTCATGTACCATGGGATCAAAGACTTATGTTTCCACCCGTTACTTTGATAATCAAAGTGATGTGCAAAATTCATACTGATCCTGGTAGCCTGAATTGTCTCAGCCAATATGGAGCTAACAGATCTCCTCAAGACATTTATTCAGCATCCAATACCACTTCCAGACTGTCCAAACATACTATCACAGAATGAAGGTCAAATACTAAATCCAGACCTGAAATTGTTACATCTGACAGCCTAGATATTGGCTGGTTGAGTGCTATTGATTTACTGTTCTCTACAAGTACAGAAGATCCTACTGGAAAGCAGAAAGCATTCCCCAAGAAAAATTTGTTCCTGTAAATGGAAAAGATTTTCAATTTTGGCAGTCCCACGCAACCTTGACCTAATGGAGGCTCCTATACCTAAAGTTCTTGATTATACTCTGTATTTGAAACACTTTGGACTCTTAGTTCAGCTATGGTCCACCTTACAGTGAGCTTAGCATGCCATTCTCCAGTACAGTCATGTTTACTTTCTCTCCCTTGCCCCCCTATCCAGATTTTTAAAGCAGTTACTATATACTTACCTGCTAGCTACAAAACATCCTCTGGTATGGTATTTTACTGTTGTTCCTACAAACCTAATGGAGACCCTGTCTCTGAATGTGGTCCACACTACCTTGCTGTCAAGATGGCCTTTTTTGGTTGCCATTGCATCAGCCAGGAGGGTCAGCAAAATAAGACTTTCATGGCCAGCCCTCCTTACACAACATTAAACAGAGGTTAGATGGTGTTGAGACTTCCTCTCAAATTTATTCTCAAAGTTGTGTCAGACTTTCATTTGAATCAATCTGTTAATCTTTCCAAAAGCTATAGTCTTCCGGGGTTGTGGGGGGAGGGTTGAAGAGGAGGGAAGAAAATCAACTTGGATGTTTCAAGACATTGTTATATTATCTTGATAGGGCAAAGCCCTTTAGTCAGACTCCCCAGTATTGTTTTGTTGCCATAAGTAGCACTTTTAAGGGGCACACCACTTCTTCCAAGAGGATATCTAAATGGATTAACCAGTGTATTTCAGTCTCTCACATGACTGGTACACCTCTTCCTTTAAACATCACTGCTCATTTCACTAGCGCACAGGCTGCCTCTTCTCCGTGCTTCGGAAACATCGCTACATCTGAAATCTGAAAGTTGGTTATTTGAGTGACCCCCTTTCCTTTTGTTACACTATGCCCCTGACCTGGCCACAAGATCAGATGACAAATCTTGCAGGAAAGTGTTACAAACACTTTTTAGTCAGTGGTAGTCAGAACTCCTCTATCTCCTCACCTTCCAGATGGGGCACCTAAAGTGAGATCCACACCGACACATACCTGAAGAAAGCTGGGTTACTTAACCTACTATAACTGGAGTCTTTGTTGTGGTGTCATCCATGTGCATCCCAGGACCTGCCCTTCATCACCACTTTTTAGAGTCCTATTACCTGGAATTCTGAAGGAACTGAGGGATGGTTGTGGCTGCTTTGCCCATGATGCTCTTGGATGGGGGGCATGAGGACATTGCAGCCTGGCTCAACAGACATTGCTATTCAGAGATTGCAATCTCATGCACAGGAATCATGTGCTAGTCCTAGAGTGAGATCCACATGCACATCTCAAAGAACCACGGTTACTGTAAGGTATTCTTTTCTTAAAAGAAAGATCAGTTGTGTGCACAGGGAAGGTTTTTTCCACCTAATCTCTAATTATAGCAAAAAGAGAGCTATATGGTTCATCTGATAGGTTTTTTTAAAATACATTTTGCATATGGCTTAATCCTTTTGGCAGAGTTAAATCAAACAAAAGTTTCACTTTTTTCACTAAGTTTAATACATTATTAAAGTCTCATCATATTCATGGCATTTCCTTGATCATATTTATAATTTGATATGAAAAAGCAGTTGAATTAGGGATTAGTACTTCACTGATTCTTACTGTTCCATAATTTTTAAGGCCAGAAGGGATCATTATGAACCTAGTCTGACCTGCATAACAATTTCTGCATCAAGAAGCAAGTACATGAAATATTGGAACATATGGAAATCTTCAAAATAAATCATGAGTCAAGAGTGGTATCCCAAGAGCGAGGATCTGTATAGGCATTTACTGAATTATTGGGTTACAATGGGTTACAGTCAAGGTGTAGGATATGAGGGTTTTTTTTGTGTCACTCTTGAAGAGGCCAGTATAGCGTTTGTACCTATGTGTGTTTCTATTTGGCATGAAGCACCCAGGTGATGGACAAAGGTCCAAATCGAAGTGTTCACACAATTATTTATGCACAGGTCTTAAATTGCTGTAGGATTCATTTCTTTAGTGTAAATAACTGTGAAACTGGGTTTCATGATTCTTTATTTTTGATATAAATAATTTTCAATAATAGAAGTCGGGGGGGGGAGGGATAGCTCAGTGGTTTGAGCATTGGCCTGCTAAACCCAGGGTTGTGAGTTCAATCCTTGAGGGCGCCATTTAGGGCTCTGGGGCAAAAATTGAGGATTGGTCCTGCTTTGACCAGGGGTTTGAACAAGATGATCTCCTGAGGTCCCTTCCAACTCTGATATTCTATGATTCTATGACATCAAATTTGGGTGGAACATAGATAACTTTGGGACTCAAATGAGGAATACTTTGGAGGTAAATTAGGATGTGTTTTTCCAAGCCTACAGAATTTTTTTATAGCATTGTGGCAGTGATACTGAATATGAATATAGAGATGCTTTCATTTTATGACTCTTTTATACTTGTAACTAGAGCTGGTTGAACTACTTTTTACACATAATGCTCATTAAGGGTTTAGCTCCCTTTCTGCCTGTGAATAGCTTATGAACCAGTCCTAATTTCTGTTAATGTTTCAATTATTTGTGTTCAGCAAATGATTTTTATCCTTTTCATGATTGTTAAATAGTTTACTTCACATATTCATTAATGTGACCAATCGCACACAGTCCTCATCTCCCTGGAAGTTGTTAAACAGGAGAAGGATGAATAATGAACTTCTGCTATGAATTGCAGTTACGAATCATGCTAATCTTTCAGAAAGTCTTAAGATTCTCTAACACTTTCATAAATATCGAGCTATTGTACAAATACCTATGCATAACTAATATGACCTCACAAATCTGAGTGAACAGAACTTGGTGTTTTTACTTGCTAATTATTGCAAAACAGTTAGTATTTGACCAGTTCTATTTTGTAAACTCCTGAACAAAATTACCTTTCAGGGGTGAAATTTCTCATCTTCACTTTCAGTCTAAAGGAAGATTGATGGATTTCATTTGTTTATTTTAGCAACATCTTCTGAGCTATTCATTGTTTTTTCCAAAGCTTGCTCTCTTCAAATGCTGTCTTTTGTGCACTAATTCAAAAGGGCTTTTTTAAAATAGCTAAAACTTGGCATGGTTTACTTATTTCCCTTTTAGGTTAGGACCCGTGTTGCACTTATTAGGAAGACAGCGTGGTCTTGTTAAGAGGGCATAAGACTGTTAGCTCTCTTCCAGATATGCCAGTGATCTGCTGTGAGACCACAGCCAGTCACTTCACCTGTCTGTGCCTCTACTTCTCCCACCCTTTGTCTGGCTTGTCTAGGTAGATTGTAAGCACACAGAGACAGGGACAGATGTGCACAGTGCCTTGCAGAGTAGGGCCCCAATCTCAGTTGAGAACTATAGATGCTACTGTAATACAGATAATAACAAAGGAAATAACTATTGCGCTATAAGGTATAGTAACTTAAAAATATACAGTGCTTGCACGGTAACATCTGACTCAATTCAGCAAATTTAAAACATGTTAGGAATGTGACATAGTATTGTGGGTCCACTTTGATATCTTCAGAGTAGTGTAATTACTAGTAATTCAGTAAGTCACTGTCCCTCATAAATTGGACCGAGGGCAAATCTGAAGTTATGATTTAACTGACTTCTGATTTTAAAATATTTTTCCTTCCCATACAAGGCTTTGGCAGCTCAACTACATCTGGGTTTAACTTCAGTAATCCTGGCATCACAGCATCGGCTGGCTTGACATTTGGGGTGTCTAATCCTGCATCTACAGGTTTTGGGACAGGAGGGCAACTTCTCCAGCTGAAGAAACCTCCTGCTGGAAACAAGAGAGGAAAAAGATAGACACACTCTTGGGGAAAGGGGAAGTGAATCAGCTTTGTTCATCCTAAAAGTCTATTTTTCTAAATGGATGCAGTAATTAAATTGCATCCCAGGAGATTTATAAAATTTTGCTACTTTTCCCTATTCTGGAATATGAAATGTAATCATATTGAACAACTATTTTCCTGTGAATAGAAACCCATTTATGTATTTTTATTTTGGTTCTAGTTTTAGAAATGTTCTATACTGCATTATTAAAGAATCTTCTAAAACCATCTATTTAACCTAATGTTAGTAGCAGAATATTTTTTGTTAATAAGCTTTATACCATATGAATATATGCATATTTGGTTTTTTTGTACAGATAAAATATATTCTAGTACAAATACTAGAGTTCATATCTTCTGTTCCTGGATATGGCCTTTAAATCTACTTCAGGGTGTTTCTTTGTGAATATGGATGTAAATATATAAATATATATATACACATATATATACACAGTACAGTGCACACATTTGTGCATATGTATTTGTATATATAATAAACACGTGAACTTTGCCCCATAGACAAAACTCTCCAAGTTCCTTTGCTTTGCGTGTTCCCTTTTCCATGTTGTTTTAGGCTCCCACATCTTGATGCTCATAGGAATATCAAATAGTGTTCCCTGGCTGTAATATTTTTGCAGCTTGTTTTTAAAGACGAGCTGAAATACTGTTCACTATTGTATAATTCTGGCAAATAGTGTTTAATTGCCTGTTTGTCCTCAACATTTTCCTTTCCTCAGCTAGCAATCACTCCAAAGAAGAATCTGGAGAGACTTTCAAACAAAGGTGTTGTCACAGCTGATGTTACCAAACAGGTCTCTCCTGGGCTGTGCTTCATTTCTGAGGCTGCTAGGCTTCAGGAGCAAGTTCAGGATTCCAGGAGATTGCTGGGGGGGGCCGAGAGTTGTGAAGCCAGTGGTGTCTTCTCTCTGCAAGTGGTGGATGCAGACTGTGCCACTCTAATGAAAATTGTAGCTAACCATTCCAAAACAGAGTTGATTCACACAGGGCTACTGGCATTGACTCCAAAAAGAGTTCCTTACCTGCCCTTAACACCCGTCACTGCTAAGGAATAAAGTAAAACAGTATACTTTGAGGGTAAGCTATTGTAACAATAGAAATAGTACCAGTCTTACAAGTGCAGCAAACTTCATGTTATGGCATCTTAGCACATTGGGCTGCATCTCCAGCTCAGAGTGCATTAAAACAGAAACAGCAGAAAAATCTCTTACAGAGTGTATATGGAATTTTGGAGATAAGTGTAGCTTTTAATATAGAGGTTGTTTTGTACATAATGTGCATCCAAATGAATATTCACAATCACTTTCACCAAGGCACCTTTTTTCTGAAACAGGTATTGCGCATAATTTTCTAGTATGAAGTCAGTTGCTTTCAATTGTAAAAGTGTTGTCAAGTACTGTTTTGTATGTTCTGGAAGTTATGTCTGCATACAGCAATTACTGGCCTTTGGCAAACATGGGGTTTTCTGTTGTTTGTGTTCAGAAATAAGGTATCAGTTTTGAACACAGAACTTATCACTTTTGTACACTTGTATGTTACTGCATCTAAGAGATGAGCATTTTCTTTGGGAGGCAATTAATAGTGTATGCGTTTTTGTTTTTGTTTTTTAAGGCAGTATTAAAAGCTTAAAAGTCCATTTCAACTTAAACCTTTTTCAAAACTTGCATTGGGCTGCAATCAAAATCCTGATATTTGTATTTCTTTGTTACTGCTTTTTTAAAAAAAGTTAAATTTAAAATGTTGAACCACTGGACTTTCTTGTAATGTATTAATTTGTGAAACTAATTTTTTTAAACTGTGTGCTGTCTTCGTCCACGTGTGCAACCTACCATTGTGCAAAACAATAAAATAAATTAATGCTGTGATCCTAGTCATATTTGTCTAATTATTTGTCTGTTTGCAGAATCTGGTCCTATCACCTTAGTTCTCTTGATTGTCATATTTAAAAAAAAAACACTGCTGCAAAATCTTATTGATTTATTTTGGATAATGTATACTTGCTCTTACTAAAAATAGAGTTTTGATCTCTGAATTAAAATCTTATGACTTTTGTGCATAATCTCTTCTCTTCTCCCATATTATGTGAACTCAGATGATACTATACTGCAGCACAATGTGTGCTCTTGCCTTCTCATGGGTGGGGGTTTTGCACTGTAAATTTAATTTCAAAACAAAGTGTTAATTTGCTTTGGGTAGTATAGTCCGTTGTCAGCAATAGTTTTGAAAGCTATAGGATTTTGGACTCCACTATGCAAGTAAGCTGCAGCATTGGCTAATTCCATAGATGCCACTAAGACATCACCCAATAAGCAGCTGTGCATAAGTGTCTTTTTAAGATTAAATAGTTTGACCATTTGTTCTAATCAATTATTTCTTAAAAAAAAAAAAAAAAAAAAAAAACCTGCCAGAGGAAAGGAAAGTATATAACTTTAACAACTGATTGAGCTCTCTGTGTGTCTAGGGCCTGATTTGCATGTGTGTTAAGGCCCCTTTACACCCATTTACACTACCAGAGACCACCATTTTGTCCATGTGACTCTCACTACAGTATAAGTAATTGCCAGAGGGTAACAGAGCTACCACTAGACTGGCCTTTTCCTTAGTGTCCTTGCAGCCCTTCCGTATTCCTCTGTTTCTATCCCTTCCCTGTCCAGCTGGGGTCCCACTCCATGCCTGCCGAGGAGCTTTCTGACTAACTCCCTTGTTCACTACTTTAGGCACAAAATAAGGATTTTAGGAATTTTATCTTTAATGTAGGCTACAGAATGTTTTGGGGTTTTTTTGTTGTGAAAAAAGTTAATTGTTAATCATGAGCACAAAGTAAGTAATAGATATCCTTGTTCTGGGACCATTTTTTCTGTGAAGATATTTCTTCTTAGCATCTCCCTCCAAGGTTTGCAGCAATTTTGCAATACAATACTTCTTTCGCCAGGTGGCAGGAGACTACTATTTTTCAATTTGCCAAAGATGTCATTATAAAGCCCTGTAAGGCATTATTGCTGCCACATAGTACACCAGCTTTTGTTTCCAGATGGTTTACACAAATAGTTTATTGAAATAGTTTTTTTTCTACAATGGAATTTTGATAATTTATACTGGTCGTGGAGGGTTGGAGCCCTCCCACGTAGCTCTAGGAGTTCAACCCTTTTAGCTAATCACAATTACCATAAAAGGGGGCACAGAGAGAAACCATTTGGATGTACAATTTAGATACCTGAGATCATATATCCAAGAGCCTCTAGTGATTAACAAACACAAATCCCATTGACTTTCAGTTGAACTTATGCTTCTATAAAGAAAAGGAGTACTTGTGGCACCTTAGAGACTAACTGAATGCATCCGATGAAGTGAGCTGTAGCTCACGAAAGCTTATGCTCAAATAAATTGGTTAATCTCTAAGGTGCCACAAGTACTCCTTTTCTTTATAGAAGCATATATTTCTTTTTGCGAATACAGACTAACACGGCTGCTACTCTGAAACCTGTCGTTATGCTTCTATGTCACTTAGAGGCAAAATTTTCAAAATAACCTATCTGCCATTTTGAGGTAGTTTTAATCATTTTCCAAAGATCAAAACAATATCAGTATGTTTTTTCTGTGCTGGCTGTTATGATTTGTAGTTTCCTGTTGGGCTCAAAGGATGCGGTATTTATGCAGTATTTCTAGGAAGGTTTTTGGTTGAGAAACTTACAGGCAAAGTCTTGCGATGTGCTCTGATGTTGTGTCTACCTTTAACAGCTGATGCTCTGACCAGCCTCAAGAACTTTTTTCTGTGATGGTACTAAAAAATCTCACAATCTGAATTGTTTTCCTCTCTTTCTTTTCATCTCAGGCATCCCTGTACGGCATTTACTGGGCCAGCACAAGTACAGTAACATCTTAGAAAGTAGTGAAATTGCATCCAAACTCCGGTTCTGATCAGGGACTAGTCTCTACCTGCTGTTCAAGAAACTCCCTGTCTCTCCCTTCTGTGTGTTTTCAATATGGCATTGTATTGTGACAGCAAGACCTGCCTCTGAATTGCTTATCTTTTATCATTGTTATGAAAGCAAGCTAGGGTGATTGGATTTTGAGAACACATTATGGTATTAACCCTGAGTAAGCAGGGAAGGAAACAAGGACTTAGCACTTCTTCAGGAATCAAGTAGCTATTAAATAAAACTATTAACATACTGAAAAACTACATATCCTGGAAATTATAAGTAATCTGGTAAATTCCAAAAATTATAAAACCACAGTTTGAATAATCCATAGCTGGATAGGACCCTTAAAAGAAAAAAAATATTGGTCAAAGGTGACAAACCTGAGTGTCCAAAGCTAACTCCATATTTAGATGCCTCAGTAAAAGCTGCCTGACTTTCAAAGATGCTGAGTGCTTCTAGCTGTCTTTAACCTCAGTAGGATTTGTTTTGTGAAAATCTGGCCACCTTTATTTCAGTGCCTAAATATGGATTTAGGAGTCAAAGTTAGAAGTTCATGTTTGAAAGTTTTGGCTACTACTTTCAACTTCCAAATAAGGATACATTCTCTCTAGGAATCTTTATTAAAGCCAAACTTTTCAAGCTTTGGTATTTATACTGTACATTTCTGTCACTGTTACAAATGTGGACCCTGGCCCTGCAGTTGGCCCTGTATGGGGCAGATCCTGGTGCCTATATGGGACCCCAGTGAATGAACATCTGTGAGGGAAGAAGAGTCTGTCCACACTGATCCAGTTGCAGGGTCAGGGCCAGGGCCATAGGAGTTTCACTTAATGTTCTGTGTAAATTATCAGAGTTGTCTTCAATGGCTGTGTTTCATTTAGAACTGCAAGATTATCAGTTACTCTCATTGGAAGTGAAGCATCATACTGGAAAACACTTCTGGATAGAAATATTATCCCTACTAACTGTATAGGCCAACATTTACAAATGAGCGCTTAAAGTTAGGCATGAGGGAGAGATTTTCAAAAGCGCCTAAGGAGTTTAGGAGCAGGTGTCCTATTGACTTTCAGTGGTGCTTATGCTCCTAAATTCCTTAGGTGTTTTTGAAAGTCTCCTCCTAATTCCTTACTAAGCGGCACTGAACACCTTTGAAAATCAGGCTACTTACTTAGTGCCTAAGTGTGGATTTATCTTTTAAGTATTCGCTTAATTTTAGCTCTCCCTCCCTCCACCCCCAACCTGGTTTTACAATTCTGGTATGTACATCTGATAGCTTGTATACATTCAAAAGTCATTTTTAGCTTCTAAATATATGTACCACCTATGGAATATTCTCATTCCTGGTCGCACCTTAACTGGAGACAGGTAGACCTTCCCCCACTTTCCATGTTTTTTGATCAAGTACAGCAGAATTAGACAGGAAGAAATACCAGGAGTGAAAATTCTGCAAGGTGATCACCTTGGAGAAGCAGAATTACAGGTAAGTAACTGTCCCTTATGGACACATTTATTCCTCAGTGTGATATTGGCTAATTTAATAATTGTAACTGGCAGGGAGCCTTTAAATTAGTTAGAAGGAGAGGTAAATATATGTGGTGTTAACTACAAACATTTTAAGGCACAGCTCATATTAATTTTAAATTGCAGGCAGTTTTATATTAGTTTGTTACCTCTTCTGTATCTATTCTGTGGATAAATAGATTATTTTCCAGTGCCCTCAATTTGGCACTTTCCATAAGTACTGTGGTCACTTAAAACAAACCTATTTTTTCCTCTTCCTGTCCCCAATCACATCTGCAATCCATGGTATAAAGATTTCCATTGAAAATTAATTAATGCATTAAATTGATAGAATTAGAGCTAACATTGCCAGGTATTAAAATGCAGTACCTGCAATAATAATAAAAAAAAAATTTAGTTCCCCTAGAAATGTCTTTCTCCACACACATTGTTTTAAATGTATTAATAACTGCACTTTCTCGGTGTTTTGTTCTGTTTTGTTTTTTACCAGTTAATATTACTTCCCCACCTCACCTTTGTCTCCATTTCACAGATGGGTCAATTTAGAGAGATTAAGGGCCAAGGGCGTAAGCCTGGCCTATTGAAGTCAGTGGCAAAACTCCCATTAACTTCAGTGGGACCAGGATTTGCCCCAAATGTGCAAAAGGACCTTTAACTTTGTATGCCCTGTATATTACTGGGGTTTTCTGTCTTTAGTCATCTTGTGCCTGATTTTCAGAAGTAATGAGCACCTGTTGCTCCCATCGACTTTGGAGTGGAGGACTCTCAGCACGTATGAAAATCAAACCATAGATGTGTGAAGTTGAGCTCTTCAGAATGGATGCATCCAAAATGATTTGCTGCTTTTGCAAACGTAGGCCTACGGGACTTGTTTATAGCAACATAAGACGTCAAGAATAAAACCCAGGTGTTCTAATACAGAGTCCCCTGTTCTAACCCCAAGATCAGAATCTTCCTAATTGAAATTCAAATTATTCTTAATTTATTCATAACATCAGAGCATGTTAAGCCTATCGGACTAGCTTCTCCACTACAACTGAGGTGTGCATAGTATAGCTCAGGAGAGGGTGTGTACTCCTCGATTCCTGGGCAGGATCTGCACTTGGCTAGCTCTCCAACATAAAGCTGCTCTACACCCTCAAAGCTGCTCTACATTTTTTTGCCAGCTGCTAGTGGCTAAAGGGGCAATATTGTCGCTGAGGTGTTCAGCCAAAGATAGGGAAGCTGTAGCCATGTCTGCCTTTTTCCAGCCATGCCTCCTATTTCAGCAACAGGAAGGTCATAGGGTAGGGTGACCATATGTCGTGATTTTATAGGGACAGTCCCGATATTTGGGACTTTTTCTTATATTGGTACCTATTACCCCACACTCCCTCTCCCAATTTTTCATATTTGCTGTCTGGTCACCCTGTCATAGGGGCTATGTTGATCTCGTGTGCTGCAGGCTTCCCTTACACTGGGATGATTCTCTGTGGTGTGCTGTGCCATCTTTCGGGCATCCACCAGCAGTGTGGCGCAAAGCAGCTACACGCCACATCAAAAGATGGACTGTAGAACTTAACTTTTTTAGAATACAGACTTAATTCCTTTGTTCTCTCCCAAAATTTCTGCTTAGTAAAGCACAGTTCCCAGATATGTTGCTTTCTCTTCACAATCAACACCAACACCTGAAGGTAGTTCTAAGTCAGCACTCACAGGGAACAGAACAAAATGCAAGGGATAAGAGAGAGTGCAAGAAATGCCCAGTTTTATTGCGATGTACATGAGTTTTAGCAGTATGTATTATTCAAATCTGTTTCAACTAAGAAAAGCCTGACTGACTGCATATTTACCTGTAGCAGTGGCTTCTGACTGAAACCATTGGCTGTCTGGAAGAAATAATCAAAACATAAATATCTTAGAGAAACACTGACAACTATTATCATTATTTCTTCTGCTGCTAGTTCCTGTTGTATCTATTGTTGTGGTGACCAGAGATTAAACCACCAGGAGAGAATTCCGCAAAACAGCCTGTGCTCAGCACCTTTGGCAGTCCAGTCAAGAGCAGACCTTGGCTGCAATGGGAATGAGACCAGATTTCGGCCATCAGCACACAGCCTCCAATGCTAAAATTCCCATTGATTAGAGTGGGGGCAGAGTGAACCTGACGGGAGTGCTTTTGAAAATCCTACTCTTAGAGTAGACAGGGAAAGCCACGATTTGCACCAGTACATCTTAGCCTGGTTTCAAGCAGGGATACTCTCTATCAGTGCAAATCACAGCTTTCCTTGGCTATCTGTAAGGTTTGCAACTAGTGGCTAAAATCATAGAGAAGGCCGTAGGCTCTGATTATTAGCATCCTAGAGCCAATCTTATTTGCCATGATGGGCTGCAGGATGAGGGCTGGTATTTGAGGGTATATCTATAGCACAAATGAGGGTCAGGTTGCAGTGCAGGTAGTCATACCCCCTCTAGCCTTAATCTAGCTGCTGCCAGTAGCAGTATGAATGAGGACAGAATAGTGTGAGCTGGCCACACCACACAAGCCCGCTGAGGACTCAGGGTATGTTCTTGGGTTGCTAGCCTGTGCCAGGGTCTGTGCTGCCACATCTTTACTGCTATTGTTACCTGCCCTCATTCAATTAGATGGGTATGCCTGCCTGCCTATGCTGCAGTCACACCCTTGACTGCAATGTAAATGTATTCTCAGCTGGGGCTCAGCATGGCACGACTGCCTTTTTTTACAAAACAACTTTGTGCTCTTCCTTATTTGTAGTAATGTCTGTTTGGAAGCTTGAAAATGTTTTCCCTCCTCATTTTGTTCTTTTCAGTTTAAGAAATATCACTCTCCTCCCCACCCACCTTATTGCTAGTGCAACAGCAGCCAACAGAGTTATAGCTTCTTTCTTTGTGTACCTGCTTTACTCCAGTGTTCGTTAGCTAGATACTGCTTCAGAGCCAGCCGGGGGAGAGCAAGAGAAAAAAAAGTCTGCATCAATTCAGGGGATCACAGATAGCAATGGAATTCCAGCTCCAATTCAAATAGTGGTGTTAAAAAGCTCCATTATGGAATGGTGGATTTCTTCCTTTAAAGTCAACGTTGAGAATTCAAGGAATATTCCTTGCAACATTATACCATTTTTAAGGTAAATCAAATTTGGGACTATACTATCGAAGTTATGTAAAATAGCAGTGCTGAGAATGCAAGATTTTTTTGGTCTGTTTTAGCTAATATTTTCCTCAATTAATGTTAGGTGAATGACCATATGTGTGCTATTTTTGTTTGCTTTCAAATAGGGCTGTCGATTAAGAACAGTTAACTCACACGATTAACTCAAAAAATTTAATCGTGATTAATAGAAGTTTTAATTGCACTGTTAAACAATAGAATACCAATTGAAAATTATTACATATTTTTGGATGTTTTCTACATTTTCAAATGTATTGATTTCAATTACAATCCAGAATACAACGTGTATACTGCTCACTTTATATTACTTTTATTACAAATATTTGCACTGTAAAAATGATAAACAACCAATAGTATTTTTCAGTTCATCTCATACAAGTATCGTAATGCAATCTCCTTATCATGAAAGTCCAAAATTTAGATAGTCAAAAACCCCTGCTCATTTGCCATTTAACCCTGTAGGCATCTAAGTTTCTGCCAGTAAAGCCCCTATAATTTACACCAGTGCATACAGAACCATAGAAATGTAGGGCTAGAAGAGACCTGCTGAGATCCTCTGGTCTATCCCTCCACCCGTCTGCTGAGACAGGTGACTATCCCTGAGAGGTGTCTGTCTAATCTGTTCTTAAAAACCTCCAGTGACAGGAATTCCACAACTTTCTTAGGTAACAAACACCTGTCAGGAATGGTCTAGTCTAGATAATACTTAGTCCTGCCATGAGTGCAGGGGACTAGACTAGATGACCTCTCAAGTTCCTTTCCAATACTATGATTCTATGTTCCAGTGCTTAAATATGCTTATAATTAGAAAGTTTTTCCCTATATCTAACCTAAATCTCCCTTGCTGCAAACTAAGCTGATTACTACTTGTCCTGCCCTTGGTAGGCATGAAAACAATTGATCGCTGTCCCCTTTATAACAATATATTTGAAGATTGTTGTATCCCCTACCAGTCTTCTCTTGACTAAACATGCCCAATTCTTTCAACTTTTCCTCATAGGTCATGTATTCTAAACCTGTTATTTGTGTAGCTTTCCTCTGGACTCTCCAGTTAGTTCACATCTTTCTTAAAGTGTTGTGCTCCAACCTGGATGCAGTACTCCAGCTGATGTATCTCCTATGCTAAGTAAGGACTGGAACCTGGGTTTCCCAGCTGAGTGTGCTAACCAGTAGGCTACAGAGTCATTTTCACTTTTCTCTGGTCCAATGAATATTTAAGTATTTCATGCGAAGTGGAAAAGCTTCCCGGGTTTAAATTGCTGCTCTGAATTAGGCAGAGTGGGGATCTGAACTTGCATCTCACACATCCTGGGCAAATGCTCTAATAACCAGTGGGCTATTGGCTATAAGGGAGTGGCAGATGGTGGCACCTCATCCTCCTCTGAGTTTGTGGGGGGAGGGTTGCAAAAGAAGACTAATCTGCCTTAGGCACCGAACTCCAGGAGAGGAATCCCAAGCAGAGATGGCTGCATCCCTCTGACTCAGACATCTAAGGGTATGTCTACGCTACGAAATTAGGTTGAATTTATAGAAGTCGATTTTTTAGGAAGTGATTTTATATACTCAATTATGTGTGTCCCCACTAAACGCATTAAGTCAGCGGAGTGTGTCCACAGTACCATGGCTAGCGTCGACTTTCGGAGCATTGCACTGCGGGTAGCTATCCTACAGTTCCCGCAGTCTCTGCTGCCCATTGGAATTTTGAGTTAAGTTCCCAATGCCTGATGGGGCAAAAACATTCTCGCAGGTGGTTTTGGGTACGTGTCGTCAGTTGCCCCTCCCTCCGTGAAAGCAATGGCAGACAATCATTTCGCACCTTTTTTCCATGCGGACACCATACTGCTTTCAACAGATGGTGCAGGAGCACGGCTAACCGTCGTCATTGAATGACCGCTTCCGCGGCCACTCTGCTCTCCTGAATCCACCTTGCAGGTCGTCACCGCTTCTACTGCAACTCTGCTTTCCTGCTCTCCTACAGACGCCATACCACGGCAAGTGTGCAGCGCGCTCAGCTCAGCTCACCGACACCGCCACTGTTGTGTCCTGGTGCTGCTGGCAGCAGACGGTGCAGTAGGCCTGCTAACCATCGTCATCCACCGCTTCCCCTGCAACTCTGCTCTCCTGCAGACACCAGACCACGGCAAATGTGGAGCCCGCTCAGATCACCGCGGCAGTTATGAGCATTGTAAACACCTTGCACATTATCCTGCAGTATGTTCAGAACCAGAACCTGCAAAACCAGGTGAGGAGGTGACGGCAGCACGGTGACGAGATTGATGAGGACATGGACACAGACTTCTCTCAAAGTGCGGGCCCCGGCAATTTGGACATCCTGGTGACAATGGGGCAGGCTCATGGAGTGGAACGCTGATTCTGGGCCCAGAAAACAAGCACAGAATGGTGGAACCACATAGCGTTGCAGGTTCCCAGTGGCTGCAAAACTTTCGCATGCGTAAGGGCACTTTCATGGAACTATGTGACTTGCTTTCCCCTGCTGTGAAGCACAAGAATACCAAGATGAGAGCAGCCCTCACAGTTGAGAAGCGAGTGGCGATAGCCCTCTGGAAACTTGCAACGCCAGACAGCTACCAGTCAGTCGGGAATCAATTTGGAGTGGGCAAAACTACTGTGGGGGCTGCTGTGATCCAAGTAGCCAACGCAATCATTGAGCTGCTGCTATCAAGGGTAGTGATTCTGGGAAATGTGCAGGTCATAGTGGATGGCTTTGCTGCAATGGGATTCCCTAACTGTGGTGGGGCGATAGATGGAACGTATATCCCTATCTTGGGACAGGACCACCTTGGCAGCCAGTACATAAACTGAAAGGGGTACTTTTCAATGGTGCTGCAAGCACTGGTGGATCACAAGGGACATTTCAGCAACATCAACATGGGATGGCCAGGAAAGGTACATGACGCTCGCATCTTCAGGAACTCTGGTCTGTTTGAACAGCTGCAGGAAGGGACTTACTTTCCAGACCAGAAAATAACCATTGGGGATGTTGAAATGCCTATAGTGATCCTTGGGGACCCAGCCTAGCCCTTAATGCCATGGCTCATGAAGCCGTACACAGGCACCCTGGACAGTAGTCAGGAGCTGTTCAACTATAGGCTGAGCAAGTGCAGAATGGTGATAGAATGTGCATGTGGACATTTAAAAGTGCGCTGGCGCAGTTTACTGACTCAGACCTCAGTGAAACCAGTATTCCCTTTGTTATTGCTGCTTGCTGTGTGCTCCACAATATCTGAGAGAGTAAGGGGGAGACGTTTATGGCGGGGTGGGAGGTTGAGACAAATTGCCTGGCCGCTGATTACATGCAGCCAGACACCAGGGCGGTTAGAAGAGCACAGCAGGGTGCACTGCGCATCAGAGAAGCTTTGAAAACCAGTTTCATGACTGGCCAGGCTACGGTGTGAGAGTTCTGTTTGTTTCTCCTTGATGAAAACCTGCCCCCTTGGTTCAGTCTACTTCCCTGTAAGCCAACCGCCCTCCCCCCTTCGATCACCACTTGCAGAGGCAATAAAGTCATTGTTGTTTCAAATTCATGCATTCTTTATTAATTCGTCACACAAATAGGGGGATAACTATCAAGGTAGCCTGGGAGGGATGGGGGAGGAAGCACCAGGTGGGGTGGGGGAGGAGGGAAGGACAAGGTCACACTGCACTTCAAAACTTATTGAATGCCAGCCTTCTGTTGCTTGGGCAATCCTCTGGGGTGGAGTGGTTGGGTGCCTGGAGGCGCACCCCCTCACCCCCCGCCTTCTTCGGCGTCTGGGTGAGGAGGCTATGGAACTTGGGGAGGAGTGCGGGCAGTTACACAGCAGCTGCAGCGGCGGTCTGTGCTCATGCTGCCTTTCCTGCAGCTCAGCCATACACCGGAGTATATCAGTTTGATCCTCCAGTAGCCTCAGCATTGCCTCCTCCCTCCTCTCCTCACACTGCCACCACCTCTCCCCTTGCTCGTCCCTCCTGTCCTCGCGTTACATTTTCTGCTTTCCTGGACTCTGCCATTGTTTGCCTCCACGCATTCCTTTGAGCTCTTTCAGTGCGGGAGGATTGCTTGAGCTCAGAGAACATTTCATCACAAGTGCGGTTTTTTTCGCCTTCTTATCTGCGCTAGCCTCTGGGATGGAGATGATAGGGGGAGCGTTGAAACATTTGCAGCTGCGGGAGGAAAAAAAGGGAGAGTAGTATTTAAAAAGACACATTTTAGAGAACAATGGGTAGACTCTTTCATGGTGAATGGTTTCAAACAGCAGCGCGCTCCTTTCCCATACCAAGCACCCATTGGATTGGCCATTTAAAAGGAGGGGCTGTGGTTTTCGGGTTAACGTGCAGCACAAACCCAACTAAACCCTCCCACCCACCCAATTCTCTGGGATGATCGCTTCACCCCTCCTCCCACCTTGTGACTAGTATCAGGGAAGATCCCTGCCAGCCAAACGCGAACAGCTCAGCATGAATGGCACCGTGTAGCTAGAAGCACCGTGTGGCTAGAAGCGGGGATGATTTCTTTTCAGCCACAGGCAGACAGCCCAGTAGGAACGGCCATCTCTGAATGTCCCCTTAATAAAATTCCCCTATTTCAACCAGGTGACCACAAATGATATCACTCTCCTGAGGATAACACAGAGAGATAAAGAACGGATGTTGCTTGAATGCCAGCAAACACCGGGACCATACGCTGCCATGCTTTGTTATGCAGTGATTCCAGACTACGTGCTACTGGCTTGGCGTGGTAAAATAGCTGTACTGGCCGCGAATGCATCCCAATCTTCAGGGAAAATTAATCATTAAACATGCTTGCTTTTAAACCATGTATTATATTTACAAAGGTACACTTACCAGAGGTGCCTTCTCTGCCTTCAAGGTCCGGGAGCCCGGGTTGGGAGGGTATTGGCTTCAGGGTGATAAACAGCTCCTGGCTGTTGGGGAGAATGGTTTCATCCTCATCATCATCTTCCTTGTCCCCAAAATCCTCATCCCTGTTGCGTGAGACTCCCCCCTTGCAGGAGTCCACGTACGGGGTGGGGTAGTGGTAGGGGCACTACCTAGAATTGCATGCAGCTCATCATAGAAGCGGCATGTCTGGGGTTCTGACCCGGAGCGGCCGTTTGCCTGTTTGGTTTTTTGCTAGCCTTGCCTGAACTCCTTAAGTTTCACACAGCACTGCTGCGGGTCCCTGTTATAGCCTCTGTCCTTCATGCCCTTGGAGATTTTTTCAAATATTTTGGCATTTTGTCTTTTGGAACGGAGTTCTGATAGCACGGATTCATCTCCCCATAATGCGATTAGATCCAGTACCTCCTGTTCGGTCCATGCTGGAGCTCTTTTGTGATTCTGGGACTGCATGGTCACTTCTGCTGATGAGCTCTGCATGGTCACGCCATGCTGGCCAAAGAGGAAATGAAATTCAAAAGTTCCTGGTGCTTTTCCTGTGTACCTGGCTAGTGCATCTGAGTTGAAAGTGCTGTCCAGAGCGGTCACGAATGGAGCGCTCTGGGATAGCTCCCAGAGGCTAATACCATCAAGTTGCGTCCACACTACCCCAAATTTGACCAGGCGATGTTGATTTCAGCGCTAATCCCCTCGTTGGGGAGGAGTACAGAAATTGATTTTAAGAGCCCTTTAAGTCGACAAAAGTGGCTTTGTCATGTGGATGGGTGCAAGGTTAAATCGATCTAATGCTGCTAAATTCAACCTAAACTCGTAGTGTAGACCAGGGCTAATTCCCCTTGAGGCACTCTAGGCAGGAGTGCCGGAACAGAGCAGCCAAGGGGCGATGGCCTCCCACTTTTTACCAGCCATAAAGGTGAAGGGGGGTGAGGTCTTGGGAAGGGCAGCATGGGAACGAGGCCTTGGGGGAAGAGGCAGCCCTAGGGTGGGGGCTCAGGGAGAAGGGGTGGTGCGAGGGTGGGTCCTCACAGGGAATGGGAGGTGCAAGAGCAAGGTCTCGGCGGGGGGGCAGGGAGGCACAGAGAGGTGGGGCCATGGGCACTTCCACTGCTCCTGGCTCTAGGCCACTCCTTTCTTCAGCATTTCCTCCTGGCTAGTTTAGGCAGCACCTCACTCAGCATCCTGGCCTCTGTAAATCCTATTCTTAGTCATCTAACTCTCCCCACACGTATTCCAGAGAGGCTAGGCACCTAACTCACGGCTGAAGGTTCCACTAGGCAGCAGGGCACCTAACTTTAGTGCTGAGCCTAAGTCACCCATGTGTGGATCTAGCCTCAGCTCCCCATTTGTAAAGTGGAGATAATTCCCTGACTCACAGGGGTGTTGTGAGGATAAACCCATTAAAGGTGATGGGGTGCTCATAGATTGTGGTAATGAGGACCATAGAAGTACCTTAGGTAGATAGAAAGTGTAAAAATTAAACTTTACTTTTGTTAATGTGCTTTTTTATTGGCTGAGGAACACAGCAACTTAATTGTCAGAGTCAAACAAAAATATCTTTTGTATAATGGTAGAGAACCTAATTGTGTAGTCCCTTTGGACTGTAGGAATGGGCCCCTACTGAGCAATTCTTCCTCTTCTACTCTGGAGCCTAAGAGATGGTCAGATCTCTCCCTATTTTATTGTTGCTTGGAATAATTTGATATAGCAGAAATAGTCATTGGATTAGGAAGATGCAACTCTCCTACTTTGAAAACAAACATTTTAACTTCGCTTGCCTGCTTTTATGCTGTAGCAGGAGTCTGCTGTGTCCTCAGTTATGAAGAGCACTTTAAATCAATGCATGGAGACTCACTAGGGAAGCCCATAATTATGAGCTTTATTGATTACCCCTGCACTGTCTGAGTATTCACATCCCACTAACAAACTCCCAGAGCCCTGTCCTAGCATGCAGTGGTCTCAGCATAGAAAGTGGAAAGGATTCTCTGGGGGAAAGTCCCTTCCTTAGTTGTTCCAAAGTCATTTTCCTGAATCTAGAGGCAGATGTCCCCAAGAGTTTAGAGAGACCATTATCCTGTCACATCATTCTCTTTAAGTTACATTTTTTAAGCCCCGTGTTTGACACAATGGTGCATTGCCAAAGCCAAACTTTTGATATTGGCAATGTCTGCATTTACTGTGATAAGTAGGGGGTGCCAGTACTGACTACTGGGTGTCACCCTTCTACTGCCCATGTACACACAGTGAGCTGTGATATTAGAAGCTAAGCATTAGTATGTTACTCTGCTCTGTGCCATTGTAGCCTCTGAAAATAGGCAAGCACCATTATGCTATCTCTGGACTCACAATAACTTTGTCTCTCCATATTATTTTACAGCCTGTTGACTTTTTGTAGGATTTGTTTTGGATCATTTAGTTTTAAATCTTTTCCAGCCAATTTGAATCAATCAAAATGCCCCCCAATGCAAGAAAATATTCAGTTGTGAAACAAAAAATGTATATATTTAAAATATACCTTAAACAGAGACAGACCCCATGTTCTGCTTATTAGAATAATGTTGCTCTAACACCTGATATGAACCCCCTAGCAACAGTTAGAGCTTATCTACACACATGAGTTGTCCCACTTTAAATATACTGGTAGTGTTAAAGCAGTACCACCTACTAGTGAGGATGCAGCTATGTCACTATAAAGGTACTTAATATCCGTATAGTTAGGAAGGAGAATAAACTATTCCAGTGTAAAACACCTTCATCCTGGCATAATTGAGTCCACACTGATTGTGTACCAGGATTGTACTGGTACTTGTACTGGTACAACTATTTAGGTAAAAATGAAACCCTAACCTGAAAGAGTTATCCATATGAAAACTCTGTACCAGTCCTTCGTAAACTTACTTTTCCTACAAACTTCACATAGGGGGCAGCAACTCCTTGTGCTATCAGTGTTACAGTACAGTCCTATTTTGAAAAGTGATTTTGCCAAATGAATGTTTATTGCCTCAGCTCTCCAACACCACTTTCTACAAGCCATTACCCTCTGATCCCACTGAGAGTTACCAAAAGAAACTACAGCATTTGCTCAAGAAACTCCCTGAAAAAGCACAAGATCAAATCCGCACAGACACACCCCTGGAACCCCAACCTGGGATATTCTATCTACTACCCAAGATCCATAAACCTGGAAATCCTGGGCGCCCCATCATCTCAGGCATTGGCACCCTAACAGCAGGATTGTCTGGCTATGTAGATTCCCTCCTCAGGCCCTACGCTACCAGCACTCCCAGCTGTCTTCGAGACACCACTGACTTCCTGAGGAAACTACAATCCATCGGTGATCTTCCTGAAAACACCATCCTGGCCACTATGGATGTAGAAGCCCTCTACACCAACATTCCACACAAAGATGGACTACAAGCCATCAAGAACACTATCCCCGATAATTTCACGGCTAACCTGATGGCTGAACTTTGTGACTTTGTCCTTACCCATAACTATTTTACATTTGGGGACAATGTATACCTTCAGATCAGCGGCACTGCTATGGGTACCCGCATGGCCCCACAGTATGCCAACATTTTTATGGCTGACTTAGAACAACGCTTCCTCAGCTCTCGTCCCCTAACGCCCCTACTCTACTTGCGCTATATTGATGACATCTTCATCATCTGGACCCATGGAAAAGAAGCCCTTGAGGAATTCCACCATGATTTCAACAATTTCCATCCCACCATCAACCTCAGCCTGGTCCAGTCCACACAAGAGATCCACTTCCTGGACACTACAGTGCTAATAAACAATGGTCACATAAACATCACCCTATACCGGAAACCTACTGACCGCTATTCCTACCTACATGCCTCCAGCTTTCACCCTGACCACACCACACGATCCATCGTCTACAGCCAAGCTCTGCGATACAACCGCATTTGCTCCAACCCCTCAGACAGAGACAAACACCTACAAGATCTCTATCAAGCATTCTTACAACTACAATACCCACCTGCAGAAGTGAAGAAACAGATTGATAGAGCCAGAAGACTTCCCAGAAGTCACCTACTACAGGACAGGCCTAACAAAGAAAATAATAGAATGCCACTAGCCGTCACCTTCAGCCCCCAACTAAAACCCCTCCAATGCATTATTAAGGATCTACAACCTATCCTGAAGGATGACCCAACACTCTCACAAATCTTGGGAGACAGGCCAGTCCTTGCCTACAGAAAGCCCCCCAACCTGAAGCAAATACTCACCACATACCACACAACAGAACCACTAACCCAAGAACCAGATTTCAGAGTAACAGCCATGTTAGTCTGTATTCGCAAAAAGAAAAGGAGTACTTGTGGCACCTTAGAGACTAACCAATTTATTTGAGTATGAGCTTTCGTGAGCTACAGCTCACTTCATCGGATGCTGTAGCTCACGAAAGCTCATGCTCAAATAAATTGGTTAGTCTCTAAGGTGCCACAAGTACTCCTTTTCTTTTTGCGAATACAGACTAACACGGCTGTTACTCTGAAATTTGTTGCCTCAGTAATTTTCACATCCAATCCGCTCAGTTCACAAGTAAAAATAAAAATACTTTTCTAACTGGCATCCCTGCAAACTCAACCTGCAATCTGAAAGCCAAGTTGGGTTCTTTCTGCCTCATGCGTCACCAGCAACAAATATTCAGCAAGAGGAATCTAGCTAATAATTGTGTTGATAATATTCAAACTGGAATAGAACCTAGCTGTTGTGTTAAACCCTGCCCTGAGTTTGTTTTAAATTGTCCACATAAAAAATATGGCAATTAATAATACCTTTCTCTTGTGCAGCTAGTAGTGGGTGAAAGGTGTCTCGATGGTTGTTTTAACCTATGAATGTTTTCTGAAGCATGATATTGAAAGAAAGCAGAGGCAGAGAAATATGCTGAGTTTGAACTAAAAGATTTTCAAGGCTTCTGGTGAGATTACAAATTTGTTTTAAGAACAGAATATACTCTATAGAGGAGAGGAAGAGGCATATATGGACTGTAGGAAATTCATCTTGAATAGGTCAGATTTGATGGGTATTAAGCTGTCACCTATTTTGACATTTCTTTTCTATGGAGCCCTTGGCAACTTATTGAGAGTGAACTTTAAGTGTGGGAGAGAGAGCAGAGCATCATTAGCAGCAAAATGACATTGATCAGCATCCCCGTGTGCTGGGCTGTTGGGCTTTCGTTTTCCTGATCTCAAAAGACATTCTGGCCAAACCAGATGAGAACGTAGAACCAGATGACGCTACCATCTGCATGGCTGTGTCCTAAGCAACTTCAAAGATGTAACCCAAAGGTTTTTGTTGTTCCCTTGTTATCAATTTCCAGCTTCATTTTATTCATCCCACCTTTCTAATTTTTGCTTCCTGTTTAATAAAAGTCTGGCTTACCCCACCAGAAAAATTATATTTTTGTGATACATCCCTCTCCCCCTTGTCTGTGTATACATCACATTTTGTCTTAAGAAGAAACAGGATTGGATTTGGGATGAGATTTTTAAAAGAGCCTAAGCAACTCAAAAGCACAAATACCATGGCTTTTAAAGGGACTTTGTGCTCCTAAGTCACTTAGATACATTTAAAAATTCCACCTTAAACAACAGAACCTGATAGGCATCATCTAAAATCAACTCCCTTTTTCTCAAAAAGGACATTTAATACTATTAGAAAGCTACCAAGCTAAGCTGTTCTTCTTTGAAGAATTCCCATTGATTTCAGTGGGTACTGGATCAGGCCCAAAATGAAGATTTACCTCATCTTGTGTGTCTTTAATGTTTTTACTAGTAGAGTGTGTTTGGTACTCTTCATCTTCAAAATGCTTTTATAGCCATTAACTAGTTTAATCCTCCCCACACTCCTGTCAGGTAATAGTTAGTATTCTCATTTTTTCAGACAGAAGCATATATAGGCTTGAACTTGCAAAGTGGTGAGCACCCAAACTGGAAGGGATTTGCCAAAGGACAGGACCAGTATAACAGCCAAAATTAGAACTCAGAAGCTCCTAGTACTTAGTCATGTGTTTGGGTCACTAGATCGCCGCTACAGGTGATTTGAAGCTGGAAGATATTTACTATTTTGATATGACTAAAGGTTTTCACCATGAATGTACAGGGACTTAATTCTCTGATAACAAAAAGTAGAATCTGGTGCAACAAAATTACATTACTGCTATTTAAAGAGATGCACCATACTGACAATCAACATGACAAACTAGTTGGAGGATGAGCTGGAGAAATATTTTACTCACTAAAAATGTGAGAGTAAAGGCATTGCTATTCTTATTAAGAAGAGACTATAATTTCAAGTAGGATTAAAGACAATGGACATGCAGGGAGAAGTTAAATGAATTCAGGGGCATGACAGATGCTATTTTCTCACTCCTGTCTGTCAGGATGACATTGCCACCAGTTACTGATATGAACCCTCAGGTCTTAAGTCCCTCTGTAGACAGTTCACCTTCCTTTGTGGTGCCTCAAGGCTAGTTATCTTGCATTAGCCCCACTGTAGTTTTTCACACACAGTTGGCTTGGGTAATGCTCACTCTGACTGATGTGGACTGCTTGTATAAAGAGAAAGCAGTGTCTCTCACTAGAGATTGCAAATGCTAAAGAATTTATTAAGAGCTACAGGGATGTGCTGATCAGTCTTTGAGATAGAACCAACAACCTTCATAATTCAAATCCACACAAATTTCTTCTCTTTCAGCTGTACAATTTTAATGCAGCTTAGTTACTATGGATGGCCATAGAATCTGTCCTACAGGCACTGCAATTCTACCAAATAACTAACAGCCCTTTGCACTATGATTCATAATACCCTAATGAGGTGGGTTAGGGATCATTTCTTCACCCACCACTGTAGTGCAGCAACTTCTATAGGGGAGCATTGCTATTTTACAGAACACAGTAATACTACTAAACTGTAGGGCAGCACATAAGGAAGAACACTGTAGACAACTGAAACCGCAGAAGTAATGTGCGTAGATGGGATGTAATTACCTGAGTTGGAATTTGACTAGAACACTAACACCCATTTGGGAGCATGTGTGAGAACTGCTGAAAGTGAGTGGAGTACTCAAGGATAGAGGGGTTGAAAATGGAGCATATGAAGCTAGTATAGTACTTCCTTGGTAGTTAAAGAAAGATGATAACTTAGCTTCAAAAGTACTAAGAAAAGCAGAGTTGAAAAATCTCAGAGATGTATAGAATTTTGCAATCAACTTTATTGCAGTCAGGTAGAATTCTGAAAGAATGGCAATTATCGCAGTTGCTTTCTTTCCTTCTAGTAAAGGAAATATTTTTTACTTTAAGTAAGCTCATAATCAAAATGCAGACTGGTAATATCCATGCCAATTTTCTAAAAAATGAAAGAATTAACTTAATGGAACATTGTGTTTCCTGATATATTGCCCACTATGTGATCCCACTGGCTGATCTCTTGACTACAGCTGACTCTTGTTTAAACCTGTAATGGTTTTGTCTGTCACTCGCACAGAGCCACTAACAACTTTCTTTAATTTCACAGCTGAAAGATAAAATAAATATACGATTATATTATTTGCATCCATTTCATTTTGTTAAAAATGTTATTTGAGCTCTCTCCGCTAAAACTCCAGTCACGGAAGCTGATGTGCAGGGATAGACATTTTACCACATGCTGAGCATCTGGGAGCAGAGGGCCTAACTACAAGTCTTCATTACAATTCCTTTTTTCCAGGGATTACATATTACTTTTTGTCATGTATTAATTTTAAAACCAAAAGGACAGATAACATACAGAAAACTTAGACAAGTGTACTTGGGGGGGGGGGGGGGGGCTGTGGTAATATAAAGAAAAAGGAAAAAATATCTTAATACAGTCATACCCAGATAAAGATATAGATTCTTTGCCATCAAGATTTCCTTCCATCTGAAACTTGTTTTACAGTCTCACCAGAGGAACAAGTGTCTTTACAAGTGAGTGTTAAGTTATGAAGTGTAGAAACCACTGAATATGAGGGAAATTACTAATGTCAGATGCTGTTTTGTATGATGGAGAAAAATCAGTCTTTTATTAAATTAAATATTTCTGTAGTAACTCTTTATGAACTGATAGAGCCTCTCAACTACAAAGTACACATGCTTTAAAGCTTGTCTAGGTACACTGCATCTCAAGTTGTCATCTGCTCAGTTTGTGTACAGGATAGGTGGTTTTGGATGGAAGACTTGAAGGAAAAAAGACTAAAACAAAAAGATGCTTACAAAATATTATAAGTGGCTTGATAGATAGCAAGTCTCCTGTATCAGCACTGGATCAATGTCCCTGCATAGCATTATAGGGTATTGTACTGGTGTGCATCTTTCAAAGAAAACATAAAACTGGCACCCTGACTACTTTTGTTCATTAGAAATTCCATGGCACTTTTTGCAAGACTAGGAGTGTCAGTACCAGTTTCCTAGCCAAATTCCAATGTAAAGTTCATTCTGCCTACTTAAATTCCACTGCAGTTTTAACCTGTTAATGGTTGTATTTTATGCAGTGTTGTATACTTGCCAACAGTTGCCCTGTTGCACCACAGAGGTGGCTTCTTTTAAGAAGTAAAGTTTGCAAAGCATTTTGAAAAGGGATCATTCTCGTCACACACTTAGCAGTGGCCTGGTGGAGATATTACTGGTAATTGCGGAAAATAACATGCAGGTTGAGATGTCAGGGTATTGGTGCTCATTCAGATTATACCAGATTTGTAATAAAAATAACAATTAAGGAAATAAAACAAAAAAAGGTTAAAAATACTTCAGTAAACAACAAACGCTGGTTTTCTGTGACTCCTGACTAAGGTAGGTTAAGTATGAGAGGACAGAGCAGTGAGGATCGCTCTGCAGTAGGTAAACACAAAGGCTGGGTAAGTACAGTGTCACTCTTTGAGTTTCATACTGTCAGTTTTCCTCTTGTCAGACTTTGAAATTCACTTTAACTTTTTTTGGTGACTTAACATAAATGCCATTTGCTTTACTAGCTGAGTCTCTTTTAACTGAATGAGCTAGTGTCTTCCTCAGCCAGAAGCCCTTAACTTCTTTTTCAGCGAGGCTGGGAAGCAGCCTCTCATTCTCTCATGGATTTTGCTGCCTCGTTTTTTAACCTTATTTTCGCTTGCTATTGGGTGGCCTGACACTTGAGCTGCTCTTTGATTTAGCAGACCCTGCCTTGCAAATTCAGCTCGGTTCCCCCAGCCGCTCGCTTTCCCCCGTCAGATTGAGCATGTCTGGCTAGTGGAGTTGAACTAGGACAATAAAACGCTGCTTCTCCCCGCTCCTGTCCCCTTGCAGGAGGCTAAGGCGAGGGGGGTGGCTGGGATAAGACGCATGCGCGCCTAGA
This sequence comes from Chelonia mydas, assembly GCF_015237465.2. Taxonomy (NCBI): domain Eukaryota; kingdom Metazoa; phylum Chordata; order Testudines; family Cheloniidae; genus Chelonia; species Chelonia mydas. Next base: position 43,241,121 of record NC_057849.1, read on the forward strand.
GGGTGTTGGGTGCCTATAATAACACTGAGAAAGCAAGTGCGAGCCGCTGGAGCCCCAGTGGCTGCTTGTCTGGCCAGCAGAGAGCGACACAGGCCGGGCGCCAGCGGCCGCCGCCGGTGCTTCTGCCGCGCAGGCTGAGGAGCGAGGCCGAGTAGCCAGCGGCACAGCCAGGATCCGGGCGGGCGGCGCCGCGGGAGACACACGCCGGGCGGCAGCTCCGCGCCCCCTACCAGCCCCTCTCCCCCAGCCGGCAGCCAAGAGGGCGCCGCGCTGCCCCGGGGGGTGTCGCCCCGCAGCGGAGGGATGTAACTTGGCGCTGCCAGGCTGGCGGCTTCGGCGGGCGCGCCGAGGTGAAGGAGGAGTCGGGACAGGGGCTTTCCCCGCGGAGCAGCGCAGGGGGACTGAGCGGCGGCTCCTCCAGCCCGGCGGTGCCCACTTGGGATGCGGCTTCCAACCATGAAAGGAAAGTTTGAGCGGGATGTCCGGGCCGAGGGAGCGGAGTAACAGCAGCCGCCCGTGCCGAGTGGCTGCCCCTGCGGGGCCCGGCTCGGCTGCCAGGGGAGCCCGGGGCAGCCTCCCGCGCCCCCGCGGGCTCGGCCCTGCGACCCGGACGGGAGGTCGAGCTCTGCCGGCGCTGGGACAGTCCCGCCTCTGATGCTCCTGGAGTTTCCTGCCGCATCGCTGCCCCCGCCGGCGTGTGGATCTGCCGGGCGGGCCCGGCGCCCCGGGCTGGCTGCCCCTGGCGGGCCGCGGCCAGCCCCCCATTGCTCCCCCGCCGAGCTGGTAGCGATGGGGTGGGAAGTCCTGGCTCTGTGAAGCGCTTCGCCAGACTCGCCGCCCCGTCTGCTCGCTGGAGAGGGGCAGGCGCCAGCCGCAGAGACCGCAATCCAGCCGCCGCCTCCTGGGGGCTGGCCGTGGGTTTCCTTTGGGCTGACCAACGCCGGAGCACGGAGCGCCGGGCACTTCGGGAAGAGCCTCCGACTCCCCCTTCCTGGCGGGGGGCTGGCGGCAGAAGAGCCCCGTGGTCTCCCCGCTTCTGGGTGTTAGGCTCCCCTGCGATCAGATGCTTCACCCCTCTCCACTCAGAGCCGTGTTAGTAGGAGACCCCCCGCCCCCGGCATAGCGGGGTACTGTGGCCCCCCCGGCATAGCGGGGTGCTGTGTCCACAACCAGCCCTGCCCCCCCCCGCACCAGGGACAACGGGGTGCTTTGTCCCCCCGCCCCTTTGCACAGGGGGGTGCTAGCAGAGGAGCCCCGTGGGTGCGGAGGACCCTCCCCCCCCCTTTTTTTTTTTTTCTGCCGGGCGCGCTGCTGCCCCGGCCGCCGCCGCTGAGCGGTGCCATGTGGAGCGGGCGCTGCTGGCTGCTGCTGGCGGCGCTGGGCTGGCTGCTGCCGGCGGGGGCCGGGGCCAGCGGCGAGTACTGCCACGGCTGGCTGGACGCGCAGGGCGCCTGGCGGGACGGGTTCCAGTGCCCGGAGCGCTTCGACGGCGGGGACGCCACCATCTGCTGCGGCAGCTGCGCCTTGCGCTACTGCTGCTCCAGCGCCGAGGCCAGGCTGGACCAGGGCGTGTGCGACAACGACCGGCAGCAGGGGGCAGACGAGCAGGGCCGGCCGGACAAAGACGGCCCGGATGGCGCAGCAGGTAGGCGGCTTCCTTTCCCCCGCCCCCACCCCGGCCTGGCCCGGCGCAGCCCCCTCCCGGACCCCTGGCGGCTCTGCGGCGTGGGCAGCCCGGCGCGCCGAGGCTGGGCAGCTGCGCGCCATGGGCGCGGGGCAGCCAGGCGAGCAGGCAGTTCAGCCCCTCAAGGGAGGATGCTTATGGGGCGGCCAGGCTTGGCAAAAGGAGGCGCTGGCACTGCCAATCCAGAGTGGCCCCAGCCAGTCTGGCTGCCAGGTGTCATGGTGAGCCCAGGCTCTACCTTGACAGGTACCTGAACATAGGTCTGAGAGCACGCGCGGGCGAAAGGGCTAAGAAATGCCCATCCAGGGCACCGAGTGCCTGCCACGGCCCTGCAGGGTTAATGGCGTCAGCCTATTGGCTAATGACCTGGGCCCAAGCCCTGAGGGTAGAGACTTCTTGGGAGCAGGGGCTCACTGGCAAACATTCCTACATCTCTAGCACATCTTTTAACGAGGGGAGCTGCAACCCCTCATTTTCAGCCCTGCCTATGGCAGCTGAGCCTTTAACTGCTACCTGGGATGTTGTTAATAGACCTGTAAGGAGTTTTGCCATGCACTTCAGAGGGACCATGATTTGGCTGGTCATCCTGAATCCACATGTAGTTATGGGTAATTCCCCTTAGTTTTACAGCACATATTTTTTATTACTAATACTTCCGGCAGTAGGATCAGTTGAAAAGTGAGACAAAGGAAGAGAATATGTTTCTGCCTTAAATGTAAATCAGACACTTCTTTTTTTTATAACAACAGCAGAAGGACCTACACACAAATATCCTCAGTTTGTTGTCAGGTAGAACAGTAGAACAGAAATACAAATGTCAAATCTTTGGACTCCAGATAAGAAACTTGTCAATTAGTCAATCATTTGCAGCTATTAAAATCAGAAACATGGAAAAAGCAAAGTTACTGTCAAGGAGTTTGGATACTTTACAAATGACAAAATCTTTGATTGTTTTTTAAGTTCTGCATTTATTTAAATGACACCACTACTTTTCTTCAGAATGTCTTGAACAAGTTGTGTCAGAGCTATATAACAGCAGTATACTTTGCACTTCCAATTACAAAAGAAAGGGGAAAAAAAAAGACATTGGAAGGGAACAACTGTTTCAGGAAAAGTAACTTCTATTACACAAAAACAACAAAGAGTCCGGTGGCACCTTGAAGACTAACAGATTTATTTGAGCATAAACTTGCATGGGTAAAAACTCACTTCTTCTATTACACAGGATTTCAAAATGACTTCTAACCAACCACCATAGTCTAATTGTATATATTCTTCAAGCCTAGATACCACCTTTTAAGACTGTATTTATGACTAAATGTCAAGGACGAACTAATCTTTTTACTGCTGCTTGGGAAAAGCCTCAGTGGCTCTCTAGCACATTTGCTGGCCATACACAAATACTGAACACACTAGAACTAGCCTGAAGTGGTGTTATAATTAGGACAGACTTGGAAAACGTGCGTGTTGCAGACTGTAGCAAGTGCAGACACCTGCTAAAGAGCTACAGGATTTGGCCAGTGCAGAAATAAACAATTATACTAGAAACTGTTTGTTAAAAGGTGTTAAAATGACAAAAAATGGGAGGTTAAACAGCCTTTAGTTTAATAATTATTCCTGGTAAGTGACTCTTAGCCATTCCAGTTTCAGTGAAGATATGACTCCCATTTACACGTTAAAAACAAGTCATTTTTTCTAAAAATCACGTATTAGATTTATTTGCTGCTCACCATGATCTGATAGCTGTTACTAGTCTTTGTGAATACACTTGTTAACCTTCAAGAAGTGCAGCCTTGTCCTCTTGACCTTGTGTCCTGCACATCTCATTAGTAATAGTTCCAGTAGATGTGGTCAGGTAATGCCATCTCAAGCGTTAGTAATACTTAAGTCTTGGGGCTGACAGTCTTAAATGAAAAGGACGAGTCCCAGCCATGTTGGCTGGGCTTTGTAAAAGTGTAAGAGAGATGTGGTCCCCCTTTTTGGTAGCATTTTGAGCATCTCATAGTCTTTAAGACAACTTGTGAGGAAGGGGAGTAGCAAAGTGGGGCACAGAAAGACTGATGAATTTCCTAAGATCACACAGGAAGTCAGTGGTAGAACAAGGAATTGAACCAGGTCTTGGAAGTCCCAGCCTACCACCCTAACCTCTGGGCCATCCTTTCAGTGTGGGCAGAGCTCCAATTTAAGCTCTTTGAAAATCCCAACCATTAGTTTTTGCAGCATCTGTATTTTCTTTAGTACTCTTTTATTAAAAGTAGCAAGTGGAATGTTTAGTTTCCAGAATCACTTCTCCCTGGAGGACTTGAGTATATTAATGCTGCGTGACTGAAAGAAATAAGCAGTGGATTCTCTTGTTCTCTTTGTATAACTTTGTTTTTTAGGTTTGGCGTTTGTAGCAACTCCTAATAACAGTGGTTTTGTTTCTTTTTGTAGTGCCCATTTATGTGCCATTCCTTATAGTTGGATCTGTTTTTGTTGCCTTTATCATCTTGGGGTCTCTAGTAGCAGCTTGTTGCTGCAGATGCCTGCGACCCAAGCAAGAGCCACAGCAGAGCCGAGCACCTGGAGGTAATCGGCTGATGGAGACTATTCCCATGATTCCAAGTGCCAGTACCTCCCGTGGTTCATCCTCTCGTCAATCAAGTACTGCTGCCAGCTCCAGTTCCAGTGCCAATTCAGGTGCCAGAGCCCCCCCTACTAGGTCACAGACCAACTGCTGTTTGCCAGAAGGGACCATGAATAATGTCTATGTCAACATGCCTACTAATTTCTCAGTACTGAACTGCCAGCAGGCTACCCAGATTGTGCCACACCAAGGGCAATATCTGCACCCACAGTATGTAGGTTATGCTGTCCAACATGACTCTATGCCTATGACCCCGGTGCCACCTTTCCTGGATGGTCTGCAAAGTGGATACAGGCAGATTCAGTCTCCCTATCCCCATGCGAATAGTGAACAGAAGATGTACCCAGCAGTGACTGTGTAACTTAAAAAAAAAATCACATATTTTAGCACCTAAGCCGAGCAGAGGAGAAATACTTTTGGAATAAAGCTTGTAGAACCTCATTTGTAAATAATTTTGAAAGACTCATGCATGTCAGACAGTGTTTTTAAACCATTTCTTTACATTGGATTCAGTTGCCAAAAACTGTGTAACGATATCTTTGAATTACCATTTCCAGATATGCTTCCATTCCAGTTCATGATTAATAGTGGCAATGGATTATGCTGAAGATGCATATGCATTTCAGATAACTGTGTGTGAGAGATGAATGCCTGAGCCATTAAGTGCCCTTCAGGTATGGCACAGTCAAAGCATTTGGCTACTTCATAAAAAGAGTTTTGTTACACTGTACAAGATCACAGTATTTAAGAAACCGCTCCTCTCCTCCTCTCTCCCAACTCCTTTACAACATTTCATATTGCTTTACAGACAATCACATTGTCAATGGAAGACTAAACCGTGCAATCATTGTAAGTTAGGAACCTGCTACCAAGTCCTATGATTTCTTACCCACCTTAGGTTCAAGGTGGAATGAGGTGTTATTCTTAGTTTTTCACAAGATTATTTTCTTTGTCCCTTATATTTATGTAGGAATTAGAAGTGTGTAAAACATTCAGCTCAAACTTCCAGTGCACTTGGAATCATTCTCGATTTGAGTTTGACTCATGTTCAGGAACCAATAGGGGTTTGCACAATCTTTGTTTATCTCAACGAACTTTAAGAAAAAACAGATATGAGGTTCTTGCTTTGATCAAAATCTTTGATACTACTATTGTCCTGTGCATTTCAAGTTTGAACTGTGCTTGCAGAGAAAGGTCATGTAGTATCTTCAAATATGGCTACTAATCCCACTTCCTGTGAAACATAAACCTGTGTGAATGTGCACAAACATGTCAAACCAAGATCTTGCCCATGGGTTTATAATGCAATTCAACCATGGGAAATGGGATTCATTCTAACCCAAACCTTTCTGAACTCCAGGGCCTGCTGACCAGTTCTGATGTTAAAATAGTGCCAATCCAAATTGAATTTGGAAGGATTTGCACAGCTAGATTAGGAGTCAGTTTCTGGAAATACTATTTTTTGTTATTTGTGTTGAAAATAAACAAAAGAACAACCAAAACACTCAAGTCCTAATAGCTTTTCATTTTGTATAATTGCTTTATAAATGAAATATTTCTGCACAATGTAGAAATCTTTAAGCCTTCAAGCAGATGGCATGTGGCAGAGGGTGACTTTGCACTAAAACTTTTGATTCCATTTGTGATAAAATAGATAATCTCCTGAGTTTAAAGAAGTAACCAATATACAGTAAAAGCTGTGTTATCCAGCCCTGTACCAACCAGAAAGCTCTATAAACTGGCATTTCTAATCTTCATAGAAAGTCCGGTTTATAGTCTGGTTGGCATGGGGCTGACAGGCTCCTTACCTGGCTCCGTGTGGCTCCCTGGAAGCGGCGACCTGTCCCTGCTGCTCTTAGGCGGAGGCGTGTCTAGAGAACTCTGCGTGCTGCCTCTGTCCGTGCCCCCTCCCCCCCAGCTCCCATTGGCCGCGGTTTCTGGCCAATAGGAGTTGCAGAGCCAGTGCTCGGGGCAGGGTGGGGGCAGTGTGCAGAGCCACCTAGCTGCGCCTCCATCTAGGAGCAGCAGGGACAGGTTGCCGCTGGCAGGGAGGTGCCCGAGGTGAGCGCCCCCTGGATCCAGCACCCCACACCCTCATGTGTCCCAACCTGCCCCAAGCCCCTTCCCACACCCCAACTCCCTCCCAGAGCCCACACTCCCTCCGTGCCCCAACCCCCAGCCCTGCACCCAAACTCTTTCCCTCTTAGTTAACCCAAATTTTTCACTTATCGGCACCCCCCCACACCCTCAGCATGCCGGATGAAAAAGCTTTTACTGTACAAGGAATAATCTGTGTTAATTGTAATGTGCATTTCATACTACTTTAAAACAAAACCAGCAATGTCTTTAAGGCTGCTTTCATCGTTTTTAAATTAATCTGTGCATTTCAATCAATTTGTTCTTTATGTTTGGAATGACAGTATAGTATTGAGGGCATACTGAAAACATTAAATTGCTTTAACCAGACTAGAACTGATAAAATGTTTTCTTATTGTCTGATACTGATTCTTTATGTTGCAATGAATCAGATACTAACAATTTTGTTACATGGACTGTATGTCAGGTCTAATGGTTTATTTGTAAACATGCAACACAAAAAGGCAAAAGGAAGCAATGTTCTTTACCACTGAAATAAGAAAAAGAGTAGGTATTTTACATCAGGTCTGCTGCTATTGGCTGATACCATAACAATAGTACAGCATGTATAACTTTTAAGAAAGAGGCATCCTTTGAGCCACTTTATTTCTTTTGACTAGAAAAGATTGGGGCTGATCTTGAGAAGTGCTGGGTACCTCCTACAAAGCATTGAAACCCAAATTTTTAAAGGTATTTAGACATTGGTCTGCTCAGCATTTTAAGTCTTAAGGATATTAGACAATTAGTGGGATTTTCAAAAGCACCTGAGCACCCAACTCCTATGGTAAGTAGGCACCTAAATACCTTTGAGGAACTAGGCCTTTCAGTGCTGTGCAGAGCAATGTCTAAATACCTTTAGATCTAGGCTAAATGCCCTCAACTGTTGTTGGCTTCAAAAGGAATTAAAGGTGCTCAGCATCTCACAGGATCAGGTCCATTGTTTCTTTTCCGGAAGACAGTTTCCCACAGCCTGATGTTAGCTTTTTCAACTGTGAATAAAGTTAGCTCTCTATTTCTCTCTCTCCCAGAATGCACTGCATTCATTGCACATGCCCTGTTAAGGACACCTGCTCTGATTTATGAAATTCAGGTGAATCTCTTTGTACATTGTTTACTTGTTTAAAAATTTTAAGTTAAATTTAAGTATGTAGAAATTAATTTACAACTGTTGGAAAAAAAAACAAACCCTGAGTTGTAATAAAAGGAAGTTTGTGAGATGTGGTGTTTTATATCTTGTGTATAATAATGTAAAATCAATGTTAACATTTGGTAAAGTTTTTAAATCTCTTACAGGGCACTTGACATAAAGTGTTTCTTACAAATGAAGAAAAAAACCCTTTGCTTCTTAATAAATATTTTATGGTGTGATTTTTTTTATTGCTGTCAAACTAATAACATATTCTTCAGTCGTCTTAGTTTTCTTTACTAAGCACAGCTCTCCAGCTCTCTAATGAATAGCCAAATGCTCCATATTTTAGCAAACAATAAAGTTTGATCTTTAAATTTGATTTAAAAGAATAAAAAATGATATTGGAAAATGTCATTCTTCCTCATGCTCACACCTTAAAGAAACTCAAAGTGTAATTGAATTAGTGTGGCAGAATCTGGTCCATAATACATGCATTCTGTTACAGAGCAGCTTTAAATCTGAGAGAACCACCAACTGCAGGTAGTTGTATAAATCAAAACTATAAATCAAAGGACAGTTTCTGTGCCTTGAATTAATTTGAAAATAGTGCTCCCTTTCGAGGGTACTGATTCACCAAAGGAATTCAGCATGTGAGTAGTCCCCACTGGTTTCAGTTAGTCTGCTCAGGTACTTAAATTTAAGCACTTGCTTAAGTACCTTGTTGATTAGGGTCTGAGCTGTCTGTCATGGAAGGGTACTGTATTCTAGCTCCCAACTGCATCCAAGTCATCTAAAATCTTTCATGTTACAATCTACATCTGGCAATATCACACACTGGATCAATCCTGCCTCTATTGAATTCACTGGGCACTTTGCCATTAACTACATCTGTAGTAGAAACAGAGTCAGTACTTTCCTCTCTACAGGGGAAAAAGGTGTTATAAAGTGATATATTCAGTTTAAGTTTTGACAGATTCTTAACCTCTAGTTTGCATGCCCAATTAGTGATGAAGAAACAATAGCTGTTGCTGGTGATATTAATCTCTGTAATAATGGTAGACAATTGCTTTGAGATTAGTTTTAAATCTACAGATTTTCATTAAAATGACACTTAAAGTAATCATGTGCAAATGGTGCAGATGTGTCCACAATTGCTTTCTGTTCCATAATAACTTACCAGCTCCCCAGAGTTAGAGGGTGGAATTACAGAGCTACCTGTTTCTTGATGGTCTAAAAGTTACCAAAAGGTGGGATGAAAAAGCTTTAATTTTGGGTAATTACTATGGAATTTTTTTTTAAAGAGGAAATGTTTTATTATGATCATATTTATCAGCTAAGCATTTATTTCTAATACTTCATGGTAAAATGTTATGCCTTCTCCCTTTCCTTCCTAAACTGAGATGAAACTTTTCACTCAAGTCAGTAATCCTTTGCCAGTTAAAATATTTTTTCTAAATACTACAAAAATTCCATTGTGGTAAAGTGGCACATTTCAGTACAGTGGCACTCCAATGTCTGAGACTAGAACTAGGATTTTGAATTCCTGGTGCTTGCTACTTCATTCAGTTTCCAGATGTTGGTTAGACTGGCATAGAGATTATTGACATTTGTGATGAGAAGCAGGGCAGATGTTCTGCTGGAAGCAAAGGAGGAAAAAATTGAATTAATAGGAAATTGGACCCTGTCACTTATAAATGCTGTTGACTGAGAAATGGGAAAGAACAGTGTGGGAAAATTTACACAACCTGGGGTGAGTGGGTTTGGTACGTATCTGAAATATAAAAGCATTCAGAACTCTTCAGAGATTATAGGCACTGGGTAAAAACATTCTGTTACAAAAAGCTAGCAGAGGGAGTGGTTCATGGTTTGTGGAGACCATGTTAGCTTGATGGATGCTCAGAAGTAAGGCTGGCTGAAAATTTTCCATCATGACTTTTTCAATGGAAAATTGGGGTTTTGACTAAATAAAAATGTCACAAAAATACCTGCTTTCTGTGGAAAATCTTAATTCTTCATTAAAAAAATGAAAATATTTCAGTTTTTGGCAAGAAAAATGTTGGTATTCAAATTACAGCTGAAAAAAATCAAAATGTTCTATGGAAATTTTAGACAAACATATTTTGTTTTGTTTTTTTATCACAATTTTCTCCAGAAAAAAAAAGCCCCTTATTTTTTACTGACTCTACCCAGAACAACAACGTACAGATCAATAGTTCAATAATTTTTCTGATGTGTAAATTGGATCTTTTCTTGCAGTTAAGAATGGAGAGCGGAGCAGATGTAAATTGCTTTCAAAATGAGGCGTGAGAGCACAAATTATTACACTTTTTACTGAAGTTGGAAAGGTAAGGGAGGCAACTATTCTTTAGTGCTAAGCCAGGTTTGTTTACTTATTTAGAGAGTATTAGATATTTATGTAGTCAGAATTTGTGGGGTGTTTTTAGTACAGCTCAGAAAGAAGAGCACTATTTTCAACATTGTAACTTGAAAGAATTTAGAGGACTATAGTAGCTATCAGATATTGATGTGACAAATGTCCAGGAATTTGTATGTGTTTGTGTGTGTATAGATATATATAATTCACACACACACTACTGTATATAGCTAACACCCCTATCCTTAAATATCAAAAAGGGGTAAAATGTCTCAGCTTTGTGTGTTGTTTTAGCCATGTTGCTCCTGTTACAGCTAAAAAGCCAAATACCACATACAATATTCACACTGAAGACTGTGACAAAACCCAACAGGGGCTAAACCTCTGTCTTTCCCTCTTGTAGGCTTGTGATGGGGTTGACAGACTCCACGCTAAATCACAACAAGGTATCAGGCAATTTTGGGCTAGCTGAGGCCCTGCATCTCAAGGGCTGCACGGCAATGCTCCAGCTGGAGGGACAATTTAAAAGGGCTCTGGTAGGGCAGGTGCAGGAGATACAGGCTGCACCAGGAAGTGAGGCTGATGCTTGGAGCTGTGAGATAGGTGATTACAACATTACTAAGGCCCCTCCAGAAGCAGTGATCCATACCCTCTCTGGACCTTCTGGAGTTGGGAGCCATGAGAGGCCCTGGAGAATGGGGCACTGTCTCCCTGGCAGACTAAACTGATATCTCTAATACTATGACCATGCCCTAAATGGAGGAGGAGTAGACTGTTAGGAAGTGAACTGTGGGGATGTAAATTGGGGTGGACCAACAAGTGGTCTGGACACTGCAACAACCCTTCAGGGCCTTAGGTCAGGTCCCGCTACCCTGATCCTCCTCCTCCTCCTCCTCCTCCTCCTCCTCCAATGGGAGAAGAAGGGACACATAGGAGGGACTGAGGCCTGCCAATGACTTGTCAGGGCCACCCCCTCCAGAACAGACTGAAGAGAACTGTGGAGCCACTGCCTGACCACTAGGCCAGCTGGATATCGGGCAGAAGCCCCAGTCCAATTTCCACTGAAGTCAATGGAAAGACTTTTATTGGGTTGAACTGGGCCCATAGTAAAGATGAAGTGGGCCCAATGGCTTGACTTAAGGCTGAAACATCAGCCCTTAACTTCAAATGTTGCAGACTGATGTCTAGTTTTTCTTTTTTGTGTTGAGAAAGGATAAATTATTAGGTTTTAAATACATCAGCTATTCTAGACCAACTATATAGCATGTAAATACATAAGCAGCCACACAGACTCATAAAAAAAAAATCAAGAGATGGTAAAGACCATTAAGTCATCTCGTCCCTCCTCCTGCCAGTGCTGAGCCTGCATTTTTGTTTGCTCAGTTTGATCTCATTACTCAGTTTTACCTTTTCAGACCACCCTAAATAATTCCTCTTTCCTTTATATTTACACCCTTTAGATTTATGTCCTTGCTTAGTCAAGAGTTACCAGAGATACACTGACATAATTCTTTTAATCCTTTCTTTGTAAATAAATTGTTACTTATTTAAGTTGCTTTTCTATAAAATTCTCTGTGGCATGGCCTCTTTCTGGGGGTGCAGAGATACCAGGTAGTGCAAACCTTATTCTAGATGTGGCCCCACCAGTGATACACAGGAAGGAACTGTTGCTTGTTCCATGGCATAATGCCTTTTTATATGCAGTCTAGCCTCATTCTGGCTGTTTGAACTGCTATATACCATTGCAATTCCATAAAGTAGTACTTTGGCATAGCCTCTTGAAGAATCTTAAAGCATTTTGCAAGCATTAATGAAGTGATCCTATAATACCCAATGGTATAGATAAAAACTATTAATACACACAAAGCTTAATTGTGAAGCAGTTAGGCTTTCTGCACATGCACCTGACTCAAAGCCACAAACATAAAGAAATCAAGAGTTATGCCACCTAACACACCACATTCCCTACTCCAACACCTGACCATATCACAACTACCGTATGCCACAGACACACACCACAACCTTAACTCTGTCCCCCTTTTGCCTTTCTGCACATACTGCTTCAGTAGATTGTTTGCCAACCCTAGCAGTTGTGACTATTTGGTGTAGTGATTGTGTTGAGAGTGGGTAGTTTGGTAAAGTGTGTGTGCAGGACAGTAAACGGGGACCAGGGAGCTGAGTTACAGTTGTGGTGCGTGACCTGTGGTGTACAGCAGTTGTGGTATGGTCAGGTGTGGGCCTGTGGTGGAGTGTATGTACTGTTAGGTGACTCAACTTTTAATTTCTTTTTGCTTTTGCGACTTGTGTCAGGTAAACGTGTGTACACCAACACTATCTGCTTCACAACAAAGGGTTAGTGTGTATGTGTGTGTTACTTTCCTAAAAGTTTTAAAGGTTTAATTATTGGTGGCATTTTCACTGAGGGTTGGGGGGATGGAGCTAGGGATCATTTTATCCATCAACAGCTACACATAAACCCTTCCTTGTTGGAATAAAATCTGTCACAAAATATAGCTCTTCACACATCAGTTGGGTTGGCATGTGCCCAGTACCTCTGCCACCAGTCAACCAATCAGGCTTGCAAGCAAACAGCCTCAGTTAATCAGATGTAGAGCATATAAACTTCCAGTTATAATGTGAATAACAGCTAAAAATTATCCTAAAATCCAACATAAAAGAGAACCTCCCCATTGGCCCAAATCTGGTTACCCTCTATGAAGTTTTGCATAGTTACAGAACGCTTTTTTGAGAGATCAGACAACAGTGAAAAGTGGGCCTGCCAAGAACAAATTTAAGCCAGAACCCAATGCAGCCTAGCTATTAAAAATATATCCTGAGAAATCAAACAAACTACAGAGAAAATTCAAAAGAAATAAAAACTAAACCTGTGTGAAATTTCACATTGATTAGCCACTTACTTTTGGAGAATAAGAATTTATGCCTCATTTAAAGCCAATATTATATACAACTGAGGAGTTTTTACGAGGCATCTCCATGTTTTATGGGAAACTGAGGCTCAAAGAGATTAAGTATGTTGCTTAAGGTGTCTGCAAGAAGCCTGTTGCAGAGTCAGGAATGAACCAGATCTCAACTCCCAGCCATGTACTTTTACCACAGCAGCATTGTACCTCTCTCTCAAAATATCCAATTTGCTGTTCACTCTCAGGCCATGTCTACACTATGGAGACCATAACAGTATAGTTGAGCTATGCCAGCATAATCCTATAGTATAGACACAGCCTGTGCTGATAGAAGGGGGTTTTCTGTCTCTGCAATAACCTCCCTGAGCAATGGTAGCTATGTTCATGGAAGCATTCTTTGTCAACTAGCTGTGCCTATGCCAGGGGTTAGGTTGGCTCAGGATGTGAATTTTTATGCTGTAGCTATGTTGACCTAAGATTTAAGTGTAGACAAGTCTTTAGTTCTTTTTCAGAATTCCTGCTTTCCAAGTATCTTCCTCCCACTGAATATTTGTTATTAAATATTACTACCCATATGTATTCACCTGTATTTTTCCAAGCTGAATCTCATTATTTCTGGCTCAGATTTCTCACTTCTCTGTAGGTCCCTTTGTATTATTTCTCTGTCCTCAATGGGAACTGCAACACTTCTCTGTTTAGTATCACTTGCCAATTGAATGAATGTTTAACCCTTCCTCTAGCTCACTACAGTTCCGTGCCTAATAAAACCAGGCCTACCACCTGTCACTATGCTAACTGCCCACCCTCACATAATTTGGCATGGTGCTGTTGGTCAATGACTGCTGTTTGCAATTCTTCAGTCTGTTTTCAATCCATGTGACAGTGCTTCTGCCCAAGGCAAATGGAAATAATTGTTCAAATACAATTGTTTGAGGCACTGTATCAAATGTCTGCCTATACTACAGTGGACTCATTAATGCACACTTACAAGAGAGCCCCATTGCAGCCTAGTAAGGTCTGTGATTTGACTCAAGGCTAGTGGGGGTAATGCGATTTGAGGGAATTCCATGTTATCCCTGATCCCAGGAATGGCTGCAGCCCTGACCCGGGCAACTTACTGTGCTCTTCCTTCTCTGGCATTCTGGTGCTGAAAGGCGCGGGAACTGATTCTCACTGAAGCTGCTGAGGAACCCAGCAGCCACTGTGAGGCTATCAGGAGTGAGAGAGGCCATTAGAAAGGCAACCTCCATTGTCCCTTCTCCCCTTCAACAGCAGCTTTTAAGGGAGCCACGAGCATCTGGGATCCTCAGGGTATTCAGACCAGCTGTGGGAGTCAAATAAAACTGGCCACCACTTCCTCCACACAGAAGGGAAAGGACATCCACAGCCCTGAGCCCTCCTAACCTTCGTTAAGAGGGGAAGAAGAGGTGGCACAAATGGGTTAAGTTCCTTCCCCTCGGTCAAGAGGTAGCAGCCATCTTTAAAATAGAGTCGTAGAATTTAAGGCCCGAAGGGGCCACCAGATCATCTAGTCTGGCCTCCTGTACATCACAGGCCACCAGCATCCACACACCAAACCCAGCAACTGAAACGAGACCAAAGTATTACATCCCTGAGGAACCTGGACTGTTATGTGGCACAGGCTGAGAATAGGAGGGACTGAGGGGCACCAGTGCCTGAGGCCCCTGGTAGGCAGAGAAATTATTAAGTGAGAAATACCCAGATAATCCAGCCATATGACCCACCCCCACACAGTGCAGAGGATGGTGAACCCTCTACCTCTCCCCAAGGTCACTACCAATCTGATCCGGAGGTGAGGGAGGAGAATTCCTTTCCGACCCACACATATGGTGATCAGTTAGACCCTGAGCATGTGAGCAAGAACCAGCCAGAGAGAGACTGGTCAGTGTCACCTTAGAACCCTGTGCAGTGTCCCATCTCCA